>NC_079976.1:9336103-10536103 GCF_029852145.1 Microplitis mediator | reverse complement strand
CGAGCATGGGAATTAGGGATAAGGTTGGGACGATACTGATCCTTATGGTCACATGGTGCAGTTGGACGTGTAGAGTGTTGGTAGTTTGAGAGGGGAATATAAAAACCAGCTGCCACGGCAAATGGTTTTACATCTGTCATTATTGTACGAGCAGAACCAGGAGACTTCTCTTTACCTCTATGCTACTTATACCTCTTACTCTGTCTATACTTCTCTGCTTATGCTTATAATACTTTGTCATGTTCTATGTCCATGAGCCAAAGTTTATATGTTTGAGGTTCAATGGTTTCTATGTAGAACTTGACACAATGAAATCTTTGAGATGGATTTTTTTTAAGGAGGGTGAGAATTTTCTTTATGCCTTCAGTATTTTTAACTTGTAATTATCAACTTTACTTATTGACGAGTTTAGAACTTTTTTTATCTATTATTTTGGAGTTAAAATTTTTTTTTTTAACAATTAAAATTTTTTAACAGCCCATTTTACCTCATTTGTTAAAAATTCATGTTTATATCAATTTTTAGTACAATTTTTTTTTTTTACAAAAAAATAATTGGATTCAAAAAATTTTTTTGGAACCATCTTGCCCCGTTGGTGAAAAAGTGAAAATTTCAATAATTTTTTTAAACTTTAAACTGTCAAAAATTTAGTCGTATACAAAAAAAAAATTAATATTTGAAACAATGAATATGAAATTTATGATGGATGAGAATAATATCATGGATATCTTATACTTTTCCATGCTGTTACCATGGTTTTTCTTGTCGCAAATTTCGAATTCGACTCCGCCGCCCATCTTACGGCATTAAATTTAGTCACAGGTTTGATATATCTCACGGTCCATTTACTCTTTATTCAAAAACTGTAAATTTTTCAAAAATTACAAAATATTTATTTTAATTTCTTATACGGCCCACATTATCCCCATTAGACAAAAAAACAAAAATTTCAAACGGCCTATTCTACCTCATTCGTTTAAAATTTATGCTTTTATGAATTTTTACTACAAATATCTTTTTTTACAAAAAAAAATTGATTTTACTGAAAAAAAATTTTTTTTTAGACCCATCTTGTCCCGTTTGTGAAATTTTTTAAAACTAAACTGTAAAAAGAATTAGTCACAGGTTTGATATCTCTTACGGTCCATTTACTCTTTATTTGAAAACTGTAATTTTTCAAAAATTACAAAATATTTATCTTAATTTCCTATACGGCCCACTTTACCCCGATTAGACAAAAAAAATAAAAATTTCAATCAAATAACTTTTTTTTAAATTCTCAGAATCCCCTAAAATAAAAATAAATTTATAATTTTAAATCCAACATATTTTTTCTTTTTAGTTTCGTTTAAAATTTTTTTTTCCTATCATTTTTTCTCAATAAAAAAAATAAAAATAAACCATCTAATGAATAAAATATAAATTCTATCATTGACCTTAACATCCGCTTCAACAAATAAATAATTCACCTCGAATCAAGTCTTGACTCGACTCGACTCAAAATAAAAAAAAACCTCTTATTCAAATAACCAATAAATCTACTATACTAACATATACCTCATAAATAAAAAATATTGAGTAAATATTTAACACCCGATTAAATCGACAATGCACACACGTCTGATTATTCTTTTATTAAAAATTAGCAAGGTAACTTTAAATAAAATATGATTCTCATATCAGTGTAACGATTTCTCGTAATAACGTCAACTCACACTTTTATTAACTCGATTCATATTTAAAATGTACAAGTCAATTATATTTATACTTGTCTTAACAATAACAATAGACAAAAGTTATTCAATAGGATTTAATCCATTGACAAGTTTACAACAGCAATTAAATACAACAATAGATGCCGCTAAAACAACAATAAATGATAATTTAGCAACAGCTAAAAATAAAATAAATGAAGCTGGTGTTGAATTAAAAGAAGCTGCTGAATCTGCTGGTCAAGCTATGTACGATCAAATAAGTACTTTAATTAATCAGGTAATTATATTTAAATTTTATTTAATTTTATTTACCAGATAATTTATTTATTTGATTAATTAATGTCTGAAAAAAAAAGTTGGACAATCAGTTTAAAGAACTAGAGAAAACTGCAGGAGAAGTTGACATTAGTGAATGTATGGCACTTGGAAATGCTAAGGACATGATAGCACTTAGTTTGATGGTTAACGTGAGCAATTGCATTGTTGAACATCTTGAATTTGGAGACGGATTTTCAGAGAGTCTTAACAAAGTCACCAATGATGTACTAGATAATTTAACTAGTGCACAGAATGAAGCTAACAAGTGTTTTGAAGATATGAGCTTTAAGGCTATAGCACAGGCTACTGTCTGCGCTAGTAAAGTAATTTTGATTTTACTAATTTTTTTTATTTTATTTTTTAAATTTTTATTGAGAGAATAATGAGTCAAGTAGATGGGTAGAGGATCGAATTCTGCGTTAAATGAGTACCAACAACCATATATTTGGAGATGATGATTAATTGATTGTTAATTAATCAATTGAAATTTTGAAATTTTTAAAAATTGGCGGGGGTACTCATTTTACTTTTTGAACATATTGATGTGGGTATTTAAACTAAATGGAATTTTGTGTCAAAGTCAGTGCTGAAGTTAATTTTCTCTTAACATCAAATTAGTAAAGTAATTTAAACAAATTATCAGTAATTTTGGGATTTCATTTTGAAAATTTTTCTTGGGAAAATAATTAATCTGATATCCAGATAGAGAATTAAATTCTGTGTTGAATGAGTTCCAACATAAATATATTTGGAGATGATAATTAATTAGTTAATAATTAATTAATGATTAATGAAAATTTTGAAATTTAAAAATATTGATGTGGGTACTCAAATTAAAAGAAATTTTACTACAAACTCAGTGCCAGAAGTTACTTTTCTCTTAAATAAATTTTTAAAAATTAATCCTCAAAATAAGTGATAAAAGTAATTGAATTTTTTAATCCTTTTACTATTAAACTAATGAAATTTAACAGGTGACAGCTAAAACAACCTGGATAACAGTCAATAGTATTCCTGAGACAGCAACAACAATTGGAAAACTAACAAACGAAATGAGTATGCTGCCAATAAATGTTCCATACTGTACAGTTAGCAATGGTATCGGAGTTTTGCCAAAGAAATACATGGACCTTTACAATGAAGTTAAAGAGTGTGTTGATAAAAAAAAGTCTTTAAACAGTAACTAAGTATGAGATGGAAAATTTCGGTAAATTATTTTTAGCTTAAAAAAAAATAAAATATTTAATCAGATCAAATGTTTGTTGTTATTTTAGAAATGCCGTGTTGCAGGTATTGTAGGTCATTTAATACTAAAAAATCGATCTAGAGTACTGTGATAGGTGGGGCGGTATCTCTCTATTACTCTATTGAGAATAAACGAAAGAGATAGATATTATTATGACGACAAGTGTTATTTATATAAAGATATGTACATATATATTTTATCATCATAATAATATTTATAAATTTCACGTATTCAAATAATTTTTTTTTTCTCAGTTTTGGAAATTAAAGTTAATTGATTTTTAGACAAAATTTATTTTAAAAAAATTTCTTTTTACTTACATATTAAAAATTAATTTTTTTTTTTTTTCAAAAAACTAAAAAGTTCATCGAATAAATTTTGCCCTTAAGTTAAAAAACGAAACTCAATTTTTAATTTATTTTTTTAAAGAATTGATTAAAAATTTTTTTTTTCTAAAGTAGAAATGATTCTATTAATAAATAAATTTAAAAATAACTTAAAGTTAACTCACCTGAAAATTTTTTTTTCAAAGTCTAGGAAATCTTTTGACGTTCACTTGACTAAAAAATATTTTTATATATATATGTGTGTATTTATAACTTGAAATATTTATCTATAAATATTTGATTCAAGTGCAAATAATTATATTAACGTAAATTAGTAATTTACTAATTCAAAAAAAAAAAATAATTGAACTCATAGCGTATCACGACGACGACGGCGAGGTTTGATAAGAATTCTGATACGCCGCATTGGATTTGACGCACGTTTAATCATAATGCTTGTAATTGTTAAGTCATAACTAGATCTGCGGTATCAATACCAGCAACATTTAATACACTCTCTATTTAACCGTGTATATATATTTATATATACTTATGTATGTATAAATATAAATATAAATATCTATACATATTTAATATATTTATAAGTAAATTTAAAAGTACAGCGGATGCCACCAAAAAAAACAATCCCGGCAATGTCTTTTACTCATGATCCTGCACCGCCTTCACTATTCGATTTAGTTTTAACGCATGCGCTTGCTGATAATTCTTATCGGCGCTTGCGTTAAATTATTTATTTATAATTATATTTATAAAAATAAATTTAGAATTTTAAATAAATATTTATGGATTTAAACGATTTTTTTATTTTAATGTTCAAAGTTTTTATTTTAAGATTTAAATTACTTTTTTTTTGCGAAAATTTTATTTTGCAAAATTAAACGAATTAATTTTTCAAAATTTTTATTCGGCCTGTAATTTTTCTTAATTACTTTATTTTAGAATTTGAAGTCTCTGTACTAAATGGTTTCAATTATTTGGGTTTAACAAAATTTCTTAGATTGTTGAGATCAAAGAATTTCGAAAAATTTTGACAATTTATTAGAACAAAAAAAATTTCAATTGAACTATTTCGATACCACAGTTTGTAATTTAAAATTTGTCCTAGTAAGGATCGGTAATAATAATATTTTTTGATAAATTTCCTTCCATCATTTTTTCTAAATTTATTTCTATTTCCTGTGGATTAAAAAAAAATTAAATTAATAATAATAATTATAATCAATAAATAAATAAATTACCTCATTACGCTGAGATCTTAAGTGATCAATGACAGCTTCATTAAAATTGGGATCATCAATCGGATTATCATTTAACGATTCCTGGTCATTATTTAACAATAATAATTGATTGTTATTATGATTATTAGTATTAGGGTTTGTTAAAAATATTCGCTTTATTTTATCAACGATAATCGCTGAGTTTGCTACAGAATCGTCGTCAGCAACCGTACCAGAAGGTATCAATAATGCGTGATTATAATCGCAAATACATTCTTTCCTGAAAAATAATTTTTCATAAAATAAAACGAGTCAATTATTTGAAAAGTCAGCGAAATTCTGCGTTAAATGAGTACCAACACCGATATGTTCGGTTCAGGTGTCCATTATCTCAATTGTTGATGAAGTGTTAAAAAAAATAGTCACCCGGGAAAAAAAGTTCTTATATAATCATATATAAATCATATAAACGTGACTCATACACTGTAAAAAGAGTGGTGTTAAAAATGGACTCATTTTAACTCCGCGCGGTGTTGAAATGAAATTACACCGGTGTAGGAGGCGTAATTCGGCGATGTTAAAATACCGGTGTTAAAGTGGGGTAAACTGCGTCCGCTCAGAGTATTGGCTTTGGGAAGCTTATAAAACGCAAAAAATATCTTGACACACACAGCTGCACTCAAACACGCACACACACACATACACACACACTCAAACTCACGAGCGCACACATGCCCACACACACACCCCTACACACACGCGCATACACGCTTGCGCGCACACTCACTCAAACACGAGAGCGCACACACGCACACACACGTGCACACACTCACACACACACACATATGCACACATTCCCAAAGTAAAATATTTAAACACCAGAAAATTTGATTTTAACACCGGTAAAGAATATTCACACCGGCGGCGGCGTTATTTTCACACCGCTGTCGGGGTTAAATTTAACACCGCCAATTTTAACACCTACACTGCTTGGACTTACCCCGGTGATTTTTTACAGTGTATAAAATCATATAACTTTATAAAAAATCACATCAACTTTTATAAAATTATATTAATTCTTGCAAGAATTTTATAAAATCATATGAGCTTTTATATGATCATATATGATTACACTGTAAAAAATCCCCGGGGTAAGTCCAAACGGTGTAGGTGTTAAAATCGGCGGTGTTAAATTTCAACACCGAAAGCGGTGTGAAAATAGCGCCGCCACCGGTGTAAATATTCTGTACTGGCGTTAAAAAAATATCTCCGGTGTTAAAATAACGCCGCTGCCGGTGTAAATATTCTAGACCGGTGTTAAAATATTTCACTTTGTAAATATTTTTACCTACTCGATCACTATTCTTGTTAATAAATGATATTCTTTAATTATTTCCATAAAGAACTGATATTTTTTGTGTTTTATAATCTTTACAGTTAATACTCCAAGCGGGCGCAGTTTATCCTGCCTTTACACCGGTATTACTCCGCTTTTACACCGGTTACCCCGCTTTAACACCGGTATTTTTAACACCGGTGAATTACTCCTCCTACACCGGTGTAATTTTATTTTAACACTGGGCGGAGTTAAAATGAGTTCATTTTTAACACCACTCTTTTTACAGTGTATATATAAGCACCTGAAACTTTATCTGGTAATATTATAAAGTTATGTATAACGTTATATAAAACCACATCAATTTTTCTAAAACCCTTATAAGAGTATATGAATCCTTATAAGAATTT
The DNA here is from genome assembly GCF_029852145.1 of Microplitis mediator. Taxonomy (NCBI): domain Eukaryota; kingdom Metazoa; phylum Arthropoda; class Insecta; order Hymenoptera; family Braconidae; genus Microplitis; species Microplitis mediator. Next base: position 10,529,514 of record NC_079976.1, on the reverse strand, counting down.
TATAAGATCATATGAACTTTTATATGATTATATATAAGCATATAAAACTATATCTGGTAATTTTATAAAGTTATATATAACTTTATATAAAATCATATCAATTTTTATAAAGTCCTCACAAGAGTATATGAATTCTTATAAGAATTTTGTAAGATCATATAAGCTTTCATGTAATTATATATGATTTTGAGATATTTCTTATATATGATCATCTATAAATAGTATTAAAAACAGTAATAATAAAAACTTTTTTTCCCGGGCATTTTTACAAGTCGTTAAAAAATGTCGATGTGGGTACTTAAATTAACGGAAATTTCCTTTCTAATTTGCATATACCATCGATTTATCTTTCATATTAACTCACAAACCAACCGAATAATTTTTTTATAAAACAGTACTAGAAATAAAAAATTTTAATATTTTGCTTACGATCGCTGGTGATTGAATCCATAGTAAGACATTAATTCTTTCATTTTACGTATCAAAGATCCTTCTTTTGATGAATAATACTGCAAATCGGCTCCTAAATTGTATGCAATACCCCTGAGAATTCTTCCGATAGTTTGTTTTGTCGCAAAATCCAATTTCTTAAAGAAAAAATCTTCAATCAATCACAATTATTTCGTCTAAATTATAACAAATATCAGTAAATATATAAATATGTACTTTAAATTTATCATACTGTCCTCCAATAATTGACAATTTTAATGGAAACGGGTTAATAAATTTACCGTCGACATTTCCCGATGCAGCAGCTTCCAATTCTTTGTGACGTTGATGTTTCATCTGTTCAATAGTTGCATCGTCATAATAAATTTTTATAGCCGCCCATGCTGCATTCAAACATGTTTCCAGTGACAACCATATTGTATTTGTTGCCATTAAATTCAGCATAATAATAAACGTCGGTTCTGTTTTTGGTTGTGTTGTTATTTTACTTTGTAATTGTGTTGATGCACCGACAAGTCCTGCGTTTATTATTGATGCCGTTAGATGACCTACTTCCCAAATGTGTATCAAGTCTCTCGACTAATTAGATAGACAATATTAAATTATAAATTATTAATCAATTTAGGCGCTAAAAGGAAGTCTATTAAAATTAATATCAAATTAATTACGAGATTTTTATTGGCTTTTCGACCGAATGAATAATCCAAAGCTATTGTTGGCTTCGAAACTTCATCTTTCTCCAGAAATTTATAAATCATTGTTGTCTTTCCCTAATTAAATTTATTATCACAATTATTAATTAAGTAAATAATTATTAAAAAAGAAAACTTACGACTCCTTTGTCCCCAATTATTAATACTGAATTTTCACACATTTTTTAATTCTCTAATTCAATTTTCGATTATTTGATTTATTTTTCTAAATAATTCAAATTTTTAATCGAAGAGAAAAAAAAGTTTTGAAATGAAAAAAATTAAAACGTGTTTATGTTTCTGTTTGATAACAATGTTGTTATGGCAACGGGTCAATTGACGTTTACAAAATTCCCGCGGAAATTTGAATTTGATTTTTTTAATTTCATTAAAGGGAAAACATTTTTTTGGGAATCGGATTTAATTTTTAAAATATAGTTAATAATTTTATGGGAATACAAATTTTGGTGGGTAAATTTTGTAAAATTATTAATTTTTTACTGCACGCAAAAAAATGAATTATAAAAATGAATAATTGATAACTAAAAATTTAGAATTTGCCACAATTTAATATCATTTGAAACAGTAATTTCGTGGTTTTATAGAATAAATTATAATAATCTTAATTTTAGTATTGAAATTTAAAGTTTATCTGTAAAAAAATCATGTTACAAGTAATAGAAATTACTGTTTGGTAGATAAAAAAATGAAATTATAATGCCTATGAATATAGGCTGTAGGCCTCTTGCTGTTAGAAGAAAATATCTGACATTATGTTGTGGTGCTGATATTATTAATACCGATTGGATGTCCCTGAATTAGTTAGTATGTTCAAGTTTGTGGTGCCTAACATTAGTGTGAGAACATCAAGAGTATTTGTCCCGAAAGTTAAAACGCGCTACTTCACGCGAGCTCCGCTGTATAGAATATCGAAGTTAGTCAACGAATTTGCATCTGAGATTGACATTTTTGGTTTCTCGGCTAATAAATTTAAAAGTGTAGCTAGAAATTTAGTAATGTAATTATTAAAACTGTCATTTCCTTGGTCGCTAAGCGGCTGAATATTATTTATATATAAGTGATATTTGTTATTTTTTTGCTGTTACTTTTATTTTATATTTTTTTCTTAGAACTTTTTGTTTATTATCATCCAACCGATGTTATCTGTTTATTCAATTTATAATTTTAGTTTATCATTTATTACCTATTGTTTCAATAACGTATAATTGCCGAATGGCGTAAATAAATAAATAAATAATAATTTAACGTTTCAGTTTCAACATTCGCTGTTTGGAACATTAAAGTTTATAGTAAAAAAGTAAAAAAAAACATTTAGTATGATAAATAAAATTTTCAATGTCGAAAAGTTGATTTTATATACAACATACAACGTTATATAATTATCAGTTTCTTAAAATTGTAGAAGATATATCTTAAGCGCATCAGTTTTTATAATTTGAAATAATAAATTTTTACTTGTGTTTTTGGGCTTCCAATGTATGTAAAAGAATTAACCTAAAGTATTATTGATGCGACTATGCCTACATGGCAAGATGACGTATTTTATGATTTCAGACAATAAAATTTAAATACCAAATTTTTTTTTCATATCAATTTATTTTAGAGAATCACTCTTATACTTTTTCGCTTTCAATATTATATTATTTATGAATTACCTTCTTTGTTGCGGGTTTATTGTTCAAACAATAAAAATGACTGAAAATCCGAATGAAATTTATTATTTGTTTCTTTGCATGTGTAAATAGAGAAGGCTGGAGCGAAAAGGCCCAGCCTTCTCCATATTCGGTAATTTTAGGTAATCTAATAACGATATGACAAAAAAGTATCTAAATAATTTAATAGCTAATTAAATTATTTACAAAAAAAGTCGCATTACATTTTTTTATAAGTCTAATTTTTTGAAAGTAATTGAAACTAAAAGTAAAAAATTTTTTTTCCATTTTTAAACTAATTCTCTATTTATTTTTTCTGTAACTTTAAACTATGAAAGACACGTTGATAAACAGAGATGACTTATTTTGTAGTAAATAAAATTTCCTACAATTTTTTTCTGAAATAAAGTTTCGCTGGAAATTAAAAAAATAAGTAAATATCGCAGGACTTAAAAAAAAAATTAATTTTATTTTTTTTCGATAATAAATTTTTATATAAAAAATATATTGCACTAATGATTCATTAGTTCTTGGAAATAAAACATAAATAAGAAAACATGATGAGTCAGTTGTCTCCGTAATCAAAAATCAGTCCAGTGTTTTTAAAATTTTTTTCCGCCCACTCATCAAACCGTCGCGTTAACTCATGACTCATGTGATTTTTCCAATCTCCTATTTTACCTTTACGAATAAATTTATCCGTATTATTTCCATTACTATTAAAATTATCAATATTTCCATTTCCATTTTCATTTTTATTTATAATATTTTCATTCTGAGATAAAACGGCTTCAAGATTAATTGCCGGGTTAGCAGCCATTTTAGAAAATTCCAAATGACTAGCCAGCGCATTTATTTCATCTTCGGTTAATTTTTTTCCCAAAAAATCAGCTGTTCTTTTTATTACGCTAATTTGGTCACGTTTCATTTCTTCGTATGTTAGAAACAAAATATTTTCTTCATTGCGACGATCCCAGAAGGAAAGAACGTGTTGCCAAAATGGATTCATTGGAGCTAAAAAGTATATTTTAATTAATTCTCATTATAATTATTGAAAGAATGAAAAAAAATTTATTTATATCATGTATTTATGTTTTTTTTAGAACTAAACCGTGTAAAAAAAAAATCGGAAAAGTTCTTCAAAAGTTCTACATGCCGAACTTCGAAATTTGAGACAACTTAAAAATTTTTTCGCTTTTTTATCGTCAGTATTAACAAAAATGTAAATATGAAAAAATTATAGGATGAAATTGGAAGACGAAATAAAAATTTTGCAAGGACATTTCCAGAAAATTTGTTCATTTCTTACTAAATTTCTCAAATATAAAAAAATCACTCAAAAATAGTAAGAATTTTCGATTTTCAAGATATTTTTCCGTGAGTAGAATTGTAAAAAAGTTCATTTTGAGTCGCAGAAATGAATAAAATTTACAACTATTCACTAATTTTCGTTGAAATAAAAGTTCGAAATAGTTGGATTTTCCTGATTTTTTTCGTACTTTCATACTGACAAGAACTTTTGGAAACGTTATGAAAAATTGAAACATTCAAATTGATAAAAACAATTGGAATATTGTAAATTTTAATCATGTTGCCACTCAAATGTTTATTTTTTCATATTTAAGAAAAGTCACGGAAATTCCGAATTTGTAAGAAGTGCATAAAATCGCTGTAAGCATTCTTGAAAAAATTTACTTCCGTTTTCCAATGTCATTCTATAATTTTTTTGTTTATGTCTTTACTGTCTTGTTTTTTTTTAAACGGGAAATTTTAATGATAAAACTGATAATTTAATCTAATTAATTACCAGTATCATTGATAAACAAATCAGCAAGTTCTTCAAATGTTCCATTGTAATCATGCATTAATTTGCAGTAATGATATAAACTGACGCAGGTATCTTTAGGATTTCTTGTTACATAAACAATCTAAAAATAATTTATTATTAATAAATTGAATGATTATGTTTATTTATGGGAAATTTTAATCATGAACCTTTGGTTTTTTTGATTTTAATTGCTGAGGTAATAATTCCCAAGGCAAGTGTGACTTGACGTAACGAGGTCTTGATGTTTTTTCGACGTTTTCTACCGAGTTACCGAATTGCGAAAAGAAATCAACATATTTTCCAGTAACCATTAATGCTGATGACCTTAAAGTTAAAAAAAAAAATTATTGTGTAATAGTTGCTTAATTTTTTTTTGTTTAATTTCAGCTTAATGTTAAACTGATGTGTCAGTTGAATTCATAGGATGATTTCCGACAAAGGAGGGTCTATAGCAATTTTTGTCCAAGTTTTTCTTTCAAATAAAACCTCTAAACACAAAAAAAAGAACGAGGCTTGATGCATTACTCTATAATCTAGCAACCTACGTTTTTATTTTTCATAAATGTTCATTTGTTTAAGAGAAAAACGTGGACAAAGTTTCCATTTACTGTTCAAGTGCAACAGAGATAGTACCGTTTGTCAACTTGAGTGCGACAGAGAAAAAACTTTAGACCCTTCTCAATATATTTCGATTAAATTTCCAACTTACGACTTTAATAAAGTTCAATTTTATGATTAGAAAATTATTAATTTGTAAATTATTATAATATATTGATATGATTATTGAATAAACGTGAAATTTTATCAATTACTTTATGGAAGCATTCATTTTTTTATTAATAAAAAAAAAATTGCAATTTCCAAAAATTTTTTTTCTAATTAAATGTAAAACAGTCATATAATTGAATTCGTAGGATAATTCCTGTTAGTTTGAATACCCGCATCCATATATTTAAATCAAATTTAAACTAATTAATTTTGATGTGAATTCATTAATAAAAAAAAAAATTAATGAGTAACTTGTTCACTTAATTTGATGTGAGTATTCATTTAACGGAGAATTTAACCGGCAACTCGAATAAAAAATTGATTTTTTTTTTATAAATATTTTTTACTCATAATAAAAGTTCTTACTCTAGCAAAGGATTTCGTATCAACAGCGGAACTTTAGCTTTTTCAAAATCCAAATCATTTCCAATGCACCAAACCATTTCTTGAGCCCAGTGGCTCCCTAGAGAAGAAAATTAATAACATACATATTAGGGTGGTCGTTAAAAATTATATTTTCTCAGGCGGCCCATAAAAAACTTTTTTTTTAGTGAAAAAATACGTGGAGATTTTAGTTTTTTCTTTTTAAGTAAAAAGAACACGTGCCGCAGGACGATCTAAGTTCATTTTTCGATACAATCGCGGTTTTTTTAAATGTGCAGATTAAAGGAAAAAATTGTGAGAACAATTTTGTAGGAAATCAAATTCTTGACAAAAGAGGTCATGTTCATTTTTTTTATAAAATGTGTTTACGAAGATATTTTAAAAAAACTTTTTTTAGATCTTAAGAATTGAGCGTTTTAAGGATTACAAATGTTGAAAATATCATATTTCTAAGTATATAGAAACTATAACAAGCATTAATGATTGATATGATGCCAGCTACGAAGTTGTTTATATTTAAGATAAAACTTTATATTTAACATTCGTAATCCTTAAAATGCTCAATTCATAAGATCTAAAAAACTTTTTTAAAAATATCTTCATAAATACACATTTTATAAAAAAAATGAACATGACCTTTTTTGTCAAGAATTTGATTTTCAATAAAATCGTTCCTCTGATTTTTTCCTTTAATCTGCATATTTCATGAGATATTTAAAAAAAAACCGCGATTGTATCGAAAAATGAACTCTGATCATATTGAGGCACGTGTTCTTTTCACTTAAAAAGAAAAAACCAAATTCCCCACGTATTTTTTTTACTTAAAAAAAGCTTTTTCTGGGGGGTCTGAAGAAATTTAATTTTTCACGACCACCCTATTACATATTTAGAAAAAAAAAGTTTTAATTAATTTCTTAGATAATTAAAATAAACAACCTGTACGTGGATAAGATACCATCCAAACGTCATCTTGATAAATTTGCATGTCACGTATTTTCTTAGCCAAAGTAACATACTGTGGTGGTAATAAACAATTACCCGGTTGAACGCGCAAAAAACTTGTTTGGACACCAAACATACGGTCTAACATCGCGCCAACTTTACCCTCGACCGTCGTGAATTTTAATTCCATTTTTTTAAAAGTACAAATTAATTAATCCGTCAGCAGCGCGCGTTGTTCACTACTCAATTGCTGCGAATGCAACTGCATAAAATAATTAGTTTGGTTTCAAAAAAATCCTACATGCAATTTCAGTACATTCAGGAACAAGTTTTACTCGATTTCACATTAATATATATATATATATATATATATTTATTACTTTCGCTGTTAAAAATATTTTAAGAGAAAGTCCCAAGAAAGTTGTTTACTCTCAAGTTAAAAAGAAAATAATTTTTTAATTATATTTGAAATTTTTAATTTAATTTGTTGATAATTCAAAAGCGAATATTTAAATAAAAAGGTTTTTTTTAGGGTAAAAATATAATTTTTTATGAGCTCATTATTTTGTGTTAAAGGTACCACAGGACTGTAGAGATACTTATAAGTCCTTATGGTTTTTGGGATCGATACCAGGTACCCGAAGGGAGTATAAAAAAATTCAAAATTTATATTTTTCAATTTTTATGAAAAAATAATTTTCTTACGCCCTAATGGCCCCGGGAACTATACGGGCGTAAAGGTAAAAAATATGAGTGTGAATGTAGCAGACGCGAGACAATTTATTAATTTGAAATGAATAAATAAATGAATTAAAATAATGAAATTGGAAAAAATGCGCGTACGGATTTTTTATTTATCAAAATATGCATTTTTTAATTTTTACTCTACTTACATTATTCACTTATTTTAAAATTAAAAAAATTGACAATTGTCAGCTACATTCACTCTCAATATAAAATCAAAAATGATTAAAATTTTTATTTTTGTAGATAAAAATTGCATAAATTAAAAAAAAAAAGTTTATACGATCTATGCCTTTTCAATGGTACCTTTGCTAGGATTCACCCTCACCCAACACAATATTTAAGACAAATATTCTCCCTTCCTAGAGATCTTTATCGACACTGTAAAAAATTGGGAGTGAATTCGGAGTGATTACGGGTTTTATGTAAATCCGAATTCACTCCGTCATTCGAAGATCTAGAGTTTCAGAAAAAATCACTCGACTAGAGAGTTTGTTTTTCTAGCGGAGGGATCTGAATTTTATTTAAATCCACATTCACTCCGATTCGGAGTTCTAATACTGAAAGAAACTTCAATTCGGAGTAAATTTTACTCTACGGAAATTAAATAAAATACTCAGTCATCCGCTCCGGATTTAATCCGTGTTCACTCCGCAAATTTTTTTACCGTGAATTTCTTATTAATCTTCAAAATTATTTATTTTTAATTCTCAATTTTTTAAATAAAGCCTCAGTATGTCAGTGGAAAAATTTCTAATTTCAAAAGTTCAAGGCATAGTCCTTGATATAGATCAAGTAGAATCCAATTACGAGGCAGCAGTAAACCGTTGTCTGTAAAACGTGATAAAAAAAACTTGCCAACCCTGATTATTATGACGGAGATAGTAAATTTTACATACGTTTTATTACTTTTATTCTTCCGGTCCGCTTGCTTTGGCAGATCATTTAAATATTTCGGGTCTTAAGGTAGTAGTCTAGTAACTCGGATTGAAAAAATCGAAAATTTTTTTTTGCTTAATTCGAAAATACAATATATTGAGAATATACTATGAAAATTTCAAACTAACGAAGTAGAAACGAAGTTGCAACGAGTTTTCAAGAGTGCCTCATAGTTGCGCGCCGAAGGTTACTGTAACTTTAAACGCATTTATCTCGAAACAACATTTTTAGTCAGCCCGGGTCATAACTTTTTTTCTACTCAACCTATTGGTCTGAAACTTGAACTGGTTATTCTACACACTTGTAATTCTCACCGGAACTAGGATTAATTTTTTTCACCCCTAACTTTCCATTTTACAACCCTTTTTATGCGGAAAAAATGACTTTTTTTCTAAGTTCGCCATTTTGTTATTTTTCGATAAAATTTCATAATCCTAGTTCTGAGCAGAATGACATGTCTATAGATTAAGACTAATCAAGAATTTTTAATTTCGGGTGTCTTCAAAAGTCAATATCACCCGGGCCATCCACGCGCTTTTTTTTGAAGCGTAAACTTCAAACGATAATAATAATAATAAATTATTCAATTTCCTCAAGAAAATTATTTTTTGTTACCTTAAGATGTAAGTAAAAACATTAAAAATGCAAAACTTTTCATTTGTTCCTTCTAAAAAAAAAGGCCCCTAAAAAAAGCATGAAAAACGGCCCGAGTTACCAGACTACTACCTTAGATATTTATTAATATATAAATAATTAAAACAAATAAATTTAATCAGGCATTTAATTAATAAATACGTTGATAACAAATAACATGATATTTAAAAAAAATATCACGTCAAATTGCACTCAGTTACAATTTACATACAGTATAAATAAATAATGAAAAACGTGGAATAAAAAATGTTTGTTGTTGTTGATGTTGTTTTCTTCTTCTATAAATGTTAAATTATAAAATCCCAATCATGTTCCACGATACAATTGTTGCATGGTATCAAGTAAACAATAAATAACACGCTCTGCATGTTATCTAGTCCATATGTCAGCCATCCAATCATCACTCAATTCATCGTAAGGCAGTACTTTTAAATTTCTAAGTGCCTCCAGGTAAAATGTTAGCTCAGATATTACGACACCGTGCTGTGGACCCCCGTTATTAACAATATTCATTTTAAATAATTGTTCCCGGAGTTTTTCTTTGAATGAATTGTTAACGGTGCGATACAGCGACTGGACATCTGATGCTGGTAATATTCCTGAAACTGCTTCGTGTAGTTTAACCAAGTGTCTGTAATTAATAAGATAATTCATTCATTGTTAATCAAGTTTTTAAAAACTAATCGTTAGAGATGTGCGAATAATTTGAATTTACGAACTATTCAAAATGTTCGAATTATTTGTCAGTTTTCGAATTATTCTAATAGTTCTAAGCATTGATGAATTTTTGAATTATTTAATAAAGTCGAAGTATTTTAAAATTCTTTATTTATTCAGAAAATTTGAATTGTTTGTTAATTTTCTTATTATCCGAGAGTTTTCGAATTAGTCGAAAAATTCGAATTATTTTTTTAAATTCGAACTTTTTTAAAATTTTGAATTATTCAAAAAATCTAAATTATTTTAATAATTTTTTTATAATTAATTACAAGTTAGATAAAAATTTAATTTTCGAAAATTTAAATTCCATTCGAATAATATGGAAATTTATGAATAATTCGAAGAATTCAAAAGCTTACGAATATTTCAAACTCTTCGAAAATTTTGAATCAAATAATAATATTCGATTTAATTCAAACACTCTTCGCACATCTATACTAATGGTCGAATTATTTATGAAGATAAAGTACCTAGAAATATTACGAAATGATTGTGAAGGTACTGGAGGACGCGCATCCCAAATAGATATTTGACCGCCGACTAAATTGTCAACAATAGTCAATATTTTACCCTCTATTTCACGAATATGAGCACGTACATCGCGTTCAACGCTATCTAGTAATGCTACACCACCAGTTCCACCAACGGAACCACCTAGTCCAGTTGGCCCGCGAGTAGAATTCGCTAATTCTGTAATTTAAATTAAAGTTCTTTTGGCATTAATCATCTTTATTTATCTTATTGGGTGGTAATTATTAACGTACCTTGAAAATGTGATTTAACAAAAGGCATACACCATAATAAAAGCTTTAAGCTACGACTGGCAAGTACTAGAATTGTACTAGTGATTGTTTTCAATCCGGCCGCTTGCATCGCACCGGCACCCAGTACCAATTGACAACAACGCGAATTGTAATGACGAAGTAATTCTGCTAAGTAACGTCCAATACTTCCAGATAACACTTGTAATTCTGTAGCTATACTGTTAATTTCATACAATTTATTTCATAAATTCATTTTTGGGTTAAAGTAAAAGCTGAGAGATTTTTTGCTTCAACTCAGGCGCTAATTGATTAATTTTTATTTTTAATTATCAGTTAAGGAGTCAAAGAAGTTGACTTCATTATAGTCAAAAAATTCAAATTCACGGTAGCAAAATAAAAATTTCGGTTTCGTAATAAAATCTTTTTTTTTCTCTTCCTCCAGAGACTAGAGTTAGTGGGAAATTAAATTTATCAAAACTTAATGATCGGAGTCTGAGTTAACAGCGATAAAAAAATGCGGGATCTTTCGTAGCTTCTGAGGGATACAAGTTAATAATTGATTAAACTTACCAACAATACTCATTAATCATCTGTACAAGCATAATTACAGTACTGACCACAGCAAATTGTTCATTATCAATAGTTAAAAAATTTTTTACATCACCAAGTCCACTGGTACGTTCATTAAAATAATTAAAACTACTATTTTTAATCGACGATAATTCTTTGGGAAATTTTTTAAATTCAAACACGCGGTCTATCAACAACTGAAAGTCTACTGGTACATCAGCTTGCTTCCACATTTCGCTGTCTAATAGTTGACTTAGTTTTTGTTTCCTTTCATTATGGAAACGCTGGACAAATTTACTTGCGTGTACCTAATTAATAAGAAGACATTAATCACACGCTGTGTTATGAATATCGATTAATCACAAATAATCAATTCCTTCGTAGCATTGTCTTAAGTAACTGGAGAAAAGTACTTCGGCAAGTCTGATACGAAAGATTTAAACAAGACTTTAAGAACTTGGATTTCATAGGTATGCTTCTGTAGATTTCATCAAGTCTTACTTAAGATTCTTTCTAAAAACTTGTGGAAATCTGTAGAAACAGTCGACAATAATTCCTAACCAAAATGTCTACTATAAAAATTTTAGGTGAGAGTTGCTGCAGAATTGCTAATGATATTGAGTTTCTTTTTTTAAAATTGCTCGTTGCTTAAATTTAGTACTTAGCAAACCCAGTGGTCATCATTAAAATTAAAAGTGCAAAAAATGATTAATGTTATCACTCGATAGAATTAAATCAAACATTAAGTGAGCACCACTGAATTAACTATACTAATGCTGAATACACGGCTCAGGAAGTAAGGGTAGTATTCTGCCAGATATGTTAAGCAATTCTGAAACAAGTCCGACCTAATGGGTCTTACACAAGTATCTTAGTCATGCATTGCAACAGACTTATTGAAGACATCTTTCGAAAATATCTTAAACTTCTTCAAGATTGACCATGCAGACTTGATTATGACTTAAGGTCATTCTCAGACAGTGCCCCCGATTTTTAAAAAATTTTTAATGACTTTCAATTGTAATTACCGCATTAAAATTTTGATAATTAATCAAACAAAGTCTAAGCGTTAATCTAAAAAATGGTAACGCAGTTACGATTTCACCGAGACATAGATTTTTAAATAAATTATTGGGAGTTAAGCGAAATTTGTTAAATAAATTTCAGTAAAATCTTCATGTCAACATTATAATTTTGAATGTCAAATTTTTCAGGCTAAAATTTATTTACAAAGTTTCGTTTAACTCCTACTTGATAACAGCTGTGAACAATATTTTTAAAAATCTATATCTCGGCGAAATAGTAACTGCGTTGTACTTTTTTTGAATTTATACTTTATTTGCGTTGCCATTGAATATTTTTAAAAAGTGGAGGACACTGTCTGAGAATGCTCTTAAGATACAGATTTACATAAAACTCCCTTAAGAATGCTACTAAGGACTTGATTAATAAAACTCTATACAAGTTTATTAATCACTTAAAAAACTTACTTTGAAGGCAGAACGCAGCGCAGTAGATTGTTTGCCGCATATTAATTCACACGTATCTGTAAACTCATCAATAATACTTGCCAGCTGACAAACTTGAGCAACGTTTGCACCCCGATCACTCAGCCACGAATTATCATCTTTAATAGCCGTCTGTATCACCTCTTTGTCATTACTGACATTTAATTTATTACTAGTGTTATTAATAACCGCAGATTCTTTACTACCGTCAGCAATAATTCTTTCACGATCATTTACTGATACCGATGGCGAAAGTAATTGGCTTGCTAATCTTTCATGACAGTAATCGCATATTGTTGACAACATATCATTAAGTTTATTTTTTACCCGTAAATATTCGTCGGTTGTTAATAATTTATCTATATTGTTCCTATCTACATTATCACTTGATAAGGATGCTGTTTCACGCATTACTTCATGCACAGCCTAAAAAAAATTATTATCAATTAGTTAATGATACTCTTACTATTAATTTTTTATGTAATTGTTAACATTAATGGCATTAAATATGACAATTAATAATAAATATCATGATAATTAATGATATTTTTCTAATTAATGATGATTTTAATGACAATTTTTTATACTAAGGTCATAAAATAACGATCACTATGATAATTTTGTTAATTAATGATAATTTTAATGAAAGTCGATATCAATTAATGATATTAGAGTTGATAGTTGAAGATTTTAGTGATATTTTCGTCGGACGATAATTATTTTAATGATAATTAATTACATTAATAGAATGAAATGATAATTTTCAAGGGGATTCAACGGTTTCCGAGGCGCAGCCAAATTACCGCAAATTTTTGTAAAACTCGACGCAATAAGACTTTTTTAAAGAATAAAATTTTTCGATATCTCGCTTAGTTTTTGGGAAAAATGGATTTCGATAAAAATGAGATTTTTTCAGAAAAGTGACAAATTTCATAGATTTTAATATCTTAAATGTTTTTGTATTTTTTTCCGGAAAGTACACTTGAAGACGAAAATTTTGGAAAAAAAAAACGTTTGAATTAGTCCATTTTTGCAGAAGTTATAACTTTCTGAAAAAAAGTTATTTCGTCGAGTTCTACAAGAACTTGCAGTAATTTGGTGGTGCCACGGTAACCGTAGACTTCCATTTTCAATAATATTCTAGTCGATTAATTGAAGTCGATAGCCGAGAATTATAATATTTTTGGCACTCTATAAAAATAACGATAACAAGTCATGATATTGCTGTAAATTAATGACACTAGAATCATTAAGTGATGATCAAAATGATATTTCTATCGACAAATGATAAGAAGATAATTACAATGACATTTCTATTAATGAAAGATCTTAAAGTCGATAAATTATGACAATAAAAACAATTTATAGTATGGGACTCAATACGTAATTTTTGTAATCATATTTATGTGAATGAATCATTAAAGTGATGACAAATACTGATATGTCTGCCAATAAATTAAAAAAAAAAATAACATGAATATCCACTAATAACAAATATTAAGATATTTAATGCCATTGAAAATGATTAATATCAGACACTAATAATAAAAATAATAAACACACCTTTATACGAAATAATAAACTTGTTAACGATTGAATAGTACTTGACAACAATGTTAAACGTTCAGCTAATGACAAACCAGTAACTTCTAATGCAGCAGCCTGTTGATCACTACAACAATCACTATCAGCAAGTGCTTCAATAATACGTTGTTTAGTAACAGCCCGTATCGTCGTTATACTTTCTTCTTTATACGTATCAATAAATTTAAAATGCTTCTGTCTTAGCAATCCTGATATTATTGATATCAATTTATCCTATAAAATTACCAAGAAATAAATAAAAACACAACCTTATCTTAACCTTAATCATTTATTAGAAGTCTGAAAACCCCAACGTCAACTTTAGAGTAAAATTTGAATGAGACCGCGTTTAAATTACGACCTGTCGCGTCACACAGTACTAGTTACAGGTCCCAACAAATTAATTATGTCATTGCGTCTTATATTAATTATTTTATTTTAATTTTTAGTGTCTAAAACTGGCCCTAAATTTCGATATTATAAAAATCAAACTTTAGCCAAAAATGATCAAAATTAAAAGTTATGAATTTATGATACTGAAATATGAGTGTAAATGTAGCAGACAACAGACAAATTTAAAATTATAAATAAATAGAGTAACTAATTAATAAAATAAAATTTTAAAAAATCGCGCATTTAAAAAATTTTGAAACTAATAAGTGCATTTTTTATAAACATTATTTTTTAAATTATTTACTCTATTTATTTATAATTTTAAATTTGTCTGACGTCTGCTACATTCACACTGATACTGAAATTAGTCGACGTCTAATAATTTTTGGATTTTTTTAAAATCGATAAATTAAAAAAAAAAATATTCCAGAAAATTGCACTGGTGGTTTTTTAAATTTTCTACATATGCATATTTTTAGTTTTTTTTTTTAAATTAAATTGTTGAAAAAAGTTCTGAAATTTATCAAATATTTGCTAAGTTCAGGATCATTATGAATTTTTGAATGAAAAATTTTATTTTTTCTGATTTATAAGTTTTAATAATTCTTCACAGATCTTCAAATGAATTTTATACTTCAAAACCATGTGCGTTTTATTTTTTCTATATCAAATATTGGCTAAGAGTTTTTCATAGTCAAAATAATGCGAACAATCAGTTCCAGAAAGTTCGAAAGTTGTCTGGAGTCTATATGATCTTATTTAGGAAATGTGCGAGTTTTCAGAGGTATAAGTGATTATAATTTATTACTAATAATATTTACCGCATCAAGAACAGAATAATCATTAGTTAATGGTCGATTTAAATCAGCAGTTGAGTAACGTTGAAATTCGGTAAACAACATTTTGTCAACCAACTTCTCCATTTCTGTTAATTGTGAACTTAAATGACGAAAGCTTTGGATTCCATTGAGTTCTTGATGCAAAATTTCTTGGGTCGTTGATATCAAATCAAGTGCTGCTACATAGTCAGGAGTGGAAAGAAGTAACTGGATCATTGGCTGGCTCTGATGGACAGTCGCTATCAGTTTTAATTTTTCGTAAACCAGTAGCCTATTAACGCGAGCTCTTTCTAGCCTAGTTCAACATACAATCATTAGTATCAATCATTCTCTGATAAAGCCTTCAAACTTACCTCAGGATATTTAATGAATCAATAACAAAACTCTTATCAATATCTTTTATATTTTTCCTCAGCGCCTTGCAAATGTTTATAGTCTGGGTCAATTGTTCCATCAAGACATCATGAGAAGTCATTGCATGAAAAAATGCTTGTGATTTACTGGCAACCTGTTCAGCAATTCTGACCTCAACAATATCTAAATAATGGCTCAGTTTTTCCTGATAGCACCTGACTTGTACCATCACATCATTGGTGGTCATTCTTCCCGCCTTCTCATTATAATTATCCAGTAATAATCCGTCCTTGGTAAAAGGAAATACATTTTCAAAAGTATCCCGACTAGATAAATCTAAATTTGGATTACGAAAAATACTAGGAATTGTTGAAAAATCAAACTCGTCACGTTCTTGGCATGAATTTATTGAAGAAGAGGCAGTTGAAGACGTTGACTTTATTGAATTTATTGAAGTTATTGATCGACTAGAATGTCGTCGGTATCGACGGCCAATTTTTTTCAAGTAGCTATCAAAATAATTAATCGTAACTTCTGGCGGTAAATACATACTTTTTGGAATGTGAACATGATCAGTAAAACTATCACCCCAGGTCTTGGTTAAAAAGTTACCCTGCTTGCCTTTTTTAGGGTCATTTAGTACCGCGGGTAGATTCTGTACCGCGGAATAAACTGTCCACGTTGGCAGAGACTGAGACTGAGACATTGAGCTGGAAGTGAAGGAACAAGTTGATGATGATGCTGTCAACTGGCCATTTTTATGCTGCAATTGTTGGGTTGCCGCGTGTTTCGCTGCATGTGCTATGTAGTCATTGTCCGAAACACCCTCCAATGGGAGACTTGAACATACGGAATTGTATCCATAGTGGCAGACAAATGACCCGCCTTCTTTCGAACAATGCGACTCTTTCAAATGTCTGTAAATTTTTATATGTTTATATTTCAATACGTTTTTCTGGCTTACAAGAGATTTAAATATTCACTTACTTGACAAAGTCTCCAGTCTTCTTGAATACTAGGTTAGGACAGAACTCACAGGTCAATGCTGTCAAGTTGTTGTTTAGTTGCTCGGATGTTATTTTAACTAATTTTGCCATTTTTTGTTCTAATAATCTGGATCCGCTGGCGTTGGATTATTTAGATAATAATTGCCGTTTAAATTCATGGTGATGTTAGAGATGTAGATCAAGTGTCATATTTTTTTTTTTTTATTATAGAGCTGGAGAGTAATTATCGATAACACACATACTCTACACCTGATAATGATAATAAAGATTTAGGTAGGAACGGAAGGGGTAACATCGACGAGGAGCGAGGAGTTGTAGGGGGTAGGGATGTCATGTGGCGATGACGTCATGGAGGGGATTGGCTGATAGTTGATCTGAGTTCCGACAGAGCTGGATTTTAAGATGAATCATGTGACAGTTCTAGGAAATAAATTCAAGCGCAAAATATTGTTTTTTTTCTAAGAAACTAGACGGTGGATCATATTAAAATTTTAAGAATACATAGATAAAGTACTTATTTATATGTATACTACGTTTTAAATCTTAAAGTTGGAAAACCCTTTTTACATTAGATTCGCTCGAACTTCCTTGTCAAATAATTTAGCAGACAAGGATGTGAAATAAATTTTTTTTTATTGCACGACTCTTAATGCAAAGTATTAGAGTGTGCTGTACGATCGAAAAATTCAGTTTGCCTCTTTTTCGCTACTATTTTAACTGTTTTTCTCTTGTTAGTCCACGGAACTTAACTAAGTTACACGTCATCGAATAGAGAATTTAATAAGGATTAATTTTATTACTTATAAAGACCAATTTGATGTATTAAATAATTAAAGAAACATCAAAATGTAAACAAAAATTTTCCCGTCAAGCAGTAGAAAAAGTGTCCGTAACCTGTAAACACAAAAACTCGAGAAAAAGGCCATTATTTGGATTAATTTTTTTTTTTAAAGATTATTTTAGGGCCGAAAAAGAAGTGTGTCATAAATGACCATCAAATTCGGCCCCGTTTAATAATAATTAATAAAAAAAGCTTAACTAATTATGTATATCTATACATGTTTTTTACATATACTTTCGTCACACCAGTCGCGCCTGCGCGAAAAAATGCATCTGACTATTTTTCGGAGCGAAATTTGAATTTCTAGTGTAATAGAAAGGAAAAAACAAAAAAAATTGTCCTTGAAACTTTTATCGTACATTTTTCTTATTTTTTTTTTTGAAAATGAGCATTAAGAGTCGTGCAATTTTGAATTTACCAAACTTTTCTTTAATTATTATTATTTTTCAAAAACTTGAGACTCGATTTATTTAATTAGGAAAAAAATTTCACAATTAATTTACTTGTAAATATTTTTAATAACCAAAAATAAAAAAAAAATACAATTGTAAATTATAATAAAAAGTAAAAAAATCTCAAAAAAATAAATAAAATAAAAATATAAAATTTTTAAAGATTGTGATTTTGGAACGGTCGTCGTAGAGCTACGGGTGCACTTATGATTGAGTTTAAAAAATTATTGTTATTGTTATTATTGTTATTATTGTTGTGATTATTGGAAACTCGGGATTGGTGATTTTGTTGATGGCTACGTTGTACTTCGAGTGCAAGTAATTTTTGTCGCTTCTCTTCCATAAGACTTTCGCGGTGTTTATGAATGTAGTCATGTACATTAGGCAATCCCATTATTACGACTGCTGATACTCCTGATCGATACATATTCATATCTGTTGCTTCATACCTGAAAAAAAATTTTTTTTTAATCAGTAAAATTTAATTCAAAAGGAAAATTATAATTTTTTAATTTTTATTAAATGAAATTTTATAAAATTTTCATTGAAAATAATTTTCATTTTTAAATATTTTCCTAAAATCAACGTTTTTAATTTTTATTGAATGAAATTTGGTAAAATTTTCAGTAGAAAAAAAGTTATTGTTTTAAAATTTTCTTAAAATATAAAAAACTTGTTTAAATATAATTTTATAATTTCATTACGAAGAAAACTTTTATTCAAATAAAAATAAAAAATTTTTAAATTATTAATAGAAAACTTAGAAATTGGAAAAATAAAATAAATAAATTTACCATTCATTAGTAGCTTCATCATAACATTCAACATGAAAAGTAGTTGTAACTCCATTATAACCACCGATTGCAAAAATCATGTCATCAATAACTTCAATAGCAAAATTACTCCTAGGGTTATACATATCTGGTATATGAGTCCATGTATCAGTTGCTGGAGTATATTTTTCACAGCTACACATTCTTGATATCCCATTAAATCCACCTTTCATTCATTGAAAATCGATTGCTCAATGAATTTATCAATTACTCAGTAATTCATATGATTAATTAATTAAATTATTTATATATTTATTAATTCCATAACTACCTATTACATAAATGCAACCGTGATAAGCAATACACGATAGTCCACTTCTCCAGGACTTCATTGGTGCAATCATTGTCCATTGATTTGTATCAGGATCATAATATTCAGCAGAATTGGTACATTCGTGACCATCAAATCCACCAGTTATCCAAATTTTATCTTTAAATTTATTTAAATTACAATAAATGTTATATATTTTAATTATTATCTCTTCTAGATTATTAAGAGAATAAAGAAAAATTTGTTCCAGCCATATCTCTGTGATAGAATTAGTTATTATTCAATTTAGTATCATTGTAAAGGTCTTGAGTTTAATTTGGATTTTTCCATAGTTTCAGATGTTTTTATTAAATTGTTAGTTCAATGTGTTAGGTTTTAAAAATAATTATTAATATATATAAATTTCAAACTAGAAGATGTCGATACGATATTTGAAAATTATTGATATTAAAATTTTTAATACACATCCAAAAAATTAAAGGAACAAAAAAATTTTAGAAATTTTTTAGTGACTTTTGGAAGACTGTATTTTCGTGAAAAATGGTCGTATCGAAAAATTAAAAAAAAGCAATTTAAAGCTTGAAATCTTTAGTTTGAAGATCTTCTAGCAAAAAATTTTTTTGAGTCATGATTATTGCGTAATTATAAGAAATAGCTCGAGACAAAAATTTTCTAAATTTTTTAATTTCGTTTTTTGGAGCCATGGTAATTTAAGCGTAGCTTTAGAAACTTAAACAAATTCCCCACAAGTCTTATTGTCGCTTTTAAAAAGAAAAATATTGTTCCATCCTCAATAGTTATACATTGATTTTCTTAAAAAAAATTTTCCCGGACCGTAGACCCAAACAATTTAGAAAATTTTTGTCTCAAGATATTTCGTATAATTATGCAATAACAATGACTCAAAAAATTTTTTTGGTAGAAGATCTCTAAACTAAAGATTTCAAGCTTCAAATTTTTTTTTAATTCTTCACGAAAATACGGCCTTCTAAAATTTGCTAAAATATTTTAAAAATTTTTTTGTTCCTTTCATTTTTTGGATGAATGTATTTTGGGATTAGATGCTCAATTTTTTTGTATCAGTTAATGTCATCACTTTTTTGATACTCTCAAAATTTAATTAGTTTTTTTTATCTTTTATCATGGTTGAGATATTTTAGAAAAAAATCCATATCAAACGACTAATAAAGAAAAATTAGAGTGTAAGTAAATTTTTTTAAGAATTTCATGTTAATATATAATTATCGAAATCCATAAGTTTCCGAATTTATCAAAAAATTTGTCTTATTAAACTAAAATGATAATAAAAATAAAGCAAATATCTGAGAGTATATTGGTAAGACCTTAATAAACAATTAAATTTAAATCATATTTAATAAATTTGATAGTAATACTCGGGCAGTCATGTAGTAACTGCAAATTGCTCGTTATTACTATTATTTTAATTATATAATTATCATTTTTGTTACAGAGCATTTAAAAAATTTCCCGGATTAATTATTAACGCGCATTCGCAAAATTGGCGCATGCGCACTAATTCCAACAATGGCGTCGCGCGGCAAGTCAGTAGTTCGAGGTAACGGTCATTATAATTGAAGTATTTGGTTGTAATGTTGATATTTAATTACAAGTATTTTATTAAAAAATTTTGATTTAATTAGTTTTTAATTGCTGAGTTAATAAGTGATTAATTGCGTGAGTAATGAGTTTTTGAGTGAGTTTCGGGTTTAAAAAAAATTTTTAGTTGCTAAATGTTGATTCCGCTGCAGGCATGGTAAGTACGGTCACTAAAAATACCAGCATTAAAAAAAATTTTTCTTATAAATTAATATATGAAAGTGGATCTCTTTTACTTGTGACAATTAATGAATAATGAGATGAATAAAAAATTACTATTTAAAGTAGCAGCACTAGCATCAGAACGCTGTACATTCATAGTCCCAATTAATGACCACTGGTTGTCTCGATAATTGTAACGTTCAGCGGTTTTGAATCTTTCTAATCCATCACTTCCACCCATCACATAAATTATATCATTTAATACCGCGATACTGACATAACATCTAGAACAATACCAATAAAATTTTAACATCAGTAAAATTAATTAAAATTAATCATAAATTAAAAGTTAAAAAAAATACCTCCTTAAATTCATTGGAGCAATTTCCCGCCAAACTTTAGTCACTGCATTGAAACACCTGCAGCTATTTAAATAGTCGACTCCATTGAACCCTCCGACAATGTACATATTGAACCCAATTACTGCAGCTCCATGATAAGCTCGTCCACCAGTTGGATCAACTTCCAATACCTAGATTCCAATCATCAATCATCAATAACTATAATAACTGATACTTAATAGGATTTCAAGTCAATATAACTTCCTCTCTAAATATGAATTAGTAAAATCCTAATTAATTCATGTAGTGCCTCATTTTGTCCCTTGTACACTGCTTTTAATTTTCTCTTATCTAAACAGTTTCACTCGAGAAAGTCAGTAAAAATTAATTGATTTGTAGGTAAGTCATTTTATCACTATTAAATTATTATTTTTAACAATCGATCATTAAAAATCTAACGGATTTACTCAGTGACTTAATTTTTCCCTAATTGAATCAGTTAAAATTATTTTTATTATCATTTCAATAAGAATAAACTAACTGTGTATCCTCAGAATCCATGTTATTAAACATTAATATCATTTGCAATTTATTTATTAACTATTTTTAACTTGCACTTTAAATATTTCTCAATAACTCATTATTCATTCAAATATTTGTGGTTATTAATTTGTTTTTACAGTCGCCTCTCTCTATGTGGCCACTCTGAAAATGTCCGTTTCTCTGATTTCAACGTTCTCCCGCAATGGACAGTCATTAATTTTTTAATACCCTCTGTATATGTCCGCAACAAATATTTTATCTCGCTCTCTTCAAGTGTCCGAATACAAATTTAATTAATTAAAATAAGAAATTAACAATATACGAATAAAGGAAATTTAATCAATGAGCCATGTGTTAGCTTCCACAATTCTTTAGATACAACATAACACAAAGTTTTTTTTTTTTTGTAATTCTTAATGTACCTACACTGATAGAAGGATTTCTTAGCATTAAAAAATATTTCTTAGTATTTAAAAAATGGTTTCTTAAATACTAAGAAATCCTTCTATCAGTGTAAAGATCGGAAAGTTTTCGCGTAACGAAAATAAAAAAACGAAATGAAAAGTAAAAAATCTACTGGACCTAGATTTCTGAAATGTTTTGCATCAATGCTAGTATGTCAGCCGAAAATTTCAGGCCACCCCTAAGCTTGGGAACTACTCCTTGTCACCCTTAATTAGTCAAATTGCATAGATTTTTTTCATTTTTGTTGCGTGGAAAACGTTCCGATCTTCAGGAACATTAATTTGACTGCTTAAAGGTGACTTTAAGTGGTAATTGGGGTGGCTGCAATTTTCGGTATACTAGTATCTATGTAAAACATTTCAAAAATCTTGATCCAATAGATTTTTTACTTTTCATTTCGTTTTTTTTATTTTCGTTCCGAAAAACGTTCTGATCTTCAGTTACATAATTTTTGCACAAGATTCAAAATTTCAAGCTGTTCATAAGTATCTACAGCAAGACTCACAGGTATATAAAAACTTAGACAACTATAACACTAGTGGTCTGATTTTCACAAAATTTCCATAAGATCATTATATGGACATATCACAGAAACAAACAGTGATCTTTAGTGATTCAATTAATAATAGATTAAACTAATTAAATTAGTAAGTAATCGACTAATTCTTAGTGGTATACTTATAGTACAGTGAAAATACACTAATTCATTTTTAAAGAGAGTTTATAATCTAAATATAGCTAAAAATACCGGAATCCATCTATCAGCACGCGTATCATAAGTTTCCATCAAACTAGTCGCACTGTTGCCTCTCCAGCCGCCAAAAGCGAATAAAATTTCATGTGGGACTCGCGGCCTCGCTATTTCCGGAGTATCCAGTTCTCCATCTTTCTGCGTAATCATTTCCAAGTCATACAAAAACGTCAAAGTTTCAATAATGATTGGCCTGCATTCTTCAAAACCCGTAACGTAAGGATGGTCTTTGACTTTCTCCAGAAAATATTGAGTGTCAAGTAGTCCCAGTCTTATTGTCTTCATCAAATCTTTTATATATTTCTTCCGTTCATCAGGATTATGATTAATCCAACGTAAAACGAATTCCCAAACAACTTCTTCGCTTTTAACATTAAGCTCGTCTGTTGCTATCAGCGGACGAATTTCGTCTATTGATAAGTGAATTATTTCTTCACTTTTAACCGCAACCTATTAATGAATCAATAAATTAAGTAATAATTCAATAAATAAATAAATTTATTTATTGGTTTCATTTTATTACCTCAACAAAATGTCTCATTACAAAGGTATGAGCATCGACTTCTAGCGGTTGGCAAAAATGTTCCCGCGCAAATCTAAGCACGCCGATGCAATTTTCAGGTGTTAAATTGTCACGCAAATAACTATGACATAAATCGAGGATACCAAATATACACAAATAATTTGCTGTTACAAGTAATTGACAAACATTCTCGTGATTAACGTCCAAAGAACGGAGATACGCGTACTCGAGCAATAAATTCATCATTTCGCTCTGTACTCCGGGTACTAAGACATCGGTTTTTTCTTGAGAATATAAACTTGTTGTGAATAATGTCCTTTAATTAATTATCTTTTTTAATTTATTTATTTCTTTATAATTCAATTAAGTTATAATTTATTTAAAAAATTCAATTATTAGACTATTTTATACAAAACTTGAAAATTCATCAGCAGGTTCAGATTATGATTTTTAAACCAAAAAAAATTTAGTTCAAAAATTTCAGTAGCAGGACCACTGTCCATAATGGGCCATTCATTTTAATTAAAATTATAGTTGGGATTTAATTTTTTTTTTGATGATTTTGTAATATAATGACCCAGAAATTTTTAATTTTGAAAAAAATGACAAATTTGTTTTGTAGAAAATTTAAAATCTTCAAAAAAGTAATAAAATAATAAAAATTAAATTTTTGTGAAATTTATACTGAGTTAAACATTTTTTTCGAGTATTTTTATAAAAAAAGGTGACATTTTTTTTTATCATTTTTTGTCTACATGAGTATTATAGCCCAGACTTTAAACCATTATAATTAAATTTTTTTATTACAATAAAGTAATTTGAATGAAAATAACAGTATTTACAAAACATTCTCCGTTAATTAGTTTTATCAGCTGCTTTAATTGCAAAATAATTTTTAAAAACATTAATAAATAAATACCTAAAATAAGTACTGCATGCAGATAAAATAGCTCGGTGTATTGGAAAAACTCCTCCATCTTCAAGCCGAATTATTGCGTCGCAAAATAAATTATTTAGCCTCAAATCGTACAACGATTGCATTGCCTGTGTGCTCATACATCGACCGCCATATGTCGCCAATAAACCCGATGACAGTTCACTTTTATCATTAGAATTTAAATTTAATTTATTCTTATCCATCTTTTATTTTTTCTCAACCTTCAAATCTAAAAATCGCTCATAATTTTTCTAGTTATAAAAATTTTTTTTTTCACACTCGTCAGCATATTTAAATGAATTTAAAACTTATTCTTTTATTAATTATTTTTATAGATTTATTTTTTATTTAAAAAAATAATAATTATTTATAAAATTTTATAATTACACTAATAATTTACAAAACATTTTTTGACAGTCATTAAGTCGTTGCACAATTATTCACTTGTTTATGAATATATATATTAGGGTGGCAATATTTTTTCGACTTTTTTTTTGTTTTGGAGCTCACATAAAAAAATGTTAATTTTAAGTATTTGAAGACTCCTCTTCGATTTTGAACTCAATCAAAAATTTTCTAGAGGCCGCTCAAAAATTTTTAAACTTTTGAAAATCAACGGACATCCATTTTTTTCGTCAAAATTTTTGATTTCTTACTAGTTTAATCCTTGCTGTGTAGGCCGTTGACAAACGTACCCAAATTTCAAGCCAAAATTTTAACATTTAAAAGTCGATCAATATTATCGAAAATAAATTTATCGAATTTGTTAATAGTTTTAAGCGAACTCTAAATATTAATATATTAAGACTTGATCTTGTTATCTCTATTGTTTTATAGTGTAATGAAGAAATTTTGACCACAAGCATAATTTAAATTGAAAAACAATGAACACTTACAATTAGACAAGGTGGCCTCTAAATTTTAAAGATAAAATTCTCTGAACTTTACAAGTTTTTCAGTTTAATAATATTTAAATTTCCTGGCTATAGCATATGATAATATTTATTTATTTCTATAGAGAATTAAAAAGAAAAATAGTCTACGGTGATACAACAAATAATCAATTCGATAAATTTATTTTCAAAAATATTCACCGACCTTTAAGCATTAATATTTTGACTTGAAATTTGGGTATGTTTCTCTATGGTCTACACAGAAAAAATTGGACTAGCCCAAGTAACGCACTTGATTTTGGGACATCTATAAGATATAAGTATTGAGGCTGTTTTTTGACCTATCGATAAGGCACCAAAATGTTGACAAAGCGATCAGAAATTTATGTCATAAAAATATCTGCTGATAAGACTTAATACAAGTGACAACAAAATATAAATTACAAATAATCATCGAAAAAGTCTTTTAAACGATTTTGTAATTGAAATGACTTTTTTAGGACGGAAAAAAGAATGCAAATTTCCTATGACCTCTAGGACCAACATTTGTATGTCTTATTTACATAAAAAAATTTGGCTTTGAGACAAAACAAAATTTGTCTCGTCCTTTTAAAAGATATCTTTATAACATCTTAAAGATGTCTCTGTGCTTCTTGGGAGTGAAGATCCGAAGATTTAAAAAAAAAAAAAAAAAATTGGTTTTAGTTTATTTTCGCAATTTTATGAAATCCTGAGCCACCGATAGAAAATTTTGTAATGACTTGAAATTTGGAAGGGAGTCTTAAAATATTTCAAACTATTATTTGAAATGAACTTTAAAAAATAAAAAAAGTCGAAAAAATATTGCCACCTTAGTATATATAATATTATTACAAATAAATTATAAACATTGTAAATATTTTTTTTCTTTAAAATCATCATTTCCTTGTTTAAAATTATTAATATCATTATTTTCTTTACGTAAATAATAATAATTATCATGGCAAATAGCAACACGTCTGCATAAATTAAGATTATTATCTAAAATACTATTAGAAAATAAATTAAATTTAAATAACGTATTGCATGGATATTGATTATTATTATTATGATAATTATTATTATTATGATCCTTAGCTGAAAAATTGTCTGCAACCTCAAAATGTTTTTTTTTATCCTCATAATTAAATAACCTGAGAGTCCAATTAACGACAGTAAAAGTTACGGCATTAGAAGGAAAAGCGCGTAAAATAGTTGAATTTAGCCCGCGAAATAGACAACGTACCCCGTCATCCTTGAGTGATTTATTAAAACAGTCGATAATGTTTTTGTACCGGCCATTTTGATCAGCTTGAATGCGTGACTTGATAACGTCTATTGGATAAGTGAAGATCCAGGATGCGGTGCCGGCAAGTCCACCAGCGATAAGCATGTGGAGGGTTGTGGTTTCTTTGTTTGTTATTTCATTGATATTGTTTGAGGTCAAGCTAAAATTTATGTAAATATCCCGGGTAAGGGCCTCGTATGTAGCGAAATATAAACCCAGACTGGGGACATCTCGGAAAGTTGTTATCCAGAAACCCCGAAAGATACCGCGGATACCGTGATTACGAAAAATGTCTTTGAGACATGATACTGGACCTGAATACGTTGGGTTAGAGCTATCTTGAAGCTGCAGGCGCATTTTCGCTAACTCGAGGGGGGATGTAACGGGCGATTGGGCCAGGCCTGCTATGGCGCCCGCTAAAAAATGCGAGCTCAGGTTTTGTGGGTCTTTTATTATGAATTTTTGGCATTGAGCGTAGACACCAAATAAAATGGCGTTTATTGCTGCTACTCCGGCTAATGGTGAAGATAATCCTCTGTAGAATCCGGTGATCTAAATTAAATTTTAGATTCTTGAATATTGTTATTTGGAAATTTAAGAAACAGATTTTTTTTTTCAAGTTTTTGCATTTTTTAGATCATTGAGATCGTAAGAGGTCGTTTGATATTCAATTTTGAAATTTGGGGTAAAATGGAAAAAAGAATTAACAAGGGAGGCAGAATGGGTCACTATTGAAAATAAATTTTAAAAAAATTTTTTTAAATGAAATTTCTTGCTTGTAACGAGACGGAAGTATGGTAAAATAAAGGAAATTTGGTGACAAATTGAAATTTTTTTCCGTTATTTTTACATCATTTTTTAAAATGCTAAAAAATTAAAAGTTTGACTTTTAATTGAGTGAAAATTTTTTTTAAATCAAAAATTATCAATAGACTAATAAAAAAAATAATTGAACACGAGAAAATTTTTATCGGTTAACGGGGAAATTATTCATCATTTCTTGAAAAAAAATGTAGATATCGGAATGATTTAAAATAAAAAATAAATAAAATTACCGATTCTTTGTAAAGGATGGATTGAAAACAGTGCCATGTTCCTCGATAAACTGGATTATTATAACTTTGAACTTGTAAATGGACCTTGATTGTATCCAGAGGGTATCCAACAACAAGACCCGCACACCCTGGACAAAATTTTCTAATCTCTTTCTCACTCTAGTCTTATATATTTATTAAATTATTATTTTACACGATTTAAATACTTTTAATTAATGATTTTACAAATTTAAAATATTTTTCAATACCTCCAATACAGCCGGCGACGAAATCGGTCATCGCATTGAAATCAGCAAATTTTTTTCGTTTATTTTATCAAAACACAATTCAGAACTTTCAATTACTTTTGGTAATAATTAAGTACAGTAAAATAATAGATGGATGTTTCGAGAGACATCGAGACTTACTGAACAAAACTTATGCTACTGATTTGAAATATATTATCGTCATTTCATATTATTAATGGGTTTTAATAAAGTTCTGTTGATACTGATAATGGGCAGAGTGGTGATAGAGATAGGGAGATTTTTTTTTTACTCAAAAGAGGGTCGAGAGTTCAATGGTGCAAGCAAAACATTTATTACTTTATGTATATTAATAATAAAAGGAAGAGTTTTTATTTGTTGGTTTTTTTTTTTGTTTTTTTGAAGAAGAAAAAGAAGATCTTGCTGCTTTAATAAAGATACGCGGAAAGAAAACTCCATTAAAATTTACGATGTTAACATCGTAATTTTGGACTATACTTTCATAAACGTGAATTTTCAAATGTCTTATTTTAAAATTTACTATGTAGGTTACATTTTTTATTATTTAACATGGGAAATAGAACAAAAAAAAATTACAATTCAAAAACTATATTCATCTTTCTACGCGGAGAAAAATCTTAGCTCGAAACCTATCAATTTTTATTATGCTGTCGACCAAACTTGAAGTGAAGCATCCAAAAAGTTATTATGCTCTTATAAAAGATTATTATGCCGCATCACAATTATTATAATGTATGAAAGTCATTGTTATTGAAGCTTATTGATAAGTTTCTCGCGCTTAGTGAGTTCAAAATGAAGGTTCAACGTTGTTATAGTATCCAAAATGTAACTTTGCGATAAAGCTTGATGCTTTCTTTTCCCGATCTCTTTTCTTCCTTATAGGCCGGTCATTATCGTTTGAGCTGAGTCGACTTCTGATAAACTTAAGAAGTAAACACGGTTTCATGTAGCACTATTATATTCTATTTTGTAGTAAAATAAAACCATATAGTGATGAATTATAAACACCAATCATTTTCAAGTTTTTAGTCAGCAATGAATAATGAAAAATCAACAAAAACTCCTAGGGTTTACTAAAAATTTGATCCTCGAAAGACTGAGATGAGGATCAGATATAGGGAAAAAGGGGGTAAATTTTCTATACGTCATTAAATTCGGACGGATAAAAATGCTTATCGAAATTTCTTATATAATGAGGGCTAAAATAGACCACCAAAACTGTTCATTAAATATAATTTATTAGGAAAGTTAAAGATAATAAAATTACGTTTTAAAGTTATATCGCAGCAGACTATTAAAATGATTTTTTATATTATTAGAATACAATTGTTTTATAGTTATTTGCAAATATCACACGTGTAAATAATAAAAAATATCAGTACCGAAATTTTTTGGAGGGCCCACTTTGCCCCTAATTTTTGATTTTTCAATTTTAATGGACGCAGCATAATGAAAAGAAAATAAGTATCAAGGGTCTAAAAAGAAGTAAATGCGTAAAAAAAATTAATGATATTATAATAATTTTCCTTAAGAGGCCCACTTTGCCCCCCTCTCTCCTATCTCAAGAGCGAAGAAATCGCGTTGTCATGCTTGTTGAGATTAGAGTTAATTATGGGTTCGCTTAAAAAGTCGATCACACGGGTGTTTTCTAAAGACAGACGACTTAACAAATCGTGTACATACTCAGACATGGAAAACAATTTTTTGAGTAATGATACTCTCTGGGATCATTACTATGCTTATATTTCCTTATTGTAAGTCTAAATAGGTTTTAATTACGTTTCGGATTCGTCATAGTCCAATCTAGATTGCGAATAAGTTAAAAACGGCCAATTTGAGTTTTTAATGTCCAAAACGTTCAATTTACGTTCAAACGGTTAAAAACGTGTTCAATTCATGTCTAATGTTTAGATTCGGGGACCCGGAAAAAAACAAACGGATACAAATATCGAATATCTTATCCGGCAATTAATTCTATTCGATTATTTTTAATACTCAAATTCAATGGAAATAATATTTCAATAGAATCGTGATTTTTTTTTTAATTAGAAAATTGATTTAAGACAATATTCTTTTTACTCATAGAAAGCAAAGATCATCTTGAAAAGGATTTCTGAGATTAGAAACAAACCAGGAGTCGAACCCAGATTTTCACGATAATATCCTCAAATTCATCCTCTAAAACAGTGATATGTTAAACATATACCAATAAAAATTTTACAATAGTAATAATAATAATAATAAATTTTTTAACACAGTAAAAATTAGATGACGGTAGGTCATTAATATGCTCTCTAAAAATGAAATAGTCAAATTCACTGCGAATTAGTGAATATACACTGGAAATCAGCTATAAGTATACTGGTTAAATTAGTGGTATACTTATAGCTGGAGAAAAAGTGACTATCCACTCTATCTACCGATTCCCAGTAAATTTCTCTAATTCACTTTTAGAGAGTGAGGTTTCCAAGTAGTTGATGGAAGAAAAATAAACATTCTTTCGGGGTTTCAAAAATTGCTAGAATTTGACACCCCCTTGAAGTGTCCTTTTTTCACGAAAAAATTTAAAAGGGGAATTAAGAGACATTGAAAGACATAATACGATCAAATAGTAAGGCGGAGTTTTAAATTTCACCTGAAATTGATTGTCAATTGAAAAATTGATTTTTCGGGTTTATTTCTTTTAGTCTATTTTTACGATTACCAATTTAGAATAAGGAGGGAAAATCCACATTTCGAATTTTGACTTGGGTTGCTGCAGAACTGGTTAAGATATCGGGTTTCTTTTTTTTACAATTATTCGTTGCTTAAATTCAGTACCTATAGCAAACCCAGTGATCCTCATATTTCAGATTTCCTGATTATTTAACATAAAAAATCTGTTAAATAAAATATTACAAACGACTTGTGTTGAATTAACAGATTGTCGTGTCGAAAATCAATACAAAAAATTGAACCAAATAATTTTTTAACACAAACACACAACATTTCTAATTGTATACAGACTTGACTAAGACTCAAGATACAAATTTACATAAAACTTCTTCAAGAACGTTACTAAGGAAGTTGTTGTAAGCTGTATTAATCCTTCTAGGATTGTGTAACTTTAAAAATTATTGATAAGTTAAATCTATTTTGTATATTTTCAATCTCTGTAATAGATTAAAATTTATCACAGGTCAATCAGTCAGCAAGAATCAACGAATTTTTCTAATTGACCCCTCTCAGGCAGTTTTATCTATTGAAATTTGTCAAACTAAAATCAGTTATTCATTGGTCATCCCTATACTTTCTTGTTAACTTTTATAAATTACTCATTCCTCAATTATTCCATCTTTCATAAGAAATAATAATGATTATCTAATTAAAATCATAATTTATAAACCACAACAGAATTTTTTCGTTGTCTGTCCGCCCACCACCCAAATATCGATATAAATAAACAGACTCACACGCGCAGAATCGTTTCATCAGCTGACGGCGTTATAAATTTTCACCCGTTGCATCTAAAAATACGTATTTACTGGTTACAATTTATTGAAAAATTTTCATCATTCACAATATTACCATCATAGAAATATATTTATAAAATGGATAAAATAAGTTTAGATTCTTCAGCCGATTTATTAAAGCCCCGTCTCATCATTCAGGTACCGTACGAATTTTTTTAAAGCAATAAATTAAAATAAATAATAATAAATAAATAAATAGGATGAATCGGATTGCCCATTATTGACACCAAGTTCATCAGTAACACATGACGAAACACCAAGTAGTGAACAATCTTCATCAATATTTATAAATCAATTAATGAATAATAATAAAGATTCATTGAACCAATCTGAAGAGATAAATTCAGTGGCTGCTGCTCTGAGTAATTTAAACTCTGAAAATGGTATAAAAGCCTTTATGGACAGTGTTGTTAATAGTAATAATAATAAAATAAATGATGGTTTGTATTAATTCACTTCAATTGAATCAATTATTTCTGTTATTATGATTATTATTATTTTATTGATTAGCTTCGTAAACTTCTGTTTAATAACTCAGTAGCAGTTAGAATCTTTTGGAAGAGGTTTGAAATTTTTTAATTTTTTTATATTCAGAATCAAGTTCGAGAGATCCGATGGTTGAATCATCTAGCGACAGTAACTGTAGTGAACAATGTATTAATAAAGAACCAGTATGTACGCAATTATTGACACAATTGAATACTGCGTACCAACATTTGGCGCCAGATGCTCAGGCTATTGTAGGTATTTTTTAGTTATTAAGTTTTAAAGTTGGGCAATAGTGATAATATCGAATTGAATCGAAGTTATCATTATTATTCGATTTTACATTTGAATTTTTTAGTAATTTGAAAGATTAGAATTATTTGTTAGTTTTATTTATTAAGAATATTTAATTTCGCTTTGTGTAAAAAATTATAAAAAGTTTCTTTACAAATAATTTAAATTTTATGAATAATTTGAAAACTTACAAAAGCTTACAAATAATTTGGATGATTGAATTCTCTGAATAATTCAAATTTTATGAGTAACTCGAAAAAGCTTAAAAAAAGTTACGAATTTTCGGTATAATTCGAATTTTATTAATAATTCAAAATCTTAAAAAAATTTGCAGACTTACAAATAATTTAGAAACTTTTAAATAGTTTGAATTTTTTCAAAAATTAGCATTTTTCTAATAGTGAAAATTTCATGAATAATTTGAAAGCTTCTGAAAATTTGAAAACTTATTACTTATTCAAACTTTATGTATAATTTAAATTCTTCTAAAAATTTGAAAATTTGAAAATAATTGGAAAATTTATAAATAATTCGAATTTTTCCCGGGGACTCTATTCAGTTTGATTTAAGTTTTTCTAACAAATTGGTAACGTATATATTCTGAGCTTAATATCTACTCCGTATAGTTTTGCAGCCAAGAAAATGGTGGAAAACCGCCACTGGTTGGCGGAAATGCAATACAATTGGTTATGCCCAAAACACCAAAAGATTACGAGTTCACGAGGTGGAATTGGGTTCGAATTAGACAAGTTTGTTTTTGGGGAATGATTTGCGTGTTAACTATTACTACTACTTTTGCGATACGTGGAATTGTTTTAATGCCACGCAGGTAATTCATTTGATAACTAATTAATGTCAATTAAAATGCCCATACTAAAAAATTCACATTAATTCTGAATTCACCAGTGAATTTTTTTTCATTTTCGGGCCTAATTTATTAGCTCACTAAAAGTAATAATAAAATTATTTTTACAATATTTTTGATTAAATTCAAACATATAACAGTTATTTTACGAAAATAAAATTATCTAGATGTGATCCACCAACTGAATGGTGGCAAGGAAAACTTTTCTACGAAATTTTTCCGGCTTCTTTTCAAGATTCTTCAAAAATCGGTGACGGTATCGGTGATCTCCAGGGAATAAATACCCGGATAAATTATTTGAAAAACCTCGGAGTTAAAGCCGTGCACTTGAATTCAATATTTCCCTCCGAACATTACCCTGAGCACTACTCAAACATCTTGAGTCTGACTTCCATCGACGAGAACCTCGGCCGCATGACCGATTTTGAAAACCTTCTGAAAAATCTTCATCGCAACAACATGAAATTAATTATAGACCTTCCCGTTCACTATTTTACTCATTCAGCCGAGGAAAAAGTTCACAAAAGACACGCAAGCATCGAAAATACAACGAATTCAAACCCAAAATTCGAGCGTTACATTTCCAAAAACCTCAACAATAATAATAATAATAATCAATTCAATATAATTTACGAAATAACAACAGCGTTAAAATTCTGGCGAGCTAAACAAGTAGATGGTTTTTATTTAAAAGACTTGGAGCACCATATCAATAACAATACAAATATAATTGATGCTTTGAATTACTGGCGAGATATTATGGAGTCTGATAAAATTCTCATGTGCCACTGGAAAGTATTGAAAGCTATTAAAGATAATGAAGTAAAGACGGCTTTGATCAGAACAATGGATTTAATAGACGTGACACTTAATTTTGGCAATGGAACCCAAGAAATGAAGAAGCAAATTGATGAAGTTATAAGCAGTGAAATATTTGGTGAATTGAATAATGAGAAAATTAATAGCAGACCGTGGATTCATTGGTCTACGGGAGGAATTGAGAGACGATTGATTAATAATTTGGGTGTTCAGAATGCCAGTTTTGCTGCTACTGTGTTATCTATGATGTTACCAGGGACTCCAAGTTTGTTTTACGGAGATGAAGTAGGTCATAGATTTTAATTTTTATTTACTTTTGTTATTATTTATTGGAATTTTCAGATCGGAATGGGCGATTGTGCATGTGAAGATCATAATGATTTAGAACATTTGCATAGTTTACCACCAATGCCTTGGCAAATTGTTTTAAACAACAAGTCGGAAGGATTCTCAATGAACGGAATGATTATTCCATGGCTACCGGCTTCTAATGTATTTTCAAATGAAAACGCTATCATGGAAGACTCGTTGGGAAAAATGATTCGCTTAAGGCAGTCTACTGCACCGATTTTCAGTGATACTGCGAAAAGACACGAGCTGTTTGGGGTTAATTGTGAAGTCAAGTAAGAACTGAGACAAAAATGAATAGGACATTAGAGTCGAGCACTAAATTCTGCGTTAAATGAGTACCCACATCGATGTATTTGGCTCGAATGGTCATCGACTATTTTGGGATGGGTACCAAATGGTCGAACTGTACTTCCAGCTAAATATATCGATGTGGGTACTTAAACTAGAGGGAATTTCTTTGTTGACTTATCCCTGTAGTATACTTGATTTTTTCTTCAAACTTAAAAATTATAAAATAATTTTCTTAAATATTTTATTACAGATACGCTCGCGATGAATTAATTATTATTGAGCGATGGTATACACGTCAAAATACATATATTTATCTAGGTAATTTTGGTAACACAACGCACAAAAAAGATTTTTCTTCATTTTTTTACGAAGGACGAATCTTAGTTGGACCCTTGAAAAAAATAAATCAAACTATTCACTTTAAAGAATTTTCCATTGCACCTGGTGAAGCTTTTGTCATACAACTAGAGAAATAAGTAATATAACTACCTCGATAATTTTGTAAAGTATTTTTCTTTCTTCAATAAAATTAAATAATTTATTTTCTATTCTCGGCCAACTAAAATTAAATTTTATTTCAGTTCCTATTACCCACAAAAAATTTAATTATTTAATAATAAAAAAATAATTATTTAAATTACACTAAATAAATTTTTTTACATAAAAATTATCTAAATTATTTTTACAATAAATTTGTGAGCAAAGTTTTCCAAAGTGTAATTACGTAATACGATGTATAGAAAAAATTTAATTGGAGACTATAGAATTAATAGCGATCATGAAGACAATGTACGGCGGCGTCGCAAAGAAACTTTCATTTCTAATCATTTTACTTCAATATCACGAACATATTGAATGAATAATTATCAAAATGACAGATAAAGAGCGGGCATTAGTAGAAAAAGAATTTAATAACGTAAGTTTGCTATTACTGTGGAGCAAAAAATTTTTAACAATCGGCGGAATATGGCCATTAGATAAAACTTACAAACGGGCAACAGTATGGACAGTTTATTTAACATTTCATTTGATAATGGAGTACGCGGAATTACTGGCAGTTTTTGGTGATCTTGAAATGATGGTACTCAGTGTACTCGAATCAGTAATGCAAAGTATGGTTTACACGAAATTGTTCGTTTTTCGATACAGTATTATGCTGAGGCATTTAATACACGCGATTATAGAAGATTTTGAGAATGACTACTACGATAATTGGGAAGAAAAAAAAATTTATTTAGAGTACAACGCTTTGGCGAAATTATTTTACAAAATTTCAATGCCTTACATTATTGTTGCGGCTTCTTTGTATTATTTAAGGCCTATTTTGACTTATTATGTCATAATGCCACTCAGTAAGTTATTTTATTTAAAATATTTATTTTTATAATAAACAATTTTTTATAAATTTAAGAATTGCTTATGAAATAGTTTTTATAAGTGATTCTTTTCTGCACAATGACTAGATACTCAGTTTCCTTGTTATTACACAGTAACTATTGGTAGCCCATTAGGGCTTATTATTTTTAATTATAAAAACTTCAATTGAAACCGATTGAGTTTCAATCGGTCAATCAGCCCATATAACAATCTTTTTCAATTTTTGAGCAAGTCTGCTTTCAAGATCGATAAGTGCTAGTGTCTTTTTCTACGTATGTGTCTTGCTGCAGGTATTTGTGACCGGTTTTAAATTGCGAGCCTAGAGCAAGCCTTACACAAGAAATTCGTGCTAGATTATAATTCAATTCTGGAGGAAGACTATAGTTGCGCATGGCTTGCTCAAGATCTACTCAAGACTCAAAATTGACCTTGAGCTTTGAGCAAATCTTGAGCAAGTCATGCGTAAGGACCTACTGTAAGTTACTGGTGCAAGAAATGCGTCAGATATTGTTTCATTCCACGTGTTTAAGATATATCTTTAATATTCTTGCGTACAATACCATGAGCAAAACATACACAAATCTTGACATAAGTTTCTTGATGCACGATCTTGCGAAAGACACTAGCAGCTAAGAGTCTTCAAGATACTTACTCCAGAATCTTGCTCGAAAACGTGTTACTAGGGAGAATACTCTTGGGAACTGAGGTTAGGTATTTCGAAGGGAACTTAGCATTGAATGTCTCTGTTTAATTACTGTAACTATTCGAATTTCTCTGAGTGTGGGGTAATTAATATTTTCAAATTTTGCTTGCAGAAAATTTAATAGAAAATTTTATTATTTCAGTAACAGATACAAGTAATTTTACATTCTTAGTGCTTCCATTCCAGTTGAAAACATTTATCCCTATTGAAACGACTCAATCATACTTCATAATGTACGGATACTTATCACCGATGGTCTACTTGTTAGTATGCCACAACGCATGGATTTGTTTATTAATAACAATGGTACTGCATATTTGCGGGCAATTAGCGGTACTTAATCATCGAATCAAAAAAATTCCCGTAGATATTGATGAAGATAAAGTTCAAATTATTTTTAGACGACTTGTTAGACGTCATATGAGATCTGTTTGGTAACAACATCTATTAAATCTCTTAAGTCTTAAGGAAGTTTGCATGATCAGTCTAGAGGAAGTCGAAAGAAAGGTACTTCTGTAAGATATCTCAAATAAGTCTGTTGCCATACATGACTAAGATACTTGCGTAAAATTCATTAGGTCAGACTTCTTGCAGAATTGCTTAAGATGTCTGGCAGAATACTACCCTTACTTCCTGAGCCGTGTATTTAGCATTGGTCTAGTAAATTTAGTGGTGCTCACTTAATGTTCGATTCAATTTTATCGAGTGTCAATATTAATAATTTGTAGCACTTTAAATTTGAATGACCACTGGGTTTCCTTTAGGTACTGAATTTAAGCAACGAGCAATGCCGAAAAAAAGAATATTATTAGCAATTCTGAAACGACCCTCACCTAGCATTGTCATACACGGATAAAAAAAAATATAATAGCTCTTTGACCTATTTAAAGTATAGCTACTCGTAGAATGTAAACCTATCAAATCCATCTTCTTCAAGTCTTGTTTAAATATTCCGTAAAAAACTTATTGAAGGACTTTCGTCAAATAACTTTCTTAAGACAATGCTGTTGGGGTCTATCAATCAGTTGATTAATTGAAGTCTTATTTTGAATTATTTTTCAGGATGGCAAAGACACTTGACGATACATTTCATTTTGTTCTGCTAATTGATTTAGTTGGCACTACCATACTTCTGGGATTGATGTCATATATTGTGATAATTGTAATAAAATGAACTATCAACAATTAATAAGTCAATTAATTGAACTATTGATATTTATTATTTAAGGGCTCAAGTATGAGTGAAAGTTCAATTGGATATGTTTACATCATATGTGCAATTGCAACAGTATTTTTGCTTTATGGTTACTGTATTGTCGGCGAATGTTTACTTAATGAGGTATTTTAATTAACCAATCAATGAATTTGTAGTTAAAATCATAGACAGTAAGTTGCCGTCGGGTATTGCTGGAAATTTTCGGCTCGTAACCGTAATACTAGCTTAAATTTTCGAAGAGTAAGGGTGAAAGCCAACGGTGACGTTCTTTTTAGGAAGACTTTACGTCTCAATGACGTTATGAGCCAAAAATTTCAGACAATTTCCGACGGTGACTTACTCTCTGAGAGGACTTTACATATTAAGTTTTTTTATGAATTTTTAGAGTAGAAAAATTAATGAAGCGTATTATGAATGCTTATGGTACAAAGCGTCGCATGAATTTCGCAAGTCATTATTAATTTGTTTAATTGAAACTCAGGAGCCGCTGAAAATTACTGCTGGAAAGTTTTTCACGTTTTCATTGTCAGGTTTTACTGATGTAAGTTAATGGTATTTGAGAATAGTAAGGAGTCATTTTTTATTAATTTATGTAATTGTTTAGGTTTTAAAAACGGCGATGAGTTATTTGTCGATGTTACGTAAACTGACACGGGAAGATTAATAACTTTTTTTTTTATTTGCAAATAAATATTTTAATAATAGAAAAATTATAATTTATTGATTCTGGACTCGACTAATTAATTAATAAATGTATTATTTATTTATTTAGTTATTAAGGAACGACAGACTAGTTCAATCAAAGCGACATATCTTATCTACAAACTATATAAATTTTTATTTACGTGAAACATTCATAGTATTTGGAACAGTTAAGAAATCAAATTACAATTAAAATTTATGACTAGAAATGAGTTAAGTGAAACTGGAGAATTATCATTATTAACATATTTTTGAGGATTTGCTATTTCAAAGGGGTTCGAAGGATATAATTTAGGAATAGAATGATTTTTCGGGATTTTTGATATTTTTGTCTCATTAAGAAAGGAGAACAAAGAATAAAAAACGTTTGAATTGTGTGGAGTTATTTCTTTCAGGAACAAATCTATGGATGTTTGAAGGCACTATAGATCCTATTTTCCCGTGTAAAAAAATTATTGTTCATAATGAATTTGAATTAAAGGATCTACATGCTTTCAAGCGTCGATAGATCTCCTTCTGTAAGAATCCACACAATGCAGACGATTTTTGTTTTTTATAATGTCCTCCATACAAATCCCCTAGACATTATTTTATTTTTAAAATTAATCATCTAAATCCCTTAAGAATTACAAATCTACTAACCCGTGTAAAAAAAAATTTCGTTCATAATGAATTTAGATCTGAATTTCATGACGAAACTCAGAACGTGACACAAATATGACTTTCATCATGAATTTGTATCATCAACTTTAATCACTTCAAAATTATGACAGTAAAATCTAAATCCAAGTGATCCGAAGTTCATTCACTAAATTACTTCTACAATCGAAACCGATTTACGTAAATCGAGTACTTGATAGAAGCAGTTTATTGGCAATTTCTGAATCGATAAATATGACAAAAGGTTTTATCCAGTAAAAAATCAGTCAAGTTTCTATCGAAGTCATCCCAAGTCCAATTCAAAGACGTAATAAATTAATTTTATAATTGGTACTGATTTACTAGACGAAAAGTTGGAATAAATTCATGATGAAAGTCATATTTGTGTCACGTTCTGAGTTTCGTCATGAAATTCAGATCTAAATTCATTATGAACGAAATTTTTTTTTACACGGGTTAGTAGATTTGTAATTCTTAAGGGATTTAGATGATTAATTTTAAAAATAAAATAATGTCTAGGGGATTTGTATGGAGGACATTATAAAAAACAAAAATCGTCTGCATTGTGTGGATTCTTACAGAAGGAGATCTATCGACGCTTGAAAGCATGTAGATCCTAACTTAGTTAATTTGCGATTTTAGAAAAAAAGCGAGGATTAATTTTTCACATGGAAAAAAATAACCTTTAAAACTTAGTGTTTAACTTTATAACCCGGAACCTGGGTGTCAATGTAGAGAATTTTAACATTCCAAACAGTTTAAGTTACGATTTTTAAAGTTCAAATATCAATTTTTCCTGCCCTGTTTAGAAAATCTCATAGAATCCAATAGATTCTTATAAATTCCTATAGAAATTTTATAAGAATGAATGGGTTCTATGAGAAGTGATATAGTTAAGTATATATAGGGCCTTATACATTTATCGGAATCTATCGGATTTTTTAAGCAGGGTGCATAGACAATAAATTTTAATATTTATTCTATAATTATTTACGTATCAATTATGAATTAAATAATTCCTATTTAGAATGATAGTATTTACTGATCACTTTATCGTTATATTACTTATCGTTTCTCAAGTTGTATGATTGATGTTTTTCCGTGTAGGGATAGATGATTTTACAGGATTTTTTAAATTTTTATCTTACAGAGGACAGTATATAAAACAAAAAACGTCCGTGTTATGTAGAGTTATTTCTTACAGGAGAAAATCTATAAACACTCAAAGGTATGAAGCCCTGGTTAAAAAAAGAGAATTAAAAAGGATTCAAAAAGCACACATATTAAATACTATTTAATACTCTCGAATACTCTTAATTCTCCGGAGAATTCAGATCGATCTTAAAAAGAATTCTTTTTAATTCTCCTTCATCTAGCGAAAAAATTACTATCATTTTAGGATTAAAAAGAATGAAGAAGGATTCAATA
Organism: Microplitis mediator; assembly: GCF_029852145.1. Taxonomy (NCBI): domain Eukaryota; kingdom Metazoa; phylum Arthropoda; class Insecta; order Hymenoptera; family Braconidae; genus Microplitis; species Microplitis mediator. The sequence goes on along the minus strand of NC_079976.1, from coordinate 10,488,741 downwards.
TTTTTAGTGCTAACTTTTCCTTTTTTATTCTAAAATAATATTGCAATTTCTGTTCTCGCAGAGAATTCAAAAGAATAAAAGAGGATTAGAAAAAGTTTAATTCTAACTTATTCTTTTTAATTCTAAAATAATGTTGCAATTTCTAGATCCCGTTTCAGTAGATTTAAAATTTTAAAGGGATTCAGAGGATTAATTCCATGAATAAAATGATCTTATGAGATTTTTTATAGCTCTTCCTCATAGAGGAGACTATGAAGAACAAAATAAATTTTTTTTATTCCTTTCGAAGCAAATTTATTGACGCTTGAAAGCATGTAGATCCTAATGTTGAGAATTTACAATTTTGACGGGATTTGAATAATTAATTTCAGAAATACAGAAATTTTCCTGGATTTATTATAGCTTTCCCTTTTAAAGGACACTATAAAAGACAAAAAATGTTTATGTGTTAGCGCAGCTATTCCTTACAGATAAAATTTACTAGCCCTCAAAAGTATGTAGGCTGTATTACTTGAGATTATAATTCCGATCGAATTCATTAGATTAATTTCAGAAATTAAAGGATTCCCGGGTTTTTTTATGATGTTCTCTTATAGACGATTTCCAAAAATTGTAAGTAATTAATGTTCACTTTACTCACTTACCCGGTGACCTTATCCGTAACGACTATAGTTTCTGATAATCATCAACTACCGCTAGATGGCAGTCAGTACACTCTTTGTCCTCATATTTTAGTATGGTATGTACTTAATAATTTAAAATAATAAAATACATAACCTGTTTCAAATCAGCTGACAAAAATTATTTAGCCATAGTTCCAACATAAAATTTCTCACATTAAAATTATATACGTCTATTTTGTTTCCTTTATTATCATTATCAATTATTTATCAGTAAACATATAAGATTAAACATGAATGAATGTGAGAATCAGTCAGATAATGAAACCAACGAGAAATTAAATATAAAAATAAATATATCTGAAGATTTTACTGAAATATTAAAAGATTATCCAGAAGTGTTGGAGTTTATAACCAAACTTAAAAATTATATTAAATATCAAGATAAAAAAATAACTAAATTGCACAATAAATTGATAAACCAGGTCAGTATTTCTTGGGTTTTTTCATTTTCTTTGAAATAAATATTTGTAAACATAAATATTTACAGAAAAAAGAGAGAAAGCTGATCAAGGAATTGATCGAGAAGGAAGTCCAGACTGATTTTGATAGAAATAAAATTCCTGTAAGTGCGGATGGCACTTGCGAATGGAATAATGATGAGTCCAATAGTATTACAGAGCAAGTTAAACAAATAGCTGAGTCAACGTTGCAACAAAGTGGATTTGTTTATGAAGAAACATCTGGGTTGTATTATGACTACAATACTGGATATTATTATGACGCAGTAATTATTATTTTTTTTTGTTTTGCTTAATCAAACTAAAAAAGTATCAGGGGATTTTTTAATTCTTTCAGAATTTTATTAATGACAATTGGTATTGTCATTGATAATTATTCAGTTAAGGCTTTAGATATTTTCAAAATTTTAACGACAATAATATTTTTTAAAAAATTAATACTTTACACCGTCTAATTTTATGATACTGAAATTAGCTAACGTCTAATAATTTTTGAATTTTTTTAAAAACGATAAATTATAACAAAAAAATTTGAAACACTTGTAAACTACTCGACCGATCGACTCCAAAATCTAATCAGTTCTAAGTCTTAGTGAGGCTCTTCGATTACCGCCAAGTAAGTTCAAATCGGTTGATTCGTTCCAAAGATATCGTCGGACAAAAAGTTTATACACACACACATACACACGACCGGACGTTATTTGAAAATGGTCAGAATAGTTTCCTAAGACCTCAAAACGTCGAGATCTGTTGAAAACTTGATTTTCGAAAATCGGGGTGAAATCAATAACTCCTTTTTTTGAAAATTTCCAATTTTCATAGCGGAAGTTGAAAAAATACTTTAAAAATTGCACCTGTATCTTTTTTAATTTTCTACATGTGCATATTTTTAGTATTTTTTTTTTTTCGTAATTTATTTGTTAAAAAAAATCGGAAAATTGTTAATTGTCTACTAACTTTAGGATTATTTAATTTTACGGTGGATTGGATTGAGGAAAATCAGGGCAATAGAAGTAAAATTGAAGCTAAAGGATTAAATATTGTACCCTCGGTTTAAAAAATAGTGTCGATGAATTGTTGTATTGTTAATTTTACATGCTAAATAATTATAAATTTATTAAGAACAGTTATCAAATAATTTTGCCCAAGCTTTTCTCTGAAATAAAAGCCCTAAACGCAAAATAAAGACGCAGACTCGATGCTTTACTCTACGAACTAGCGAAGTGCACTTCAAGTTTTTGATAATATTCGTTTGTTTAAGAGAAAAACTTGGACAAAGTTTCCATTTACTGTACAAGTGCAACAAAGAGAGTATCGTTCATTCATTTGAGTGCGAATAGAGAAACAATAGCGTCTTAATAGTTTGTTTATTTATTGCTGTAAGATGGACGGTAACGTTTGAAAGGTCTCTAAAGTTTGCTAAAATAAATAATAAACTGAACAATTTAAATTGACAAACTTTGGTTAATTTATCGCTGTATAATAATATAAGACTCCAAAGTATATAAGTAGATGTCGGCAATAGGTTACTATCCGTCTCCAGTTACTGCCGGGCTAGCGGATTGAAGCTCGCTGCTGTTTTTTGACTAGGGTCGTACAGGTAGAGAGGTAGTCTAAGGCAGAGTACGCCAACATCAGCCATACCCGGGAAAAAAGTTTAGATCTGCATTTTGTCTATATCTGCCCAGATCAAATTAGATCTGTTCAGATCTAGACAGACTGATTTTTAAGCAGAAAGCTATGTCAGCCTAGGTCTACTTTGATCTAAACAGATCAAGTCAGATTTGTTCATACCTCCCGTGTAAAAAAAATTAGTTCCAAAAAAATTCCAAAAAAGTTCCGCATGTGAAACTTCTAAAAATGAAACAGATTAGAACTTCGAATGGAACTTTTTTTGGAACGTTAGTAATTTTGATGGTAAAAAAAAAGGTTTTTATGAGCAAATTTAGAGTAAAAAAAGGACGTTCTTGGAACTTTTTTGGAATTTTTTTTGGACGTTTTTTTCAATTCTATAAAAAATTCAAAAGTATTGATTTTTGAACTATTTTGGCATGTTTCTGGAACGCCTTTAGTCTACAAAAGATGCAAAAGTAGTGATTTTGGAATGTTTTGGAATGCCTTTTTTAGTCCATAAAAAAGTAAAAAGTTCCAAGAACGTCCTTTTTTGACTCTAAATTTGCTCATAAAAACTTTTTTTTTACCATCAAAATTACTAACGTTCCAAAAAAGTTCCATTCGAAGTTCTAATCTGTCTCATGTTTAGAAGTTCCACATGCGGAACTTTTTTGGAATCTTTTTGAAACAAATTTTTTTTACACGGGCTATTCATAGACGAAATTTGATCAGATCTGATCAAATTTGATCAGATTTAATCTAGGCAGATTTAAACTTCTTTTCCCGGGTACTGGTAAGTCCGATGACGTACTTGGGACGAAACTGTCACTATTCAGGACATTTATCACACTTTACACATATGACTTAAATCTTTATAGTTTACTTAACAATAAATTCATCCATTAACATTCAATGTTACATTGTGCGTTGACAATTTAAAACTTTGAAATAGAATATAATAAAAACAAAAAAGAATCTAGATAAAAATATTAACAAATCGCATTAATTACGAGGTTTAATTATGTTGACTTCGTACGCAATGAAGTTTGTTATCTAATAATTAAAAAAGTATTATCAATCCGCCGTTACATGCTGATGGAATTTATTCAGGACTATGTATTATATTATATGGTTGCTTATTAAATATCTGCGGAGCCTCACTTCTATATAATTACCTTAATATATATATATTCAATAAGACCTCCATTGAGCTGATTAAGTATGACTTGGTATAAATTCTAATATAAAATTATATTTATTCTAATATTTTATGAACAGGCAAAAGGACTTTATTACGATGGTAATTCCGGAGTATATTATTATTATGACAATGAATCAAAGTCATACAAGTATCACAGCCAGTTACCATCAACTGAATCAGGAGATAGTGCACAAAAAATGAAAAAACGTAAAAAAAATAAAAAACACAAGGTATATAATTTAAAAGATTAAAACACTTGATAGATATTTTTATAAATTTTTCTAATAAGTATTTAATTATTTCAGGTGTTTGTGACAACCAAAGCTCAATTACAAAAACTATTAAACCTTAAAATGACTAATTATTTAAAAAAAAAATTTGAAATGTTAAACACAAGGTATGAATATATTTTTCGTCTTTTAGGATAACGTTAAAAAGTATAAAGAATCGGCTACTGATGAAAAGAAAAATGATGATGACGCAAGTTGTGGTGACGCTATTGAAGAGGGCGAATGTTCTGCCAGTGAGGCCAGTTCCTCAACGGAATCTTCATCTGAGTCAACTGATAATGAAGGTTCATTCATATGTTTATTATATATATATTTATATTATAAGTTCATAATTTTTTTTTCAAAATAAATAAATAAATGAATTTTTTTTGCAGATGACGCAAAATTTTATCCTCCGTGTATGAGAATAATTGTTAAGGAAACAAATCTACAGCAGTTGAAGCTTGGCTCATTATTTATCATAACATTCACTGGAGGTTCACTAGGTCGTGAGGGAAACGGTCACCTTGTTTTGATACCTGATATAAATATAAGCAAAGTAATAATTTTTAATTTTATTTACGTGTTGATGATTACACTTTTTTTTAGAAGATTCTAGAGCTTTAATAATCGATTTTTAGAAAAAAAAGTACGAAAAGATTTTTTGTAGAAAATTGAATGGCCTACAAAAAATATTAAATTGGTTTTTTTCATATCTTTGATATTTAATGAGATATTTTTAGTATAAATTGTTTGAATTTCGAAGTAGATTTTTGAGTAAAAAATTATTGAATTAAAATTTTGAGCTAGAGCTTTAAAAATCAATTTTTAGAAAAAAATTATAAAGAAATTTTTTGTAGATAATTAAATGGCCTACAAAAAAAATTAACTTGATTTTTTTCATATCTTTGGTGTTTAATGAGATATTTTAAATTTAAATTGTTTGAATTTCGAAGTAGATTTTGAGTAAAAAATAATTGAATTAAAATTTTGAGCTAGAGCTTTAAAAATCAATTTTTAGAAAAAAATTATAAAGACATTTTTTGTAGAGAATTTAATAGCCTATAGAAAAGTCCTTATTATTTTTTCCTGTATCTGTGACCGTAGGGATAACAAATTAATAATTTTAATAAAATTGGCAGCATCACGCAAGATTTCAATACAACACATCAAGGAAACGATACGAAATAATTGATTTGGGATCCCGTAATGGGACTTATGTAAACGGAAAACGTTTGTCAGTTGCCAAACAGGAGTCTGAGCCAGTAGAGATAGCCCATGGATCAATTGTACAGATAGCAAGCACTAAATTATTGTGCCACGTACACACCGGACATGAGACTTGCGGTCACTGCGAGCCGGGATTGATTCAGCAGCCAGATGGCTCGAGTAATCAACCGTCGAAAATAAATTCACACAAGTTGGAATTGAAAAGATTGAAAAATAAATTTGGGGTTGATAAAGACAACACTGAAAAAGCGAGTCAAGTCGCAAGAGGGTATCAAGATAGAGCTCAAACAAGGAGAGACTGCGTTGGTTCTTCTAATCAGTATGCTAAGACTCAACAAAGTTCTGTTGATACGTAAGTTTTATTTGCTATTAATTTATAACTGTCTAATTAATTAACTAATTGATTAATCATTTTAAATTGATTATTGTTTCAGATCCATAGCAAAAGACAACAAAGGTTTTAAATTGTTATCTAAAATGGGATGGTCTGAAGGACAATCACTTGGTAAAGATGGTGACGGCCGTACTGAACCTGTAAGTTTTTATTTTTATTTATTAATTTTAATAATTTTATTTTGTTTAATTAGAAAGATTTTTTATAATTAATCTGGAAAAAAATCTGAAAGAATATTTTATGTAGATAGATTTTTTAAGCTCAGTTATTTTTTAATTTTAATTAATATTGTAATTAGAAGCCGCCAATTTGAGCGCAAAAAAAAATTTTTTTCTAAGTTGAGAAAAAATATTAGTCGTAGATTTTTAAATTAAACTATGGACCAAAGTATCAGAGGTACAGTAAAAATGTATCAGTACAATTTTGTAGAAAATTTCATTTTCTATAAATTAGTTCCTCGACATTTTTAACTTCCCGCTAAGAAAATTGAAAATTAAAAAAAAAAAAAACGGAAGTTATTGGTTTCGGTCCGATTTTCGAAAATCGAATTTCTAACAGATCTTGACGTTTTGAGGTTCTAGGAAGCTATTCTAATTTTAAGATGATGCCCGAGTGTATGCATATGTGTACGTACGTACGTACATATGTATGTAAATATTGTCTAACTTTTCAATGGATAAACCGATTTGGCTCTTTGAGGTCGCGTTTGAAGCGGCTCGTTAACTCCAACTTTTGAGAAATTGAATATAATAGGTAGATTCATTCCAAAATCTACTCCTCTAAAACTTTATAAGCCGCGTCGAATGCCACCTCCACCATCAAAATCGGTTCTTTCGTTCAAGAGAAACCGTTGTCGAAAGAATTGAAAAAAGTGTTTTTTCCTAATAAAACCTAAATTTTTGAACTAATTGATGACGGTATTTTTTTTAACGTCAGTGATTGAAAAACTGCGTCGAATGTCATCTTGAACGTCAAAATCGATTCATAATTTCAAAAGATATTGGTAATTAAAAGTACGAAAAATAAATATTTACTTCATTTATTCGGAATAACTGATAATATTACTTATCAAATGTTTCAAAAAATTTTTCCAATGTTAGAAAACTGCGTGAAATGGCATTTTAAACGTCAAAATTAGTTCATTATTTCCAAAGACATTGCTGATATAAATTTAAAAAAAAACAACGAGTTACTTCATTATTTTTTTTTTTTTTGTTATTGTTTATTACTTGAATTATCGTAATGAAATGTGTGACATTACTGTTGTTGAGCTCGAAGAGCTCAAAAGTGTATTGACAATAATGTTTTCGAGCTCCTTGAGCTCGAGGTTTCAGGGCTGGCCCGCAGGGTCAGGTGGTTTACAGATTTCTTGTTTTTTTTAGATTGTTGATAGTTTAGTCAGAATTCGAGTTTTAAATACTTGGTATTTTAATTATGAAACTTTTAATCTCCGAAGTAATTATTAAATTTTTAAATAAAAATCTTGACTCAAATATTAGATATACGATAAAAATGTATCAATACATTCTTATAGAAAACTTTATCCTCTTTAAATTAGTTCCTATAAATATTTTATGTATCTTCGATATAAAAGATCTAATAATAAAATCTTAACCCCAAATTTACTTTCTTCCGAAACCAGATAATAATTTCCCGATAAATTCAAAAATACTCTTACTCCAAATAAAATTTCTCTCAAAAAATAACTCATAATATACCACGGAAGCAGTCTCCCTACTTGAATAAATAATCAAATTATATTTCAAATAAAAAAAAACCGCGAATGTTAAGGACCTAGTAGTAATTTTAATTCGAAAATATTTCGCTTCATGTTGCCGGAATGATAAGAGAAGAGTAAAGACTAAAGAGTACACAGAGAGAGAGCATACAGTGCAGTAGATAGTATTGCATCGTCACGATATATCTGCACGAAAGCAGACTGAAGTATCAAGTCCAGCAGCACAGTAGGGTGTGTCTCAAATAACTACACCAAGAAAATAGTTATCTCATGTCGCGGTTAAATCTCGTTCCGGTTACTTCTACCTCTATTTCTACCTATATAATATATAATAATTAATATAAATATTAAGTACAGACTTTACTTAACTGATATAAGTAGAGACTTGTATTTGTTTTACACTACTTACTGACCGTCTAAGTACTGCACTAGTACTTAGATTTGCTTGCGTGAGCCTTAACAACTTTTATGCCTTATTATTATTATTTTATTTTTTTACAGTAAAAACAATAATTATTATTGTTATTGTAAAAAAAAAGGTAATAATGTATTTTTTTATTACCTCCATCAGAACCTTTACTCAAATATCTCAGTCAGATAAAAATCAAAACTCAGTACCATATATTTTTTATCATTATTATTACTCGGTTGCATCGACTGCGTGTATATGTAATTACTGTATCCTTTCTAATCATCATTGCACGTGCAAGTCTATTTAAATTGATCCGTTTCCTTTTTTTATAATTTTATTTTGTTGTATCATTATTGTGTTTCAATGAATCTACAGCTATTTTCACATACCTCGCTATTATTACTGTTATTATTGTTGTTTTTATATTATTGCCAAGGAGTAAAAAAGAGGGTAAACAAAAAATAAAAATAAATAAATGAACGCATTACTTAGTTTTATAAAGATGGAAAGCAAATGCTGAGTTTGATTACCGGGCGGATGAAATTATTGCATTCCACTGAAGCATCCGTTTATTTTTTAAATAAAAAATCTTTATTATTTAATGAGGTATCGGTTCGAATAAAAACTCCGAGTTTGTGGTTTAATTTTTAAAATTATGTTGGCTGGTTGTTGAATTATTTTTATAGAGTAGAAAAGTTTTGATGCACTAAATTTTTTTTTGTCAATTTTTTACGCCGCTGGTTTTGAAAATTTTTGTCCAACTCATCGACTAAAATCTTAAAATAAGCGAAATTATTTATATGACAAATAATTAATTCTTTTAATTGATAAAACATAAAAATTGTTTTAATTATAAATTTTAATACTGTAATTAAAAAATTCAAAACAAAATGATCAAAAGCAATATAATAAGTTACGTCTTTACAAATATGTAAATAAAATTTTAGTTACATTGTAACTGAGAGTGGCAGTAAAGCGTACGCTCTAAAGTAGACTGTAAAAAGCACCCATAAAGCACAATAAATCCGCGTAAAAAAATTTACATTTTTCCGACGGAAATAAATTCAAAAATAAAAGCCAGTGCACAATTGCAATCGCTTTTCATTCGTTTAAGTGCGCGGTCGTTTTAAAAAACATTTTCTATACTAACTCAACCATTCATTCTTCTGTATAGCAGTATTCAATCCTTCCATCGTATACCTCGATACCTTTTCCATGCACCGGATAAAGTATTCCGCTGCACCAGCTGGACGTTAAAAAATTATTGGTACCAATAAAAAACCATTTTATTTATTTATTTGTGTAGATTTTTTTTTTACACATAAATAGATCACATTAATGAGTTTAATTTAGATACAGAAATATGAGTACAAATATATAATACGTAAACAATTATAAATGTACATGTACGAAAATAAGCAATTTATTTATATTTTTTGACAAAACTAAAAAATTATTATATTATTTGTTTATCTAAATAAGATGCGACTGAACAGATAGACTAATGTATATTATATTGGTTACAAAGCTCGGCAATTATAATATATGATTGGCGTTTGCGATATTTGAGAACCCACAGAAGTGATAAATTATCACGAAAAGTTGTTGAATAATCGGAAATTGCAGGCCACTCCCAACTATCCCTTAAGTCACCTTTAGAATCGAATTGCATAAATTATTTTCATTTTTGTTGCGTGAAAAACGTTCCGATCTTCAGGTACATAAAAAACTGCGTTTAAAAATTTAAAACTATTCTTAATAAAATTTATCTCGAAACTATCCGAGCACAAAATGGCTTCTATTTGATTTTATTAATCAATGTCCAAGAAAAAAATCTAATTGTTTGAGGATTTAAAATAAGCGAACTTATTAAAAATGAACTCAAATTCTTTACTACGAATTATAAAATAGCCAATGTAATTCTCAAGAACTTTTCGTAAACTTGACGCGGTTTCGAAAAATTATTAATCATGTTTGATGATTAAATCCAATTAATCTATAGTAACTTGACAGTGTATTGCTTTAATAATTACAGTAGAAATATTGGAACGTAAAAAATTAATCATAATAGAATTTTTAACTTGTAACAAGAAAAGTTTATTTGGTACTTTTTCAATAACGTACCAGGTTTTTAAAATTTTTATTCTAGTGAATAAAGAACCCTCTGCAATTTAGTATTTAAACTCAAGTTACTTAACTCGATTTGGCAAAATAATTGCATAATTTTTTAGATTTTATAATTTGAAAACAATTGTTTTTAACGCCGAACTACTTGACAAAAATTTTTAGATACTCAGGAATCATTCGGTATAAACATTCCAAAAATCAATTTTTTGAAGGCTGACTCGTTATTGCTTATCTACGTCCGTACACAAATGTATATGCAATGTATCTATTGAAGCGACGTTACCTTTTCTTGCAGAAAACTTGAGATACAAATTTTTTAATTCAAATTTTGAATGTTGATTTTTTTTCTATTAAACTTTGTACTTATGAATTCTATTTAAATACAATTTTAAATGATTATAGTTTCAAAATTATCAAAGATAGGGCCTTAAAGTTCAGGATTTTTTTGTACAGCATTAAATTCTCAGCGAAGGTTGGTATTATGGAACTCTATTACAATTTATTTTGACATAGTTATGCATAGATAAAGTCCAATAGAAAATTATTTTCCGTTACATTAACGAAAAATTACAAACTGTGATGAGCATTTTCAAAAAACCAATATTAAGAACTCAAATTTTCAAAATTTTTTTTTTCGTCAATAGAGTACCTGTTTCCGACTAGTTTAAAACAGAAAGTAGATATTTTGATTATAATAATGATATTATTTCTTATACTTAAAAAAAAGTGGTGTTAAAATGGGTAGCACGACTTGCAGTTTGCGGATAAAATATCCCCGACAAAATATCCGCCATAAAATATCCGAATACAAATTATCCGATAGACAAAATATTCAATAGACAAAAGATTCGTGACAAAATATCCTGTCGATAAATCTTACTCAGAAAAATATATTTTAAGTGAAAAAATAATTAATGGTTTTTGATAAACGGGTACCGTACCATTCCAAGCATATGTGCTGACCTATTTCCAAACTAATACCCACCCGAAATCTGTGAAAAAAGGGCACAGTACGATTTGAAGTATATGTGTTGATCTATTTTTAATATCACCCACTCAAATTTTATGTGCAAATATATTAAACATTTCTGATAAAAGGGTACCGTACTATTTATATTATAAGATATTTTGTCGGGGATATTTTATCTATCGAGTATTTAGTGCGGGGATATTTTGTCTATCGGATAAAATGTATTCGGATATTTTGTCTTCGGATAATAAGTGACGGTACCGTTAAAATAGGTTCCTTGTGTCAGTTTTTTTTGGCTTTTTTCACTATTTTTGCTTTCTTTTCATGGGGATATTTTGTCCGGAGATATTTTGTCGGAGATATTTTGTCGGGGATATTTTGTTAGGTGCTCAAAACGCCTGATACCGTTAAAATGAACTAAAATGGTGTACGTACAGAGTAAAATCAACTCCGATTGGAATATTGGGGTGTGAGTATAAGTATTTCAAGATCTACAAAACAGAAAATAATTAATAATAATAATCTGTTGTTAAAATTAGGAAATTATCGTTAATTGAGGTAAAAACAATTTTATCACCTAAAAAATACTCAATATCAATTTCATTAAACCGAACAGTTTGCATAAATTTTTAATCAATTATCAAATTAAATATTTAGAAACATTATAGTAATTTTTATTATAACTCTAATTTTTTTCATACGGTAATAATTGATTAGAAAATAATAAATTAATCATTGATAATGTAATTTTACTTTTTTCACTGTTTTAGTTTGCAAAGAAACTAGAATCATAGAAATCTGTTTCCTATAATTTATACAATAACATTAAAATGTCATTTTGAACAAATATTTTTTGGATTTCTTCATAAATTGGCAAATCTATCGTGTCATTACATTAGAAACAATGAAAAATTTTTTTAATATTTGAAATACAACTTGATTTCTAATACTTCTAAAATAAAATTACTTTTCTTTAACCCCGCTTAATACCGGAAAAAATTTTAACACCGTTTTCGGGGCTTAATTTAATACCAGGATAGCGTAGACTCACACTTTTTTTACAGTATAGATAAAAAATTTACTATTTTAAATTTGAACCAAATATTCAAACTTGAAAATTTATATTTAGAATTTTTTCAGTATTAAAATCGAAAAATATTCACACACCCCCATATATATATGTAGAATATTGTATTCCCGTTAAGGTAGCAACATTTGTATGCGTCGCCGGTAAAAGACACATTGCATTGTTATTCAGTATGCTTTTTCCGTATGCATCCGCAGATTAGTACAGAGTAGAGAGACTGCACACGATCTATTCACTTATTTAACTTCCACCAATCGACATTCTTTATATTGTTATATAAAAAATATTTATATTTATTCAATTTGATAATTTATTATGCTGAAAATGAGCTACTACTAATATTACTATTTTTATTATCATATTAATATAAATTATCAAGTACACGAAAAAATTAGTAGAATTATTTTTTGTCGAAAATTTAATTTTCTACAAGTTAACTCTGATACAATTTTATTGTACTTTTAATACATAACTCATAATTTTTATTCAAAGTATCTCATTTACAAATGAGATACAAATTTATTTCTTTTAATATTCCCGCGCCTTTGAACTAAAGTTCTGACGAAACTAATTAAAATATCACAAATTTATCTCAGTTCAATTTTATAAAAAAATTAATTCTCTACAAAAAAGTATCTTACAACTTTTTCCGTAAGTTTGATAGTTTATCTACAATTCAAATTTTAAGTATAAAAAGTTAAGAATTTTTGTTAAAAGATAACAGTTAAAACTTTCAATAGATCTTTAAGTTCATATATTTTTTAAACTATCAAAAAATATAAAAAAATTTAATTATACTCTCCATAGTAAAAAAAAAAAAAATATAAATCTTTTCTCGAAAAAAAATAATTTAGATCTGAGATCTAAATCCGTCATAAAAAATTTCAGTTCTAAGATCTAACTACATATCATTAGATAAAAATGATTTTTTCCCGGTTTTGATAATTATAAAATTAAAATTTCTATTATCGTCCGTATTAAAATAAAACTAAAACTCCACTTGAAAAGTATATTTTAATTTTGTCTTACATCTCAGTAATAAATTATATAAATTAAAATAAATTTATAAGACCAAAAATGTGTGGGAAAAATTTATTTAAATTAACCAAAGTGTATAATGTAATGAGATAGACGACTACGACTGCGACTACGACCATGATGACAACGACGACGACGGAGACATCCATCACCGGATTATCATATCATGATAGTCTGTTTAGTTCTATGTACTCATACTAATACATTACCAGTATATAATACTAGTTATAGTCCATCCAATGTGCTTACATTACTAGTCGAGTATATATATATATATATATAGACCAGTAATAGTGTATAGTCTAGAGTCTAGACCTAGACTAGAGTCTAGATGAGACATGTGTTTGTAAAGCCCGAGATAGTTTATATATATATATATATATATAACAACCGCATGACAGAGTCTGGTTGACTAGTATATAGACTATGGTCTAGTCTAGACTCTAGACTCTAGGCTAGACATAAATACATACCTATAGAAACAACACACTAATTAATGCCAAACAAACACTCTGTTTTGTCAATCGATACGTTTGATACCGGCTTATGCTCACCCAGACTATTCAAATTAAATCAACATCTAATTACAATCATCAATTAATTATCTTCATTTTAATTAATACATTTTCAAATTCAAATATCTTCAATTATAAATAACACACTAACTTGTTTAAGCGCTCATTTTTTTACTTATTTAATTTGCTACAAAAAATGTCTCATCCATTTTTGTGATATTTTCAATAACTTCGAAGATATCTTCAAAAATCTCAAGAAAAGATATCCAAAAAATTTTTACTATTTGACTCATATATCTCAGCCCCTATTAATCGCATCAATTCGTCCAAGGGCTTATTTTGTTGGTCATTGAATTTTCTAAAAACAATTTCTCGTTCTCTACTAGTTTTCAAGTTATCACAACTTTTCCAAACTCATTATTTTTCATATGATGGTAAAAGCCCCTATACTCGCTCAGTACCATATATCGCTTACTTTAACTGTTTAATGCGTTTATTATAATTTTTAGAAATAAAAATTTCAACTAAAAAAATTATTATTGATAAATAATTATTTGTGAATCTAAATATATTAAAATATGATGTATCAAATTATTTTATAATAGATTATAAATTTAAATTAAGTGGCTGTTTTCAAAATCGCGCTCAGCCGAGTATTTTTTACTTTAACGTTCGTTCGTTAGATTAAATTTAGGTTACGTCAAATTTTTTAGGAATTGTTAGAACTCAATCTTATTAAATATATTTTTGAAATTCATGATATTTTATATTATGAAAGAATAAAGTAATATAATTTATAAATTATTTTTTAAATCAATAAACTTATCATAGTTTAATTGATATTGTCTTTGAGCGACTATAGGGCCATGTGTTGATCGAGTAATGGTACATCACAACTTTTAGTAAGCGACTATGGGTACACTCGAGGACCTTATTTTAAAAAATTAATAATAATTAATCATCAACATTGTTCTTCAAGCTAAAATTTTGTTCTAATACTTAAAACTGTGGAGGAAGCCCTTTACATAGGGTATGGGAAGAAGTTGCACCCCACCACTAATCCTACGCAACCATGTTGACCAGAGCTAGGAGTCTGGTACCCCGTGGGGCCTTTCCAAGCCCACTGCGACCAGATTCTCTTTATTTCCTGAGATGGGAGTAGTGTTTGGCCCGAGAGAGGTAGGACTCGTGGTGGCTGTGGTTAGATACCACGCGCAATGAGGATTTTTGATTATACCTCCGGTTAATGTCCACCTTAGTCGTCGCTTGATTATATTTTTCGACTAAGAGTGTCGTCTGGGTTAGAAGATAGGGATGTTACGCAACGCGAGTATGCCCAAAAGGGCGAGGTATCGGCTTCCGGTCGGCGGAGGTGGACTTAGGTCCCGTTACATTAATTAATTACTACTTAAAATTACGAAAGATAACTGAATCGTTTATTTGAGAAACCTCATAGTCATGTTTTTTACGAAATTGGGTTTTTTTCATTTTTGGGTTCTTTGGATGTCCCTCTATAGAAATCAATCAAAATAAGCATCAAATCAGCGTTTAAAAAAAAATTAATGGGGTGACAACAATTTCATTTAATTGAGAAACCCCATAAGTCAATGACTCAAATAAACATATGCAGTTTTAGTTTTACAGAAATAATTTTTGTTTTTCTTTAAAATTCGCGCTTTTTTTGGAAATTAATTTCAAATGTTGTTTTAATGTTGACTGTTATATGGCTAATTAAAATGTTGAAATGAATTATAATTTTTTGTAATTTCTGAGTTTCAGAGTTCAAATACATATTTAATACTTCATTTTATCCATGTAATAAATGATTTGAGTGGAAACATCTAAAAAAACAATGATTTTATAACTTTTTTTTCCGTTTGGTTGAGAAACCCCATAAGTCAATCAACTTTAAATAATTTTTTTAAGTAGTTTCAGTTAAAAAATTAAATTTTTCTTGTTGGAATCTTTTTCAGAGACGCCAACATTATTGTATTCAATTATTTATTTATTATTTTAAGGTCAAGTTTTTCCAAAAAAATGTTTTTGTGTTTCCTGAAAAATTTTGTTTTCTTGACTTATGGGGTTTCTCAAATAAACGATTTAACTATAAAAAAAAATATGGTTTTTCATTTTATTTATTGATTTATATTGAGTGATTCAATCTCACTTCAATGAAAAGTGAGCGGGTATGGGGCTTTTACCTTAATCTTAGGTTGCGGATTCGAACCTCGGACTTTGCATTTTTGTATTTCTTTTTTAAACTTTAATTTGTTAGAATTTAGAGTTAATTAAAAAATCATGAATATTTTTTCGTTCATTAAACTCAACTACAAAAAACTAGTCATTAATTTTTTTGATATTTTAAATAACTTCCAAGATATCTTCGAAAATCCAAGTAAGAAATTTCAATAATCTGACTAATGTTAAAACTCACATCTCAATGGCTTATTTTGTTGGTCATTTAATTTACTAAAAAAAAATGTCTCATTTATTTTTATCATATTCTCATAAATTTCCAAGTTATCAAAACTTTTCTAAACTTCCACTCATTGAATTGTTTATTTGAGAAACCCCATAAGTCAAGAAAACAAAATTTTTCAGGAAACACAAAAAACATTTTTCTGGAAAATCTTGCCATTAAAATAATAAATAAATAATTGAAAGCGATAATGTTATAGCGTCTCTGAAAAAGATTCAAATAAGAAAAATTCAATTTTGTAATTGAAACTCCTTAAAAAAGTATCTAAAGTTGATTGACTTATAGAGTTTCTCAATCAAACGGAAAAAGAAGTTATAGAATCATTGTTTTTTTAATTTTTTTTTGACTCAAATTATTTATTAGCCTGATAAAATGAAGTATTAGAAATGTATTTGAACTCTGAAATTCAGAAATTGAAAAAAATAATAATTAATTTCAACATTTTAATTAGACATATAACAGCCAAGAATAAAACAACATTCGAAATTTATTTCCAAAAAAAGTGCGGATTTTAAATAAAAAAAAGTTATTTCTGTAAAACTAAAACTGCATATGTTTATTTGAGTCATTGACTTATGGGGTATCTCAAATAAACGATTCAATTAATGTCTAGTGTCAATTAATAAAGAATAAAAAATCTAATGACGTAAAATAAAAATAATTCCGAGCCTCAATATAAGTCAATATAATTTACGTAACATATATTTTAAGTAACACATATTTATTTTATATGATTTTCATTGGTAAATTGATGAGGACTGCAGCCAGACTAGTGTGAGAAGTCTTTACTGTCTGATGATAGCAAAGAGAGAGCTATTGGTTGGATTATATATATATACACATTTATATATATATGTATATATATATAATACATAATATGTAACAAGAACCGTCTGCGCGGTAAATCAGTAATGACACCACACAGTGCATTGTCTTGCCCGTCTAGCCGTAGTGTCCTATTTGCCCATTTTCCACCTTCATCCACCCTCATACTACCATCAGGTCTTGTGTCTCCACCTCCTCCTTCTCTTCTTCCTCTTTCTCCAGCTCCATCCTCGATTCACACCCGCCTGATCTGATGATGCGCGTCTGGGGCACTACGTCTAGCTTCATAAATTGTCCTATTATGCAAACTACCTTCACTTCTCACGAGGTCATACCATTTTTTTTTATCCTCTCACTCCATCTACTCCTTCTTCTCTTACTACTTTATATTTTTTATTTTTATTATTATTTTTGTAGATATTTAACTTAAAATATAATTTAAGTAGAGTAAAAATAAAAATGGATGTTGGTTTAAAAAAAAGAAAAAAAAAAGAGCTAGCACAATATAAGTCGAGAGTCTGTTGAGTTTTTTTATTCTATACTCATTAAGATGTAGACTCATATATATATCTAGGGGTCTACACTTGCCCCAAATTTACTCAACATCAAAAGTACCAGACTTAACTCTTGTACTAAAAACTCCATTGTACCTTTCTTGTACATTTTTATCAAGTTTATGCTTTTTGCTTTCGGAACCAGGTCATTTTCTTACAAAGACTTCTTTTTTAGTTATGTAATTATACATGCAACTTTTTTTTTTTAAATTACAAAAAAAAAAAAGAAATATTTTTTAGAAAAAATTAAATTTTACGGAATTGGAGGCAAATCATTTAACTTTAAATAAATATTCTGGCTAAAGTATTGAAGATACGATAACAATTACTCAGTAAAATTTTATAGGAAATTAAATTCTCTATAACAAAGGTCCCATGAATTTCTATGCAAATATAATATTTGATGAGATAATTTGAAATAAATATAAAGTATATAAATATGACTATTTTTTGAATTTTAATTTCTTTGGAATTTTAAATTCAATTTATGACTCAACTATCAAAGATACGATAAAAACAATAAAAGATACTTTTGTAGAACGTTAAATTCTCTGTAAAAAAAGTCCTTATAAATTTTTACGTAAACTCAATAGTTTTGATACGGAGATAAGATTAAAATTATTTCTCAATTAAAATCGAGTTTTTTTTTCTTTTTTAAATTTTTTACAGGAACAAGTAATTAATCACTAATATTTAATTATAATTACAGGTATTAATGATTAATAACAGAGCTAAAAAAGGACTAGGTAACACAGAATTGCCGCCAATTGAAATGGAACCAAATATCGAAAAAAAACAAGCAATCTGGCGAAAAACTCGCCAACGTTACGATAAAACATAATAATTTTACTAATTTAATTATTCAATTAATTAATTAATTAAATAATAAACAATAAATTATAAAAATAGTTTGTAATTTAAATTTATAAATATAAATTAATTTAAAAAACAAAATTTATTTTTTTCATCATCTGATACCTAAAACTTTAACCAGCTATAACTTCCGGAGTATCGATTTTATCATTCCGTACCTTAAGACCTTTTTTATGCAGCATTAAATTTCCTTAAAAATTGTCCCCTGAGTTTTTTACCTCACACTGATATTACAATCGTTATATAATTAATATTTAAAATTATTATATTAATAAATAATAAAAAATATTATTTTTAGCAAATATAATAATTTTCAATACTTTTTATAAAAATAAAAAAAGTTCCTGTGAAAAAGTTTGAAAAAAGAAAAAATATGAATGATCATAAAAATAATGATTAATGAAATAAAAAACCCGTTTCGTTGTTAAAGAATGTTGGGTTTTTCGTTGGTATCAGAAAAAAAAAATGATTTTTTATAAATCTCATAAAAATAAACAGCATTTATGTATGTATAAATATATGTATATAAACATATATAAATATTTGCAGACAGAAAAATAAGAAAATATATTTTATTTTAAAAACAACAACATCAGTGATGACAGGGAATAAAAGAGTCTGGAATATAACAACGACCACCAAACTGACCATCAGCAGTAACAGCAAGATGAGACTACTACTGGCTGGTGCTATTAGGAGGGTCCAGTATAAAATTGACTTTTTATCGTCTAACCGAAAACCAACTGACAATTAGTCAGCGACATTCTCAAGAAAGCCTTTTTAAAAATACGTTTTAAACTCTTTTATTATTATTTTTTTTATACTCGAGTTCGAGTTTGACTTAGACTTTGACTTGGAATTAAATTTAAACTTAAACTTAAATTATTTAACCGCCTGTTTTATTAACTTTTTAACACTTGAGTTACTAACTACAAATTTTATTACCAGGTTTATAGGCAAGATAAGTTGGAAGGTGTCAAGGTCGCGAATAAAATCGCGGGGTAATGATAAAATTTTTTTGGGAAGTTATAAACACGGAGGGAAAAGAAAGTGATGGATGATTTGCAAAAGTTGATGAGTGAGCGGTAATGTAATGAGTGCACTGAGTTGAGTAGAGGAATTTGATCTTGATGACAATCGGAATCGTAACAAAATATCTGACGGTTTAATAAGTCGTAATGATTCACATCGACGCTTACAGACATAACAAATTCCTTTGTATGCTATTTAGATCGATGAAAATTTATAATGACTACGGAGAAAATTTATTCAATGATTACTGTCACGGCTGCTGATTGAAGGAAAATATTTTAATTAAATTATTCCCTAGTTACTAAAAAATTTTTTTCGAGCAGTTTAAGCGTTAAAACAAAAATTTTTAAAATCATTAAGTCAAAAAAATTGTTGGCACAAATTAATTATATGGAATAAACCTTTTACAAAATCGAGTTAAGAAACTTGAGTTTTAATACTAAATTGCAGAGGGTTATTTATTAGCTTTAATTGAAATTCGAGTGATTTGATACGTTATTGCAATGAGTACTACGTTCCAAAATTTCTGCTGTAATTATTTAAGCAATACAGTATCAAGTTACTTTAGATTAATTAAATTTAATCGTCAAACCTGATCAGTAATTTTTCAAAACCGCGTCGAGTTTCTCAAATGTTTTTGAAAATAAGATTGGCATCTCAAGCGCGAACGCGCTGTGTCTCGTGATCGAAATTATTTTTTTGACAAATTCACTCACGTTAAAATCATCTCTGCACTTTTTGATTCACTGAATTAAATTAATTTAAAAGAGAATGGGAAGTGGGAGAGATTCTCAACTCGGAATTTATGAAAAATAAAACAAGAATAAATGATAAGGTTATAGAAGTTTAGTTGAGGTTCTATGAAGTTATTAAGGTTGAAATGAAATGAAATTTTTGACTCAGGCAAGTTATACAGGTTCATTTGAGGTTTAAACGCGGTTATGAAGGTTCAGTTGATGTTCTGTGAAGCTCTTGAGGTTGAAATGAGGGTGAATTTGTTAAGAGGGGTTATCAAAAAATATTTGATAACCCCTGTTATCAAGAGAAAAACTCGGCCAAAGTTTCCATTTACTGCACAAGTGCAACAAAGATAGTACTGTTCGTGGACTTGAGTGTAACAGAGAGATAAGTGCGAACCCCTGTTAAGGAGTAATTTTGACTAGTTATTAAGTCGATTCAATATTCGATTGATTTAAAATCAATTATTTTAATCCAAGCAACTAGTGTTGTGAATTGCCCTGTACGAATCTTTGGAATTACGATAACTCTCAAAAAATTTAAAAATTAGCCTAGTTTTTTTTACATTAGCTTTGTACACTGTAGAAAGAGCGGTGTTAAAAATTGACTCGTTTTAACTCCGCCCGGTGTAAAAATGAAATTACACCGGTGTAGGAGGAGTAATACACCGGTGTTAAAACGGGGTAACCGGTGTAAAAGCGGGGTAAATTGCGTCCGCTTGGAGTATCAACTTTAAAGATTATAAAACACAAAAAATATCAGTTCTTTATGAAAATTAATAAAGAATTTCATTTTTTAACAAGTATAGTGATCGAGTAAGTAAAAATATTCACAAAGTAAAATATTTTAACATCGGTAAAGAATATCTACACCGGTGGCCGCGTTATTTTCACACCGCTTTCGGGGGTTAATTTAACACCGATAATTTTAACACCTACACCACTTGGACTTACCCCGGTGATTTTTTACAGTGTACTATTTGTCACAAGAACCCTTTCGAAAATCACTATCAAAATCCTTTTTGTTCAATTGTAGTTAATAAAAGACTTAAAACCGGTAATTCATGCAAAATTTAGCCGCCATTTTTTTTTTTTTATGATTATTACTTTTTCTTTTTTTCCTCCACCAACTACTGGCAGCAGCACTAGTGTGAAGTAAGATTAAAAATAAAAAGCGACGTCTAAGGAAAAAAGGAGGAATATTTAAACAAAATTTTAAATAACAAAAATTAAACTGAAAGAAAAAACTGAAAAAATAAAACTAATTTAAAAGTTAAATCAAAAGTAGTAATAAAAAAAATTTATAAAATAATAATTTAATTAAAGTAATAATAATAAAATAAAATATTAGTAATTATCATAAGCGATTGAGGTGCGCACTTTTAGATTTTCCAAGATTTCCTTTTTATATTTCGTAATACAAAATTTAAGTTCATTTTTAATGGCTTTGATTATTTTAGATCCTCAAACTATTAAATTTGTTTTCTTGGCCATTGACTTTTAAAATCATATAAAAGTAATTTGTGCTCGAATACTTTCGAGATAAATTTCCTTAAAAATAGTTTTAAATTTTTAAGCACAATTTTCTCAAAATGGCGTTTTTGTCAATTCACACGTTATTGTTTGTTGTTGTCCAAATAATATTAAAAAAAAAATAAATAATAAAAATAATACTAATTATATCCATGTTAAAAAAAAAACCTGAAATCCTCAATATAATGATGATTAGTGAGTAATTGAGGTTGTTGGTTGCTCTGATGTAGTAGACTACTTATATCCGTCATACGAGCAGTACACTGAGGGTAGTACACCTAATAGCCACTCAATGCAACTGTTGAGTTGCATAATACTACAACCCTTTATATACTCTCACTCGCACCCGACCTTTGATCCTCTCCTGGTTCCAAAAAATAAAAAATAAAAAAATAACATGAGTCAACTTTTTCTATGGGCCCTTGACTCATTGTTTCACTTATTACATATACTTATCATCTTCATACATTTCATAATATTAATTACTGTTTATTAATGAATATCTGATTATAAAGTAAAGGGAAAAGGGTAAGGTCTTTGGCTGAAGTTGAGGGTAGTTGATGTTAAATTATAATATCTGGCCGGAAGAGTTCCGAGGACTGCGGTCAGTACAAAACTAAAAAGTAAAAAGGGCTGACGACAAGTGGCCCCTTGTGTGGTAATGGTCCTTGTGTAGGTACTGTAGGCCCAACTAAATCTTGGGGTTTATTTGTCAGCAATAGAGTGGTATGCTGTACTGGCTGGCTGGCTTGTAGGAAGTAAGCAGTAGGTGGATGTAGATTTTATCCCTTGGCACGCTCCTCATCAATCTCCCACTCAGACAGAATCATTAGTCTATGACTTGCGGGCTTTTAGAAGTACGCTACTCTTACTAACTCTATATATGTATAGACTTAAATGCCCTTCTCTTGTACATTGTATTTATTATTATACAAATACACCCTCGACTCTTTGTGCATATTGCCAGCAACCGACCTCCGTCGTGATAGACTGACAGTTTTACAACCAATCGGACAATTTTTTTTATACCCTTATATTGGATTGCAATTTTTTTTTTATTTAGACAGCTCATCTGTGTGAATTTTCTTTATACAATTTAGAGTAGAGCGGGGCAAGATGAGACACCATTTTTTGATAAAAAAACAAATCTGGAAAGTAGTTGAATCTGCGGGCAAAACTGATGAAAAACACTTCCCGCTATTTTTCGCGCTCGCAGAGCTGAAAAATTAATTTTTCTGATCGATAAAGTGAAAGGAACAGTTGACTGTTAAGTGAATCATGATTTTTTTTTGTTTTCAAATTATATTAAAATCAAATTAATAACTACGCATAAAGAAATAGACCGTAAATATATTACTAGACGGAAAAATTATTCTTGTTCAAAATGTTATGGTGTCATAGTAATGCCGGACTATGTTGGCCACCTATTGGAAATTTGAATCAACACATGCAAAAATTACTATGGCCATAAAAAAATTTACAATTATTATATCCCAAAGTACTGTAGCCTTTTAGAAATTTGACTCTGGTCATAGTAATTTCTGCATGTGTTTATTGAAATTTACGACAGGTGGCCAACATGGTTCGGCATTACTATGACACCATAGCATTTCAAACAAGAATAATTTCTCCGCGTATACGGTGAGAAACGTAGAGCTGATATTCCTATTGCAGCCTAGTAGTTATTACACTACAGTATAGTAATAAAAATTTTTATTTGTAGTCACTTTTTGAAAGTGGATATAGATACGGTGACAGTAAGGTAAGAGACCCAGTACCTGATCGGAAAACTAGTACTCGATCACTCCATTAATTTATATATTAGATATATTTAGTAAATATAGATATACAAATACACGAGTGATCAGGTACTGGGTCTCTTACCTTACTTATATTATTGTCGCACTGCAGATATTAAAATGATGCCAGGAGAATATTATCATTTAAAAAATAACTCTTTTATAATTTATTTAAAAGTGAATATTCTCGAGTTATATCGGTAATATAAATAATTAGTACAGTGCTGAGTTGATCCTGCTCCATTAGGTACAGCAAAGTTTTTGTCTATGTATCTCAAAGCAGTGTAAAAATTACTCGAAAATCATGTATAGGCATTATACACGGAAAAAAGAGCAGTTGAAAAATTACAGTTTCTACAGTAAAAAAGGCTTTTGGGGCAAAAATCCTTAAACATTAAAGCTTAAACTGTAATTTTAGAAATTTGTTATAGTAATAAAATTAATACAATTTTAAGCAGCAAATGTTACAGTTTAAATCGACAATATCGAGTTTGAAACTGTAATATTTGTTATTTCTGTAAAATTTACCGATAAAAAATATAATTTTTACAGTTTCAGACTCGGAGCGCTTTACTACTATACGAAACTGTAATTTTTCAATTGCTCTTTTTTCCGTGTAGGACTCATTACATTAAAATTAATGTTGGGATAGGCTACGGAAATTTATTTAAAATAAAATAATTTTTATAAATTTGATTTTCTTTATTAAAAGATTTTTGTCTAGAGAAATGTCTTTACTCAAGAGTAATATCTTTAAGACTAACTTATTTTAAAACTATTTTACAGTGAGGCATAACAACGTCTCCTTCTTCTTGACAATAAATACAAAAAATATATATTTTCATCTTGAAGCAAAATGCATTGCCTTACAATTATACAGCACTTGGGCCTCCTGACGTCATAGATGTCCTTTGAATGACCCCAGTACCTATAGGTCATAAAAATCGAGTTCAAATTGAATTACTTTTCCTTCAAGAGAAAATATACATTTCAAAGTCACATTTAATATTATTTTAAAGAGAATAAAATATTCATTAAAAATAAGAAAATATAAACTCGATTAAATTAATTTTGGTACTCAATTATCCAGGGAAATCAACAATTAATTATTGGAAAAATAATTAATTGATTCGAACATAATTCGGACGCATTGCTTGCATAATAATAATTCTCGAATAAAAAATTGAAAAAATCTTTTAAATTTTGTGGTAAAATTAAAAACTATTGCAACAAAAACTTACGAAAAATTTTAATGAAAAACAAAAAATTTTTTTTTTAATTCTTTGTACCCTCGAGTCAGTTTTTTGCCGATTAGTAAAAAATAACGCAGATAACAAATACTAAAATTTTTTTTCTTTTGGTTAAAATTTCGAAATGTTCGTATACTATTTACGCTGGCCAACTCACCCCACAGATTTCTTTCTAGAGACGACAGATAAACATTTCCAACCGAACTCATTTTTTTGTTTTGTTAAAAAGTGGTGTCTCATTTTGCCTCTCTATCCCCTAATTTTTATTTATTGTCATTATTGTCATTATTTTATTAATTTTATTATTTGATTTATTAAGTAACAATATTTAAGAGATGCAATAAATTAATACTGAGTTTGAAAAAAAAAAAAAAAATAAAATCTTTTTCCCGCTATTTTTAGTGAAATTTAAAAATGCCTCTACTCACTGCCATCCGAAAAAGAAAATATATGTCTCAAAAGTTAACATATCGATGCATATACGTCGTATATATTTTTCCGTCCGAGTACCAAAAAAATTGTCATTAAAAATATGCTTGTATAATAATTTTAAAAATAAAAAATTAATTAATTACTATTAAAGGTTTACCTCATCTTCATAATAGTCCACCCAAAATCCATCAACTGAATTTATAAAAACCAAACTTCCATTTTTAGCATCACTCACCTCTCAAAAACTTCCATGGAACGTCGACTAATCATCAAAAAAAAAAATTCAAAATTAATTATTAGAGCTCGAAAAAAATTTAAGTTCCTCTCATAAATCATAACAAACAAGCTCAAATATCAGCGGATCCAGTTTATCTGAAGAAGCTATCACTCATATATATATATATATATATATATATATATAAAAGGGTAAGGGGAGAAGCCAAAGAAGAGGGGAGACCCGCGGGTCTAGACTGGCGGCAGACAGTGGCAAAACGAGGTCGTCTGTCTTTCTCGCACCGTAACCGCGAGATCGCGAAACGCAACCTCGTCTCACTCTCTGACTCGTTATATTTCCCTGTCTTGTTTTATCTCTCTCCTCCACACCAGTCAGCCCATAAACATATATTGTTGCCAATCCAGAGCCAAAGAGGATGAATAAAATAAAATAAAATAAATTACAAGTAGAGAATAAGACAAAACATCAGACCGATTTACGGTATCGTCATCTGTTGGCTACTGCGCCCGCGCCTTTATAACTTTTCAACTCTTTCTTTTTATTATTCTTGTTCTTCTTATTCTTCTCTCTCAATAGTTTTTTATTTTTATTATTATTATTTTTTTTTTTTCATTATTTCTTTGCGGCAAAATACTTGACTTTAGTCGTGTGTAACCACGCGAACCGCCAGCACTGGCTTCATAAAATAATGTCTCATCACATCTTACTCTTTCATTTTATTTTTCTTAGTTTCAGTTTATTCATTTCTCTTTTCTTACTCCTATATATATATATATATATATATATATATATGTGGTAGCTGAGTGTCTACTACTGTACTTACCCTCTGTTTAAACTCGAAAACGTCTGGATGTGACGCCAATGCCGACGCGCACTGCAACAAGCAACAGGTATTACTGTCGGTACGATTTAACTTGATAAATTCAACTTATATAAGTTTCTATTAAATTATTTCATTTTAAAATTGATAAAAAGTAATATTATTGAAGATGATCGAGATTATTTCGAATAGTAATTTTATTTAAATGGTACGACAGTTTTATTTAGTTTATTGCAAGTCTTTGGGTGCGAGAGAGCGAAGCCATCTAGCGGAATGAGTTAGTAACTTTAAGCACGACGTGGTTAGGAATGAGCTTTTTTAGATGAAAATTTTAAGGAACGTGTATTTTAATTACGATAATCAAGAGAACGCTTTGAAAAAAAATATTTTTATGCGGTTTGAAATGTCCTTCTTTCCTCCTTTGGTGTGTAATATACCATAGTAATGGACTTGTGGAGCTGATACAAATCAAATATTTCTATTTAATATTTGAGTAGAGAGATTGTTAATGTGAGTAATGTCTGAGAAAACAGATCTTGAAAAGCTATTGAAGATTTTTTTAGGAACGAAAAAATATTTAATTGGAAATTTATATTTATAGAATTGGGACGATGAGCTTAATGATTTGGTTTATCGGTTTGATATTATTTAAATCTAGGGAATGCAAGAGGGTGATTTTTCATGGAAATTAAGTTGTGGAATTTCGTGGCTTTTAAATTTGTGATGATCAAAAGTTCTGATAAGTTTATTTTACTTATTTTATTTTAAAACTAATAGTAACTAATTCTGTTAACAATCATTGAGTATATTTAAATTAGTAACTTGATCTTAGTTTTAGTTTTAAAAATCTTTTATTGAACTATTTTACATTAAATAACATACATGTGTTACATATAGATTTTCTCAATTTGCGATTCCTATTTATACATTTAAAATTTTACTCGCATTAATCTTAAATTATATAACTGATTATCTTTTTCTGTGATGTGATTTCTGGTTAATTTTTAGGAAAAATTGGTATAAAAACCTAAATTAATCATCTATTAACTTGATCTGAAAGGTACGACAAGTTTTATTTAGTTTATTAGAAGTCTTTAAGTGCGCAAGAGCGAAGTCATCTGGTGGAATAAGTCGGCAACTTGATGTAAGGCTTTGTTATTAGAGAGATCTACCAGATAGAAAATTTAACGAGCAAGTATTTTAAATGCAGCATTAAAAAGATCATTTTTTATGAAAAGCTCCCTGTTGTTAACTTGAGACATTTTCACATTTGAAACGGCAATTTTTACCATTTTCATAAGATATTAGCACAGGCTCTAATAGTGTGCTTCAATCAGACTGTAAATAATGCATTAGCGTTTCCATGAGTCATTAATTCTTAATATTCAATCCAACTCAGCCCAGTTTCTAATAGCTGTTAATATGTTTACAGTTAACTACTTTTTATATATTACATTAAAATGTTATTTCTCAATCCATAGGCCGTAAATTTTAGCTTCTTACTATCATTCAATAATTACAAACTCCAACGACGGTTATCATTCCATGTTTAATTTTCTGCATCTATTACCAGCTCGCTCTTTCACTCTCTTAATCTTGTCAAAATTAATAAATCAAAAAGTAACACAAAAATCATAAAATTTGATCATATTCCAATTTCCATGAGAATACAAGGATTAATTATACTTTCTCCAAAAATAACTCTCCCAATTTCCATTATCTAAATCAAGCAAGAAAAAAATAAATGAATAAAAAAAAGTAACCAGACAATTTCTCATTGTTCTCATGCACAAATACCTACATAATACCCAGACATACATTTACCTACCATCCATATCCATGGACGATAGCATCGTGCTTACGAATTGCTTAATTATATCGGTACACTAGTCTTTTTATATAATATTTTTCTCCAGCAACTCAGAGCTTCATCTGGATAAGCCGCAAGTTGATGCGAGCGTGACTTGAGATTCCACAACAAGATATATATACATATATATATACAACAATCTGCATTGAAACACAAACTACTCAGAGTTACTCGTCACGCTGAAAATGCATCTGAGGTGCAACAGACACACGACTTAGATCAAAAAATAAAATATATTTAAATAAAATCCTGGTTACTGCGTTATCTCCAACGGTAGTCTGCAAGTTGGTTTAGTAACTATTTAACATTGCATTGGATCGTAACATTAAATCCATTAGATTATTCGGTCTCAAGTCTCAAGAAGCTCAACAATAACAACAACGACAACAACAATAATGACCAGCTCAGCTAAGGATTACTTCTATTTTATTTAATATGGTACTATACAACATCTACTGGATCTACTGCATCTACTGTCTCGTTACCAGAGATATTGCTACCGTACTACCGTTGAATAGATCCTATGTACGATTAAACAATGTAATGATGTCCAATGTATTTGTTTTTTATATTTAAATAAGCATTTATAGGATATGCATTTATGTACACCATACTTATGTTAGTGTGTGTGTGAGTATTCTGATGCTATTTAAAATATGTATATCTAGATGTATGTATGTACTTGAAAGTAAATGGTACACTTTTGAAAAAGAATGGCTCGGATGGCTAGAGATGCTCTGGCATCCAAACCAGACCAGTCATGTGTGGTGAGTCATCAGTAGTGAATTGTAGACCATTTCCGGTGACTATGACAGTAACAGTCTACACACAAGTCTACAGCAACAACCAAACAATAACCGACAGACAACAGACAAACCGTGAGAGCGTGTAAACTAACTTCCTTCCGAACCGCTCTCTACTCATCAGTACAATCTGGTTTATTTACTCGCCAATATATGTATGTAAAATTTTGATTTTTAATTTTGATGCAGATTTTTCTAAAAATCTGGGAACTTTGAAATTATGAAAAAGTTGATATTTATGTATATGTAAATCAGAAAATGTTAATTCTAAATAATTTAAAGAATTGATTGAAAGCTTAAAAGATTTCAACACGAAAGGGAAGATGTAAATTTTTGATAATTGACATTTGATATTTTTGTTAGAAATGAAAATTAAAGGAATGGAATTTGAAAGCAGAAAATATTACGCTTAATCCGCGGAATTGAATATTATTTAAACTTTTTAGTATTTCTGGCAGTATTCTACTTTAAACGCTCGAAAAGAAGACTATTTTTTAAGAATTTTTAATGAAATTATAAATAAAGATATGAATCGTTTATTTGAGAAACCCCATAAGTCATATTTTTTACGAAATTGGGTTTTTTGCATTTTTGGGTTCTTTGGATATCCCTCCATAGAAATCAATAAAAATATGCATCAAAGCGTTTAAAAAAAAATTAACCGGGTGACAGCAATTTCATTTAATTGAGAAACCCAATAAGTCAATGACTCAAATAAACATATGCAGTTTTAGTTTTACAGAAATAACTTTTTTTTATTTAAAATCCGCGCTTTTTTGGGAAATTAATTTCGAATGTTGTTTAATCTTGGCTGTTATATGTCTAATTAAAATGTTGAAATTAATTATTATTTTTTTCAATTTCTGGATTTCAGAGTTCAAATACATATTTTATACTTCATTTTATCAGTCTAATAAATAATTTGAGTCGAAAAAAATAAAAAAAAAAATGATTTTATAACTTCTTTTTCCGTTTGGTCGAGAAACTCCATAAGTCAATCAACTTTAAATAATTTTTTTAAGGAGTTTCAATTACAAAATTGAATTTTTCTTATTTGAATCTTTTTCAGAGACGCTAACATTATTGCTTTCAATTATTTATTTATTATTTTAATGGCAAGTTTTTCCAGAAAAATGTTTTTTGTGTTTCCTGAAAAATTTTGTTTTCTTGACTTATGGGGTTTCTCAAATAAACGATTCATATACATGTAGGGTTTGTTAGGCTTGATAAATACACTATTGAAATACATTAAAAAAAAAAAATTTTATTGTATATTTTATATACTTTAAACGTACAAAAACATCATTCGAATACAACGCCTCGATTCCTAGGAGGGGCTGCGCTTGGTGTTAAAATTTCAAAAATGGACAATCTGAAACAGAAAATTTTGGAATTTTTAGATTCAATATCACCATCAACCAACTGAACTAAGATTTTTAATGTACATGCAAAAATAACAAAATGTCAACAAAAATAAAAAATTGAATAATTAAAAAAAAATTGCTGTTTTTGTATGTTTAAAGTATATAAAACATGTAATCAAATTTTTTTTAATGTATTTCAATAGTATATTTATTAAGCCTAACAAACCCTACATGTATATCTTTATTCATAATCTCATTAAAAATTCTTAAAAAATAGCTTTTTTTTTCGCACCCTCAAAGTAGAATACTGCCTTAAATTAGATTCATGTAAAATTTAATAGAGAGAGTTTTTGTAGGAAATTTAATTTTCTTCAAAATTTTGATCGTAATTGTGATAGTTTACTAAGAACTTTAATTTAAATTTACCACTGCCGAAATAAAGCCAAGTGATTTTTTATAGAAAAAAAATATTTATTTTTAAAATATTTTTGAAATTATTTGGCTTATGTTAAAATTAGCGTGGATCTTTTTTGTACAGAGTTAAATTCCTGACAAATTTTTATTCTGTGATTGTCATCGTTTTTTGGTAATTTACTCAGAAATTCAATTCAAAGTTCCCTAAAATAAAAAGTAGTAAAAAGATATTTTATATAAATTCAATATTTATGCTGCGAATATCTCATTAATCAGATTGACGCTAATTAATTACTCTATATATTCTCATAGATATCAAATCAAAGCTTGAAATCAATATTTTATTTGAGGCTCAGATAAAAACTCACAATCATCCAAATTATTTCCACCAAAAAATTTTTTGGCTCAAAAAATCCGTCACTTCCTTGAATAATTTAAAATAATTAAAAAAAAAACAAAGAATATTGAATTGAAATTTATTTCCTACTTGTATGATATTACGAATGTCTCCATAATAAACAAATATTAAACCATTAAACAAAATCAATAACTAAATAGTTAGATAAAATGAAAGTGACCTAGTTGCATTGCATACTTATATACAAAAGTCTAGACAGTGTCGTCAGAAATGCAATGAAAAACTACTTTAGTCTGCACATACTAGTCTCATAATATTTTACTTCTCTTTCATTACATTAATATTTTATGTATATATATATATATATATATATATATATATATATATATATATATATATATATATATATATATATATATATATATATATATAAATTCATACATATGCATATATGATATATAATAAAATGCATTACAGTCTCTATATAGAAACCCACGCAAAACTAAATCGCGTCTTAAATTCCACCGTGGGCCGCGAGACACTGCACGCGACTGTATTTTCTTACTCCTAAAATTCTTCTTAAACTTCTACCTCTACATCTTATTCATTACATAATAACTATAAATAGTATATGTATATATAAATATATCCGTTTAAAAAAAAATTTGTTATAAAAATGTTACAGAAAAAGCTCATAACAGTGAACTTACAAATTTGAGACAATTCTGGTCTTAAAAAATTTTTAAATTTGACCTCGTTTTTGAATAGTTTTTTTTATTCTCTAAGCCAGCAAAATTCTTAGAGAAAATAATTTTTTTTTATCGGGTATATAAATTTATGTATATGAAGGGATGATTAAAGAAAAATGAAAAAAAGACTGTGCCAATGAAGAGTACGTTTGTCACACATGACACAACAACAACAACAACAACAACAACAACAACAACAACAACAACAACAACATCTAGTGGTGGTGGATAAGGTGGTTGTGGTGTTGTACTGATGGTGGTGGCAGTCACTAGTAGTGGGAGAAAATTTAAAAGTGGGGTGCAACAGCAACAGCAGCATCACCAGCGGCACCGAGTGATTCCTCGTGTACTCGCCTCTGTGATTATCGTGTCTTTAAAGTCTCTCAGTAATATATGTTTTATGAATCTTGGACATTAGTATTAAATAATATTTAATGATATATTTATAAATAAAAATTAATTAATTAGTTAATTAATAATAAAATTGTCCGATAACTTATAAAAAAAAAAATTCAAAAATTAATTTATTAAAATGACGTTTCGAAATAACGAAAAAATGAATAAAAAGTGACTTTTTAAATATATCATTATTTTTAGAATAATATTTTTTGAATTTATAACCGTGGGGTTTTTTAAAAATATGATTAGAAGTAATTGTAAAATGTGATTTATTGAAATGTGTTTTTATGATTGTGTATTAAACCGGTGATATCGATTATTTACAATAATACTAATAAAAATAATAGTAATAGTAATAGTTATTATTATTATTACTATATTTTATATTTTGGCGCAAAGCGCCTGAAATGACGAACACGCGACATTATTCATTATTATTAAAACAACATTATTATCAGCATCAGTATCAATATCATAGGCATCGTTGTAAGACTGTACTAATTTTAATTGGAGTACTTTTACTAGATATACAAAATGTTGCAGGTATTTTATTACTTTTTTAAAAATAAAAAAATTTTTTAATTTAACATTTATTTTACAATAATAACAATAATTATAATAATAATTATTATTATTTGTGTTTTTTACAATAATAATAGTAATATTAAATAATAATAATAATAATAATAATAATAATAATAGTGAGAGTATTGCGTATTAGCGCAACAAGTGGTAGGTCGTGTGTAGTATCCTTGGCGTATACGACAGACACTTGCTAGCCGCCAAGCGTCAACAATTATTTAAAAAAAAAAAAATATATATATATATACAAGTTTACATATTTGTTTAATTATCAATAAGAGTAATTAGTTTGATTGTTTACTAAATTTGTAATTATTTGAATATATGCATGCATGTGTGTGTGTATGTGTGCGTGCATGTGTGTGCGTGTGTGTAACTTGATGTAATACTGAACAACATTGATTAACAGCTTAAATAGCTGGAATCAGTGACGTAACACGAATTGAATTGAATGGTGAAGGGAGTAATGAGTGAGGTTTTAATTGGGACGACAAATCAGTTGCAGTTGCAGTCTGAGTGTAAATAATATTTTAGAGTTAGGGAGAGAGGGAGGTATGGTCTGAATCTGGATCTGGATTTGGAAAATGTTATTATTTTAGGGATCTTGAACGGTGAGTAGAAGAGAAGAGTGGCTGCATGGACTGGAAGCGACGGAGCGCTGACCCGTAAACTGGTTCCTCCATTACACCGGGCCCTTTTTCTCTTTTGCCTTAACTTCTTTCTCTCATATGTTAACTTGTCCTTGTTCCTTTTAGTCTTGTTTGTTTCACCAACCCTTTTTTCCGGCTCCTTTTCCTTAAGTTTTTCGGGAGCCAGGTGTCGAGGGATTTGATACTAAAAATAACATTTTTTTATTATGACAGTAAAAATTGGGTTTTTTAAAATTTTAATTAAAACTTTTTTTTTGTTTCTTCATTCCAGGCGGTATATGTTGGTCATCAATAAGCAATAGTAAGTGTAAAGAATTATTATCTCAAGGTGTAACACGTGAAGAGTGTTGTGCTTCAAATGCTGCCGCTGCGACTGCATACTCCGACGAGGATCTCGACAGCGGAAGTTTATTTTTTTGGCGAGTACTTGGTGGTGGTGTTCACTGTCGTCCTTGTCGTGGTAATTATATAAATCTATTTAAATACAATAGAAAATCTTTACCTCAAACGCCAAGAAATTATTAGAATTTTGAATTTTCTTAGAAATTTAAAAAAGCCCCGCTTTTTTTAAATTACTGCCATTTTTTCATTTGCAACGCTATTGCAAACCCCCAAATGACACAAAAAGAAATTGTTGACTTTTTGTTAAATTTAAATTAACAATTAGTGATTATAGATCCAATTGATAACAAAAAGATACAAATTTTTTGTAAGAATAAAAAGCAAAACAAATTTCATGCTAGAGTTTTTTAAATCCTCGATTTTTAACTTAAATTAAAACAAAGTTTAAAAATTTATTATAAATTTAACACAAATTATGTATCCCAAATGGTCCGTACAATTTTTTTTATTAATTTTACAAAATCATGATAAATAATAACATAAATTTTATGTTAAATATTTAAAAGTCAATTAAAGTGTTACTTTAACATTTATTGTTTTTTAAACCAGAAAAAATAAGAAATGAAAAATTAGTTTGATTTATTAATTTTTTAGACTCATAAATAATTAACAGTAAAGATTATTTTCAATTAACATTTTCTTACAATTAACTAAATTATTGTAAATAAATGAAAAATTTTTTATTTTCGACGGGCTCATTTCTAGAACTTCCTGCTTTTGAGTCAAGTCCATTGGTGCTCCGTTGCTATAATAGTCACTTTAAATTTGATGGTTGTAATTAATCTATTCAAATTTTCAAAATACGGATTATTAAAATTTTTCGAAAAAAAATTGTTTTTTTTTTTAGAATTAAAGTTTTTGTTAAAGCAATTGATTAATTTATAACCCGTCTCAACTGTTCGTACAAATCTTTCAATTTTTATTTTAAACTGTAATTTTCATATTTTTCCAATCGAAGCGCCGCGTAATTAAATAAAACTGTAGTTACATTTTTTTGTGAGTTTTTTTTTCTATGTTAATAAAATTAAATTAAAAAATGTGACTTCTTCATTGTCTTTATATAAATTGGCAACGTATTGCAATCGTGGGTACAATTTATCGTGAGTTCGTCATAAAAAAATTTAAAAGCGGGAGTAGAAATAGGCGTTTGAGGTTTAAACCCTCGCAGATTTGAATCACGGTGAAAACACCGTGGAAGTGTAAACACCGTGGATCCACCGTGGTTACACGGTAGGTTTGTTCCATTTCACCACCGGGTATACACAGTGTATCCACTGTGATTACGCGGTGTATCCACCGTGATTCCACGATGGCTTTGTGCTATTTTACCACCGTGGTTCCACGGTGTATCCACCGCGAGATCACTGTGGAAACACCGTGTATACACAGTGGTCAAACCACCGTGGAATCACGGTGGATACACCGCGTAATCACAGTGGTAAAATGAAACAAACCCACCGTGTTTCCACCGTGATTCAAATCTGCGAGGGAAAGAATAAACATTAAGGTGTCCCAAAAAACCGGCTATTTTTTTTCGAGTCTCAATCAAAATTTGTTGGTTTAACATATTTTAAGTACCCTCTCAAAAAATCTTCAAAAGGCCGCTCACGAATTCCAAAAATTCCAAAAAATAATTTAAATTCGGATTTTTCTTTCTCGTTATAAAAATATTTTCTATCAAAATTAGTTCTACACTTTTTTTTTAGCTCAAAATACAGATTGTTATTAATCATCGCTCAAGAATTTTGAATATTAACTCATAATATGGAACTACTGTTTGTATTTTTTTATAACCCAATAATCATATCATATCTCTTAAGTATATAACTTTTACATAACGGAAAATATACTGGACAGTCTTGAACAATAAAATTGGATCAGATTAAAATAACAAAAAATCTGAAAAACGGTTGACCCTGCGGATTAGCCCTAAACTACCCGCTATTTTTGAGCTCAATGAGCTTGAAAACGGTATCGTGAACACATTTCCAAGCTAATGAGCTCACGAATACTCTGGAGTACATGTTTCTTCTTCAGCTTTTCGAGCTCAAAAAAAGTTGTCTTACCTTGAATTACGAAAATTAAAAACAAAAACAAAAACAATTAACAAACATGCAACTTAAAATTTTTGTGTACAATAATGCTTAAGGAAACGCATAGTTTTGGACAAAACTAAATGTACGTACTCAAAATTAAGAGTGAAAGGAGTTTTGAATTAGATTATAGCCACGGAGTCTGATATACCCGAAAAAAATTCAGTGAACAGTAATTTTTTAAATGTTTTGTTGACGATATTTTCCGAACTAACGAACTGATTACAATTAATTATGAATTAATAAGGAGAGATAGTGAGGATAAGAATCTGCTATAATTTTTGAAAAATTCAATGCTTTATAATGTGACGTATCTAGAGGAAAGGAGGTAAATTGTTATTTTTGAAATTTTTCGGCATCGATATCTCTCAAACGAATTAACTGATTTTGATGACTCTTGTGCCAATCGACGCGGCTTATCGAGTTCTCAATCTGAGTAGATTTTGGAATTGATTAGTTCAGTTCTCTTAACCGAAAAAATCTTTTTTTAACATTTCTTTTGATAACGATATCTCTCGATTGAATTAACTGATCGAGATGGTTCTTGAGGCAAACGACGCGTTTTATTGAGTTCTAGACCTGAAAATATTTTGGAATTAATTGGTCTAGTTTTTGAGGAATTTCAAAAAAACTAAAAATATTTTTTTGGTATTTCTGAATTATCTCAGTCTATTCCATCGAACAGTCTGAAATTTTCAGGAAAGTTGACAGCTAACAAGCTCTTTTGATTGTCACAAAAACTAGTCAAATCGGTTAATTAGTTTAATAGTTATAGAAAGCTTACACATTCACAAACATACACACACGCACACTCGCGCATACATATATGCATAGAGACTCTTGAATATAAATCTGATAACAGTCTGAATAGCTTCGAGGGACCTCGAAACGTCGTCATTTTATGAAAACTCGATTTTCGAAAATCGGAGTGAAAGCAATAACTTCCCGAATTTTTCAAACATCATTGATTTTTATCGCGGGAAATTTAAAAAAAACCTTAAAATTGAATTTAAAAAGACAAAGTATGTAAATTACTGATTTTTTAGTTCGGGTTCGATTTTTATGCATCATAATACAAAATGATGGTGAGAAAATAGAGAAACTTGAATATTAATATTCAATGGTCGCTCGAAAACGTCTAAAAGACAGTACTCGGAAGCATTAATAATTCTTGAGCGACGTTAGAATATTTAAATTTTGAGCTAAAATTTCTAGCATTTTTACGACTTTACAGATACAAGATATTGCCATCACGAGAAAGAAAAAATTTTATAATAAAAAAATCCGAATTTCAATAATTTTCGGAACTTTCAAAATTTGTGAATGATCCATAAAAAAATTTGTATCGAGCTGAGTTTTGAAGAAGGTTCTAAAAACATATTAAACCTAAAAAATTTCGTATGAGGCTCGAAAAAACAAATAGTCGATTTTTTGAAACCACTCTAATAAATATCTATGATAAATAATACTGACAATGGCTAAATAATTTATAGAAAGTTGCGCACAAGTACAATGTGATGAGGGTAAAAAATGTGTGGTGCGACGTGGTAGACCACGATGTGTGTGTAGTCCAGAGTGTAAAACACCACGCGGTGGCTCTAATGGTCCCGTATGTGGTACCGACGGTAGAAGTTACAGAAGTCTATGTCGTCTTAAAAAACATGCTTGTAAAAAAGCTAGTCACGAGCTTACTGTCGCTTACAACGGCTACTGTCAAAGTAAGTTATAACATTTCCATCAACTTTTCTTACACTCTAGTCTATTTTAAATTATCTGACACGTATTTCCAACCGTCTTTTTTTATAAGTCTTTAATACAACCTCCATAATTAGTAAATTAATTAATTCTCACAATTACGCAAAAAATTTTTTCCATCAATCCCGAGTTCTTTAGAAGGCACAAAAAAAAAACCTAATAAAACTACTCATTAGAAAATTTTTAATTGCCGGACATACGTTAGCCCAGAAGTAAAAAATTTCCAAATCTCGTTTTATATTTTAAGGAAAATTAAAAAAAAAAGATAAATTAGATAGAACAGATATGACCAGCGTGAATAATAACGTAAAAAGTGTCGAGCAGGTTCATGTACGCGGGTGCACTGCGGTCAGGGACGAAGTTGCCTATTGGATCAAAATCTGAGTCCACATTGCGTTAAATGCGCCCGGAAATGTCCTCAGTCATCTTCGGCAGTGGGTGCGATTCTGCAACAGCAGCACAAGCAGTCATTGCAACCATTGGCCAGCAGACCTGTTTGCGGTGCCGACGGTAATACTTACAAGAGTGCATGTCATCTGCGTCTAGCTGCCTGTCGTGCCGGTCGTGCGATTCCAGTAGCATACAAAGGACATTGTAAACGTGAGTTTTTATTTTTTTATTAAAAACTAACGATTGGTCTCAAAATATTAAAATAATCGTTATCAATACCAATATTTAATAATGGAAAAAAAAACCAAAAAGACAAATACTAACCAAAAAGCCAGTACCCTCATGAAATATAAATAAAAATCTATAAATATTTATCCAAACTCGTTGAAATAAAAATAATAATAAAAGAGATGCAACCGAGGCAACGTAGTCGCCTCTGTAATGTCCTTGCAGCGTCCTTGTTCAGCGGTC
Source organism: Microplitis mediator (assembly GCF_029852145.1). Classification (NCBI taxonomy): domain Eukaryota; kingdom Metazoa; phylum Arthropoda; class Insecta; order Hymenoptera; family Braconidae; genus Microplitis; species Microplitis mediator. The sequence continues at coordinate 10,450,136 of NC_079976.1, read as the reverse complement.
GTTGACCACCGACAGGCGCCCACGCAATCAACATCCTCCACCTGCTCTTACACCCAGTTCTTATATATTTATTTTTCATTCATTAGTTGTGGGTATACATGATCTTAATTATTATTATTATAAATCTATTTCGATTGCTATTGATATTGATGGTTGTGTTTGTTTTAAAAATACGATCTCTGGTAAACCATCATCTCAAATGGCTGAAAGAGTGGTAGCTTGGTAAAGTATAAGAGATTACATAGAGAGTAAGTGCAGTGCTGAGTTAAGGTAAAGGTAGTGGAAGAGGAAGAGATAGAGGTAGAGGTAGAGGTAGAGGTAGAGGTAGAGGTAGAGGACAAGGAAAAGGAACAGCAGCAGGTATGACTTGCCGGTAATACTTAAGAGCTGCTGAAGTTTAACTGCATAGCTGGTAGAGGTAGAGGTAGAGGTTGAGTTTGAAACCTCGTCTACCTCTACCTCTACCGGATAGTTGTATGTCTACCACGCGGACTGCTGGTGTAACTACACTGTAGATGGAAGCTAAGAGTATGTTATGTGGACGAAACGCAGACGTAGAGCGGTAAAGGGAGATTATTAAGCCCGACGGCGTACAAACAGTGTTTAAACTTTAGTATTGTACTGATACTCAGTATAGAGTATGTATGCAATCTAACCAATATGATTTAACTCTCGGTACCCAGATTCTGTTGGCTTTAAATTCTCTGTACCCTTAATCAGACGAATATATATATTTTTATTTTTATAATTCTAGTTATTATTATTACTGTCATTTATTGTTTTAGAAAATTTCAACATATATATGTATTAGGGTGCTTTGTTTTAAACGAACATTATTTTTTTTTAGCTGACACAAGGAAATTTTGTTGTTTATGTTGAGAAAAAAATTTCCTGAAAATTTCAGCTGTTAATTTTCATTTTTCAAAAATTGTAAGCTTAATATAGCACTAATCTTTTTTATTGTAAAATGTTAAAATGCATGTATCTCATAAACAGTGCACTTTAGCACTATAAGTGTGATGAGCAATTTTGTAGAGAACAAAATTTCCTAAAAGATTGGTCCTATGCATATATTTCGCAAGATGAGCCGTTTTTTCATTATTAACAAAAATATATGAAAAAAGTGAAAAATTGATTTTCGGAGCTGATACAATCGACATATATCAAGTTAGAGCAAAATCGTTTTATACCCTTTCAAAAAGCAACAAATAATCTACAAATAAAAACTGGTTTCAAAACGATAGCTTAAAATCGGGCTAAGTTATAGTAATTTAACAAAAAAAAGTTATTCGATTTACATGCTTTTTAAATGGGAAAACTTTAATGCTCGAGAGGAAGTACTTAAAATTAAAATTAAGAGTTGAAATTTTCAGGGAATTTTTTTCTCAACATAAGCAACAAAATTTTCTTATGTCAGCTAAAAAATATAATATTCGTGTCAAACGAAGCACCCTAATATGTATAGAATCTATACTATAGATATATCTTTTTGATCGGTTTTAATTGTTGTTGATTTTGAAATAACTGGCAGACTTCCCATCTCTTTTAATTGTTTTATTGTTTTGGTAACATTTTAGATTTGTGGCGACGTTTTAAGAATTTAACTTTACTCAAATTTTTTGATAATAAATACGATAACTCCGTCTTTACTTTCTCTTTATATCCGATGTTATTTCCAAACTTTCTTCTTAATTCTATCCAATTCATCGTTCTCTGGCAAAATATTATTTATTGGTTTAGAAAATTTCAATATATATATATATGTATAGATATATCTTTTTGATCGGTTTTAATTGTTGTTGGTTATTTTTATTCATGCTCTCCTTTCATTTTCCGCAATTTCTGTCGACACCAACGCAAGCCCCCCTCTTACTGTGTTTTGAATATTTTTTTATTTTCAGATGTAAATCCGCGATCCCAGGTATTCCGGTAGCTTAATATTTTTATGAAATTATTTTATTTGTTTTATGATGAATGGGGTATATTAATAGGCTGAGATAATTTTAGTACTGGGAAATAGAGATGGTTTTTAAAATTTTTAGTTAACGAAGAGCGTTGAAAATTTTTTTGTAAAGAAGGGTATGAAAAACGAAAAATTTTAACGAGTAATTTGTTAATTAAATGGATATAAGTTATTTATAAAAATATTATTACAAGTATCTTATTTTACGTAACTTTTTATTTTAGTTATGAGTTAACTATCAAGGATGTAATAAAAAGTATTGAATATAATTTTATTCTGTATGAAAAATATTTTTATTAATTTTTTTATAAACCTAATAATTTTTAAAATAAATATTTAATTTTTATTTTAAACTATTAGATATTTTTTGTTGAGTTTTCACCAACTTCCGATTAAATTTCGAGGAAAACTATCAAAGATACGGTAAAAGTTACAGATTTAAAATTGTTAGGAAATTAAATTTTTTACAAAAAAGGTTGTTCACAACTTTCACGTAAACTCAATAGTTCAGACATTATAAAGTTAATGAATAGTTATTATTTATGATATTACAAATATTTAGTCGTAAAGTATAAGAACATAAATGTAAATCCAGTTTAACATAAAAAAAAGTTATTTATTCAATAATGCCTTGATAGGATTAAATTTAAAAAAAGTTTTATATAAAATCCATTTAAAATAAAACGATAATGTTTTTAATAATCAACCATTTTAATTTTTAATACTAAAATCCTATGGCTAAATTAATGCAGGTTGTCATATAAGTGGTTAAAAAAAATAAACCGTCCCAATAAAAAAATAAGCTAAACTAAATTTAAATCACTTAGTTTATAAATTCAAAAATTACAATTGTTTTTGACATTTCAATATATTTGACAACCCATCCATTCAGTACTAGTAGTACTACTAAAAAAAAAACGTTTCTCGCTTAAAAAAGATGAATTGTTTATCTTGGAAATCTCGATTGCTCAAGTCAAATAATAACAGAGATATTTCGAGTGATGAATTTGGTAAATAAATGGACAAAGTTTTCGCAAGATTTTATAATAGGGTTGTGTCGAGAGGAAGAAGAAGGATGAAAAGGTTGCTGAGAGAGTAACCAAGTAAAGTCTTCTCTTGTTTGTATTATATAGGTTGTAACATTCCGGTAATTTATTACCTATTACAATTACCGCGGGCGTGTTGGTGCAGCTGTGATTAATCGACTGACATGCCAAGAGTGCTATTATATACTCGAATCGATACCCGTACTCTCGAGAGACGTTGCCAACAAATATAACGGAAGACCAACAACTAAAGTTATTTATATATATATATATATATATATATATATATATATATATATATATATATATGTATAAATATGTATATATTGCAAACGCGTGCAATGGGTTTATTGAATTTTATCAGATAATGTAATAAAAAATAAATAAAATACTTGGTGACATGTGGAGGATTTGCGTGTGTGGAACATTAAAAGTATATATAATATATATATATATATATATATATATATATATATATATATATATATATTTGTTGAAGCAACGACTTTCGCACCTTCCGCTTGACAAGAAATATATTTACCGACACCTCTATATGCAACAGACAGATCTCGACACGAGCTCAACCTTTTCATTATTTACTTAAATATACGGACTGAGCTTTTGTTTACAGTGCTCTCAAAGTTAGCTTCAGGAATTTAAAGAAAAAACTTTTTACAACTTAAACTTATTAATAAAAACAATTATTTCAAACAGTTTCAGGGCTTTGTTAACTTTTTTTTTTTTTTTAAATTCGAATAAGTTATTTTTACAAGACATATATAAAATATAATTGTATGCTCTAAAGTATCCAAGTTACGTAAAAATTGATAATGACCTTTTTTGCGGAGAATTTAATCTACTATAAAACTACATTTAGTTATTTTTATCGTATTTTGAATAGTTAAGCGAGAATATTAATAAGAAGGTGAAAAAAAATTCGGTGAATTTAGCAATTTGGTAAATTATAAGTGAGTTAAAAAAAATTGTTATATATTATAAGCTATAAAATTTATGAAAATAGCTTATGACCTTTTTTTATAGAAAATTTAATTTCTTAAAATATTATACTCATTCATTTTATCATACCTTCGAGAACTTAGCCAGAATATTTATTCAAAAAGATAAAAATTCAGTAAATTTTTTTTATTTAAAAAAAAAAAATAGTCCATTTAAAAAATGTATTATAAAAATTTTCTAAGACCTCCGGGTGCTTTCATTCAAACCAAATCATTGTTTTAAAAAAAAATGAAATTTCAAATCCACTAAAATTATAAAAAATGCCATCAAAGTCAGACAAAAAAATTGAAGTTTCAAAATTAATTGACAGCAATAATAAAGTCTGGTAAATTTCCATAGGTTTTATTTTCAATTTATAAAATTCACCAGATAACAATCATTTGCTGCCGAAATGGAAATAAAATTTTTTCAAACATACATTTTTGAAGCAATGGATTTTTAAAATCTCAAATTAATTCAGAAAATTTTTTCAAAAATCGGACTATGACATGCGACCTTTTGTATAAAACTCAATTTCTATGAAATTTTCTTGAAAACCAAAAAAAAAAATTGTTTATAAAAAAACTTACCGGTATGTTATCAATGCAATTGTTATGTCGGTTACGATAATCATACGATAGCAGACTACAAATAAAGTATTATATTACATTACATTACATTATAAGCTCATTACATTAGCTTATTATAAGTTATTTAATTATAATTTACAATAAATAAATTCAACAAAAGATGAGTATGTGTGCGTATGCGTGTGTGTCTGCGTTAAACAAATAAATATGTATATATATATAAATCATGATTATAATAGATGATAAAATTATATATTCATCCGTTTCTATTGTCAACTAATACACAACCCTCTTTCTCAAATATCAAATAAAGAAAAAAAAAAGTGTTATAACACGTGGTAATAATATTATAATATAGATAACATCACCACGTGTAGATAAATAAGTCGATGACCCTTTGTGTTGGTGAGATTATTGTGGCCTTGTTATCTCCACGAAATAATCATTCATTTTCATTTCATTTTATATTATTATTATTATTATTATTATTATTACTAATATTATTATTATTATTATTATAATTATTAATGTCATTGCTAATAAGCTCTGACAGGCAGCAGACCCAGACAACACTTACTTGGACGTTTAGACATTAAGAGATTTGGACATTTAGATATTATAGTTATTTATAATATTTTTTTGTCTGGATATGATTACCATGGGTCAGTGGACGTGTGAATAATCTAAATTTGTTGTTGACGGAAGTGTTACAAATAAATAAATACATAATAGACGGTGTTATATAATTTGTAATGTCCGAATGTCACTTCTTATGTACTTTATTATGTCTGAGTTTAAGATATAAATGTTATTGTGGCCGTAATACGAATTGCTCATAAATAATATTCAGACGCAATTATTTGTATTGTAGCAACGACCCTCTTTTATATAAAAATTATTAGGTGAGTTCTATAGATGTTTGTTAATAAGATTTATAAGTAGGGAAATTGTAGATATTGAAAAATTATTGAGGAAATTTATTACACTATTTATTAGTTGAATGAGTTTTCTTAAATTATTTTCTTTTAAAACTAATAATTAATTTGAATGAATTTATGTCAATAATTTTATTCGAAAGGTATGACTGTTTTATTTAGTTCAGTAGAAGTTTTTTTGTGCGAGAGAGCGCAGCCATCTGACGGTATAAGTTGGAATTTTAATGCAGGGCCTGGTTAGGAGAGAGGTTTTTTAGATCAAAAATTTTAGGAACGTGTATTTTAATTACGATATTTAAGAGAGCGCTTTGGAAAAATATATTTGAAAATGGACTTGTGAAACTGATACAAATAATATCTTAAATATCATGTGAAATTGGTATTATACTCTATGCCACTAGATGAATACAATAGTTGAAGCAATGAATGCACGAAGAAAATCATCGTTAAATATCTAAAGTCAGCATCATGCAGTCAAAGTTATAAAAATAATTTACTCTATTATTATGAAGTAAGATTTAAACTTAACTCAATGAAAAAAAGTTAATTTTGGTGTTATGTCGTATCAATTAATAGGAAACGGTCAGGCTATAAAATTCAGCTGACGTTGCATTGATCTACATATGTGTGTGTTGATTAATTAAATGCGCATGTGCTGCCTAAAGATTTTGGTCATGTTAACGAGGTAGCTAAATTCAAAGTGACTTCATAAGAGAGAAAAGTGATGTATAGATTAGTTATTGGCTTGAATTGATGAGTGGGAATATTTCCCGCCTGTTTTGCTCAGTGGTTCAATATAAAAATAAGTGATTTAGTATATATTAAATCATACTTTTGACCAATCAGAAAGAATTGTATTTTAATATAAAATTTTATGAGACTGACTTTGGTCAGTTAACTGCGTATTCTTTGACATGAGTTGCATAAAATATTTTTATTTACTAGTCGAGTAGAGAGATTGTTAATGAGGATATACTGTCTGAGAAAAGAGTTCTTGAAAAGTTATTAAAGATTTTTTTAGGAGGGAAAAAATATTAAATTGCTCTCTAAACATGAATTAGTAAAAATAAGTGAATATTCACTAATTCAGAGTGCAAATCGAACCACCAATGCCAAAAAATGGTACGACTGACACTCTGAATTAGTTAATATTCACTTATTTCACTAATTCATATTTAGAGAGTGGAGATTTATATTTGTAGAGATGTGACAATGAGTTTAATGGTTTGGTAGATTGGTTGATATTATTTAAACCAAGGGAATGCAAGAGGGTAATTTTTCATGGAAATAAGCTGTGGAATTTCGTGGCTTTTAAATTTGTGCTGATTAAAAGTTCTGATAAGTTTATTTTACGAATTTATTTTAAAACTAATAGTAACTAGTTCTATTAACAATCATTGAGTATATTTCAATTAGTAACTTGATTTGAAAGGTACGACAAGTTTTATTTAGTTTATTAGAAGTCTTTAGGTCTGCTAGAGCGAAGCCATTTGGTGGGATAAGTCCGCAACTTAATGTAAGGCCTTGTTATCAGAGAGATATATATCATACAGAAAAGTCAACGAGCATGTATTTTAAATCCAGCATTAAAAAGATCACTTTTCATAAAAAGCTCCCTGTTGTTAATTCGAGACATTTTCATCTTTGAAGAGCAATTTTTACCAGTTATTGACACAGGTTCCAATAGAATATTTCAATCAGGCTATAAATAATGCATCAACGTTTCCGTTAACCGTTAATTTCCATTCTTCAAATTAAAATATTCTCTTTAGCAATTAAACTTTAACTAATAATGATAAACAATTCCCATTAACCATTACAATTAAATTTTTAATGGGAAATAAATCGATTACTCTTTCAATTTTTAACTTTATTGGGAATTAATATTTATCGATCATTTAATTTATATTTTTAATGGGAATTGTCTTCATTAAAAAATAAAAAATTAATAATTAATGTATTACATTCCACTTACAGTGATGCAAACAGTGAAGTTTAGCATCTAAAGATTAATTTTAAAGCTCTATTTTTCTATTTTTCACTAATCTCTACTGAAATTATAAATAAAAATCAATTTTTACGTTTTTCATAAAATTTTTTTACAACTTGTCTTAGAATTCCGAGTTCCAACCTTTATATTTTCATTTTCTAGCCTCTTTAAGTAAAATTTTCTTTAAAAAATCCTTTTTCTAGCTTCCAATAATTCAAAGCGATCAATAACACGATTAAAATATTTTCCATTCGACATAAAAATAAATAAATTGAATGATTATATTTTGCAGAAAACGCAGACTGCACGACAATAAGATGCCGAGAGGGTCAAACATGTTTGACAGAAATAAAAACAAATCGACCAAGATGCGTGACTTGCATGTACCGATGCCCTGGTGCCCAGAGGAAACACGAAAAAAGTTACGATAAAAAACGTCAACGATTTCGTGGTGAAGAACACCACGATCCCGGGTCTGGGTATCCATCAGTATTATGCGCGACCAATAACTTGACTTATCCAAGCTGGTGTCATATCATTAAGGACGCATGTGTCACCGGATTTGTGCTGGAGACCAAACATGCCGGACCTTGCAATATTCACGATACTTCAATTTACGACGGTCAGTATATTTAGATTTTATTTTTCAGACTAAGACAAAAAAAGTACTTTTATAAAAAAAAAAAAGTTCTTGATCCTAGAGAAATTAAAATTTTTATTGCAGTAATTATTGAAAAAAAAAAAAAAATAAAATAAAAAATAATTGAAAATAAATGCTTTGGAAAAAATTAAAAAATTCTTTTTGAAAAAATTTAAATGTTTTCTTGATAAAAAAAAAAAATCATGATTTTTAGTTTCAATTACATGATTTATGCTAGAAGGATTTGTTATAATTTTTTTTTTTAAATAATTACAAAAAAAAAAATTGTAATTGTTTCAGTAAAAATAGTCTATTGTGTGACAAGGGATGAACCAAAACGATTTCAGACTAGGGTGAAGTTATCACCCGCAGTCTAAAATCGTGTTTTATCCTGAGTCAGACACCATATTTTTCATGATTACCTGCATCGGAACTTTAAGACTCAGTGTCAACAGCCAATAAGAAACAAGTGAATTTCAAGCCAATGATGCGGAGAACTGTTGGAGAATGAGAAATCTGTGATTTACAGTCACTTATTGAATACTAAATAAGACAAAATATTATTTCCACTCATTTTTCATTAATTTTATTTGGCTAATTAAAACTGTCACTTAAAAAAAAAAATGAGTAAACTGAAGTGACAAGTAAACGAATGAGAGTAATAAGGCTGCAATTGAACATTAAATATAACTAACACCGGGCAGAAAAAATTGTGTTTCTTCCTAAGGGAAGAAATGTGCATTTTTCTGTCCGCTGTATGAAGGTATTTGTGAATTACGAATTCGCTAGCAGTTGTTTGCAACATCGTCTTGAAATTAGCTTATTTCCACTGGCTGTAGAGACACTGAAACTTTAAGTTTCGATGCTGGTTTCAGAAAAAAAATTTCCTGAAACTTTCCAATAAATTAATATTTTTATCTAAGGTCAAAATTTCAAGTAATAAATAAATGTACGTATTTTTACAGAAGAAACCATAACATCAACCAGCTACGGAGTCGATCTAATGGACGAAGTATCGCTTAGAGAAAATTTAACGCGCAGAACATTAAATTAATAAATTAAATAAATAATTAGTAGGCCGACATATCAGGATTACTTAAGAAAAAAATAATAATATTAATAAATCTGTCGATGATTATTATATTACTTGAAAAAAATTGTTATAACAATAACAATAATAATATTAAAAATAATAGTAACGAGAATATCATTAAACACAAAATATAAAATAACATACAAAGAATTGCGTTTCACAATATATATGTTATTTATTTAGACTTTCGGTCAACTCTTGGCGGAATCGGCAATTTTAAAAAATTATTAACATAAATAACCGCTAAGATCAATAGTATTATTTTATTTTTCATTTTCCAGCCGTGCGCCAGTAGTTATACCATTGTCGTACTTAATTTATTTTTTTAGATTCAAATGTTTATAATTAAATAATTATTATTAATTGAATAAATAATAAAATAAATAAATATTATTATTATTCTGAGCATTATTAGTATAATTTTTTAGTCGCGTTTGTACAGAAAATAAAAAAAAAATAATTGACTCATTAATTAATAAATAAATTAATTATTTTTAAATAATTAGTCATTGCATGGCTTAGTAATTAGACCAAATATAGATTTAATTATCAGCTACGGTCTATGAAAAATATTTTTTTTAAATTCTTTTAAGGTCCACGTGTTTATTTATTATTTATTTTTTTCCTTATTTGTAAAAAGTACCACGGGGTGGATTTGAACCCAAGACTTTTACATTTGACTGTCTCTTTTTAAATCATTTATTATAAAGACTATTTAATAATACTGATAGAAGGAATTATTTGTATTAAATGAGATTTATAAATATTTAATAAATTATTATTTATGGTAATTATTTCTTAATTTTTAGTAATAGTTAATAAATATTTATTTAGGTTGGTAAAAAGTCTAATGAATTCAGACATCAATGATGTGTTTTGATGAGTTGTTAATTAAAATTAATAATAATTATCACAAAGTTTATGCACCATGTGAGTAGATATTCGTCATTAGGAAAAAGTAAAACAGATGTAATAAATAATTACTATTGGTTATTATAAATAGTAAGTTTAATGTATATTATTATTAAAACATTTAAAATTATTATTTTAAAATGAATATCACGTGATAGATGCCATAAGGGCGTATACAAAATTTTTTTTTAATCGTGTCAGCCATATTCTAAACTGGAAAAAGGAAAAAAATGTCGGAGCTTAAAAAGCGTAATGTTCATTTAATCGGATTTTAATACAAAATAAATTTTTTATTTTAATGCTCAACCAAATGAATTCTATTTTTGATTGAAATTGGAAAAAAAAATTTTTACTGATTTTTTTTTAATTTGGGAAAGAAAAATTGTTTGTCAAATTTTTCATTACTGAATTTCGTTCACCCATTTTGTCGCCCCTTTCTACAATTTAACTTTTCACCTTTCATATTTATTCTGATATAACGTTATTTTCATGATTTGTAATAAAGAACATAATTTTTTTTTTATGCGCCCTTTTGACTTTAATAAAAATTTTCTTAAAGTCAAAAGGGCGTATATCAGTAGTACGCCCTTTCGGCATTTGTCACGCGATATCTTTAGTAATAATAATAAAATCCTTCTATCGGTATAAGTACAAAATTTTAATACATATATTTAAATATATATGTATATATTTATTATTAACAAGTGGACTTTTAAAAATTATTATTTTTAAACAAAGGTGCTCCGCAATTAAAAAATGTAGCTAATTTGATGTTATGTTATTTATTAACCATTAAAAAAAATTTATTATTTATATTTTGTTTTACTTCTGAAAAAAAATTTAAAAAAAAAACAAAAAACAGTTTATTGATTAGTTTAAAGTATGAGATTAATTATTTATTTACTTGCTAATACGATGACTAAATAAATAATAATAGAAAATGCTTATTAGATAAAAAAAAAATATACATATATATATATGTATATAATATTTATAAAATTTTAAATTTATTAAAACGAGTAGACCTCCGTAGTTTATATAATGAAGTAGTTTACTAATTTTTTTTTTTTTTTTTTTTTTTTTTTATAAATTATAATATTAGTTATAATTTTAATGATTACATAAATTATTCCATATTTAATTAAATATATTATTATATTCACTTGTTCAAATATCAATAATTAATAATTAACTGGAGTAATAACAATGAAATAATATTAATTATTAGTATTAAAATAAATAATTATAATGATAATAAATATTATTATTATTATTGTAATAAAAAGGAATTGCTAAAGTGCTGATTAGACACATGGTAATTAATAAATAAATTCGTATTTATCTGTATACTTTAAAGACTGTGGAAAACATTATAGATGTATAAATGTTTAGATAAATAAATTATTGTCATCATTATTTAAAATTTTTATTTGAATATTTTACTGTATTTTGTAATTATTAATGAAAAATTTTTCTTTTTTTACATACTTTATTATGGTAAGTATTCTTATTAATTGATTTCTTCATTTATACTTGGATTTTAAATAAATAAATAAATATGTATACATACCTATATCCACTGTACGAAAATCGGGAGTGATTACTTATTTTATTTAAATCCGAATTCACTGCGTCACTTGGAGTTTGGGATTTTCAGAAAAAATCACTCGGCGTACGAGACTGAATAGGAAATTGGTTTTTCCAAGGGAGTGATTCAGATTTTTTTTTAAATCTGCATTCACTCTGATTCGGAGTTTCAATATTAAAATAAACTCCCTTTAGGAATTAAATTCACACCAAACCAGAGTTTAAATATTAAATAAACTCCGTTTTGGAGTAAACTTGACTCCAAGGGGATTAAATAAATATACAATCATCCGCTCCGCATTCACTTCGGATTTAATCCGCGTTCACTTCGTAATTTTTTTTACAGTGTACACTGAAATATAAAAATACCATTGTTCAGAACCGATTTTCTTGGTTCAAGAATTAATTCCAGATACTATATACATCAAATTTTGAGATTTTTGTATCAAATGAATTAGTAGTAATCAAGAGCTTCATTTCATACAAAAACAAATATTTGAATTAATTTATAAAAATGCTTCTATTATTTCATATATGGTAGGGGAAGGGAGGCAGAGTGAGCCTCTTAAGGAAAATAATTATAATATCACACGGAAAAAAATAAATAGTAAATGCAACATGGTGCAGTCTTGGTAAATAAACATGATGAAACCATGTTGCATCCACATGATTTGTCATGTTTCGGCTACATGACAATCATGTTGCGGTAGCATGAGAAAAATCATGTAGCAGCAACATGATTTGTCATGTAGCCGTAATAGCATAAAATTTAGCTGCAACAACTAAATATTTATGCTTCAGAAAAATTATTTATTATCAAGCAACTATATTTGTTCGGATTTATAATATTGCAGATGAAAATTAGAGTAAATTATCAAATTAAATCATTTGTAAATGATATTTTTGCTTAAGGGGTTAGGATTTTCAAAAAATCGACTTTTTGCTCGATTGTTGCTTGATAACAAATAATTTTTCTGAAGCATAAATATTTAGTTGTTGCAGCTTAATTTTATGCTATTAAGGCTACATGAAAATCATGTTGCTGCTACATGATTTTCTCATGGTACCGCAACATGATTATCATGTAGCCGAAACATGACAAATCATGTGGATGCAATATGATTTTATCATGTTTATTTACCAAGACTGCATCATGTTGCATTAACTATTTATTTTTTTCCGTGCATTAATTTTTTTTTTGCGCGTTTACTTCTTTTTAGATCCTTGATACTTATTTTCTCTTCATTAAGCTGCGTCCATTAAAATTGAAAAATCGAAAATTAGGGGCAAAGTGGGTCCTCCGAAAAATTTTAGATTTGATATTTTTTATTCTTTACACGTGTGAAATTTGCAAATAACTATAAAACAATTGTATTTTAATAATATAAAAAATCATTTTAATAGTCTGCTGCGATAACTTTAAAACGTAATTTTATTATCTTTAACTTTCCTAATAAATTATATTTAATGAACAGTTTTGGTGGTCTATTTTAGCTCTTATTATATAAGAAATTTCAATAAGCTTATTATTCGTCCGAGTTTATTGGCGTATGAAAAATTTCGAGGGGCCCACTTTGCCCCCACAGTTTTTGAAGTTTTGAAAATTTTATGGGGCCTAATTTGCCCCCTCCTCCCCTACAGCTAATATTATCTAAAGCTAATAAAAAAAAAATCAACGTGATAAGTTGTTTTTCAAAAGATATTTTGTTTACACCCATACAAACCAACTGACACCCAAGTGAAAGGGAAAGTTAGGTGTTTTTGTATATAAATAGACCAGATGAAATTATAACAATTAATATATCCTATGGTTTACGGTATACAGAAATTTAGAGACAGGCCAAATACAGTACTGTACTCTCTGCAGGTGAGTTGATAAATATCAGTAAATTTTTAGAAACTTAGGTATAAGGGATGTCCTCGTAGTAGGTGGGCACAATCTCGGTATAGTGGCGGTAAAAAGGACGTTCGATGGCGTCAAAGTTTCCTCGAAACTCATCATGGGTCCGAACAACGTATCAGGATGAATGGTAAAATGGTCAAAAAAGGACAGGTTGAAGTATAATAAATAATCTTATAACTACGTCAGAAGTTATAAAAGAAAAGAAATAAAAAAATCAAATTAATATTTTAAAAGTTGGAGAAAAAATCATAATCAAGAAATTCCATCTGGCAGCCAGAATGAAAGATTTCTCATCCACGTTCTCAAAATTTGGAATTCTCATATTAGCAGTAATATTTATTATAAAACGAAAATCAAAACATATTATGCACAGTTCCGGAGTAATCGTAAGAAGACCCAAGAAAAAAAAAATTTTCCAAATTTTTGCTTGTCTTAAAAACAGTCTACGGATTTCAATAAATTTTTTTCGAAAATTATGATTGATTTTTTATTACTCCGGAACCTTCCAAAATAAAAAAATTTCAAGACCAAATCAGAAAACGAGACACTTAAAAGCTACAATTTGCTTTTTTTGTTTTAGTTGTACGACCATTTTCTTTCAACTTATTACAGCCTGTTGAAAATCACTTAAAAATTTCGAATTTTTTTAATATCTCTTGATTTTTGTGACAATTGTATTTTGGATTTGTTTAAATCATAAAATTTCTTATTAAATATTTTAACTTACATACATAATTTTAACATTAAATATTCAATAGTAGGTCATATTAATTTATTTTATCGACTTCTTTTTTTGGGTTCTCGCATAATTTAATCATCAGATTTAATTATTTACAATAAAAATATAATCAAAATTTTGAATATCTTAAAAAATTTACGTCTTGATTTTCTCGTATCAGAGGTAATATTCATTCAAAATTTCGAGTCTGTAAGTGAAACGTGAAAGTTTTTATTTCTTACGCCCCCACACTACCCCACGAAAGTCGGTTTTCTGAAAAAAATTTAGACTATTTATTTTTTCGTATCATAGATAATTTTCATTTCAAATTTCAAGTCCCTAGGTCTCTTGGCCAAAAAACGTGAAAATTCTCATTTCTTACGACCCCACACACAGCCCCACCAGTATCGATTTAAAAAAAAAAGTTAAACCATCTATTTTCTCAGTTGGTGAGTATTTTTTATTTTGATATAACAACAGTTGCTCCGTCATCTGATAATAGCCAATAGGAGGAGCACATCCGGTAGATAGCCAATGCGAAGAGAGCGGTTTATGAATTGCTCAAAAATCCATTTTAAATAGGAGTTTCATAAAACTCGTTCTTCACCCAACCAAAAAAAAAGTTATGAATTTAAAAGAAAATGGCTTTTTTGTTTCAATAAGTTTTTTCAAGAATTGATTTATCAGAACGCACTTATTTAAAAATTTTGTTCTTTAATGTACTTTTTGAATTTAAAAAAAAAAAAAAGAAAAAAAAATATTCAGTTATCTTCACCGCTTTTTTTTAAATTTAAAAAAAAAAATCCGAAAATTTCTCGACGATTACCATTTCTTTTCCTTTTTTTTTCTTTTCATTAAAAACTGACATTTTTTACTACTTCTTAAATTTTTCCACTGTAGTATTTTTTCAGTAGCCATTATTTTTGTTTAATTGGAAAATAAAAACTTTTTTTTAACTTAGCTTATTTCTTATACCATTCTAGAAATATATGAGGGTATTTAAAGGACCTAAGAGTTCAGAAAAAAAAAGGAAAATTCATTGAAAAAAGTGGTAATCATCGAAAAAGTTTTGATTGTTCCGAAAGAGTAAGAAAAAAAATAAAAGACGATTTTGAATAATTTTTTTTTTTTCCAAAACGAAAATTTCGAAAAAAAAAAAAAACGTCTTGATGAGTTGCTTTTGGAAAAAGCAACTTATTTATAACTTATTGAAGAAACAAAGCCTTTTTTTTTTTTAATCCCAAAATGGTTGATTTGACATGGAATTCCTCAGATATATACGTGTATATATTCAATAAGCTATAACTTTTTCAAAAATTAACTTATCAGGACTTTTGTATTTCGAGATTTATGTTATCAAATGTACTTAAAAAAAAAAAAAAAAATTCTTCAAAGTTGTTTTCTATTTTTTTCTTATTTTTTCAAAAAAAATCCAAATTTTTTCGATGACTACCACTTTTTTCTATGAGTTTTTCTTTTTTTTTCTAAACTTTTAGGTCCTTTAAATACCCCTATATATTTCTTGAATGATGTTATAAAAAATAAGCTAAGTTGAAAAAAAATTCTCTTTTCAATTTAAAAAAAAAAATGGCTATCAAAAAAACTCCACTCTGGAAAAATTAGAGAAGTTGTAAAAAATGTCAGTTTTTAAAGTAGAAAAAAAGAAATGGTGATCATCGAGAAATTTTCGGTTTTTTTAAAACATTAAAAAAAAACGCGATGAAGAAACTTGGACTAATTTTTCCTCTTTTTTTTTTCTCAAAAAATACATTTGAAAACAAAAAATTGGAAAAAAAAGTCCCGAGGTCATATTTTGAAAAAGTTCTGAAAAACATTTTTGAAAGAGTCGAAAATGAGAAAAATTTTCAGCTAAATCAAAGGGGGTCAGGTTACAAAGTGGTTGATTTGGCATGGAACGCCCCATATATATATATAATATACATTATTGGAACCTACTTGACTAATTATGATAAGTCATTACTAAATTCCTTGAAAAATCGACCATGAGGACAAATACAATAGCTAGATTTGTGACACATCTACCTAAAAAACATTAATTAATATCACAAAATAAAAATAAAATAGATGTAATGATTAAAAATTAAAAGAACGATTGAGGAGTAACTCTTTGGATTTTTGAACTTTTTATATAGACCATATAGAAGGCTTTTGCGCGCTAACGCGCGGCAATTTATTTTTTACCTCTTGATGTAATGTTTTGATAACTACCTTTCACACTCCCCTTACGAAAAAGTCGTTATTAACCCTTTGTTGGTCGCGTCGCGGGGAATCGCTGTAATCTTAATTTTCTTACATCATTGAGAATATATGACATCCTAGTCTTTTGAAATTTTATGAGTTCTTCAACTCTACTTTTTAGTATCGAATGAATGAATGATAATTCATTTTAAGTTCATTTAGTTCATCTCTTTCCTTAATATTTTTATTCAATACAATATTTTTATTTTAGTAAAAAAATTTTTTTTTAAATTACAAAATTACTTTGTCTAGTCGTATAAGCTTGTGTGGTTTTAATTTTTCAAAATAATAGTTCTGATACTTGGCAGCACCGATATTAGATTAAATACATGGCGGCGGAACGCTGAGGCGCCACAAACGAAGGGTAGCGAGACCACGCGACGGATGGAGGGTTAATGTAACTCATGTCCTAACAACATTGATCTTCGTCATAATTTTTTATATTTCATCAATTAATATACCTACATGTAGTCTTATCGCTAACCCCATAAAATATTTGTGTTTGAAATAATAAATATAAGGTAAGACCTGAGACCCGATCAGAGAACTAGTACTCGATCACTCCATGAATTTATATATACTAAATATAGATATACAAGTACATGAATGATCGGATACTGGGTCTATTACCTTAACAGGGGTTATCAGATATTTTCGGCTGAGTTTTTTTCGGAAACAAAATCACTAAATAGAAAGTCCAGACTGCACATTGATGCACTACTATCTAACTTAGCGAAGTGTGCTTTAATTTTTTAATAATATTCGTTTGTTTAAGAGAAAAAGTTTCCATTTACTGCGCAAGTGCAAAAAGATAGTACCGTTCGTGGAATTGAGTGTAATAAAGAAAAAAGTGGGAACCCCTAAACCATTTTTATTTTAGAAAATGTAATTTAAAACATTTTCTTGAAAAAGATATTCGGTGACCGAAAATTCAATTTCTAAAAATAATGCCACAGACCTTGTAAAGCATTGTAATACAGATGAAAAAAAATCTGGAATGAAAAATTGGCCTTAAATATATAAAATTCAAAATATACCTCATGATTTTAAAGTCGATTTTTAGATTCTGATAATATAAATTTCCATTCCATAGCTACGGAGGCAATGGTGCTTGCTATATAAAACTTATTTATATTTCTTTTTAACAACGTGTTCATTGTATATTATTAATGTAATAATAATCAACAAAATTATATTTTTACCAATTAAAAAATATTTATTACCAGTCCACTAAATTGATTTTAATTAACAATCTAATAATACTTATAATTTAATAATACTCAACTTACTTATTTGCGGAAATTCAGAAGAAACTAGATCAACTTTTTAATTAATTTTCTTCTCTATATTAAAAACAATTGTCACAATATCCCTGATAAAAAAAAACAGTTCAAAACGATTCAATTTCACTACTACATAGATATACATTCAACATTGATCAGTTTTCATTATTTGTTTCAGCATTTATGACAAGTTAACATCGTTAATTTTTTTTTTTCTTTTAGAAATTACTGCATCGATAAGTGATAGAACAAAGAATTGTCGTCATATACAATTAGTAGCAGACGTTATTGGTAACGAACATTATATTCTAAATTAATTAATCAGTCGCTGTCCGATTTATCGGCACAATATTTATCACCTTTATTTTCAACATTAGTTGAGCTGCTAGAAGATTGATCGCTGGATTTTGATGAATTCTGATGATGAAATGGACGAATGGGAATGAACCCAGGTGTTGATGGTCGAGATTCAGCTCCCAAAATTTCAGTATATCCTGATCTGATTTCATTTTCTTGAAAAGAATTTCGGGTAATTACGACATTCAAACCTTCATCGTGTACTGAAGATCTGTTAGTAGTAACTGGACACCATGATTCTCGAACATGATCTTCATGAAATGGTTGATAATCATTTTCATTAGCTTGTTGCTCATGATTTTTTGACTCTTCTTCAATATTTTTTGACTCTTCTTCATTATTTTTTGACTCTTCTTCATTATTTTTTGACTCTTCTTCATTATTTTTTGACTCTTCTTCAATATTTTCTGACTCTTGAGGTGAATTATTGCCAGCTCTTGATGCTAAAGCAATGGCAATTTGAATAATACTACTCATAATTTAATTAATAATTGAAATTTATGTAAAATAATAACTGGATTTGTATAAAAATATGATAACTGTAGTAAACAAAAACAAAACAATAATAATAAAAAATGTAAATTGCAACTGAAAATGACACGAGGCATTTAGTTGGACTGAAATTTTGAAATGTTTGTTCCAGGGATGAGGAGTAACTCCTCAAGAGCCGCTTGCTCCTTAATAAATCCCCACTTCTTGAGAGTTAAACTCATTGTAGGACTCAGAAGAACGAGAGTATACATGCATAAACTCTCCCTACTCATAGCTCTGATGATGAGTACTTCTAGCCAGGAGCCAGAGAGTCTAGCTCATCACGAGTAATACTCTACTACCTGAATCGGAAAAACTCATCCCACCACTTGTTTAAAAATGTCTATTTGACATAGAGATAGAAATATAGTGATGTCTCTATGCTCCATGTCCATGATATTCGAGAACTGATCATTTTCAAGCGTATTCTAGCTCATCGACAATCACCAGAAACTAATTTTTTCATTTGCTAAGAATATTCCAGAATATCGAAAATGCTTAATAAGTTTCATAAGAATTCTAGAATTTTCTCGAAAATTCATGGAAATTTTTCATTCATTACTGTTTAATATTCACCCCCTTCCAATTTTTATCTGAAGGACGTGCTTTTGAAGATATAAAGACTGAAAATTTCGCCCCTAGAAAAGCATTTTTTTTCAATAAGCTATAATTTTCAAAAATTTACTTATTAGGACGTTTTCTTTATCACAATGTTCGTTTTTATTTTTACTTTTTGGAAAAAAAAAAAATTGGAAAAATGTTTTTCATGGGGTAGAAAATGAGAAAAAAATTTCAGCCAAATCGAAGTAGGTCGGGTTCCAAAGTAGTCGATTTGGTGTGGAATGCCCCATATACACCCTGGATAACAAAATGAACAATGTTATTTATAAACAAGTATTAAAATAAAATATGCATTCAATAAAATTTGATCTTTTTATTCCAACTACCACCCAATCTCATATCAACTCCCTGAGCGAAGCCGGGTACACCAGCTAGTATAGTTAGATCTTATCAGACATGACTGATATAAACTCATGTATAGTTATGTATAAGTCAATATATGATTACATTTAAAGTCAATAGAACCTATAGTTTCGAAGATCTCGTGATGAGTGAGCGAGTGAATGAATGGTACTTTGCTTCTATATATAAGGTAAGAGACCCAGTACCCGATCAGGGACCTAGTACCCGATCACTCATGTGTATGTATATTTATATTTATTAAATTTTATTAAATATAGATATACAAATACATGGAGTGATCGGGTACTAATTCCCTGATCGAGTACTAGGTCTTTTATCTTACTTATATAGATAAATAGTTATGTTATTATAATTGTTTTTTTTTTTTAATTGAGCCGATTTCAAAAGCATCGTGAATATTTGTAATCTGGATTATAAATTGAACCTAAATAATAACTGAGTTGCGATGAAAAATTACTGTAAAAAATTAGGTTCAATGGCAAATAAATTTTAAAACAACTATTCCCGGAAATAACTGCAAAAAAAAAATAAATTTCTTTAAGGAAAAAATTTTTGAACAGTGAAAATTGTGAAAAAATTATGATGACACGAGTCATAAATGACGATTAATAACTTATTTTTCTAAATTCATACCCTCATGAATATACATATTATGGGGTTTAGCAACATACCAAATCACTTATAAAACTTGAAATTTTAATGTGAATAATTGAGAATTTTTTACTAATTGGAAAGAAGTTACAGCAAGTCAAAAACACCAACAATGTCATCTTCGCGTGCTTTCAATAGTGTGCTCAACCTATTCGTGTGGCTCCACCGCTACTCTTATAATAAAATGTGAGGTTCAAGAGTGACGACTAGACGGAATCATATGAATAGGATGAGCGCACTGGGCGAGTCCCCACCACGCTGTTATCTCAAGAGGGGTTTTTGCTTTTGCTCCTTTAGGAGTCAAGCAGTACAAAGGAGTCGATGAATTGCTCCTGAGGCTCCTGAGTAAAGTAACATGACAAAAAACTTTATCGAACTTACTCTAAGCGCTAGTAGAATCGTCAGAGGTAGTGGAAAGTGGAAGCTCACGAGTAAGTATAGTTTCATCATTTCCCGCATTGCTTGCTCAAAGAGTATATCATGAAACGAGTAAAACTCATTTCGTTCAAAAATTAAAATTAAAGGCGTCATTTTTAAATTTGCTTATGTAAATACTCCATTTAATTCGTAGAAATTCAACGCTTTGTATCAATAAACTATTATTATGTATTAATACACTCTTTACTTTGCCTATAATTAAATAATTGTCTTTGTTTTTTCTGTTTGTAATTAATAAGGAAACGATGATATAATTATCAGAAATTTATTACCATTCATAACGTTTCCTGAATGTGATATATATATCTCGAAAGGTGAAACACAAAAAAAAACAAATTCGTACCATTTTTTAGATCTATGGAAATTTGAAATGTTTTTTACTGGACAATTATGATTTTCTGAATCTGAATTGACTATTTTAGCTTCCAGGAAAATTTAAGATGTTGCTACTATTTTTTAACAGGTTCATATAATTTTCAAGAAAATTTGAATATTTAATTTTATAACTAAAGCCCTTGAAAAAAAAAATAAATTAATTTTTAATCTTATAATAATAAATACAAATAAAATAATGAAAAATTTGTATTTTAATTTTACAACCTTTCGGTTTTATTTATAAAACTTTCACACAATTTATTTGCATGCCTTAAATGCAAAGGATTCATCATTTCTTTACTTACTTTTTTAAACGAAACCAGTATCATTGTGGACTAAGAATCTCTGCGATTACAGTGTTCTAGAATGAAACAAGTTAGGATAATAATTGTAACCAGTCGTAGTTATAATTATCAATTTATACTCCCTCATGGTCCGATTCGAAGGTCACGAGTACTGTCTGACAAAATAATTATTAAAACATTGTGGACTAATGATCTCTATGATTACAGTGTTCTAGAATCAAACGAGTTAGGGTGATAATTATAACCAGTCAAGTGGTTATAATTATCAATTTATACTCCCTCGTGGTTCGATTTAAAGGTCACGAGTATCGTCAGATAAAATAATTTTTAACATTTAATAAAAATTTTGAATAACTTAAATATTACTTATAAAATGTTATTTTAAATTTGTAATTACCTGCCAAAACTTACCCAAATAATGACTATGATTCTTGCTATTATACTAATAAATTATTACAGTTATTATTTGAAAATGATTAAATAAATAATGACAAGCGTTAAAAATAAATTTAAATTTAAATATTTTGTTTAAATTTATTAATTAAATTACAAATAATTTGTCGAAAAAAAAGAAATCAATATTCAGTCCAATAAAGAAAAATAATGACAAGATACAAAAAAAGTTTATCTACGTTTTCTACCCCCAGTTTTTTTCTTCATATTGCGTTCCCCTTTTCCAGCTTTAGGTTTTTTGCTAGTCTTACTATTCAAATGTTTATTTTTACCGCGTTTTTTAGTCATTGGTTCAGAATTTATTTCTTGCGGTGCAGTTTGTACAGTTAAAATATCCTTGTAAGTTTTTTTATTAATAATATCATTAACCAATGAAGTATTTATTTTTTTTTCATCAACAGCATTATTGGGCAAAGCTTTACGTTTTTTAATTAATCCTGGTACTTGTTTAAGAATTTTATCCTTAGCTTCTTTTTCTTTAGGTAATTTACTCTGGAATTTACCGACTGATGCCGTTGAAACCCGAGCAACTGTATTAGCAACGGCAAGTTGCTGAGCGCTGGTGAATTTTTCATCACTAGGGATCCCAACTTTTGGCAATTTAATATTATTAGCACGTGCAATATTACGTAGTCGTTGTAGTTCGTTTTTATTAACACGATCTTCTTTTTTCTTCATTGATGTTGCTATTGGATTCTCATTGGGTCCATTTATTTCAACCAACCATTCTTTTTGTTCCTGCGCTTTAACTCTTTTGTAACCAAACAGTGGAATCCACTTGCCAAGTTCTTCATCCCATTGTAATTTAGATTTATTATTTTTCTTTTTACGAATACCTTTATCTTTAGCAAATTTCTCCCATTTTGTAAGTGGTTTTGGTTTTGGTACAACACGAGCACGTGGTAATTTTAATTTTGGTTTAGGTAATTCAGCAACAATTGATTCATCAACACGTTTTACTGGCAATTCCCATATTTTATTTATCAGCAATTGAACATTATTATTTGTTAATGATTTTAAATAGTCACTAGTACTTGATTTAAGAAGATCTGAATTTATTTTAGTGTCATCTGATACACAAAGACTCCCTTCATCGATATTTACTTCTTTTTCAGTATTTACTACTGTTTCACTTTCAGCAATAACCATTTTTTATTTTATTATATTTATTAAACTTTATTTATTAAATAAATATATACAGGTTAAATTTTTTTACTAACACGTGGTTACGTTTCATAGACTGTTGGATATTGGTCACAGATTGTATAATAAGAAGGTGTTCCAATAATTACAAAAATCGTGTGGATGCTTATTTTTAGTTTTTGAAATTTCCGCATGATGGCGGGAAAGTCAAAATATTTGAATTAAACTTAAGTAAATGTATTTAAATTTAATAATAATTAAAGTAAAAGTCACTATTATATTGAAATATAAATAATAAAAATAATAGTCATACATTTAATAAAATACCAGCAATCAGCAGTTACTATATGACCGTCCGAGTATCACTACCAAATTTACTAAATATGATTTAAATTTAATTTTTTATTAAATTTTTACCGATTAACTCTCAGATATTTTTATTATCATATTGAAGTTTAATATGACAAGACCTTTTAACTGATAGCAAATTTAATTTATTTAATTTTTATTATCATAAACTTATGCTATGGACTAAATTTTTCTTATTCTCTCTTAATAATAATATAATAATATCTATATATTTTCAGTAATATTTAGCAATATTCGGTGACGAAATAATTAAAATAAGTCCGGAAAATTACTTGACGGACATGTTGAGAATAATCCTGGTGGAAATTTTTCAGAATTTTCTCTGAAAAACTCAGTTCTAAAGTTCTAAAGACTTTTTCAAACATGGAGAATAGAGTCTCTATTCTCTATGTTTTCAAAGTTCTTAAGACTTTTTCAGAGTTTTTCCATTTTTTTATTACGAATCATACAGATAAATTAACTATGTCGACACTTTGCAATGAAATAGAGTTGAAACTTTTAAAAAACAAATTAAAATCGACTTTTACAAGAGTACCAAATTTAATAACATTAACTAATTCTATCATAGTGATATGGCTAGAACCAAATTGTATTCATTTTCGATATAAATAATTATATAACTGCAAATTACAAGTGTATTACTAATAAGTATTATTATTTTTCATGTTAATAAAATTAGCTAATTAGTTATAATTATTTTCATTATTTTACAGATAGCAGACGTTAATAAACTTTTTTTTTTCAGAAATAATTAAATACTGATGTGAAAAAATGCATAAAAAAAAAATTTTATCTAACGACAAATGACTCGAAAATAAAAATATTAGGATGTAATGCTTTTAGTATCATAATTTTATTTACTCTTGATAAAAACTACTATTATTATTTCCTCATACAACGTAATCACACGAAACGACCTAATAATTACATTTATTTTTCACGTACTTTTAAAATTCAAATGCAAAATGCCAAAAGCAAAATTTTAATTCAATATTTTTAATTTGTTAAATTTATTATTAGAAATTTTATGAAATTATAATTTCATAAATAAAAAAAAAGTAAACTAACAACATATTTTAAATAAATCATAAAAATATATATTGTCATCCCAACAAGAGAATGCACCTCGGGTGTCGTCGGTTTTTACTCCCACTCTGGGTGTTTCATGTGTTAAATGTTCTCCCACTCTTCTGTGCGCATGCGCAATTCATAAATGGTCGGTGGTGGGGGCAATTTCCGAGGTGCATTCTCTTACTGGGACCACTTTATAAGTGATCATCTAGACGTACTCGAACTTTCGTGAGCATTCGCATTCATATTTCATACCAGCAGAGTAGAGCCAGTCGAGTATGGAATACAAGAGGTACAAGAGTAAATTAATTACTTGACACTGTGTAACAATTCGTACGTATTAAATATTATATTCAGTTACAAATATTTTAATAATTTGTTAAATAAAATGAATGTGTTACAATTTTTGAATATAGTAATAGTTTTTTTCTTTTTTTAAGTACAGAATAAAAATAAGTAAACTAAATAAATCTATTGACTTTGTCCTAGTTCCTACGAAGGTTAAGGTCAAAATATTTTTATCCGGATAATTTTTCTATACAATCACGTGATTGTTTAATTAACAATTTATAATTATCAACTATTAACACAATTAATTTATAGAAAAATAAATGTCAAATAAAATAAAAGTAATTTTTAATTGAATAATTCTTAATATTTTGTTATTAAGATTTAAAGAAAAATGTTTTATTATTTTTTTTTTTAATAATTAGTTATTGTTAATTATCATTTATCACGAGTGTAAATATAATTAACAATTGACAATTTTTTAAATTTTAGAATAAATAAATTTAACGTACGTAGAACAAAAATTAAAAAATGCGTATTTAGATAATTGAAAATTCAGTCCACGCATATTTTTAAATTTTATTATTTTAATTTATTTATTTGAAATTTATAAATTGTCTAATATCTGCTACATTCTCATTCATAATTTACCAATTTTAACTTTTCTAACCTAAATTTTTTTTTAAATTTAATATTCCATGACGTAACATATCGTAATATTGCTCAAAAATTGTTTCTTACTCAAATATCTTAATTATTGATGCTAATTGTTGTTAATTGTTTGGTATTTAAGTAAATCATGAAAATTTTAATGATTAATAATAAATAAATATTTTTTTTGCAGAGTTAGTGTCAGACTAAAAGAAAATACGACGATATTGTTGGAGTCAACAAGAAAACAATTATTTTCTAATCGATAATTAAAATTATTTATAATGCAAGACAACAGAGATTTTGATGATGATCAGTCGAGTCAGAAAATGTTGAAAAGTTTAACTAAAAATCCATTTCTTCTGGTTGGTAAGTCTTTAGTTAATAATAGAGAAGAGTAGGGTAACTACGAACATTTTTAAAGTTATTTAATTTCAAACTGGAAAACAAAATTTATACTTGTGATTATCTCACTCCTGTGGAGTAGTTGCAAACAGTACATATTTAGATCTATTATTAATAGAATATTTAAAAATAAAGAACAAAAAAAAATGGATACTCAGATTACATAAAAACCAAACAATTAAATATTAAACTTAAATTTGTGAAGATAGGATTATTGAAATGGGGTAACTGTAAACGTAAGAGAAAATAGAATATTAATTGTAACTTTTTTTTTATATTCTATTTTTCAAATTATTAAAATTACTATAACTTGGAACCTATGGACTTTAGCGAATTGACTCATAGAACTTTTTTTGAAGGGAATAAAATTTTCTATAAAATTCCCATTAACATTGTTAGTGTACTTTCATTAGTTTACGTTCTGCAAGCCGATAAAGGTCAATTTAATAAAATGCAGCTGAGCATTAGAAAGTTAAAAAAAAAGTAATTTAATTTACGTGTATTTTAAGTGAGAAATTTTTGAAATTAAATGGAAAGTACTTAGGATTGAAATTAAGAGCTCAAACTTGGAAGGAATTTTTGTTTCAACATAAAGAACAATATTTTGCTTGATGAGCAACGAAAAACAAACTTTGGCCGAAAACGACGCACCCTAATATAGATATACAAATACATGAATGATCGGGTACTGGGTCTCTTATCTTAAGTTATAAATAAAATGTGAACTATCCTTATTCTGTCATAAACAAATTATAATTATATAATTCATGTGTAATGACAATTATATTAAATTTCACGTGAAAAAAAAAATAAACTTTCAAAACACTGAAAATAATAAATAATTTTTTTATTGCATAATAAGTATAATATCTGTCTTTAATTATTTGTCTGATACTAGATACGCACTAACCAATCGATCAGTGTAAGAAAAAATAATTTTATTTTTCAAAGTAATCTAATTATTATGTTCGGAATTACCCCACTTTTCACCATTGTGACTTTTTCTATAATGGATACTAATTGCAGATAATCCATACTATTATTGATTCTTTTTCAAATAATTAATTTTTGTTTATCAGGAGTCGCTGGTTTCTTAGCGACAGCAGGAATTGGCGGTTACAGATTTTTTACCAGACCAAAAGGTTCACCGGCATCATTATTCTTAATTCAACTTCGTGTCACAGCACAGTCTGTTGTAATTGGCAGTTTAACTGTTGGAATGGTCTATGGGATGGTAGACCATTGGATTTTGAACCCAAGAATAAAGAAAACTGATATCGCCGTTGGTGAAAATAAATAATTAACATGCAATAATTAATAAACAGATAAAAGTTGATAGATTTTTTTTTTCTCTTTTTGAATTGTACAAAAGTGATGTCATTTAATATCATGCTACCTCATTTAGATATTTTTTTTTCATCAGCCATCAGATACTCATATTATATTATTTTTAAATGTTAATATATTTATTTGTTAATGATGTGAAGAAAGTAAAAAGACAAACTTCTGTGGTCATCTTCAGAGCTTACGACTAAATCATAAAATGGTATTAGAGTGATATATTGTAGCAATATTTGTTTATTCTATGTCCAATTGTATAATTAACTTAAGCAGTAGATGTAATAAAATGTATAATTTCGAAATTTGAAGTAATCATTAATTTTAATTAATTTTTTTTTGGCTTGATTCATAATTAATGTGAATTCATTAAAATAATATAAATGTTTCTTTGAAATGATTTTTCTATATTTTTGAGTTATACAAATGCAAGTATAATTTATAATTTTTATTTTTAAATTTTATAAAATGAAATAATTATCTAAAATTTTAAAAATAGATGTTATTGAATAAACAATAAGTTATTGAAGCTGATAAATTTATATACGATATTTTAACAAGTTAATAAATTAATTTGTTTTCCACAGCTTCACTATTCTAAATTGAGGACCAGGGGCATTGCCCTAAAGAAATTCGTTTGAAATGCAATATTCATAAGACCACAATTGCCCAATTGAGTATTTTGTTGGAATAAAAAATTAATAAATAAACTAAAAGTATAGAACTTTAAATTTGTAGCAGTACAAATTTAAGAAACTAAATACCGAAAAGGAAAAATTTGTAAAACGTAAAGATCATAATAAAATTTTCTTTGTAATTTGGAGGAAATTAATTGAAGTTCCCTTATTAAGAAAAATGAATTAATAGATGCTAAGTATATATCTATATATTAGTCAATTCAAATTATTTAAAATCATTTTTCTTAATCAAGGTTATCATAAGATTATGCTTTAATTTTTTTTTAAATTATCAACAGCCGATATTCATGCAAAATTAATAAATTTTAACCAATTTTTATGACAATAATACATAAAAATCTAAAAATTTTTTAACATTGCTTACGGAAAATGATTCATTACAAAATACATCAGATAATTTTCTTATTTTTATAAACAAATTGCTTGTGAATATAACAAAATATTTTGAATATACACAGAAAAATTTTTGAAAGTTTTTGACATTGAATTTTTATAATTTTTTTACATGAATATTTGGTTTGTTTATTTAAAATGATATCTTTTTCAATGTCTGTTACTTTAAAAATTTTAAATTGTTTCAGAAGATTTAAAATTAATAAAATTTCGCGCCAAATTTTCAGTATGTCAATACACTACCGCCATCTTCATAAAATGTAAAATTTTAGTAATTATAAAATAATACCTCTACATCTAACCTCATCCATTCCATTCGTCAGTGAAAGTTATAACGTAGTAAGGTAGTGGAAAATAAAAAAATGGCTGATCAAAGTGACAGGAGTCAATTACCACCTGGTTGGGAGTGCAGATATGACATAAGAAGTGGTCGTCCGTAAGTAAATAAACATAAAAACTATTTCTGTATATACTAAGAACATTTTGACATTTACAAAAAATTTTTTTTTATCAAATTAACTTTTATTTACATCCAATAAAAAACTACACCCACCCCCTACTCGATAGAATTCAATCAGATATAATAAAATTAACTATTATCATATTATTCAAATTATTATGTCATCTCAATAATGATATAAATATACATATATATGTATTTACAGATATTTTATAAATCATTTTAATTGTTCGACGTCATGGGAAGATCCGCGTGTAAGATATTGGCAGTATGCACAATACACACACGGACAAAATTCAACAGCTACAAGTTCATCAAATGGAAATTCACATGAAGCTATACCACTACAAGTAATTATGTTTAATTAATTATTAATAATAATATTTTTAAAAAATAACGCGGGAACTTTCTATTTAAATTTTCGCGCGCAAAAATTATCTTATTTAAATTACTCGTATTAATTTATTGTGAATGAGTAATTTGCATGATAATTAAAATAATAATTAATAATTTATTTTACTGTCTGTCTTTAACGCTGCTTATGGATTTTTTTTTATTGAACTAATTAATTATAATGGTAATTAATATTTAAAAGAGTGGTGGTAATATTGGTGGTGGTTTTGTTTACACTGCAACACATCGTGCACCACAAGTTTATCCGAGCCCATCACCGTATAATAATCCACAGCCTGCTTTTTTGCCATGTTTGCAGGTATGCTTTCTTTCTATCACAAGCTCAAACATTTAATGAAAATCAATTTTTTTCATTAACTGTTATTTTAAAAACTTATTAACATTCAAAAATTTCAAATAACTATTTCGCGTTACAAGTACCATAATGGCGCGTAATAAATTTTTTTTTGTTAATCATCTGAAAGTATAAAAATTAAAAAACATAAATTTTGAAAATTTGTTATGCGCCTTTATGGTGTTAAGGATAGATATTGGGAAACATAAAGGCTTAGAAAATTTGTTTTTATTTGATCGATGTTTATTTTTTATAAAGTATCTTTTGCTGGGATACGCATTAATGATGTTTGTAATACGATTTTATGACAGTACATAAAACAAAAATTGATTTTTTTTATCACAACACTATGATTCATTTGTGCAGAAAATTATTATTCGAATTAAAAATTATACTACTAGTCGTTTAATCTAAACCACTTACTAGGGGTCCCAAAGACTTCACCATTAACTTCAGAGTAAAATTTGAATGGGACTGCGCTTAAATTGGGACTTATGTTGACTATTAAATTAACTATGAAAAAAAGTAATTTTTAACAAACAAGAAGCAAAATTTATTCATTTTTCCATTACAAATTTTTACCGACACCAAGACAGTTCATTATCTACAAATAATTAGAGAAAATCAATGAATGAATGTTAGTTAATTGAATTAATTGGAATAATTCGTTATATTTTTAATTTATAATTTTTTCATCATTTTATATAATCCAAAATTTTTATTCCTCCAAATCTCTACTAGTTTTGAGTAATTAATGTGTTTTTGTTTTTGAGAAAAAATTCCTCACATAATTAAAAAAATTTTCATTTAACGATTATGTGATTCCAAATTTTAAAAAATGCAACTCGATTGTGTTTAATAAATTTGACAATGATTAAACCAATTAAAATATTCATGTTAATTATTTCCACATTGATTAATTCTTTCTTTTCTTTTGTATTATTAATTTAAACACTTAACTTCTAAGCTGTATAATGAAGGATCCATTTCCCCTTCTTTATATTCATTGATATTCAAATGAAAAGTTTTTGCCCCTGATGTACATTTTTCAAAATTTAATTCCATTACTGCTGATTCGCCAGCATTAAATTTTTTAACACACTCTGGAATTCGATAGTCTGTTGAAAGTGTCACTTCATGCTGTGGTGATCGCGGTTTAAAATTTATTTTAACAGAAGATGGTGAACATTCATATTTTAAAATGTCACTGACCTACGAATAAAATATTTTATTCTCAGCATATTAATAATAATTGATTATATAAATAACTTACCGATTGACCATCAATTGGAATCGTGGTATAAAAAGCTAAAATTATAGCTATTCCAAAAATTTGGATATTCATATTTTTTTTTTCTTTTTAAATTTTCAATTAAAAAAGAACGTGATTATGTATTAAATTGACTTATTGCAGAGTTAAAATATAATGAAATGTACGCATTTACGTTTGACTTTATATACATTGTTCACTGTTATATAATCTTTATGAGTAATGAAAATTACAACGTGCCTTGTCAGTATAATGATATTCATTAATTATAGAATTATTGATATAATCAACTAATAGTTTTCAAAATCCCAGAAAACTTCTTCCTTATTTACCATTTTTTTTTTTTAATTATAGAGAGGAATATTTTTTCAAGGATATTAATTGATCATATTTATTTATTACTATTATTCTTATCTAATTTTATTGGCACATGAAAAAAAAAATATTATTGTTATGGAACTTCACTAAAGAAAATCTTAAAAACGTTTGGACAGCCTCGAAACTTTCCACTGTTTTTGAGCTCTTTAAGCTCGAAACCATTGTTGCTGTCAATACATGTTCGAGCTCAGAATAACTGGAAACGTACTGTGCCGATCAAGCTCAATTTGGAACAGTACCTTCCTTGCTTAAAATATCCGATAGATTCTTATAGCTGTATGTATAAGGCCCTATGCTTAACTATAACACTCCTCATAGAACTCATTCATTCTTATAAAATCTCTATAAGAATGTATGAGAATCTGTTGGATTCTATGAGATTTTCTAAACAGGGTTGGAATTAATAAACCGCTTTGAATTCCACCTTAAAGATCTAAATCGGTTCATCCGTTCAAAAGAGATAGAATATTTACATACGTACGTACATACGTATATACATACATACATATTGGCGATAAATTACACACGCAAAAAAATAAATTATAAAAATTAGTAATTGATAACTAAGAATTTATAATGTGGTCACAATTTAATATCATTTGAAACAGTAATTTCGTGGTTTTATAGAATAAATTATAATAATCTTAATTTAAATATTGAAATTTAAAGTTTATATGTAAATAAATCATGTTACAAGTACTAGAAATTACTGTTTGGTAGATAAAAAAATAAAATTATAATAATTTAACGTTTTTAGCTTCAACATTCGATATTAGGAACATTAAAGTTTATAGTAAAAAAGTAAAAAAACATTCTGTATGATAAACAAAATTTTCAATGTCAAAGAACGGATTTTGTGTACAACGATATATAATTATTACATCCTTCAAATCGTCAAAAAGTATATTTTAAGCACATCAGTTTTTATAGTTCGAAACAATAAAATTTAACTTGTGTTTGTAAGCTTTTAATATATCTGAAAGAATTAACTTAAAGTATTACTCATGCGCTCTATATGGCAGGATAACGTATTTTATCATTGCAAACAATAAAATTTAAAGACCAAGAGTGACTTTTTTTTTCAGATCAATATATTTTAGAGAATCATTCTTATACTTTTTCGCTTTCAATATTATATTATTTATGAACTACCTTCTTTGATGCGAGTTTATGGTTCAAACAATAAAAGTCAATTGAAAATCCGAATAAAATTTATCATTTATTTGTTTGCGTGCACACATACACATTAGCGATAAATTGATCACTTGGTATAATAAATACTTTTAAAAAAATCTGGGCGTCGGTTGACCCTGCGGGACAGACTCAAAACTTCCCGCTGTTTTTGAGCTCAAGGAGCTTGAATATATTGTGAATATATTTTCGAGCTCTTCGAGCTTTAAATTACTATGACATGCGATTATTTTTAATCAGCTTTTCGAGCTCTAGCAAGTTACATTTTTTGCTAAAGTTTGACAAGAATTGAAAATCATTAATGAAGAAGCAGTTTTTAAATTTTTATTCCCGATTATGTTCAATGAAATAAATGTATTAAGACAGAAATCAATGTCAGTAATCAATATCAAGATTTGAATGAGTTTTGACTTAGATCAGAGCAATAATATATGAAATATCCGAGAAAAATGTTAAAATCTTTCGAACTAATTAACCGATTTTGACGTTTGAGGCGGCAATCGACGCATTTTATTGAGTTATATAGCTGATTAGATTTTGAAGTCGATCGTTTGAGTTGTTTCTGAGAAATCAATAAAAAACTAAAAAAAAAAATTGTTTTTTTCGTAATTCGCCTATATTTTCGAGTCTACTTGATTAAATAATCTGAAATTTTTGGGAAAGTTGATGGCCAAAAAGCTCTTTCGATTGCCGCCTTAACCACCCCAAATCGGCTGATTAGTTAAAAAGTTACAAAGAGCTTACACACACACACGCATATATATATATATATATATACTCTCGGAAATTACTCTGAAAATAGTCAAAATAGCTTCCTAGGACCTCAAAACGTCAACATCTGATGGAAACTCGATTTTCGAAAATCGGGGTGAAAACAATAACTTCCCGAATTTTTTGAAAATCATCCTTTTTCTTCGCGGGAAGTTAAAAATTATCTTCACAAAAATAACACTGCTTAACTCAAGTAATTTTGGTTGGAATAAAAAAATTTATTGTAAATTTAATTAAGCACTTTATTTATACAAAACTTTATTTTTTTGAGTTAAGAAACTAATTATTTATTGACTCAAGGAAATCGTAATTTTTTTCTTTTAAATTTTTTACCGTAATGACTGGTTAAATTATAAAATATTGTCATTTAAGGGCATTCTCAGGCAGAGCCCCCTCCCCCCTCCTCCCTCCTCCACTTTTTAAAGGTACTCTATGACTTTCAACTACCATCAGCGTATTAAAATTTTATTAACTAATTAAAAAAAATTAAAGCATTAATTGAAATAAATACAACGTAGTTACAATTTCGCTGGGATATAAATTTAAAAACAAAAACTTAGTCGTTATTAATCAGAAGTTGTAGGAAATTTGGTAAATAAATTTCAGTAAAATCTTTATGTCAATAAGGTAAGAAGATCTAGTACCCGATTACTATATGTATTTGTATATCTATATTTACTAAGTTTTACTAAATATATTTATACAAATGCATGAAGTGATCAGGTACTAGTTTCTTGATCGGGTACTGGGTCTCTTACCTTATTGACATAAAGATTTTACTGAAATTTATTTACCAAACTTCGTTGAACTTCTAATTGATAACAACTGTAAGTAATTTTTTATCAAATGTATATCTCAGTGAAATTGTACGCACGTTGTTCTTTTTTCAATTAATATTTTAACTTTGTTTTTAATTAATTGATAAAATTTTAATATCGTTACGGCAGTTTGAAGTCATTGAATATTTTTAAAAAGTGGAGGGTATTGCCGGAGAATGCCCTTAATAAAACCAAATATTGCTTTTTTAATAAAGGATTTAAAGACACCAATGTCAACGACACGTTCAATAAGTGCGACAACAAATAAATTCGGTGATATGACAATAGGTTCACCGACACCATTAAAAAATATGGAAACATCATTTACACAAAGCTCGGATGTTGAATTACAAGTTGCCAAAATAAATGCTATTTTTCCAACAGTATCTGATACCCATATTCGTCTATTATTGAAGAAGTAAGTTAATCTTAACATAAATAAACAATAAAAAAACAGAAGTACATAAAAAATTCTTTGAACTAACAAATACTAAAAACATTAACATTTAATTTAATGAACTAAAAAAATATAAATGGTGGTGGTTTAGAGTCTAAGTTGTTGAGCCAATGTATTTCAGATATAATAATAGACCAGCATTGGTTGTAAGTGCGCTACAAATTGAGAAGAATCCACTTTGTGCACCTGGTCCAGGTACACCCGTTGGAGTACATTCTAATTACGCTATACCGAGATGGCGTCTACCAGCTCATGCAATACATGCAGCTATAACATTGAGTCCACCACGTGGTGCAAGGCCAGCACCACATTCCCCAAAAATGAAACTTAGGTTTATTCAACTATATATACTTTAAAAAAAATAAAGTGTTTTTTTTTTTTTTTTTTTTTTTTTTACAGTATCACCCAAGTTATTTTATTACATATCCGAAACATTAGGTGCTAGATTATTTATTTGTTTTATTTCTGTAATAACTTTTATTTTATTACTTAGAGAAAAATGCTAGAGAGCATGTAAAATTTATAATTTTATATTTTTTATTTCAGTTTATATTTTTATTTATGAAAACAGGATTATTAAGAAAATTTACTAAAGGTTCAGTTTATTTTTTATTTTTATTTATATTTTAATAAATAAACGATTTATCAAGGAGACCGCTATCTTTGAAATAATTCATAAATTTTTTGTTAATAGAAAATTTTTAATTAAAATCTGCTTCAATTATCTAGAAAAATTCATAGACGCTGCGAATTTTAGAATAAAAATTAATAAACATTTCAGATCAAGGGACACTTAAATATTTTAAATAATCGAGTTTTTTCTCAAATATTCGGCTCTTTTCGTTCATAGAGAGAAGTGTAACGTAAATATTACTACACGAAATAAAAAATATTATAAATTTTAATATGTCGTACAGTAAATTCTATATTATATCGCGTCCCTAATGCCAAAAAGGCATATGCTGTATATAGATCTACCATAAAGCTAAAAAGGCATATAATATTTATATGCCTTTTTGGTATTAGGGACGCGATATTTTAATGTAATGAGTCTTGTATTACCGATACATTATTTTCGAGTAATTATTATTATTATTTTTTATTTAATTGGCCATGAAGTCGAAGCTTCTTGCGGCCATCCCTTAGTACAATATAATATAACAATAATATAGTATACATAAGAGTAAAAATAATTACATTATTAAATAATTTAATATAACAATATCATACTCAATCATCACATAAATATAAATTCTAACAGTAATCATAACATTTACCATTAATTTAAACTTAGGAAATATTCATAACAAGAGGTACGAAATTTCGCAAAGGTAGGCTTTG
Source organism: Microplitis mediator (assembly GCF_029852145.1). Classification (NCBI taxonomy): domain Eukaryota; kingdom Metazoa; phylum Arthropoda; class Insecta; order Hymenoptera; family Braconidae; genus Microplitis; species Microplitis mediator. The sequence continues at coordinate 10,414,337 of NC_079976.1, read as the reverse complement.
TAGTACAATAATCAGGCAATTGATTCCAAATTCTTATTGCAGATATTATAAATGACTTATCATACTTAGCACTATGACATCCCGGTAAAATAAAGTAATCCTGACGGACATCACCTCTACGCAGACGGGGCTCTAAAATATACAAGTCTTTCCTTATTAGGGGCTTTTGATTTAAATATAACGCTTTGTAAACAATACAAGATAAGAAAAACTCCCGCCTAGACCTTAGTGTAAGCCATCGAAGCTCATTATAATAATAAGTGACATGTTCATATCTAGAGATTTTAAAAATGTACCGGACACATGCATTAAGTTTTCTTTGTAGTCTCATTTGCTGTTGACTAGTAATGTTTGTACCGTTTTAAAATAATAAAATATGGCTGAAATGGAGCGAGATCAGCACTGTAATAATTACAGTGTTGAGTAGTTGCGGTTCTATTGTAGCAATATCAGCGCCATCGCCAATTAAAAGTAAATTTTTCAAAAATATTTTTTGTTTAATCTGTACACATACTGTTTAGCATGAACAATTTTTTCGGTTTTCTGTTAATTAATAATATTATTGATTATTTTTTATTTGTCGTGCAAAAAAAAAGTCGTTGAAAAGGTGATGACTGTTCTAAACTTCAAAACGTAACACAATGACAAACTTTTTTTAAACTTCTGAAAACACAAAGAAAAATACAATTGACGTAATAACACAAATTATTGTTTTTGATTCATTAGTAAACTTTTTTTGACGCTCTATCAAAAGTGCTAGGTATCATAATTTTTATCAGTGCGAAATACGTTAAAAAAAAAACTGATTTTGAACTATTGCTTAACGTTTTTTTTTTAAGCATATCTTGATAATATTAAGATATTTATTGATTTTTCTCTTGAATTTTAAAATGTTTACAAAAAATTCGTCTTTGAGTCACGGTTTGAAGTTTAAAATAGTCAACATTTCTTGAACCTTTTTTCAACAATGTTTTTTACACAGGTTGTTGACCGTTTAATTTCATTTTTTTTATTAAGTTCTAAAACTTCTGCAATTTTGTATCTTTGACTCGAGAAAATATACTTTTAAATTATTTATAATAGGGAACTTTTTTAAATGTTAATATTTTCTTGGCAGCATAGTAATATTTACAGTGCGGTATTGATGTAAGTACTTTGCCACCATAGCTTTATCCACTTTACTTTGAAAGTGACATCAACCGAGAATTTTCATTACTATGCTGTAGTGTAATAATTACTAGGCTGCCACAAAAATACCAGCTCTATTTTCTTCGGCGTATGATAGTATTTACGGTACATTTCTCTTCATGTAGAGAAGGGCGGGGTAAGATTAAAATAAATATCATGAGATAAAATTTGTTTACATTACTATGCACATTATAAATTCTGTTTAATGTACATAAAAAATTTCTACATTATCGGTAATTTTTTCCATGTAATTTTTTTATTTATAAAGTACCGAAAAGTTTTATCCGGTCATATGATGAAATAAAGCACTATTGGCCTGTTGACAAGAGTAGCGTTTAGAATTTCAGGAATTTTTACAAATTAATTAAAAAAAATTTAATAATTCTATAAGATAGTGGTTTCCCTAATTAGCATGTTAGCATGTTGAGTGTAAAAAAGATTAACTTTAATTAAACTAACAATACGATTAATTAACAACTTAATAATCTAATTAATGATAACTTAAAAATTAAAATATAGCATGGATCCTGCAACAAATTAGAATGTAGCAAATAATAGTGAGAAAAAACCCAATTGTGTCAACAGTATTAATTAATGCACCGTTTCAATTAAAAAAAAATAATATTAAGCGAAATAATTGATAGTTAATATCGAACTGTACTTATCCAGGTACCTGAAAAATGTGTTTCCAAAAGTTGATGAAACACTGTTGCTTGATATACTGGAGCAGAGTGATAATAATGTTCAAAAAGCGTCGGAAAAGTTGATTGAACAGGGATATGAAAAGAGAAATCCAACTGGACCAAGTAAATCATTGATACGTCCTAAAGAAGATATACATAAAGTTAATAAAGTAACACCGACTCCACCACCGCGTATGAAAAGTGTTGAAGAAAAAAATAAATGTTATTATTTACTTATTTAAATTATTTATGATACGGAGAAAAAAGTATAGTAATTATTACCATAACAGCGCAGAAGGTTAAAGCGGAACGATACCCGACCTCTTTTTCATGACCAAAAGAATGATCGGAAGTATTATTGTTGCACTCACAAAGCAAATGACAATTTCAAGTAATTATTTTCGAATAATAATTAAAATTTTTTGAAAATACAAAATTTTTAACCTTCTGCTAAGATTTTAGAAAATGTCGCAAACATTCCATTGGAGGTTTCCTAAGTAAAAATTCTGATTGAAACTGATGAACTCCGATCAAAGTATCAGAATTAAATCGTAATTTATCGATTTTAATCGGAGTCAGTCGGTTTTGATCAGGGTTTCCAATCTTTATCAGTGAATTAATTTGTGCGAAAAATCGTTTACTGTTACTCCTTAAATTTATTTAATAATATATAAAAGCTATATTAGAAAGAGTACTTATAAGCATTGATTTTGAATTTTTCCTGATATTGAAAATTCGAGATTCTGGTACGTTCTACAGTACAGATTAGAAACGACTTCCTTGCTGTTTGAACAATATTTTTATTTGTGAAGTTAATGCTACTATTTTATTTTTTTAATTTAAAGAAATAGAAATGAGATTATGAATTTAAAAATATATATCTTATATACTATATTCTTTACGCTTACTTTCCTAGTAAAACACATAAATGCAACAGTCTATGTGATCGCACTTTTGTAATAATGAAGTTTCCATTACACTATTCATAATAAAATTCAGACATAATTGCTACTAGTTTATTTGTAGTGACTACACCGCTGTCTATAGGAAATATTTGTTATTGTAGTATGGGATTGATTACTGTATATTTTTTTCTCCGTGTAATTTAAATTATTGATGAATGTATAATTAATTTATGCGTGTTACTATTTCAGTAAAGACAAAATTAATGGAAAAATATAAATCAGTACCGGATAGAGTGATAGCATTAGCGATGGATAGCGTTGATTATGATGAAGAAAAAGCAGTACATATATTAGATATTATGATTGCTGAAGAAGCTGTACAACCATTACGTACATCAAGTAGTCACAGGTATTTTGTTATTTATTACATAATTGGCAATACCCTCACCCAAAGTTATAAAGTTTTCTGCTGGTAAAAAACGATTTTTGTTGCAAAATATTTTACAAAGTAATATTTTTTGCAAAGTTTGTAATTTACATTAGAAACCCACATAACAGTCTTATTGAAATTTTGCGTAAATCTAGTCACCAGTATTTTAGGTGTCGACATCTTTATATGATAGTAAATCTTGCTACAGACACTGATGAAAAGCTTTAAATTGCAACTTGTGCAAGACTTACAAAAAAACTTTGTTATTTTTTATCTAAAGAATTGTGTAACCCAACACATAACTCGTTGATAAAATTAATTACATACTTTTTAATCAAAATTTGCACCAGAAATGAATTAAAGTAACTCACGCTTGGCTTGCGCCAGATTTTCTCAACGTGAGTCAAATGAGGGCTAATTTCCAAATTTAATTTCGAGGCTATTTAATTTTTGAAAACATCTCAATAATTTATTAATTTTTTTGAACCATCGAAAATATTTACGTAACAGTATTGTAAAAAAAGTAAATTTTATATATATATTGTGCATGTCAATATACGATTAGTACACGTCATGGATAGTGACAAAAATAATTATTATAATATGAGAAATAATCACGATTCTTTTAAACGGAACTTTGTTTAATTACTTATGATAAAATAAATTACTTAAATATTTTGACAGTTTCAAAATCACTTCTAATAATTTTATGATCTCATCTGTCTATATGTGTACAAACGTATTTTTTTTCCTCTATGCTGTTAACGGTTTTTAAAATGGCCAATAACGTGACGTCATAATTTCAATTTTACTAACTGTAATTATTAATAAATAATTGAAACCATCGATAACACTATTTTTTTACATCATTAGCATAAAATTAGCGAATATTTTGAAACCTTATTTGTCGCTGTGTCTATTATAATAATATTTTTTTTATAAAGTTGAAACATAAAAAGTTATCATTTCCCATATGACTCTCTGTTAAAACTGTGAATTTAAATCGTTAATCACTTTTTCAAATGATCGATAACATACTCTGAAATTTTCAGGAACGGTAATTATTGATTCATTCTTGCCAAAAATAAAAAATTTAAATTTTTATCTAATAGTAAGCCTCACGCAAGAACGTCTTTAACACACGACTGCTACAAGATTATCTTTTGTATGCCATTTTCTACATATCTATATATCTATATATATCTATTTAGTATCAATCAAAAAATTTTAGTGATCAGAGTTTCAACCAGCAATTCGTGATAAAAAGGAATCTTATTAATTTTAAATATTTTTAGCATTCTAATACCATAAATAAACTTTTTCATTTTGTAAATATAGATTAATAACTCAATTATTTATTTATACAGTAGTAGAAGTGATGAAAGAAAAGATAGTCCGCCAATAACAGAAGCAATTAAATTAACAGCGTCACCAATTAAAAAAATACTTAATAAAGATGATGCTGATAAATCGAAACGTTCAAAAAATAAAATTGAAACACACAAGTAATTATTTTCAATTTATTTATAATAATTAATTATCATTACCCATACTAAATTCAAAAATTATAATTTTATTAGAATATCACGTGGTACAAGTACTACAGAAGACAGTGAATATAAATCGCCTTATATTACTAAACCAATTGGTGCTAATTCTGATTTAGCTAAAGGTCCTGATAATGACTTATTATTGTAAGTATATTTAAAAAAAAAATTTATATGTTCATCAGGTTATTCAATTATTAATAAATTAAATTTAAAATTCAAAGACCTGATTATGCGCCATGGGCTGGTCCAGATTCATCATTATTATTAACAAAAGAAACAATTGGTATTAAATCATTAGCTGTTGGACGTGATTTATCATTCATAAGTGGATCACGTAGTATCGCTAAAGGCCCAAATGCTGATTTAAGAAAAGGACCATTGCGTGGTCTTGCTCAAGGTTCTATATACTCACAGAGAAACGCAGCTAATACTGAAAGCCGTGGTAAATGAGATATGTGCAATTGTTTTTTCTCCTATTAATCTATATTTTATTTAAATTCATTTATTTTATGTTGAATTTATTCAAATTTTATCAAACAATATCGTCCAAAATTTTATTAATTTATTCAGGACTGATTGATTTTGCCGGCCAGTAATGTGTAAGATTTTCATTTTATTTACTAAATTGATTTTTGTTTTTTCTTTTTTGTTTTTATTTACCATGGAAAAAATAAGCATAGATCCGTAAATATTTTCACAAACATATCTATAAATATTTTATTTTTTAGTAATTGCTCAATTACTTAGTAATTAATACTAGTTTACAAAGTATCGTGCCAAATTATAATTGTTTAAAAAATAATTTTCGTTAATTACTGGGGAAAATAAAATTTATTTAAATGAAATTTAAATTTCGCGATAAATTAAAAAAAAATTAAATACGGCACTAAGTAAAAATGAAAATTGTAAACTAGTGTTTCTTAATTTAAATTATCTTGTTTCATTGTTTTTAAATTATTTAAATTTAATTGTTTATTGTAACTATTAATTTTTGTTTGACGAAACATTAATTTATTTATGTTATTTAATTACGTAGATTTTATTTAAAAAAAAATTTAGTATTGAAATTGTCAAATAAGTAAATTCAGTATTAATTAAACAATTAATTCTTAATTGTTTGCCAATATCAAAGTATAATTTAAAAAATTAATAAATAATTTTCTTTTATTTATTAAAGATATGAATAACTTTTAAACGTCCGATGCTGTTGCATTAATAATTAATATAACGACCCATTAATCCAATAAAAAAGAACTAATAACAAATATTATTAGACAGATTTAATAATAAAAACAATTATTAAATTCTGTAATAATATCAAATAACTAATGGTGGTAAAATGATTAGTAGTTTATAAATGTGCCATATTATAAATGTACAGATGTATTTTCATATAGCTTTCATCCAAAAAGATAACATAATCCTGCCTTCTAATCAAGACAAAAATAATTAATTAATTAGTTCATCAATTAATTAATGAATTGATAAGTAACATAAATTATTAAGTATTTAATTTTTTAATCATCACAAACCAATAACTTTACTCAAAATAAAATGAATTAAACCGTATCCTAAAAAGATATTTTAAAAACAAAATATCTGCTCAAAAATAAATGCAAATGTCTGATGACTTAAAAGAATAAAAAAGTCTTTTTAAATAAACCGCGTTGTAAATAATTTTCACAAATTCGCAGACATACTTTTCAGATGTCATGCTATTGAATTTTTTACACACCATCAATTTTTGGTTAAGTAAGAGCAGTCTTAGACGGTACCCATTACTCTTTAAATATGTCCAATGACTTTAAACTTCTATAACCGTATTAAAATTTTATTAATTAATTTAAAAAGTGACGGCAAACGGTTTCTGATGGAGCACTTGTATCGAAGTTGGAAAATTTAAACGTCACAACTTACTCGTTCATTCAAAAAGTTATTATTAGATGGCGCTCTTATATACAAGAAAGTATTTAAAAAAATTTAGAGCGATCATAAAGCACACCAGCGCTTTCGCGCTTGAGGTGTGCAATAATGATAAAAAAAATGGCTGATAAATTTTTTCATGAATTGCCAGTTTTAAGTTTTTATTAATTATAAAATAAAAGGATTTGGATAATCATTTTCAATAGGATTCTTTTATTTAAAAATTCAAGTGTAATAAAAAATAAAATAGATCAATCGGTTGTGTATTTTTTTAAGTTATTGTGTTTACAAACATCCGTACGCACTGACGGACATCACAAGTTTTATTTCCACTTTTCCTTTTTTTTTGAATCGTAATTTTTCAAAAAAGTGACTTAAAATTGTGTTCGTTATATTCATTAATAAATTATCTTTCAAATAGTCGAAATTCATTCTAGTTGAGCATATTTGAATGAGTATAAATATGATTTTTACATGAGTGAATCAGCCAGGACCAAGTAAGCCTTAGCAGAACACATCTCATTGCTTCGTAATGGAGGTATACAAAACAATTAAAGCATCAATTAAAAACAAGACAATATAGTTGTAATTTTGTCAGGGTATTGATTTAAAAAAAAATTATTCACATTTTTTTTTTTTTTTAATTAAACTTGTCCCTGAGAGAGAATGAACCTCGAAAATTGCTCTCACTACCGATCACTTCTAAACTGCGCGTACGTAAGAAAAAGCGGGAGAATATTAAGTATACCGAACACCCAAAATGGGAGTAAAAACCAAAAACAGCAATAATTAAAAAATTTGAAATTTCTAATTATAATCGTGACATGAAGACTTTATGTAAAACAACTGTAAGTAATTGGTTTTTATATTTATATCCTGAAAAATTTATAAATACATTGTCCTTTTTTTAACTAGTGCTTTAATTTTGTTTTGATTAATTGATAAAATTTTTATACGGTTATTACAATTCAAGATCATTTAGTAAATTAAAAAAGTTTTATGTGGGAGGGGGGAGGGGTCATCCAAGAATACCCGATTAGGACAGTTAAATTATTGTATATTTTGAAAAAAATGATGGGCATCATTTTAGAATGCCCTTAATTATATCTCTTGAACTAATGTACTGAAGTATATTAGGATATTTTGTGAAACTATTAAATAGAGGATGTAAAATTTGAATAAATTGAATTAAGTATAGTTATTGGTTTGTTGGAATAGATTAAATAGTATAAATACAGTAATTTAAAAAAGTAATAAAAAGATGGGCTGTGGTTGAGACGTTAGTTAGGAGCTATTTTTATAGCTTTTTGATCAATTGATATTGTGTATTAAAAAAGATATATAATAAACTTTTCATCGGTCGACAGTTAAATTATAAAATAATAGACAATGATAATAATAATTGATATTATAACTATTATTATTATGACTGCTATTATAGAAAATAGAAACAATAACAATAATATATATTTTGATTATATTTTCATTATAAAAATTCCATATACATATTAACACAATTAATAATAATTAAATAGCTAGTTTATGTGCTTTTAACATTTATACTGTGTATCTTAATGTAACGATATCTTATACATCTTGTGGGATCAAGTATAGATGTATAAAATAGATCATGTAATAAATGCATCAAAAAATGCTGTTGAATTGCTGAAGATAGCACTATGCTACCGGAACTTTTATGAAAACGTGCGTATATATATATATATATATATATATATATATATATATATATATATATATATATATAAATATAAAAAATGGAAGATGATGCATTTTACCAATTACTTAGATTTCGATTAGGCGGATATTGAATTACCAGATAACCAATACTCAGATAAGAATTATTATTAAATTTCGGATGAAACATAACATTTTTTCACCATAACTACACCGGAATTTTAAATTCCTGCCCTGTTTAGATGGAGGACAGTTGTTCTTTTCTCTTATGAGAAAGTGGTAAAACTTAGCACATGTGCCATTCTTCCCACAAACAGATGCAAAAATTTAAACTTTCAGGTACAGATTTGCTGAAAAATAGTATACACACAACGAACCAAGGTAAGACATCCCAATTTGCGTGTTTGCCCCTCTCACCTTCGGCTCGGATAGGCAATTACACACGCGGGTTGGAATGCTCTACTTTCCTCTTTTGGTGTGTAATATACTATCCCTAAGGAACAAACTCATTAGTTTTTGTCCACTGAAAAATTTTCTGACTTCATTTCATTCCTTTCAGAATTGCATTTGTTTATTGTAAATCTCTAAATATTTATGTCATTTTAATGACCAACCAAACTGACAGTTATGTTTGAAAAAATAAAAAAATAATATGAGTTCCAACAAAGAAATTTACTAAATCAATAAATAGTATATTACACACCCAGGGCAGTAAAGTAAGAAATGTCACAGATCACATGTAATTGTTGGCCGAGGCGAAGCCGAGTTGCCATTTCTTACTTTACTGCCCTAGGTATGTAATATACTATTGTTTTTTCGGTTGAGTTACTTACATTCTCATATTTTCAATACATTTTCAATACAGCATTATTTTTTTTTGCGCTAATATCAAGCAGAAATTAACCTGTTTCGACTGACTCCAGACATTCAAACTCCCAGTATTAATGCAAGTATTATGAATAATGTAATGCGTAGCACGGGATAAAACACGATTTTAAATGTCGAGTGTGATGTCAGCCTTCGCCTTCGGCTCAGGCAGTCAACTTGACCTTCACCTGGAATCGTCTTGTTCATTCCTTGTCACGTAAAATACTATTATAAAGTACATATAATCTGCCTATGGACATAATTGTTGAATATAATGCAAGCTAAGCCCTTACTTTAATTCCGTTAAAAAAAGTGAATTTCATTACAAAATTAGACAGAAGTTTTCATTTTCAATCTGATTTTAAAATTATAAATGCGCAGACTATAAACTTAAGTGAACTAATGTACATTTCTCTCTTTTGAAAGTGATGTTGGGTAACATATTAGAAACGACTAGATGTTAATATAATAAAAATATATGACTTCAGCCATTCAACGACATATTTTTTTGTACGAGAATTACATATAATAAATTTTTATTTGTAATTAAATAAATAAAAATGAAAACGAAATTAATATAAATTAATAAATAAAAGTAGTATTAATAGTAATAATGAAACCAAAGTAATAATTTGAGACAATCTTTGATAAATGAATAAAATAAATTGCTCATAAAATAATTCAAATTTTTTCAAATAATTTTAATAAATATAAATAAAAATTTATTATTATTTTTAATTTAAGGTACACAGTTAGTATAAAATATAAAATCAGCTTTACAAAAAAAAAAAAAAAAAAAAAAAAAATACTAATCGTCCCATCACATATTTCTTCCAGTTAATATAGATTACACTTGCCAAAAAAATAAATGAAGCAAATAATAGTTAATTTGTATAAAAAAAATAATAATAATAATAATGAAATGAAAATACGATAATATAAATAATAATTAATAAATATATAACTAGTTTGCCAAATTGCAAATAGGAAGCTTTTTCTTGACAAGTAAAATATATAGTTAAAGTAATTGAAAATAAAAAAATAAATAAAGGAACATCAGTTGGCTAATTAATTAGTTAAATAATTAATTAGCTTAATAGATAGATAAATTAATAATTGTTAGTATAGTTAATGGAAAAATAAATTTTAGGTGTTTGTTTCATTTTTCAGTAATACTTTATTAAATTTTCATAATTTTAATAATTTTTTTTTTTTCTGAAAAAATATACAATCACTATTTATAAATATGTATATTTTTTTTAAATAGAGCACTTATGATTATAATTTTCACATAACACATTAACTTGATTGATTAATGTTATTATCACTGAATACTGAAGAATATTCTGTAGTCTATAATTTTTAGTTGATAATGATGCAAAAATGTCTCAATAATTTTTGATTTTATAAAAATAAAATAAAAAGATATGAAATTATTAATTAGAAATTTGCATAATTATCCAAATTTCAAACTCAATTACTTTTGCCATTCTTGAATTTTTGTAAGCATACGAACATTTTAAAATTATTATTTTTTTTTTAAATAAAACAAAAAATTACTTAAGAAAAGCCCCTATACCCGCTCACTTTTCATAGTGAGATTAAATCACTCAATATAAAGTAATTAATAAAATGAAAAACCATATTCTTTATTAAAGTTATTTTTTGTAGTTTTAAGTATTAGAATAAAATTTTAGTTTGAATCGTAAATTTTGTTTTTCCATCAGAGCAATTATTTACAACTTAAAAATGTTAGGATGTTTGTTTTCGTCAATTTAAAAAAAAAAAGAAAAATTTAATAAAATGCTCGTTTAATATTCTGCACATTTTATAAGATTAATCAATCTAATTTTCCTCGAATAATGTTTTTAATAAATTGCATAAAAATTTTTTATAAAGTGATTGTAATATTTTTCAAACTTACTATAAAGATAAAAACTATTTATCTAATTGTTTATTAATTTTTCTCAATTATTAAGTTTTATTAATTCATTCGTTAATGATATTTAGGATTAATTTAAAATTTATAAACGTTTTAAAGTAGACACCATAAATTATAAAAATCACTTTTAACTATTATTGGAATTAAAAATTGTGTCAAATCCAAATTATCGCCGATACTTATAAATATATAATGAAAATAAAAATTAAATATTAGACAATTTTAATAATTATAATAATTAATTATTTGAATGATGACAGAATAAATAAATAAATAAATGAAAGAAATTATTTTATAATAATATTCAAAGTAATAAACATATATATATTTAGATAATGCCAAAAATATTCGTAATTAAAAAAAATAGTTTGATGAAAATGTAAAAACTAAATTAATAATCTGAAATTGTCATGAATTTATTTAAACAATTAACTTTATTATTATAATTATACAATAGGGCGTAGGTACAATAATTAGACAAAGAAAAAATTAAAAAGAAAAAAAAACAATTATTAAAATTAATTAATGTATTTATATATTGTAATCCCTAATACATATCTGTGCAATAAAAGTATCTGTATCCCTCCTAATTATTTAGTTATTATTATCACTTTTTTACTTCTACATTTATATTTATTATTTATAATTTCGTAAAAAACAAATACAAAGTAAATATTTAAATATTTTCAGTGAATAAATAATTAATTGACAAATAAATAATTCATATTTCAATCTTTTATGGCGATGAATTACTTATTTGTAGAATTAATTGGTAAAATTAATTGATTTGCTAGTTTATTGTTGTTTAGTAGTTTTGTTGCGTTGATATAAAACATAATAAAAGATATAGATAAATAATGAACTTAAAATTAAACTTCATCTTCATTAAACAACATGTTGGGAATCCCATCGTTGATTGGAAATTTCCGACCAGATTCAGGACAAACCAAGTCGCCGTTTATAACCTCAACTTCAAGTAAAACATGATGTACTTTTCGTAGAAAATCTTCGTTATTTTCGAAATCTTGTATTAATGTTTGAGGTAATTCTCCAACGTGTCCTATCTGTTTAATAAAATAAACAGATAATTAAATAAAGAAATTATATTAAATGGAAATATGATTGCATATAATTGGCCGACGAAAATGAAATTTTATTTCCCGTTGACTTAAGTAGTCTGGTAACTCGGATTGAAAAAATCGAAAAATTTTTTTTTGCTTAATTCGAAAGTCCAATATATTGAGAATATACTGTGAAAATTTCAAACTGAAATTCAAAATAGGAACGGAATTACAACGAGTTTTAAAGAGCGCATCATAGTTGTGCACCGAAGGTTACTGAAACTTTAAACGCATTAATCTCGAAATAACGTTTTTACAGTCGGCTCGTGTTATAACTTTTTTTCTATTTAGCCTATTCGTCTGAAACTTTAACTGGTTATTCTACACTAGGGTGATTCAAAAAACAAACAAATTTTTTTTTTCTTCCAAACAGGTTCAAAAGTTTCGTTTAGATAAAAAAAGACGCCTGTGAAAATTAGAGCTCTTAATATTAATATTAACATTGTCCGCATTGCACTTTTCTATTTCCCATAAGCATAACATGGAAAAAATTTTTTTTACGTCTTCTGATTTTTATAAGTAGCTAACGATGCGTCATAGAAATAATTGGCAGGCATATTTTTGTAGGGAATTGAATGCTCTACAAAAAAAGATTCTTATCATTTTTTGAGGAATCTATTTGTTCAAACGTTATTTGAGGTTGAAGTCGAATTCATATTAAATTTTGAGATTTTCTTACTTTTCCAGCGAAACTATCAGACCTATTACAAAATATCATTGGACCTTTTTTGTAGACAATTTTATTCCCTAGAAGTTATTTCGAATAAAATTTTTTCGAATTCCGCATTGTTTTCTAGTTATTTTTATTTTAATGTCATGCTCATAAAAAAAATAGTCTTCTGATCGATTTTAAGAGCTTGACATTAAAATAAAAATAACTAGAAAACAATGCGAAATTCAAAAAAACTTTGTTTGAAATAACTTCTAGGGAATAAAATTGTCTACAAAAAAGGTCCAATGATATTTTATAATAGGCCTGATAGTTTCGCTGGAAAAGTAAGAAAATCTCAAAATTTAATATGAATTCGACTTCAACCTCAAATAACGTTTGAACAAATAGATTCCTCAAAAAATGATAAGAATCTTTTTTTGTAGAGCATTCAATTCCCTACAAAAATATGCCTGCCAATTATTCCTATGACGCATCGTTAGCTACTTATGAAAATTTGTTTGTTTTTTGAATCATCCTATTCTACACACTTGTAGTTTTCGTCGAAACTAGAATTAATTTTTTTCACTCCTAACTTTCCATTTTACAACCCTTTTTACGTGGAAAAAATGACTTTTTTTCAAAGTCCGCCATTTTATTATTTTTCGATAAAATTTCATAATCCTAGTTCCAACGAGAATGACATGCCTATATATTAAGACTAATCAAGAATTTTTAATTTCGGATGTCCTTAAGAGTCAAATCACCTGGGCCATTTACGCGCTTTTTTTTTAGGCGTCAACTTTAAGCTACAATAATAATAATAATAACAATAAATTATTTAATTTCCTCAAAAACAATTTTTTTGTTACCTTAAGATGTAAATAAAAACATATTAAAAATGCAAAACTTTTCATTTGTTCCTTCTAAAAAAAAGCATGAAGACGGCATGAGTTATCAGACCTACTACTTCAAACCTTTTTCTATTTAAATAGGATTAAACTTTTATTTAAGTCAAAATTTTTACTTTTGCTTTAAAAAGTCTATTTTGCTGCCACCCTCACACTCTCTCTTCTATCTTATCTTGATAATGATGCTATTTAAAATAGCTTTTATGAAAGAAGTGCCGAATATATCGTAATTTTTAAAATCAAAAGTTCAATTTTATAAAGATCATATTGTCAGTATTTTAAGTTATTTTTTTTGTGAAATTTCATATAATTGTCACTACACACAAAGTATATAGTTATGATTTATTTATAACAAAATAAGTATAGTTTAAATAAATTGGTTTAATATAAATATTGATCACATTCTATTTATAACTTATAAAAAAAAAATAAAATAAAGAATTTCTATAATCTTATTTTTACAATTTTAATTTCAATATTTAATTGTTTGATTTTTTTGCAATCTATCTAAGCATTAATTTTATATTTCTTGTAATTTATATAAAATAGACTCAATTATAAATAATAATAACTTTATTTAATTAAATAAAACGACTCCTAATGGCAGAAATGGCATATAGATAAACAAATTAAATTAAACAAAATAATAAAAACAACAGATTGTTTTCTTTGTCGTCATTCTTCTCGCTCTTATATTTATTATTTTTATTAATTACCTAAATATGTACTGTTTGTAATTACTCCACAAATGTGAAATAATAACGAATATAAATTTTGTTTTCCAGTTTAAAATTCAATAATTTTGTACTTAATAGATAAATAAGTAATTAATTTTAAATTAATTAATAAATTAAAGAAATTTCCTTTTAATTTTTTAAATATTAGCTTTTGTACTCAGGTACTCATTCTTACCCTACTTACCCTGTGATATATATTTTAATTTAAACTAAACGACTAAATCATTTGATTTTTACATGGTTTTAGGTGTATGTATATTATATATTTATATATGTAATACTTACACTGTGTGCAGCTTTCCATAACGTATTCCAATCAATTTTAGGAATAACTCTAGCAATAAATTCTGAATTGAAATCAATATCTGCAACTTTAATATCTTTAGCCTGTTAAAAGTAAAAAAAAAAAAAATAATATTATTACTAATTAGGAATTACCCATAAAAGGCAAATTACACAAATCAATTTACTAAATTATTAATTAATTATTCATTTAAAAAAAAATAACGATCAATAATGTAACCACCCACGTGTTGACCTACCGTGTACACAAACCATTTTTAACGAATTGAATATTAAATAAAAGCAGTGTTATATTTAAATAAATTAATAACTTACAACAATACCGAGAGGATAACCTACGGTTACTCCTTTTAATCCTCTTGATGTTAACATATTATGTGTTAATAATTTCATAATTATTTATTTTTTATGTATATTTATTTATACAAGAAAATAAAAGGTAACATAAAATACGAAGCATGGACGTTAATGTAATGAGAATAAATAATAATAATGATCGAAAACAAAATATACTATAGATAGATAGTTATTACTGTACTTTGGTGTATACTATTAGTATTTCTCATAAATTTTACTAGTATAATTATTATCGACAGTTGATAATAAAATTTATATTGTAAATATATTTGAAATTCTTATTTTTATATAATTTTTTTGACATTTTTACCTGTAAATCATTAATAAATTAAAAATATTCCCATAGAGCTTTTCATAGGAATAATATGAGTGTGAATGTAGCCGACATAAGACAATTTAAACATTTGAAATAAATAAATAAATTAATTAAAATAATGACATTAAAAAGAATTCGCGTACGTATTTTTAATTTATCCTAAATACGCATTTTTAAATTTTTACTCTACTTAGACTTTATTTATTTATTCAAAAATTTAAAAAATTCCTAATTGTCAGTTACATTCACACTCATGAAGTGATTTATTTTTATAAAATTTTTATGTGAATCGATTGAATTTTATGAAATTTTTTAAAGTGCTAAAAGTTAGCATACGTATAATTGTTTTTTCGTTTTAATAAACACAATTAAATACTGACAAAGAAGTAATTATCAAAATATGATCTTGACGTTAACAGACAATTAAAAATTTTTATATTTGTTTTTCAACAAATCAATGCAAAAAAAAAACTGAAAACATGCACATGTAAAAAATTCAAAAATCTATAGGTGCAATTTTTTAAGAATATTTTTTTTTTTTTATAAATTATTGTTCCGAAAAAAATCAAAAAATTTTGAGACATCGGTTAACTTCATTATCATTTGCAAATTACATATTAGGAATTTAGAAAAATTATTGTGTATATTTTTGCAAATTTTCTTCTGTCAAATATCTTAGTAATTAAAAACATGAAATTTGTCAGATATGTGCTACTTTCACAAACATTAAAATATTGGATATCAGTATTTTTTAACATCAAATATCATGAGTGTAAATGTAGCAGACATACAACAATTTTTTAATTATAATCACAATCTAGATCTGTACCTGACAGTTTAACTTTCTGCCTGTTTGTGAGAAGAATGGCGCTGAGCTAATTTTTATCATTTGTTTTTATGAGTGTAAATGTAGCAGACATAAGACAATTTTTAAATTACATATAAAAAAATTAAAGAATGGAATTGATAAAATAAAAAAAAAATGCATGTATTGATGGTAGAATTTCCTAAAAGTTCATTTCTTTAATTTTTTGTTAAAACAATTTCATTTTATTGTTTAAAAATTTAAAAAATTGTCAGATGTCCGCCAACTTTACTGTCATTTTGTTTTTATGTGTGTGAATGTAGCAGACAATTGGCAATTTTTTAAATTTTAGAGTAATTTAATAATATGTAAGTAGAATAAAAATTAAAAAATGCGTATTTAGACAAATGCTAAATCCGTACGCGCATATTTTTAAATTTCATTATTTCAATTAATTTATTCGAAATTTGTTAATTGTCTTATGTCTGCTACATTCGCACTAATTTGTTTATCCATAAAAAAAGAACAACTTTTTTCCCTCTAAACAGAGCAAGAATTTAAATTTTCTTTGCAGGTATGGTGTAATATACTAATTTTGTCCCGCTTAATTCAAATTCAAAATTATTTCAATAATTATTTTTTTCCATATCAGATAATTTTATTTCAATCATTAACTTCTGAATCATCTTTTTTAAAAATTTTACAATCCACCTTTAGGTAAATTAGTATATAAATATATGTATAATAAATAACGCAGTTCATATAAAATTATTCGATGGATCGAAGTATCGAGTTCGATATATTTTCCAAACACTTGCATATACTGTAGGAAAATAAAGATAACAGTATAGTATTTTTTAAAAACTGATTGCTTTATAGCCTACAAAAAAAATTTACCCAAAATTTATATCAATTCACATATATATTCATATGTGTATAAATAAAAGAGGTTAAACAACTAAACTGAAGCGTCCAATCGCGTTTACGTCCAACAAATTATCAACAAAAGTGATAAAAAAAAAAATAAGTAAACTCATCATATCTGTCGTCATTGTGTTAATTAGCAGCCACATCATCTGTCTTCGAAAAATTTTAATAATTATCTATTAGAAAAAAAAATTATAAAATTTAAATAATTATAAATAAATAAAAGTTAGATTACCAGCTGGGGAAGTAATAAAATAAAATAATTAAGCATTAAAATATATAAATAATGTCAATAAAATCTTGACAAAAAGTTAAAAAAAAAATAGACAATAATATAAATAAATATAAACATAAATATATTTATAATAAAATGGCATCAGCAATATGGTTTGGATTGTTGGTGATAATAATAAATATTATTTTGTTAATTGAATATGTTAAAACAGATGACTTTGAATTTATGAAAGCTGATGAACGTGAATCGTTAAAAGAAGAAGCACGTGACATGTTTTACCATGCATACAATGCCTACATGTCAAATGCATATCCAGCTGATGAACTAATGCCTTTAAGTTGTAAGGGACGTTATCGTGGTACTGAATCTGATCGTGGTGACATTGATTCAACGTTAGGTAATTTTTCTCTTACACTTGTTGACACTTTGGACACTTTGGTAGTTTTGGGTGACTTGGAAGAATTTGAAAATGCTGTTAAATTAGTAGTACGTGATGTTAAATTTGATACTGATGTGATAGTCTCGTTGTTTGAGACAAATATACGCGTACTTGGTGGTTTACTCAGTGGTCATATTTTATCTGAGTACTTACAAGTACGTGCTGATATTATGCCATGGTATCGTGGAGAATTATTGAACATGGCCAAAGATCTGGGGTATCGTTTTCTACCTGCATTTAATACGACGACTGGTATTCCGTATGGAAGAATAAATTTACGAAGTGGAATGAAGAATGTACCGGCTGAAATGTGCCGGGAAACTTGCACTGCTTGTGCTGGTAGCATGATACTGGAGATGGCTGCGTTGTCCAGGTTGACAGGTGAGGGAATTTTTGAAGAGAAGGCGCAAAAAGCCATGGACGCGTTGTGGAAAATGCGGCACAGAGGAACCGATTTGATGGGATCTGTTCTAAACGTACACTCGGGAGATTGGGTCAGAAGAGATTCGGGTGTTGGTGCTGGAATTGATTCTTACTATGAATATTGTTTGAAAGCATATATTTTATTAGGTAAGTTATTATTTTATTCGTTTTTAGCTCAAAACTTACATCATATTTATATCAATAAGTATTTTTACTCAATTAAAAAGTAACAGAATTAAACACTTCCATACCAACATCTAGGGAAGTATTTTTTAAATTTCCACTAAAAAAAAATAGGCAAGTTACTGGCTTGAGTACGATTTTCAAAAATATAATTTTTTAAATTGTTCTATGAGTGTGAATGTTGCAGACATGGAGTAAATAGTTATAAAAATAACATTTATAAAAAATGCACTTATTAATTTAAAAATTTTTTAAATGCGCATTTTTTTTAAATTTTATTTTATCATTTATTTACTCTATTAATAATTTTACATTTGTCTGATGTCTGCTACATTCACACTCATGTTGTTCTAATCTACGACGCGCTGATAAAAAAAAAATATATAGCGACTTAAAGAAATAAAAACATTGATAATTTTTATGCATTTGAAAGACAAACAAAAAACACATGATAAAAATTATAATTTTTTTGTTTTAAAACTAAAAAATATATTGAACTAACCATTTTTGCATGACTTATGATGCGAAGCATCAGAGAGTGCTTTACGATCGAAAAATTTTTTTCGTCTCACTTCGGCAACTATTTCAATTATTATACCCTTGTTAGTTCACGGAATCAAGATATTTTGCATACTATTTTATTTTTATGAGCAAAAATAGGGTGAGCTTCATTTTAAAATAATTATCGAGTAACTTGTAACCTTAATAAAGTAGTCTTCTAATTATTTTGTAATTTTTATAATAATAATTATGAAAATAATATAAATAAATTTTTAGGTGATGAAAAATATCTAGGAAGATTTAATAGGCATTATTCAGCAGTTATGAAGTACGTAAGTCAGGGTCCAATGTTATTAGACGTACACATGCATCGTCCAAATACAAATTCGAAAAATTTTATGGATGCATTATTGGCATTTTGGCCTGGTCTACAGGTAACATTGCTCACTAACTAGGTGTAGATAAGTAATGACATCTCAACCCACAAAAAATGTATTTTTCAAGTTTTTGTACCAAATAATCCCTTAGTAACTAGAAGATTTTTTTTGTGCAGTTAAGCGTTAATACGAAAATTTTTTAAAATCATAAAATCAAAAAAATTTTTGATACAAATTAATTATATGGAAAAAATTTTTTTGCAAAATCGAGTTAAGAGCATTCTTAGACAGTGCCCCCCCACTTTTTAAAAATATTCAATGACCTTGAACTGTCACAAGAGTATTAACATTTTATTAATTAATTTTAAAAGAATTAAAGCATTAATTGAAAAAAGGACAACGCAGTTACAATTTTGCCGAGATGTCGATTTAAAAAAAAATTATTCATAGTTGTTATCAATTATTCCGAATTAAAATGTTGACATAGAGATTTTACTGAAATTTATTTTTCAAATAATAATAACTCCTAATTGATATCAACTGTAAATAATTTTTTTTAGATCTTTGTCTCGGCGAAATTGTAACTGCGTTGCTCTTTTTTAAATTAATACTTTAACTTTTTTAAAATTTAAATACGGTCATTACAATTGAAAGTCATTTAATATTTTAAAAAAGTGGGGGACACTATCTGAGAATGGCCTTAAGTAACTTGAGTTTAAATATGTTGTAATTATTTTATTTTATCATTTTAGCAATACAGTGTCAAGTTACTTTAGATTACTTGCATTTAATCGTCAAATATGATGAGTAATTTTTTAAAACCGAGTCAAGTTTTTATATTTTATATTTCGTAATACAAAATTTAAATTCATTTTAAATGGATTTACTTATTTTAGATCCTCAAACTTAAATTTTTTTTCTTTGGCATCAATTAATAAAATCACATAGAAGTCATTAATGCTCGAATAATTTCCCGATAAATTTTATATAAAAATTTTTAAATCTTTAAACGCAATTTCTTCAAAATTGCGTCTATGCTATTTGACACATTATTGCTTATCTACATCCAACTAATAATCTTAATAATAAAATTAATGAATAATTCTATAGGTATTAAAAGGTGACATTAAACCAGCAGTAGAAACACATGAAATGCTGTACCAAGTATTACAACGTCACAACTTTATTCCTGAAGCATTTACAACAGACTTTCAAGTACACTGGGGACATCATCCATTGCGTCCTGAATTTTTAGAATCAACTTACTACCTCTATCGTGCCACCGGTGATCATTATTATCTAGGAGTAGGTCGTAAAGTATTAAAGAGTCTTCAAACTTACGCACGTGTACCATGTGGTTATGCTGCAGTATCAGACGTCCGTACAAACAAACATGATGACACTATGGAGAGTTTTGTATTGTCTGAAACATTTAAATATTTATATTTATTATTTGCTGAATCAAGTGATTTAGTACTTGATATAGATGAATTTATTTTTACAACTGAAGGCCATTTGCTGCCATTAACTTTAGCATCGTTACGAGCTAATGTATCTTCTGTAAGTAATCAGTCAATTGTTCAGTCATTAACTATTTGAATAGTTTTTTTTTATGCAATAAAGAATGATAATCGATAATTATAAATAATTTAGGATGTAGATATCGATACAGTTGAACTTGATGAATTAGATCGTACATGTCCAAATAGTTTGCATTTATTTCCTGCATCTGTACGAAAGCCTTTACGAAATATGGTTGAAGATGTTTGCCCAAGAAGATCAATGAGACGACGTATAAGTGCCGCACAATTTCAGGTAAAACTTAAATTATTATTCTTTTTTTTAATCCAAGTACTTAAAATTAAAATTATGTTCGTTCATTGATAAGAATAATTATATATTTTTTTTATACCAGTTAATTATTACGGGACTAATTATCTTAATTATAGGCAAATAATTTGGATCATTTAAAAATATTGAGTAGTATGGGTATCACTGTACTGACGATGGCTGACGGGCGTATGCAGTTATTACATACATTTTCAAATGTAAGTTTTATTGGTATAATTAATTATTCATTAATAAAGTGCAGTGTTGATATTTATTTTTGAAGATAATTATCTATTAAATTTATTTATTTTACGAAGACATTATTTTTCACATCCCAAGCGGCACAAAAAAAATTGATGACTTGTTGGTAAATTTAAGTTCACAATCGGTTTCATGGTAACAAATTGTCGCGTTAAATTTAAATAAAAAGTCAACAATCTTTTTTTGTGTCACTTGGGATAATTAAAAAATTAAAAACGTAACGTCAAATTAATATATAATGTAATGAATCAATTAATAATGTTTTTTTAATATTTTAAAAATACATCATTAATTAATTTTAAAAAACTTTAAATATGACGTGTTCGACTGCTTGCTCTGGTCCAAGTAGCACAGAGACAACTTTAAGATGTCTTTCAAAAAGACAAGACAAATTTTGTTATGTTTCAAAGCCAAGCTTTTTTCATATAAATAAGACATACGGATGTTAGTCCTAGGAGCCATAGGAAATTTGTGTTTTTTTTTTTTTTTTTTTTTTCATCTTAAAAAAGTCATTTCAATTAAAAAATTGCTTAGATGACTTATTTGACTATTATTTGTAATTTACTTTTTTTCGTCACTTGTATCAAGTCTTTTGAGCAGATAATTTTTCGGTGCCATAAATTTCTGATTATTTTGTCAACATATTGGTGCGTTATTGATAGGTCAAAAAAACAGCCTCAAAACTCCTATCTTATAGATGTCACAAAACTAAGTGTGCTACTTGGAGGGTTGCTCGGAATAGAGTCGATTAATGTCGAAAGAATCTGATTGTCAATTTAAAAATTAAAAATTATCTTACTCTGAAAATTTATTAATGAATAAAATTTTCAGTATTTAAACATTAACTATAAATAACTAAATATCATTATAACTCAATATTTATAATTTGTTTCTTGATAAAAAAAAAATATTTCAAATCTTATTCATGTGAAAGTTATTTCAAAACTTTGTTTATTATTAACTGTCAATTTACTTAGTTCTTAATATTTTTCAAACCTTATTTTTATTCCATTAACTCTAATTTTTTTTTACCTTTAATATATTTTTTCAATTCCCCGTTTATTTATACGTCTTTAAATTTTTTTTTTAAATTTTCTCAACTGTCTCGCTACTGGTCTCATTATCCTATCAAATTAAGTTCTTTTTTTTTTCATTATTAAGGCTAAATCAATGGAAGACGCTGAAGAAGGTTTGATATTTATGCAAGAGATGGTCGAATTGAATCGCAAACAAACTCAAGAATCAGACAAACAAAGACTGGCATTAATGATAAGACGTACAGATATTGATAAGGAATCAATATTATTAGGCGGACCTGCACAATTTGGATTACAGTTAACGGGTTCAGTTAAAGTTACTGGCAAACCTGTTTTAACAGAACCTAAAGAAGCGTGTAGTGAGTTAACAAATGTTGATATGATTAAAGGAAATATCGCTGTTATATTTCGTGGCAACTGTATGTTTATTGAAAAGGTTTATTATCATTTATTATTTATCATTAATCACTTTTTTTATTAACCATCTATTATTATTAATAAAAATTTATTATTTACAGGCAAGAATGATCGAAAAAGCTGGTGCTATTGGCGGTATTGTATTGGATACCGTAATTGGATCGACAATAGCAACATCTGCAATGTTTGCAATGTCAGGCGACGGTATTAGCAAAGATGATATTAAAATTCCATTATCATTTTTATTTAATGTTGAAGCTAATGAACTTGTACGCGCTATTAGTGAAAGTAATGGCGCTATTACTGTCACAATGGGTACGATAAATTAACTATATTTTACCCCATCTTTTTTTATTTATAATTATCTAATAAAATAACTATAAATTCAGGTAATTATGTAGTGGATAAAGTCGATAAAAATGAATCAGATGATTATTTATCAATGTTTGAACGTCTTAAGTCATCAGTAAAAGACTTTTTGACACGACCATCGCAAACTGTAAGTAAAATATATTTATTTATCATAAATTACATGTAAATAATTATAATATAAATATATATTTTATATATATTAGAGTGATAGTACACAAAGTACAATAAGTGCGCCAGCATTAGACAGTAATAAAGAAGAAATGATTATTGATAAAGATCATATACGTGCAATAATTCCACATGAGTCGGCAAGTAAAAATAAACAATCACGTGATTTAGTTTTATTTGTTAAGTTATTAATTAATAAAAACTCTCCATCACTTTCTACAAGTTTGCCTCCCACTTCTTCTTCTTCTTCTTCATCTTCAATGCCTTTACCAGAATTATCAGAATTTGAAAAAGGCTGGCGTGTTCTTAAACAATTTTTAATAAATCGAATTTATTTAAATACTAAATTCCCGCCTTATCAAGTTGTTTCTATTAGTCGCATTGAAATTTATTACGATTGGATGCAAAAAGAACGTAACCCAAAAAATCAAGTAAAAAGTGATGAATTGAGTACATTTGAATTAGTTACATGGTTTATTGATGAATTGAGTGATACTTTTCCAAATTTTGAAAAAACTGATTCATTTAATTCTATTTCTGGTGCTTCAAAAACATTAATGCAAAGATTAAAAACATCTGAGTCTAATATTAATAAAAATGATGTTATTAATATCGATGATAATAACGATGATGATGATGATAATAATGATAGTGATAGTGATAAAGTCCAGAAAGTTGATAAAAATAATATGGTTAATATTATGGAAACATATAAAATTTATGATAATTTAATGGAAAATATTCAAGATGTTTTAAAAAATTTGAAAACTGAATTTCGTAATAAAAATTTAGATGATAGTAATAGTAATAATAATAATGATAAAAATACAATTAAAGATAATAAATATCGAGATAACTTAATAGTACCAAATTATATAAATAAAACAAATCAAAATGAATTAAAAGAGAAAATAACTGATGAAAAATTAGAAACTGATAGTGTTGATAGTAATGAAATCGATGTTAGTAGTGATGGAGGTGAGAATAATGAATTAATTGCGGCAGATGATAGTGTAATTGAAAGGAGAGATAATGAAGAGAAAATAGTTGATGATAGTAATTTTAGTAATAATGAAGAGAATGTAAATAATAAAGAGAATGCGACAAAGAAGAAAAATGATGAATTATAACGTTAGTTTTTTTTGTTTCAATAGAATTAAATTGTATATTAATTATAATTGGAAGTTATCAGATATTTTTTTTTTATTGTTTAATACTATGGAAAATATTTATTATTTTTAAAAATAGTCGTTATTGATTCAGAAAATTATTACTATTAAAAATAGTAATTGCTATTTCAAATAGTTATTACTATTAAAAAAATTATTGCCACTAAAAAAAAACAATTTCCCTTAAAAATAGTAATTATTGTTTCAGAAAATTATTACTATTCAAAGTAGCAATTACTATTAAAAATAGTAATCACTATTAAAAATAGTAATTTTTATTGAAAAAATTATCGCCACTAAAAAACAATCTCCCTTTAAAATAGTAATTATTATTCAAGTAGTTACTACTGTGAAAAATAGTATTTTTTTTTTAAATAGTTATTACACGGAAAAAAAAAAATAGTAGTGGCTACTCTCTGGGATAGTACTGAGTACTTTCTGTAAAAAAAAAATTTTAGACAGTACTGTATGCTATCTAGACTGTATCCACTACTGTCTAGACTATATCCACTACTGTCCGGGATAGTATTCAGTACTTTCCAGAGAGTAGTGGATACAGTCTAGATAGCATACAGTACTGTCTAAAATTTTTTTTTTACAGAAAGTACTCAGTACTATCCCAGAGAGTAGCCACTACTATTTTTTTTTTTCCGTGTACTTTTAAAAAAATGCAGCACCAATTTGAAACAGTAGTTATTTTTCAAGTACACGGAGACAAATGTCAAGTAAATATGCCTATGCAGCATAGTAATAATTACATTACTCTATAGTTTGTACAAGCAGTCAAATAAGAGCGGCGTGACACAAGCTATATAGTACTGCAATTATTATTATGCTGCATAGGCATATTTACTTGAAATTTCTCTCAGTGTAGTTATTACTGTTAAAAATAGTTATTATTTCAAGCAGTTATTACTACACAAGAATATAATTTCTATTTGAAGTGGTAATTATTATTCAAGTAGTTATAACTATTAAAAATACACGGAAAAAACAACGGTAGTGGCAACTCTCTGTGATAGTACTGAGTACTTTCTGTGAAAAAAAAATTTCGGACAGTACTGTATTCTATCTAGACTGTATCCACTACTCTCTGGATAGTACTGAGTACTATCCCAGACAGTATTGAATGTAGTCTAGATAGTAGTGGATACAGTCTAGATAGCAAACAGTACTGTCTGAAATTTTTTTTTTACAGAAAGTACTCAGTACTATCCCCGAGAATTACCACTACTATATTGTTTTTTCCGTGTAGTAATAAGTTTTTGAAATAGTAATTACGATTTTAAATATTACTGCTCAAAATGGTAATTACGATTTTCATTAGTTGTGACTATCTTTGATAAGAATTACTGTTCAAAATAGCCAGTAGTATTTTTAATAATTATGATTTTAATAGCAGTCTCCACGAAATATAGTGGTCATAATAAAAAATAGTTATTACTATTTAAATAGTTAAGACTATCAATATTATTATTTATTTTAATTCAACCTATACAATTTCAGTTGTTATTAGCAGTATTTATTTCTAAAGAAAAAATTAATCATTCAATAGTTGTTACTATTGATAACAATCAATAATATAAACTGTCATGAATAGTTATAATTAACAGTAGCTATCGCTCAATTATTCACTAATACAGTAATTATAATTTAATAATTATTATTTTTTATTGCTATAGATAATAATGATAATTGAATAGTAACTACTATCGATAGAAAATATCCATGTAATTATTTTTATTATTTATTATCAGCGCTATTTTTAGAAACAGTAATTATTAATCATACAATGATTCACAGTAATTACTTTAAAAAATAGTATTTACTTTTTAAATAATTTAAAATGCTATTAATTATTATTTACATCTTAAAGATTTGTAACTAATTAATTCGTTTTATATAAATTATTTTTTTATACAATTAGCTACTATTAAAAACAATAACTATTCATAATAGTAATGACGACCAATATTAAAATTACTTTCCATTTGTAATTATTGTTACTATTAATAGTAATGATAACTTTTTAATTTTTTAATAAGAAATAATTCACGAATTATTATTAATATTTGGACGTAAATAAGTAATGACATGTCAACCCAGAAAAAAATCGATTTTTGAAATTTTTGTACCAAATGATTCCTTAGAAATTAAAAAAATTTGTTTGTGTAGTTAATCGTTAATACAAAAGTTTTTTAAAATCATAAAATCAAAAAAATTTTTGACGCAAATTAATGATATGGAATAAAATTTTTTTCAAAATCGAATTAAATAACTTGAGTTTAAATACTAGACTGAATTGCGGAGGCCCATTCATTAACTGGAATAAAAATGATAGAATCTTGGTACGTTATTGCAATAAGTACTAAATAAACTTTTATAATTACAAGCTACATGTTTATTTGTGATTAACTTTTTACGTTTCAATATTTCTACTGTAATTATTTTAGCAATAAAATCTCAAGTTATTTTAGATTAACGTTTTGAAGAATTAGATTGGCTATTTTGTAGTTCGTAATACAAAATTTAAGTTCATTTATAATGGATTTACTTATTTTAGATCCTCAAACTGATAGTTTTTTTTTTTTGGTCAGTGATGAACAGAATCATAAGGAAATCATTTGTGCTTGAATACGTTATTGCTTATCCACGTCTCTTCATAACTAATTAATTACAAAGATGTAATTTTTTTAAAGTGTTCTCTCGTATATAGTTATTATTACCATTAATAGTTTTTTTTTACTACAGTTATCATTAATATGTGATATACTATTGTACATAGTTATCATTATTATTACTATCAATCTTTGGAAATTTTTTAATGATAAAAAAGAACAAAACTTCTTTTTTTAAGTTAATTATTAGTCATTACAAGTCCGTGTGGCTTGTGTTAAAATGTAAAAAATAATATATATATATAAATTATATAAATAGTGTAAATAATGAGCATAAAAATAATTATAAAAAATTTTATAATTTAAATTATTTGTATTTGTAATAAAATAATTTTTTATGCTGATTATAAATACAGAGAAATAGATAATTGATACTGTATAAAATTATAGCGTTTATATTTTTTCATTATGATGTAAATACTATAATAATAATAATACTAATAATAATTGAAATGAAAGAGAATTAATAAATGATTAAATGGTTATTTGGTGATAATAAATTGAGATATTATTTTAATTTATAACATCTGCCAAACTTATTATCATTATTAATTTATATAAATTATAAATTTATAAATATTAAAATACTGTAATATATATGTATGTATGTATGTATGTATGTATATATACATATATATACATGTGTCATCCTGTAACAAAACAACTGATGCAATTTTGTGATTGTATAAATAAGATATTTAACTGAATAAAGAGAAAATTTATGTAAAAAAAATTAAATGTTTAGTAGTTATTGTGGAAAATTATTTTATTAGAAAACCCTAGTAGAAATAGCTATATAATGATTTATTTATTTATTTACGACAAAAAAGTTATAAGAGAAAAATAACAAATATCACTTATATATAAATAATATCCAGCCGCTTTGTGACTAAAGAAATGACAGTTGATTACGTTACTAAATTTCTAGCGACACTTTTAAATTTATTCGCCAAAACACCAAAAATGTCAATCTCAGATGCAAATTCGTTGATTAACTTTGATATTCCGTGCAACGGAGCTCGCGTGGAGTACCGTGTTTTAACTTTCGGGACGAGTACTCTTGATGTTCTCACTTTAATGTTAGGCACCATGAACTTGAGCAGACCAACTATTTCAGGGACATCCAATTATATATGACCAATTGCACGAAATAAGTATGTATATAATTATATCTCGATACTTTTAATATATATTGAGTGATTCGTATTGAATGAATGAAGTACTTTAATTCTGATTTTGAAGTTTTTCCATTTAAAATGCATAGGGAATATAACTATTTTTTTTCAACTTCCCGCTAAGAAAATTGCAAATTTTCAAAATAAGGGAATTCCCGAACTTAAGGTATTGGTTTCGACAAAAATTATAATTTTTCTGTGAAGGTATGTTTTACCGGCCTAAAAAATTTTTGAGCTCGAAGAGCTCAAAAATTTACAAGTAATAATGTTTACGAGCTCCCTGAGCTCGAAAACAGCGGGAAGTTTTGTGGCTGGCCCGCAGGGTCAGGCGGTTTTCAGAATTTTTTTTTTCAATTCTCTAATGCTCAGCTGCCTTTCAAGTTATCGAGTCGCAATAACTATGACTCCAATTGTCTTTTCTGCATTGGTTCTGAAAATCATTTTTCTAATGATGGTTTGGGTTTTTAGTTGGTATTGACTAAACAGTGAAATTTACGATGAAAATGAAAATAGCAATTAGTTAATAGGTATAATTCTACAAAAATAGATATAAAATTATCTATAAGTTATATATAATTTTA
This sequence comes from Microplitis mediator, assembly GCF_029852145.1. Lineage (NCBI taxonomy): Eukaryota > Metazoa > Arthropoda > Insecta > Hymenoptera > Braconidae > Microplitis > Microplitis mediator. The sequence continues at coordinate 10,385,182 of NC_079976.1, read as the reverse complement.
TTATTATTTTAGTTTTTTAAAATAATTTTTATTTATCGACATGACACTTATCAATTTATTTTAATATTTGACAGATTTTCTAATAATAAAACTCAAATTTTTATTGCTAAATATTGAACGTACATAATCTAATAAGGTTATAAAACTAAAGCAATTAGTGAAGGAGGATGTAATTAAAATAATATATAATATATATATATATATACAATAAAACGTAATAACGATTAATAGCTATCAAAATCAAGTTACGACGCAATTGCTGACAAAAAAAGAATATAATGGATAAAACAAAAAATCAATTTTTTTTAAAAATAGATCATGATACAACACTTATTAATATAAGTTAACTTTTATTATTATTACTACTATTATTATTATTATTTATTATTATTTTTATTATTATTATGATTATTATTATTATTCTTGTAAAAAAGCTGGGAACTTAATACCTCAATCTCATATAAAATAACGAAAATTTTAGTTTTGTTCAATCTTTGATTGTTGTTGGCGCTATCATGAGTTTTAATGTTACTTTCATTATATGATTTAAAATTAAAATTAAAATGTCTCTATATATATTTATTAATAGTTTTTTACAAATATATTTATGTTATATTAATATCATATACGCAGCGGAAGTTTTTAATTATCGGCTACCGAATAATACAAGACCGCATGAGTACGCAATAGAACTAGAATTTGAAATTTTCGTAGATGATTTACCAATTACTGGCAAAAGCTTAATTAATTTCGAAGTTTTGGAGCCTACTGATTGTATCATTTTTCACAAATCTTCAAATATTGTTATTGACGAAGAGTATACGGAAATTATTGGTAATTCTAATGTTACTCATCAATCCTGGAACCCGATTGGAGAATTTTATAACATTAAACTTGGTAATAATCTTACTATTGGTAACTACAGTTTGAAATTACGATGGAATACTTATAACAATACTCAATATTCTGGATTATTTCGTAATTTTAATTTTGATGATCAGGGTAATATGAGGTAAATTTTTTAAAATTTTCATTATTTTTGCTGATATATTTTATAGAGGATTAAATTTTCTGCATCAGTATATTTTTCAGCATCAATTTCTTTCCAACGAATAATCCCATTTCAATGTTTGATACAGCTATCAACGCGTTTTATCAAGTTGTAGAGCCGATACGATTTGAAAATTGATCGGCTCAGTCGTCTTGTAGATATTCGAAAAAAAAATGTTTTTTACCCTTTCTTTCTCCATAACTATATCTCTCAAATGAATCAACCAATTGAGATAGTTCTTGCAGCAATCGACGTGTATTAATAAGTTCGAGCTGTGATTAGATTACAGAATCGATTCATCAGTTCAAAATTATTTTGGCGACTAATTCACTCACGTTAAATCATCTCTACTCTTTTTTTATTGCTCTAAAATGGGTTTAATTGCATACTAGTATAAAGATAATTTATTAAGGAATAATTTCGACTCCGTATTAAGTCGATTCATTCCATTGCTTTAAAATAAATTATTTAAATCCAAGAAATCAGTGCTGTCAGTTGTTACGTATGAATTTTCGGAAACACGATAACTCTTGAAAATTATAATAAATTGGCCCGATTTTTTTTTACTAGCTTTGTATCTTTTGTCCCAAGAATCCTTTTGAAAATCACTATATAAATCCTTGTTATTTATTTGTAATTAATAGAAAACTTAAAACCAGTCATTAATGAACATAAATAAAACCTAAAATTAATAAATTGAAAGTTCAATCATAATTAATAATTTGAAAAAGTGATTAAGATAAATTAATGACTAAAAATAAAATATTCAAAATTATTATGAGCGATTGAGATGTGCACTCATAGATTAATCCAACATTTAATTTTCTCACTTTACTCGATTGAATGATCTGAAATTATCAGGAAAGTTGACGATTGGTAAGCTAATGAGTCGGTTAATTCATTAAAAAGTTATAGAAAGTTTACACACACACAACCCGCCGACTCGGGCGCGTACGTCCATCTAAAAATGGCCAGAATAACTTCCCTTATTTTGAAAATTTTCGATTTTCATAATGAGAAGTAAAAAAAACCCGATATCTTAAGCAATTCTGCAGCAACTCTTACCTAACACTCTTCTAGTAAGTAATCTTGGTTAACAATTACTGTAGACTTTTTCCTACACATTTCCATGAGTCTTTATAAAAAATCTTAAGTTTTTAGCTTTTCTATGTCGACATTATTTAAACCGAAATTTTTTTTTTATAGATTTTTAGTTGGTACTAGAGATTTAGTACCAACATATGCACGACGAGTTTTTCCATGTTGGGATGAACCAATTTATAAAGCTGAATTTATATTTTCAATAAAACACTTGACAAATGTAACTGTGCTATCAAATATGCCGGAAATAAGTAATAAAACAATAAATGCTGATAAAACTTTAACCATTTTCGATAAATCACCAAAATTATCACCACATTCGATCGGTATTGCATTCACGAACTATTTGGTCATTAAAAATCAACACAACAATGTAACCTTCTATACACTCATAAGTAATAACACGATAATTGAAAATTTTTTGAATATGACGAATTTAATTTTGTCACTGTTGGAAAATTATACGAAAATTCCGTATCCCATGCCAAAATTAGATGTGATAATTACACCAGAGATACCAGCTTATGGAATTAAAAATTTGGGTCTCATGTTTTTTAAGTAATAAAAATTTTTTCTAAACTTTTTTATAGTCACAGAGCGAGTTATTTAATTATATTGTTTTATATTGTTGTTTATAAAGCTCTGAAGAAATAATTTATCCAGAAATTTCATCAACAATGGCACTTTATGAGAACAAAAAAATAAAATTTGTTGTATTAGCTGAAGCATTAAGCTATCAATGGTTCGGTAACTTGGTGACACCATCTTGGTGGAATGATTTATGGTTATCTTATGGAATCGGTAACTTTATAGCTTCCAAAATTACTGATCAGGTAAAATTATTTAAAAAATTATGGATAATATGTAGTGATTGTGTTCTTCTAGACTTATAATTATGCCTTTTACTTAAAACCAATTTTTAATTATTATTTTTTGCCCTTTCTTCTTCTTCCCTTTCAGTTCTCAATTTCTCTTTTGTCATAAATTAAATTTTAGACATCTAGTTACATACAATTACTACTTTTTAAATAATTAAATATTATCCAGGCTTATCCAAATGCAAGATGTAGCGCAGAAGACTGGCAATTAATTGAAATGTATAGATCATATCACCGATCGATGTCATTATCACCAGTAAGATTTCCCTCAACGTTAGATAGTCCCAAACAAATTAAAACGCAATTAGACACATTTTATATCGCTAGAGCTGTGCTAATTGTCCGAATGTTGGAGCACACAATAACACCGGATGTTTATCAAATTGGACTACAGAAATATCTCAATAAAAAGTAGTTAAATATTTTACTTTCAAGGTCTATAAAAAAAAAAAAAAAAAAAATAACTAAATTTGAAATACCAATATTTATTTTCAGTAAATTTTGCGCAGTTACAACAGAAGATTTATTCGCTGATTTGCAGTTTGCATACAACAGTAAATTCAATAGATCATTAAATTTAAAAAAAATAATGGATCCCTGGCTACGGCATCCTGGCTACCCCGTTCTCAATGTCTCTCATAACCATGAAAAAAAATCGACTCAAATAACGCAGACAAATATTTTAGATGCCTATTCGAAATTATTACGGACTATTCCTATAAATTATGCAACTAAATCAAAACCAAACTTTTCAACTACAGAACCTATTATTTGGATGCAACAAAATGAATCTTCAATTACTTTGTCAAATGTAGAATCTGATGATTGGATTATTTTGAATATTCAACAATTAAGTAAATATATAGTTTATAAGCATACCCATATAATAATTTTATTAAAATATTGCGCAAATCTGGTCGCCAGTATTCTAGTTGTCTACTTCATTATACGGCTGTCCCTGGCGAATCCGAATTACGGTATTCGGATCAATTGCGGTAAAATATGGTATTTTTGTGAAGGTACGGTACTTCACCGTAAATTTAGGGCAATCTTGCGGTATATTACGGTAAAAGTGCGGTATTGTACCGCAAATTCGCGGCCACATTGTGGTATTTTACCTAAAGTGAAATATTTCACTGTATTCAACCGTAAATTACCGCAAGTTACCGTAAAATGTGGCAAAGTTGCAGTAAAATACGGTAATTTACTGTGATTCCAATCCGCTAGAGGTAAGTCTTGCTGCAGGCACCAATGAAAATCTTTAAATTGAAAATCTTGTGCAAAACACGGCTCATTGATAAAACTACTTATTCATTTATTGGGCAAAACTTGCGCCAATAATTTATTAAAGATACTCAACTAGACTTGCTCAACAAGCGCTAAATATATATCATATGCCAAAGGAAGAGTTAAAGTGACAGAGATAGTTATATAGCGTTTCTTGAGAAAATCTGGCGCAAGTCATGAGTGATATTTTTAATAAATTTCTGGCGCAAGTTTAGCTTAAGAAATGCATAAGGGATTTTTTCAGCGAGCTAAGATATCTACGGTATTATTGCGTACAAAATCATCTGAAAGTCACACAAAATCTTGCAATAATATCTTGTGGTAGATTTATAGCTATGTAATGACGTAGATTCGTAAAGTTTTCCTGCAAGACACTTCTACAAAAATTAACACAAGATTGTTTCAAGATTATCTTTTGTTTGCCATCTTGTTCAAATCCATGTAGTATCAAAAGATTTTTTTAATCAGAGTCAGGGACTTGAAAACTCCTCAAATACTAAAAAATTAACTAAACTGTTTTTTAACCTTAAATTAGATCAATATCGAGTTATATATGATGAAGAAAATTGGCTTCGTATAATTGCTTATTTAAACACTGAAGATTATTTGAAAATCCATCCAATAAATCGTGCTATTCTTATTGCTGAAGTGAATGAAAAGTCAATTGACGCCCAGAATCTAAAGCTTATCATAGATTTTTTGCCATATCTACGTAAAGAAATAAATCTATTGCCACTTTATAACGCTTATCATCTGATATTTCGTTTAACTGGAGAATTAACTTGGCCACTAGTCGACGGTTTCAGCAAATACATAACTTTCGTTTTGGAACCGATAATCAGCAATCTCCGGTTACAAGATTATGGAACTGATAATTACTTTTACAAAGAAGATAACTCCTTAAAATTGTTATTGTCACGGATTTATTGTACCCACAGTAATAATAATTACTGTAAGACATTCGCAACTGAAAGTGTTGACTATGTTCTAAACAATCCGTCTGAAGAAACGTAAATATTGACAATCAATAATTATTATTATTATTATTTATTTATAATAAATTTATTTCTTACTAGGTATTTGCATGATTATTTTTATTCATGGAGTCTATGTTTAATACTAAATAATTACAATGCTACACAATGGGATGATTTTTATTCAAATGATTATCCATTATTACGTCATGATATATTTTTGAAATATAAATATTTACGATGTGCTAAATCACCTCAAGTTGTTGAAAAATATTTTCCAAAAATTTTAGAAGATGATATTGTCAGTACTTCTCATGAGTTTATGGAAATATGTAACTTTGTTATGAAATATGCTGATGATGATACAATTTATATTTTATTACACTATTATATTGATAATTTTGATTTACTTCAAGAAAGGTAAAATTCATATATGTAATATATGTAATTCAAACACGAATTATTCGTACGAATGGGAATATATGATCCATTAATGATTTTATGAAAAAAATTTTAATGTTTACACATACCCATACATGGTCATATATAAACCATATATGGTCCATTTACGGTTTTGAATAAAAAAATGCATGTTTAACTATGAGTATATGGATCATAAATAGTCATGTATAGCCATACATAGCTCATACATGGGCATATATGAAATCACTTGGAAAGTATATATGGCCTTATATGGTTTTGTATGCCCTGACCAAGTCATATATAATATCTAAGATGAGTAAATAATAGATTATGTACATTTATACATGACAATATACGCCTACATATAATCATATATGGACATATATAGCTATATATGGAATAACTCAATAAATATCTATGCTCATATATGGCCATATATAGTTACATATAGTCATATATAGAATTACTGGAAAACTATATGCCCATATATGATTATATATGGTTTGGTATAGTCATATATGGCCATACATAATTTCCGAGACATGAAAAAGTAAATGATGTACTCTAATATATAACTATATATGGGTATACATGGCCATATATAGTCATATATGAAATCATTTGGAAACTATATATGAGCCATATATGATACATATACGGCCATACATGACCATATATGATTCATTTTTCCCAGGGTGTCTGATTAATCAATAACATTCGATTCAAAATTCTAATCGAATAATTTGAATCGTTCATCAGTTTTCAAATTATTCGTAAATTGTTTAAATAAGTATTCGTCAGTTTACGAACTATACGAGAAACTTGAGTTGTTCATAAATTATACTAAATTTTTTATAATTAATTATAGGTTTTTTAAATTTTTAGTTCGATTTTTGAACAGAATATTTGAATTCCAACCGAATAATAATAAGTTAACGAATAATAATAAGTTACGAATAATTTGAATTATAATTTGATTCGATTCGAACATTATTTACACACCACTTTTATACAATTAAATTATTTTTAGAATCAAACTGATAAATTTTTTAAATAATAATAATTATTATTTTTTTCATAGATTTGAAGATAAATCTTTTAATGAAGTGGTTTATAATATGATGACCCTATTAAGTGTTTTTATTAAAAAAGAAGATCAATGGGATGAAGTAAGAGATAAAAAAAAATATGCAAATATTTATCACTCTTAAAAAATTTAATGATTAATTATTTAAATTAACATCTATTTCAGTTAAAAAAATTTATCAAATCAAAAAGTAGTGAACTTGATTCGCAATATGAGACTTCAGTTGAAAATAGTATGAGTTATCTTCATTATGCGACTATCAATGAAAAACATAAATTTGAAACCATAATTAAAAAAAAATTGGAAGAAGTTTATTCCACTACTGAATGAAAAAAATATCATTTTTTCAAATTGTATAAATATTAAGTGTGTGAAAATAGAATTGGCTTTACTTAATTTACATATATATATATTTTTTTTATGTTTAATTGAATAAAATTCCTCAATAATTATATACTTCTTCCCAGTATATTATTTTACAAATAATAATTATTAGTTCAACGCTTTTATATTTGAAATTTCCCGCCACTTACTTAAACAAATATTCAAAAGATGCCGCCAATTTCGTTTAACACAAAAAGATAAAAAAATAATATTTATAAATTTTACCATTGACACGTATATATATTTTAAAAAGTTATCATTAGCATAGATGCATGTTTAACATTAAAGAAAAAACTTTAAACATCTGTCGAAAAATAAATAAAAGTAATAAAAATAAATGAAATAATGTTTAATTCAAAGTTAAAATTTTTTTCGGGCATAAAATAATAAAATATAAATGGCTGTGAGGTTATAAAATTGTTTTGTGTATTAAAAATATTTATTATTATTAGCATAAAAATAAATAATCTCATATAATTAGTAATTTAATTATTTTATTAGAGATAGTATTTAATTATATGATTTAATATAATTTAATTAAATAAATAAAAATGCCACGATTAAAAATGCTTCCACGTACATCACGTATTGTTGCACTATGTTCAGCAGCTAATTTTATAAATGCTGCTGATCGTGTTATTATGCCAATAGCTATTGTTCCAATGACTGATGAATATAAATGGAATTTACATTGGCAAGGTTGGATATTATCAGCATTTGCATTTGGTTATTTTACAAGTCAAGTAAGAATTTTTTTATTTATTTTTTTATTATAATTATTGAGTATCAAGGCCTATTCCAAAATTTTAGCACTAAATTTTATAAATCATTTAAATTTAAATTTAATAAATTTATCAAACAAATTGTTTTGTTTATGAATTTTTATGCCACAATGATGTAGAAATTTTTTATTTCCCGCTAAGAAAATTGGAAATTCTCAAAAATTCGGCAAGTTATTGTTTTCGACTCGATTTTCAAAAATCGAATTTTCATTAGATGTCGATGTTTGAAAGTCTTAGGATGTTATTCTGACATTTTCAGAAAGATATCTATATGTGTGTGTGTTATGTGTGAAACTCATGTTTTTTTTTTTTTTTTTTTTTTTTTAATGAATGGATATAGATAGTTCTTGCGGTATTCGAATGACTTTTTTTGAACTTAGATTTCATGTAAATTTGAGATCATTTACTCTAATAGACTAAGATATTGAAGGAAATGGAAAAAAAAATTTTTTTCAACTTCCCGCTAAGAAAATTGAAGATTTTCGAAAAATTTTCATCGGATGTCGATGTTTTGAGGTCCTAGGAAGCTATTCTGACTATTTTCAGACTGATGTCCCAGTGTGTGTGTGTGTGTGTGAACGCTCTTTAACTTTTTAAGTAAACAACCGATTATTTGGATGGTTCTCAAGGCAATCGAATGAGCTTATTAGCCATCAACTTTCCCGTGAATTTCGATTGAATAAACTCTAAAATAATTAAGACATACGCGTCGAATGCCACCTCAACTATCAAAATCGGATCATTTCTTCAAGAGATATCGTTGTCGAAAAAATTTCAAAAAAGTGTGTTTTCTAATAAATTCAAAATCGCTGAACTGATTGATCCAAAATATTATTTAGCGTTGAAGACTGAAAAACTAAGTCAAATGCTGCCTCAAACTTCAAAATCAATTGATTAGTTCGTTAGATATCGGCGAAAAAAATTTTAAAAATAACAGTTTGGAATTAACTGTAATATCCCTGATTAAGAAAAATGATTTGGAATAATTCAAAACAATTTGAAATGATTTAAACTAATTTGAATCGACTAATATATAGATATACACTTAACATGGAGCAAATCATTTTTCTTAATCAGGGATGATTCATATTTTTACAATAAAAATAACTCTTGAACAAAATGGCATCTAATTTATCATAAAATGGCGGGATGCAGTTCATCATTTAAAATAAGGTTATAAAATGGCCGACATCAACGAAAAAAAAAATCTTTGCGTGGCGTCTAAATAATTTTAAATCCTTAATCTAAAATAATAAATTTAATGAAAAGAAATAATTTATTTATCACAGATAATAGGAGCCAATACAGCAAATAAATTCGGTTGTAAAACTGTGTTAATGTCTGCCGTATTATTATGGTCAATTAGTACATTAATAACACCATTACTAGTTTATTCAGTACCATTATTAATTACTTGTAGAGTTATACTTGGCCTTGGTGAAGGTTTAGGTAATTATTATTTGTACTACAATAAATATCAGTTATCTCCATGTATATTAAGTAAATTGAATTACAGGATTACCCGTAATATTTCATTTATTCGCTCATAGCGTACCTGTTGAAGAAAGATCTCGAGCATTTGGCTATTTAGTCGCAGCTGGTTCTGTCGGCCAAGTTGTCGCATCTATTGTGAGTATTTTTATTGTAATATATATTTATCTGAAAGTTAAATATTGATAAATATATTTAATAATTACACGTTATATTAGTTATGTCCAAGGATACCCTGGCAAGCAAGTTTTTATTTTTTTGGTACCATTGGAATATTTTGGACATTATTATGGTTAGTGCTTTATAAGGAAACGAATTCACAAGATGAAATACCGCTTTTTGTACCAAAGGTAAAATTAAAAATTTCATTTTTCAAATCTTAAAATATTTTTTTAAGATAATTTGTTAGTAATATTTAAAGTATTTACTGCCGTTTCTATATTAAAGTAACAGTTGATTAATTTTTCTACTTCTTAAATCTTAATCTTAGATAAAAATTGAATATCAAGTGAAGTTATGTCATTAAAAATGTAACAAGTTTTTGAAAAAAATGATTATTTTGAATCTTTGTATAGAAAATAGTCAGTTAAAATTAAGTGTACTTGTTTATATTGTAACAATTCAAATTTTTAAATAATTTAAACAAATTTCATTCGGTTATGTTATTAGGCTACCTAACGGACCCAAATTACCGTAAATTACGGTAATCCACCGTAAAATGCCGATTTACCGTAAATTACGGTGGATTTACCGTAATTTACGGTGGGTTTACCATAATTTACGGGAAATCTGCTCGAATTTTACGGTATTCTACGGTAGGTTTACGGTAAAATTACCGTAAATTTACGGTAAATCAGGTCTGCTAGGGCTGCTGCAATATTTCGAGATTCGTAATCTTACTCTTAAATTCTCTCATCTATAATTGGGACTCCCCCTTCTCTTTTTATAAGAAACAGTAAAAGTTATTGGACACATTTCCCTATTAAAGAATATTTAGTAACATTCTTAAGGAAGTTTTATGTAAATCTGTATCTTAAGCAAGTCTGCATGATTATTTTTGGACAAGTCTAAGACAAAATACTTCTATAAGATATCTTGAGTAAATTTGTTGTAATATTTGGCTAAGATACTTAAGTAAGACCCGTTAGCTCATACTTGCTGCAGAATTGCTTAAGATATCTGTTAAGATATCCCTAGTGGATCCTAATTACGGCAAATTGCGGCAATTCGCTATAAATTTGAGGCAATACTGCGGTATTTTACGGTAATTCTTCTGAATGCCGTAAATTAAGGTATTCTCGCGTAATTTGCCACAAATTTCCGTAAAATGCGGTAATTTACCGTAATTCGGATCCGATAGGGTAGCTACTCTTACTTTGTGACGCGTGTGTTCAGTATTAGCATAATAAATTCAGTGGCCCTTGCTTTCAATTCAAATGAGGACCGCTGAATTTGCTATAGGTACTGAATTTAAGCCTTGAGCAATTATAAAAAAAAGAACCCGATATCTTAGGTAATTCTGCAGCAATTCTCACCTAAAATTTTAATGCTAAATATCAAGTTGAAAATTACTGCTGGCTGTTTGTAAAAATTTCTGCAAATCTCTTTAAAAATTCTTAAGTAAGACTTGATTAAATCTGCAGAAACCGTAATGATATCCATCTTTTTCAAACCTTATTGAATCTTTCGTAAGAGACTTGATGAAGAATTTTTTTCTAGTTACTTGTTTAAGTTGCTACTAGGTTAGCAAAAGAAATCTTTAATTTTAAAAACGATTAATAAAAAAATTTTATTTTCAACCAGGTTAATCAAAATAGATCATTACGTTGGACCGAATTAATAAGTCATTGGCCATTGTGGTCACTTTACATAGCACACTTCGCTATGAATTGGAGTAACTACATTATAATGCAATGGTTGCCGACATATTTATCAAGAAATTTATCAGCTAACAAAGAAAGTATCAGTTTGACTGCAGTTCCTTATATTGTTAACTCACTTGTCGGCATTGGTAAATAAATAATTATAAATAACTAACTGTTTCTATGAATGTTAAACATATGTTAGAACTATTAAAAATATGTTAATTAATTAATAGCTGCGGGACACAGTGCCGATAATTTCATTCAAAAAAGATGGTCAATATTGTCAGTAAGAAGATTAATGACAAATATTGGTTTAATAGGCCCTGGTATATTTATGTTGGCATTTTGTGCTGTTGATAATTTACTTGCTGCCGTAATGTAAGTTTATATTTATATACCCATATATATAGTAATAAATGAGAAGCAAAATATAACTGATCTCGAAACAAAAATATTTTAATTTTTTGAGTCTTGAGCTCTAGTTTCTTTTTTTTCTTTTAAATTCTCTTCTGTATGAAGTTGATTAGCCAGTGAATTTTCTATATAATGAATTAATCAATTTATTTATTCAAGATTTATATCAATATCAATGGGACTGTGTGCGTGTAATTCAGCAGGACACTTGAGTAATCACGCAGAAGTTGCACCAAATCATGCAGGTATTACATTCGCGATCTCTAATACGATAGCAACGATACCGGGGATTCTCTGCGGACCTCTAACGGCTGAACTGGTAACAGCATCAGGAGGAAGATGGATGCCTGTATTTGTATTAGCAGCGGCCATTAATTTTACTGGTGCTATTATTTATCAAACTCATTCATCAGCACTACCTGTTCTTTAATTTATTATAAACTATGGAAAAGATTAAGTTATCAATCGTTAATGTTTTTTTGTATATTGACATTTTACTTCAGAACATTGAGAATTAGCTCAACATATCAACGGTCTGACAAACAATTATTGTAATAATTGTTGATATTTTTATAATTAATTAAGAAAGACAAGAAAAAAATGATGACAAATTTGTAAAAATTTTGTTTTTAAATTGTTACCACTTTGTATATAATTCTTTAGATAAATAGGATTATGTTATAATGAACATGTAAATTATGTAAAATAATAATTAGCATAAATTTGAAATGTCATTTATTAATAAAATCGTTGTTTTTTTAATATTAAGAATAATAATAATCCCGCTCAAAAAAATACAATTTAAAATTATTAATAGTTTCTGTAAATAATAAATTTTATTTTTATTTTCTAATGTGGGCATGTATTGTTAATCCTAATAAATAATATTTCCAGGTCATGGGATGTATTTTAAGAGCAGGAAAAGATTTCTCACATATGGCAACCTTGAAGTTCCTGTTCATCTCATTAGTGAGACCAACATTAGAGTATGAGACTTGAGGCTATTCATCGTAAATTTATAAAATTTACTGTATATCTACTCAAGAAGAATGGGGTTGAAACAAATGTGATAGATCAATACGCTTCACTTGATATATGGAGATTACAAACGCGACATTCGTATTACCAGCTTTGTTGTTTCTTTAAAATTATCAATAGTTATTTTGTATCTCCGGATTTATTAAGACAAATAGAACTGAATATCCCGAAATTTGGCTTAAGGAATAGCCGTCTAGTCCATATACCCACTACGAAAAAGCTATTTATTAACAATAGCCCATGGATAAGACTTTTTGATGCAGTCAACAATTACTCTGGTGAAATAGAATTCTTTGGAGGTAGATTGGAGAAATTCAAAAAGTCAATATACGATTTATTTACATATTAATTAAAACTAAACTTGTTATCTTTGTAAACATATATCTTGCGTATTAAATATTCTAATTTAAAATTTTATATCATACTGTAAATTGCAGAAATGCGTTATAAATAAATATTAAATAATTTTTATTCCAGGTACACGGAGGGAAATATACTGTCAATAGTACTACACGAAATGGTAAATAAAGTAACTGTTATATTGCTACATAGTACTCAGTCCATGAAAAAAAAAAAAAAATTGTAAATTTTAATGTGTCGTTTAGTAAATTATACTGTATTTTTATGTAATATTAAGTTATATATTGCTCATACATTATTTTCAAGTAATGTTTATACGGTTTTAAAATGAAAAGACATGGCTGAAATGGAGCGAGATCTACTGTAATAATTACAGTGCAGATTAATTTCGTTGATTGCATCTTGTAGCTAATAAATTAATCTTCAAATCACATTGCTATGACTTTATCTAAAAATTTATCGTTTATTGTGACGTTTGAAAGCAACTGTATGATTTGTCAAGAAAATATTGAGCTTTGTGACCACGATAGCGCCCACAATTCTGAAGGGATCTGAGTAAAACTTGGCACACATATTTTTTGGTTCGATAGCTTGATCAAGTTCAGAAATGAGCCAAAAGGTCGATTAGTTTAGAAGTTATAGGTGTTTGAAATTTCAAAAATTTAGGAAAAAAATCATCTGCTGTTTTATTTAGAAATAACTTGAAACGAAAAGTCATAGTGCATTATTATTCGATATTTTAAAGCTTTTGCATTAGCTTTCATTTCTGTTACTCAACTTGCCATTTAGACGATTTCTTTAGATATTTTGATGGCATTGGAATTCACAAGAAAATGATAACAAAAATTTGGTTTTTAATTAACTTTTATCGAAAAGCTAGAAAATTAATTAAATTAATTACGAGAAATTTACTTTCATTTCAGTTGCCGAAAGGTCTTTTTTTCTTTTGTTAATTAATAATATTATTGATCGTTTATTTTTATTTTTTTCATTAAAGCATGAAATTTCTGTAATTTAGTATTTTTGACTCGAGAAAATATATTTCTAAATTAATGATAATAGAGCAATTTTTAAAATGTTAATCTTTTCGTAGCAGCATAGTATTATTTACAGTGCAATATTGATATAAGTGCATACTTTGCCATCATAGCTTCATCAACTTCACTTTGAAATTGACATCAAGCGAGAATTCATTACTATGCCGTAGTGTAATTATTACTAGGCTGCCACAGGAATAACAGCTCTACTTTTCTCACCGTGTAGTAGTATTTACAATACATTTTTCATCATGCGTGCATGTAGTTTTTCAAATCAGTCTTTATTACAATAATTTGTTAATACAAATACATTAATTATTTAAATAATTAACAATAAATAATAACATTAATCAAAACCAGCTTGATTATAAATATAAATAATACATTTTATTCAATAATAATAATAATCACTAATCATTTGAATTTATATTTATTTATTTTTATAATTATTTATTCAACTCGTTTTTCAATAATATTTATTTATTTACTTATTTACCGTTGCTGTAATAGGCAAAATGACTCGTTTACTTATTTTATTAAATGATTCCTCAAAACTTAAAAAATCATTACTTATTTTAGTTTCTTCATTGTCTTTATCATTGTCAGTATCCTTATTTACTTTTTCAGTTAAACAATCATTGATGAAATTACAAACAATATCAATATATACATCACGATATACTGCGTAATGTTTAACATGTGGTGAATCTGTAAATAGTACTAGTTGGACTTCGACTCCACGTTTTGCACGATAATATGCAAATTTTTCAACGTCCTATTTGTTAATAACAAAATAAAAGTTGATTAGTTATAATATTAATTTATATAAAAATAATGATCATAATATCTTACTGCTGCGGGTATCAACGTATCAGCATTTGAGTAGAGAAAAAGTTGTGGCCACTTATTTGATTCATTAATTAAAGTATAGGGATTAGATGGTGATGGTAAGTTTGATAATCCCAGTGCATGACTTATTGTCTAATTATTTAAATTATTTATTATTACTAAGTAACAATTATCATTTTTTAAGGCATTTTTTTTTTCATCCCTGATTAAAATCTGTAATTTACTTAAAATTAAATTTTATGAATTGTGGAAGCTACCCATGTAAAAAAAAATGTTTCCTGCAGAATTAATAAGATTTTCTGGAACATGAACGTCCCGTGTGCAAACCACTCGGGAACATTGACCAGTACTTTAGAGGGATAAGTTTATTTAAGAGAAAAAAGCGCAAGTATCGCAAAGATCCTGAAAAAAATCATACCGCATCCCCAGCAATTAAAGATTTGTGCTTTCAAAGTACAGGTTTTTCATAAATTCATGGTAAAGTTTTGTTATGATTTTCTTCAGAACTTTTCGTGATTGTAATGCAAAATACTACTTACTATTTACTAAAATCGTACGATTAAAATATCCCGTACGATTGTATTTTGCATTAATAGAGTCTTGAAAATAGAGAGTCTTTAACGTTTTTTGAAATCTTAACAGAGGGCTAAAAATTTCGTACTTTTAAAAATTCTAATTTGTCTCGCAGAAAAATTGTTGTAAAATTTTCATTTACTCTACCAGTGCAACAAAGATAGTCCCGTTTATTTTTCTGCTCTCTAAACATGAATGAGTGAAAATAAGTGAATATTTACTAATTCCAAGTGCAAACCGAACCACTAATTTCAAAAAGTAGTTCGGTTGGCACTCAGAATTAGTGAATATTCACTTATTTCACTTATTCATGTTTAGAGAGTGAGTGGGAGAAAGAGATCCGGTGGCGTTTCCTTTTAATATCTTGTGGCAGATTTATAACTATATAAAGACATAGACATATAAGGGTTTCCTGCAAGACACTTCTAAAAAAAATAACACAGGATTGCTACAAGAATATCTTTTATAAGTCATCATGTGCAAGTCCATTTAATATTTATCAAATGATTTTTCTGATCCGTTTCTCAACCAGCAACTTGTGATGGAAGTTCCTATATGTGTTTTAATCAGGGATAATGAAAAATATAAATGAATACTTACTTCACATATCCAAAGTATTGATAAAAATACAGTAATAACAAATGAAAATGGTATATTAATAACCGGATTACCGCCCATTATTGCACTCAGAGCTTTGAATAACGATGTTATTCTCCGTTCACCAGGTGCGCTGTCAAATATTACACCTTTTACCTGAAACAATAAATCAATTTAATTAAAACTAATGATACTATTTGTACATAGTAAATATTAGTTTACACATTTACCTTAATATTGTTATTTATTTGATCCATAGCTAAACTAACATGTTGATAAAGATAAGCGCCGCCATTACTAAATATGTGAAAAATAATAGGATGTTCATCTAAGTTACGTTCTTTTATAATATTTAACAATTTTCTTCCAATACTCGGCAATTTATCGTGTCGTAGAAATAAATATTCAACTGGGGCTGTACATCTCAGTGTTATAAAACTGTAAAAATAATTATTATATTAAAAACTATAGAAAAATAGTTGACTTATTTCACAAGGCCCTATAAGTCTATTTAATTTTTTATATTGAAAAAAAATCAGAATAGGAATTTATATGAAAAAATTTTGATTATTAAACATTTTACTTTACAATACCAACTCATATATAGAAAAATATAATTTGTGATAAACCTGATTATAAGAAACGAATCGAAACGATTTGGAATGTTCATAAATTTTCATAAGAAGGATGATTCAGAAGTATTCAAAAGCATCAAAAAGTATTTAAAACTTTTTTTTTCTAATCGTTTTAAATCGTTACTTTTAATGAGGAAAAAGTAATATTTGTTCGAGGGGAAATTAACAAAAATTATCGTTTTATTAAGTACATGTCTACTTGAAAGATATTTTTCTTAACAAATGAAAATCTAAATTTAGATCATATTTATAGTAAAATAAGGTCAGCATATTTTAAATGATAATTTTACACCAAAAATATATTTTATTTTAAATTTTCAGCAATGGTACAGGAGGCAAAAAGCAGTAGAATAATTTGTTTGACTCATGGACAGCAAAAAATACAATTGTTTAAAGGAAATTAAATTAAATACATTGTGACTTCGATTTTCATGACATTTATGATTTGAAAATTTAAAGTTATGTCAAAACAAAGTATATAAATAAGTTAGTTTATAATTATAATTATATTTTATATTAACAACTGATTTTAACTTCAAATAATTTCCTTTGAATATAAGGAAAAATGTTTACAATAATGATTAAAAATACAGATATTATACAAGTAATTAATTATTAAATAATATACAAACCTTTTTTCCTCATAAATCGCACTATATTTAGCTAAATATTTATCTTGACAACCAGCCCATCCTAGTAATACAATAACAGGCTTCTTATTATCATCATAAATGAATACAAAGTCATCTTTATTTAATTCATCGTTATTTTTTTTATCGCTATCATAAATATCTCCTTTTATTGATACATTTTTTTCACTATTTGCCGCATTGCCGTTCGGACGATATACAATATGATAATTTAAATCGCTCATTTTTGTTATATATTCTAAACTTATTGAATTACTGTCAACTTTTTTGCTTTTTTTTTTTATTAATTACGATTCTTAATAATTATTAGTTAAGTCTAAGTACAGTGTCCTTCATTTCACGCTAATCTAAAGCGAAAAAGCCAAGAAATGCCCTTCAAATTTTAGTAGTCACTACTGAATTTACCCCACTTTAATGTATATTTTGAAGGATAGATATATATAACATATATTCAAACGCTTTTACTTCTGCGCGAATCAATACAATTCTATACACATACATGTATACATATATATACATATTTTTTCAAGCTTGATCCGTAATACTGTATGACATAATAAAACAATATTATTATTATCTAAAATTTATAAATCTATATTGTAGTAGAGAAAAAATTTTTATTTTTCATCTAAGCCAACGAGTCCCGATTTTCTGTGAATTTTCTATGCATTTTCTCAGAAGGAGATATCCTGATAACTAAAAATGATGCTTAGGTTTGATGTTTTTAATCCTTAGAGACATCACACAAGTCGTTTAAAATAATATCTTTCAAAATTATAGAAAGAAAAATTTTTTTTTCGCACAAGTTAGTCCTGAATTTCTATGGATTTTTGCGAATCGCGACCCTCACTAAAATTAGGGACTGAATTCAATGGTTTTAGATTTTAGGAATATCCGATATGTCGTGTGAAAGATTTGTCAAAATATTTTTCGTCTAATTATTCAGGATTATCTATTAAATAATCGATTTATCCGAATAATTTTGAGTTATCCTTAAAGTAAAACTGATTGTATTTCCAAAAGGGTTTTTAGTTTGCTTTCTAGATGGTAAATTTTTCTTTACTTTTTTATCCATACAGATTTTAAATAAATCCCATAATCACAAGTAATTTAAAATCATGGCTTAGGAATTTTCTATTAACACCAAGAAGTCATTTAGATAAGTTTTTATACATCAGTAAAAATATTTAATTTGAAACCTTGTTTAAATTTTCTTCAATTAATTAAATCATGTAATCGGTTATAGAAATAAAAAAATGATTCAATAACAAATTGTCGCTCAGAGCTTTCTAACTTCCTTGATTTGATAAAAAATAATTAATTCAACCGCATATGGTATTGAAATAATTAATTAATTCTTTAGAAGGATAAAACAAAAGGAAACTTTTATGTAAATGATTAAAAACTCAAAATTTCGTCGAAATAAATTTTTTTTTATTGATATCATTTATTATTAATGCGCTTTATTTAAATTTAAATTTAAATTTATAATACAGATTACAAGCTGTAATTTTTTACCTCAAAATAATTAATTGCATCTTACTCATTTTAATTCTCATAAATCTATAAATAAACTTTTATAAATTTTTACTTTCAAAAATTTCTAAACTATGAGTCTTACAGTCATTATTAAAAAAAAAAAAAAAAATCAACTCATTATTCATCGTCATCATCATCTATCATAAATAATTTACCTTTAGGGCTAAAAATAAAATAAATTTTATAAATCCAAAACAATTATACCTGACAATAAATTTAACAATTGACAGTTAAATTAAATAACTAAATTATAAGTTACGAATAAAATGACTAAAAATCTTTAAAAAGATATAACGTCAGTTGGTCAGGGTGATAAAAAAAAAAATTAAATCATTACTCTTACATTCTTATACATTTGAAAAATTTAAAATGACGTCATCGTATGATTCGAATCTTTCCGTTGACCTTCGGTTTCATTCGACTCATATATATTTATTATTATTATTATCTACAATAAACCATCTCTTCCGGTTATTTTATATCTTTTTTTGCTCATACTCACTCTATATTTTTAGATATATTTATCTTTATCTTTTTATCTGAGAAATAAAAGATTACAGATACATATATATTCTTAAACATCACACACATAAACATCTGTGTATGTTAATATATGTATATACACAATAAATATGAGTATGTGTATAAGCTATAGATTTTAAAGACTATCTTATACCTAAAATTGATTACTATGAAAGAACATATACTATAGAATATATATAAAGTATAAAAAAAGACAACGCCACTGGCCACGAGTATTCGGATTTTCATTTTCATTCGTATTCGGCATTCTCATTCTACATTCTGCATTTGTACCGTAACAATCGTTACAATCAACCGACCACTTAAACTTTATTGAAGTATATATTTATTTTCTAGATTTATCACAACGATAAATTATAAAATAACTTCGCAATGGCTATACACATTAAAGATCTCGTAAGTATTTTATTTAAATAAATAAATAACATATTTGATTTTAATTAAAAATAATTATTTTATTTTATTTTATTTTATTTAAAAATGTGGGATTCGGAGCCGCCATTTTTTGGCCAATTATTGTTTTCATTTACTTTGCATTCTAAAAATATATTTTTCATTAATTGTTATATTATATTTATGGAGTTTAAATTCAAATAATTGTTATCAGCGATTACGTAATTGTAATTATAATTGCAGTTGATTATTGGATGTATGCATATTCTTTTTTTATAATAATTAATTTGTTTGAATTAGTGATGACGCGATTTATCGTAAGCGTATGGGCGGGTCGTTAGCAATTTTAATGCGTCAAAATCGATGAATCGATATTTTAATCAATTCGATTATGACCTTGTAATTATTACGTTATTAATTAGTGTCCTTAATTTTTGCTATCATAAAAAAATACGGATATTAATTTTTATAAATTTGAATTATCAGTTAATTTTCGCGCGATTTTTTAAAAATTATTTTTAAAAAGTAATTATTACTTTTAAATTGTTATTACTTTAATAAAGTGACAGCAGGCTGTTTTAAATTTTGAAAAACATAATTTAATTTATAATTATAATGGCACTTCAGGTATTTACAAAATTTTAAATCAATCAGTTGAAAAATTAAAAAAAAAATATTTATTCAAATTTACTATTAAAAAATTTAAAACGGCTATTTGGTAATAATATTTCACAACTAAATATATAAATAGATGCTCAAAAAAATTGAATCATAACGATAGTGATAAACAATTAAATTTATGATCATCGATAATTTTAAATCTTTAGTGACCTCGAAAAACGATTTGGTGGCGCCAAAATTATTGTCTGCTCTATTTAAAGATAATAAGATTAAAATATACAAATTTTCTAGGCTGATTTAAAGAAAAGAATCGATGAAGCTGGTGATAAACTCTTAGTAGTTGATTTCCATGCTACCTGGTGCGGTCCCTGCAAAGTAATCGGCCCAAAATTCGAAGAGCTAGCGACAATCCATGAAGATGTGATATTTGTTAAAGTCGATGTTGACGAGTGTGAAGAAATCGCTACTGTGTACGAAGTCTCCAGTATGCCAACATTTAAGTTTTTCAAGAAAGGCAAACCAGTAAGTACAGCTTCTTCGTCGATACGTCATGAGGACAATAAATGAAATAATTATAATGCAATTAATTTATTTTTTTCAGGTTGAGACTATCGTCGGTGCTAGTGAAGCTAAACTTAAAGAAGCGATTGAAAAATTAAAGTAATCAATAAAAACAAAAAATAATAATAATTTAAATGCCTTAAAAAATGTTGAATTGAGAATAAAAAAAAATCACAATTAGCTTAAAAAATTGTTGCTTTATTTGTAATTATTTGTACAGTATCATTCTTATATTTTGCAACACTCAATGTAGGTAGCATTTATTTTTGTTTAAAATGAGTTGAACAATCAATAATAAAAAACCTTAAATTCATGTTCACGACTTAGTTATTTAATTGATTAACTATTAAATAGACAATAGAGGCTGATCAATCACATCAAAGCACCCTGTACCTGTTTTGCAAGGCTGTCCGAGCATCAATCTACCTGACGGTGATATCAAATTGTCGCACTTGCCTTGCAATGTTGCATTTCTCAAGAAAACTAATGAACTTTCGAAGCTCATTTGTTGCAATGGTGATGCTGAAGTCTCCATTCCTTTACGACTTAGCGGCTGAAAAGTTCCTTCGAAGGTCATGTAGTCAGCGATAAGCGATAAATGCCTTGGATCAACTGTAATTCCGTACATCTTGAAGACATCCTTGACCTCTTTAACAATAACTCGATTCGCGGCTTCTATTCCATAAGTCTGAGATATTCCGTAAATGTCATTAGTGTATAGTCGTTGTAGATCTAAAACATCAACATACTTGGCCATTTCAACGATGTTAAGTCCGTCTGTCTTTAATATAGTTTCGCCTTCGGGATTTTCGAATGTAAATGCACGTTTGATGGCAGGTGTTTCCCATAAAACAACTTTTTTAGCTGTATCACGAATAATTGTTGGTAAATCAAGCTTGATGAGCTTTAGTGGTAAGTAGAAACTGTATTTAAACCAATGGTATTTTTCTACATCAAAGTCGTACTCTATTCCGTAGCTAGAGCTACTAACGACGTCTATTTTACGCTGCTCGGCGGCCATTTGCCGGGCATGAAGCATTTCTGGTGATAGAATTATTTCATCGTCTTGGTCTTCATCTTGGTTTTCATCGGTTTCTGATTTTTTATCATCAACATTTTCTTCGTCTATGTCATTAGAAACTTCTTCAGGAGCTTCTTCAGCTTCTGGATCATCATAACTTTCCATTTCTTTATGAATTTGAGCTCTTTTAACCGCAAATGTATCTTCAGTATTACCATCTTCTTCATCTGATGACTCATGATTCTCACCAATATCAGCTTTACGTTTATTCGATTTAGTATCAGCTTCTTCAACATCGTCATCAATTCTGCCGTCTAGTAACGAATCTTCAAGTTCTGTGTTTCTTTTTTTCTTGTCATCAACATTAAGAAGCGTAGTACCAGATTTTTTAGCAACTTTTTTTATTTCTCTGAATAATTCTTTGAAAAATAATGTTTCTGTTCTCTCAAGTACTTGTTTGGAAGATAAACAAAATTCATGTTTATAATATTTGTGGGGTAAAAATTCCACAGTTAAATAATATTCCAATTGTCTTGATGGACGTTGCTGCATTTTACGTTCAACGTGAACTGATTTTAGAACATCAGCAAGCGTACAACGGGTTAATTTCATACGTAAACGATTTGCAGAGCGTGTTAAGTTTTTGAGATTTTTATTAAAAGGTATTTCCATACTAGGTGTTTTGATATTTTTGGAGGCCATCATTAAAATTTCTCTAAGACGTGGGATACCCAGAGTTACATTCATGTCACCTCGACCGGCAAAGTGAAAAGTGTTCAGTGTCATCTGTGTTGAAGGTTCACCGATAGACTGAGCTGCTAAAAGACCTACAGGTTCACCAGCTGGACACAGA
The DNA here is from genome assembly GCF_029852145.1 of Microplitis mediator. Classification (NCBI taxonomy): domain Eukaryota; kingdom Metazoa; phylum Arthropoda; class Insecta; order Hymenoptera; family Braconidae; genus Microplitis; species Microplitis mediator. Next base: position 10,362,175 of record NC_079976.1, on the reverse strand, counting down.
GTATTCATAAGCTTCAAACATATTAAATCACGCAATTGATCATGACTAATTGTCGAAGTAAATGATTTTCGTGATTCCATATAATTATCAATCAAACTTTCTAGTCGTTCTGTCAAAACTCCATAATCTAAATCCTGTCTCCGATCAGCTGTAATTGGTTCCGGGCATTTATTACATTCCTTCGCGTATCTATTTTTTACTTCTTCACTAATATGCTCCCATTTCTTCGATAAAGACCACGCGGCTTTGGTACGTCCCTTGCCAGGATCAATTTCTTTATTTTTAGCGCTTTCAGCTTTATAATGATCCTGTGAATATTTAGAAAAAGGAGAGATACGAATACGTTGAAACTCACTTCCGTGTTTTGATTTCCACTTTCGTAATTTTTTTACACTCTTCATTATTTTTCCATATTCGATAGGATCTTTAAGCTGTTTCAATAACTTCTTATCAATTATCGCATTTTTATTTTCTGCCAAAAAGTTCATTTGTTCTTTTCGCAAAAATCTTGATTTCGTAATATCTTCACCATCTTCACCGTACAACATTTGTATCAAACTACCATCAGAATCTCTTACTGTGCTATCATAGTGTACTGATACACCTTCTAAATGTTTTATCAAACATCTTTGAAGATAACCTGAACGACTGGTTTTAACAGCAGTATCAATTAGACCTTCACGACCGGCCATACAATGGAAAAAAAATTCAGGTGGTAAAATTCCCGTCATGAAACGCCCGTCTATGTATCCTCCAGCACGAGGGGATGGATAATAAGGTGGGAAACAAGGTAGACCACGTCCACTTATCATCAGTGGTGGTCGTTTACCTTCTAACTCAATTTGCGCTAATAATCCTGAAATCTGGAGACGATTAACATCAGAACCTTTTGCACCAGTTTGCACCATAAACTGTAGATTGTTACTGGGAAATTTTTTCAACAGACCTTCACCTAAACTCGCTTTATTAATAGCATTGGTAAACTTATCCATTGTAGATTTATACTTGTGATCAATTTGCGCACGGAATTTTTTGTTTCTCCAATAAGCTTCTTCTATTTTTTCAACAACTACCTCTTGCGGAGTTTCTTCAGGTAATTTTAATATTTCTTTTTGAACACTTTCACCTACAAGTTTACAACGTGAAATAACTTCTCTCCGTTTTTCATCCCCAGATTCTACTACAAGAATATCCTCAACACCCAAAGTGAATCCAATAAGACGTAAATACATTTGAAATAATTTGGCAAATGAACTTAACATTTTAGTAGAGCACGCTCCCCCATACAATTCATAGATACAATGAACTAAACCATAAGGAGTAGCACCGTAATGAGTTTTATCAAGAATTCCACAAAGCAATTCACCATTACGTAAAATAACTTCAGCCTCGCTCATTGTATTTGGATCTTCAAATTCTTCACCGCATTTCCAAGCTCTAGGCTTCTCAGCTTCCCAAGCACTGGCACGAATTTTAGCTCCCGAAGTTAAATTAATCAACGCTTTACCCCGAGGAATGAGATTTATGATAACTGTGGATACAACTTGCTTACCCGACCACATTTCAATAGGTTTTATAATCGCAGGCGGTAGTAATTTTATCTGACCCACATGATCAGTCAAAGCGGACAATACAAGGTTCATATAATCGTCTTTTGTGAAAAAATTACCACGCAGAGTTAAACGCACACCACCAATAACGTGATCCTGAATTAAACCTCCCAAAGGTGTACCGTCTTTGGGTACTAGATACTGAGTAGGTACCGACGCAAGATTGTAACCCTCACTACGTCCCAATTCATTTTGCGGAAAGTGGGCATTCATTTCATCACCATCAAAATCGGCATTGTATGCTTTACAATTAGAATAATGCAAACGTATAGTTTGCTCACCTTTAAGAATCCTCGCTTTGTGTGCCATAATACTGGGCTTGTGTAAGGTTGGTTGACGATTCAGCAGCATAATATCACCGTTCTGCAAATGCCGGTGAACAATTTTAACCGATTGGGCCAAGTCACTATCTTTATTAGACGTGAGTAATCGTTTGGCAATTGCCTCTCTTGCAAGTGAGTCAGTAGCACTAAGACGCTGGACCCAGCCATCAATTTCAATCATATTGGCTCCTGGATGAACATTAGGTCCATTTATAATCATCTGCCGTAATTCGGTGACATTCCAGGGTGTCACTGCCACCGGGTACGACAATCTTTTAGCGAAACATTCCGGGAATCCTATCTCATCAATGTTTATATTAGGATCGGGAGTTATTACTGAACGAGCTGCAAAGTCAACACGTTTTCCCATCATATGCATACGTATCACACCCTCTTTCTTTTCAATAATCTGTTTTAAACCTAGACAATTTGCGGACTCACTAGTTTTACTCATATCGCGATCCATTAAATGATCAACATTTGCTTGCAATCCTTGCCACGCATTTTGGAGTTTTTCAGTTGGTGTTTTACCGCGTATCTGATCATAAACCGCCAAACCCTCTTGTGGAAGCTGCTCTGTGTTACCGTCTTGTATTGCCTGTATTATATTACGCAGTACCAAACAATCTGACATTATACTTTTATAAACTTGTGATCGCGGATGCTCGAGCACTTGATTTCTGAGCATATTTGGCGGGCGAGTTTTCGGTGGAACAACAGGAATTAAATCGAAAAAAAATATATCTGTTGGAAATTCGATGTCTATTGAAGACAAGCATGGAATCATAACTTTGAGTACGTCTTTGTCATTACGCCAAACTTTTCGTAAATATGCTTTCGATTGATCCGGAGTAAGCATAACGTTTGCAACTTTTTTATCAGAAAATTCATCGTCTTCCGTTAGATTAGAAACATGTTGAATCATTATTTTATTTTTATTAATTGATACTTTAGTAAATGGCCGGTGACAACTTATACACATTTTACTGGCATCACATCGTTTAATTGCATTGTCAATATATTTAATGCACTGGATGTTTATGTTTTTTGTAGTGGGATTTGATAGACTTTCTAGACGATCGTTATCATGAACAGATTTTTTTTCTTTAAGATCATTTATAATTGTAGTAACTGATTCACGAAGGAACTCTAATTCAGCAGCGTTAAGATCTTTTTTGCTATCAACCAATACCCCAATTTCGTGTTCTAGATCTTCGAGCTCTGTGTAAAATCCTGACATGATCATACGAAACTTTCCGATGAGCAATAATTTTTCGTGACTGGGAATTTGTAAAGTAAAACATGACAAACATGTTAGTTTTATTAACGAACAAAGGACTTTGTGAAATAAGGGATTGACTACAGGAACTGGTAACTCTATATGACCAAAATGACCAGGACAATTAGCAAATGTTTCACTGCATGTTCCACATGGATCTGATTGAGTATGAGTTGGTCCTAAAATAAATTTTAAAAATTGTCAATCATCTGCTTTTTAATAAAATTCATATTAATTAAGTCTGATAAATTTTTATATAAATAATTTTCATCACTATGACAGTAAAATTGTCAGATAGTTTAATAATTGTAAATTTTTAAATAAAAAAATTTTTTAAGATTTCTACGATGGACTTGGGTCCACATTTAAAATTTATTTTCTTTTGATATTTAATTTGTTTATTTAAAAATGTAAAAAATTATCATGTCTGTTATTTTCAGTGTCACAGTAACATCAACTAGCAATAAATTTTTAAAATGAAGTTACCTAGTGATGGATCATAAAGACCGCCTCGTAGTGGTAATCCAGTCTGACTGAAACTCAATGGTGATTTTATTTTGACAGCACTTATACGTTTAATATCCTCAGATGAGTACATAGAAAATGTTAATGCACATGGATCCAAGTGTTTTGCCGAAACACGTGATTTAAAACGGTGAGACATTTTTTAAAATTATTAATATAAAAGATAAATGACAAATAAATATTTATTTTATATCCCGCTTATCACTTTATATGAATTATTATATATTTATTTATAAGATTTATTACACCCACGTGCTCATGTTTTGAGATTTTTATTTTCAGGTTAAAATTTTAAATCACGTGTTATTTTCATATATTCATATATTTACACAAATACACATATATTTAGTATACCTGTATGTCATGCACTCAACTGCTCACAGGTGCCTCTACTTGTTAACTGAAACAGTAAAACTTAATTCTAATAATTCGCGCTCATTTTGATTACTGTTTAAATTATTTATTTATTAACGCGCTCGGTAATTTTACGATATAAATTATGAGCCTGAAGTTAGCAGACAAACGAAAAATAAAATATTTGACTGCGGATATCTTTTGAACAATTTGAATTATATACAATTAAATGAATGGAATAGAATTCTATTGAAATAAACTAGATATGCTAGCAATTTTTTTTTTTTTCAGCTCACTGTTTTGGATTTATTCAAAAACAAAATTTTTAGCAAGCTAACCTGACATTTCAAATGATCGGAATAACTCCATATTGTATTACTTTCTTGATGACACTATTATCTAAGGGCGCCTTGGTTTTTTTTTTTGAAAATTGAAAAAAAACTTTAGCACGTCATAATTTTTGAACAAATCGTTGAAACGAAAAAAAAAAAAAAAAAACTCACCTCTTCGTTTTTTTATTATCTAGAGGTGCAATTTTTTTATTTTCGAAAATTGCTGTCATATTTTGAAAAAATGATAAAAACAATTTTTTTGAATTTTTTAACTAAGCATAAGCACAATATTGCATCAACTCTGAAATTCTTATCATAACTTCTTGTCAATCTACTTATCGTATAAAAGTCTGAAATCCAACATTTTTTTACTTTTCATACGATTTGTATAAACTAGTTTTTAGGGTAAAGTTTTTACAACCAAAAATTTTTGTATTTTTCTTTAATTTCAAATTTTTTGAGCGGGAAATTAAAAAAATTTATTGATAAATTAATCAAGTATGTAACTAATTATTTTATTATAAATTAAATATATGTTATATAGAATAATACATATAATATATGCCTATATAATACATGCGTAAAAATAATAAATATGTAAATATGCACATGCATATTAGGGATGGGCGATATTGAAAAAAAACATCGATAGTTTTAGTTTTTTATTATCGAGTATCGATATATCGTGTCCAAAAAATATCGATAGTTGAAATATCGATAGATATCGCCCATTCCTAATACATATAGGTATATATCTAATTTACAGCGTAACCTAAAATATATAAAAACAGGCACATAAACTATAATTAACTTAACTGTAATAAATATGACGAGATGACCTGCTTGTTTATTTATTTATTACTTTGATCTCATATTTAACGGAATATCTAAATATATATCAAATTTGATAAAAAATAATTTTTTTTTTATAGAATAACTTAACAGTGACAAGTAGTAAAATAAAAATAAATAAAAAATGTTGACACCACGTTTTGAATTGAGCCAAGATGAAAATGAATTAATAATAAATATATATGCACCTTATGCAAATATTAAGGACACTGAAGTTTATGTTGAGAAAACAGATTTTCGTTTTTTTTCATCCCCCTATTATTTACGGTAAGTTTATATTATTATTTATCTTTAAATTGATTACAAAAATTGACAGATATCAAAAAATTTTTTAAGTTTTGTAAACGAATTTAGAATTAACAAGAAAAATAACTATTATTTTTCTGAACTAAGATTCAAAATTTTTAGGTCTTGTTATGTATTTTGAAAAAAAATGATATTAATATTTTATTTGTTTATTTATAATTAAAAAAATTAACGCGTGTCTGCTACTGCTTTCATTATTAAGAATAAAAAAAATGAACGTGGGTACACCAGTGCCATTAAAAAACAAATAAGTAATGAATATATATAATAATTAGTAATTATTATTAACAATGTCAATAAAAATATACTTTCAATAGTTTTGTATAAATATTTATCACATCATTTTTACTTATATGTATTTGTTACTGAGTTCTTCAGATATTTTTTCAATCTACCAAATAATTATATTTTGAAATATAAAATTTAATTAATTTAAATAATTCCCACATTTATTCTAATTGATAATTTAAAATAAATTTTTTACAATATATTAAAAAAGTTTTTGATTTTTGTTTCAGCTTAAAATTACCTGGAGAAATAGTAGAAAACGATAAATCATTTGGTTCATACGATTGTGATACTGGAAAGTTTTTATTAAAATTTTCAAAAATAAATCCTGGAGAACATTTTGATAATCTTGACATGATAACGACTTTACTTGCACCCGCAAAAGAAAAGAAAAATTTGACCGCCAATATTGAAGTCATTGGTAATTATTTTTCGCATTAATTTTTTTTTTATTTCAAACAAAATATTCAAAGATTAATTAATTTATTATTATTTTCCAGGAAATCCAGCTGTGGCTGATGAATCTCTGGATGACAATGAATCAGATGATTGGTTTATACCGCAATCAGCATCAACATCATCATCACTAACAATTTTAACAAATGCACCGAAATATGGATTTGCAAATAAAATTTCTAATGCATTAACACCATTTGAGGTAAGTTTACATTTTGTTTTTAGTAAATTTACGTATTTAAATTACTTTTAAAATTTTTCATCGGCATGACTTGATTCAATAAAGAAGAAAAATATTTGGATATAGATAAGCAATAATGCGTCAACTAACATGATCGCTATTTTAATAAAATTTCGTTTAAAGATTTCAAACTATTTTTCATAACATTTATGATGAAAGTATTCGAGCACAGATAGTCTCTCAGTGATTAAAAACCTTTCGTTAATTTTTTTTTTTATTTGTGAAAAGTTTATTTATTATTGCCAAAAAAAAAAGTTCTACATAATTATGAAGTAAATAAACTAAATAAAAATCTTAAATCTATGATAAATTAGAGATAACTCTGGCTGGTGTCAACAGCGCTCGGTTTCTGATAATTTTTTTATAAAATATTTAAACTGTAGATAATGAGTTTTGTTTATCTTTAAATCACTTTTTGACGAGCTGCATGGGGAAAAAAGAGCATTAATTAAAGAACCCTAGCTTGCCCTTTCGTTACTCGCGCTATGAGCGTGACATCGCTTTTTTGACTAAAATTGCAATAAAAATTACTGTATGGGTATTTGTGACTTTATACTTAACTAATTCTCTTTTTTAAATCTATATTTTTGTTAAATATGTTTATAATTAATAAATATACATTTTAAATATGAAAAATTATATTTATGTATAACAAGAATATGAAAAAGCTGCACAGTGCTCATTATGCGAGTTAAATCGTCGATTCGATTTTTTTGACCAGGTTGCCAAACGTACTGTTATTACTGTAAAAAATAATTCGGTATTGCATTTTTTCATTATGCGATGAAAATCGTCGGGTGAGTGAACGCGAGTAACGAAAGGTTAATCTATGTCCAAGAAAGAAAATTTTATAGATTGAGAATCTGAATTAACTGGGGTTATCAGATATTTTCGGTTGAGTTTTTTTCGGAAACAAAATCTCTAAATACAAAATACAGACCGCACATTGATGCACTACTGTCTAAATGAGCAAAGTCCGTTTTAATTGATTGATAATATTCGTTTGTTTAAGAGAAAAACTCAGCCGAAGTTTCCATTTACTGCACAAGTGCAACAGCGATAGTACCGTTCGTAGACTTGAGTGTAATAGAGAGAAAAATGCGAACCCCTTTTAAGTAAATGCATTTAAAATGAACTTAAATTTCGTTTGACTAAATATAAAATAGCCAATTTAATTCTCGAAAACGTTCCATAAACGATGTGGTTTTGAAAAATTACTAATCATGTTTGGCGATTAAATCAAATTAATCTAAAGTAACTTGACACTAATGTTAAAATACTTGCAGCAGAAATATTGGAACGTAAAAATTTAATCACCAAAAAATTTTTAACTTGCAATGAAAAAAGTTTATTTAGTATTTTTGAAATAACGTACCGAATTATTTGAATTTTTGTTTTAGTAAACGATTGTCCTTTTGCAATTCAGTATTTAAACTCAAGTTACTTAACCCAATTTTGCAAAAAATTTTTTCCTATATTATCTTGTCAAAAATTTTTTTGGACTTTATGATATGAACTTTTTTTTTTAACGCTAAATTACTCGAAAAAAGTTCTTTGGTTATTAAGGAATCATTTCGTACAAAAATTTCAAAATTCGATTTTTTGTGGATTGACACGTTATTGCTTATCTACGTCCAAATATACTATGAAATAATTTATTTTAAAACTTGGTTTTTTACCGTATAAATTTTTATTTTATTAAAAAATTTTCTAATTCGTCATTATTTTAGATGACATTTTTAAAAATTATTTTGCATTTTTGAAAACGCAAAGGTTAAAATTAATAAAAAAAAATCCGCCAAAAGTATTCCGTTATTTATATTCTTTTAAATGTACACTAATTATTAATTATTCCAATTAATTAAATTTGAAAAAAACCGCTAAAAATTAATTAGAACAAATTATTTAGGAAGGATGGTTAAAAGACGTCGTAGATTTACCATCGCCTGATTCAACAACTTCAAGATTGCGTTCATCTCTCCGCGAATCCGATGAATTGAATCACTTTAGCGATGATCATTACATGGCTGATTTATTCCAGTCCCAAGATACAGTGAGACCAATCTTAGACTTCAATCCTCCTTGGCATAGTTTTAAACCCGCAGAAATCGAATTCACTGACCGTGAAAAAGATATTTTGAAAGAGCTTCCAAACAAAGAATTTTTACTCGACAAACAAGAGATTCAATCAGTAATTTACGGTCTCATAGACATTTTATTCGCAAGTTCATACAACCATCGAGTGACGATAGGTGAAAATACCAGCGAGAGTAGTTGGGATGTTTATAAATTAAGCGGTACTTTATGTTGGTTTGAAAGTTATCAAAATATGCATCAAGTTGTTAAAACTTGCGTGCGTCGATCGCTCTGTTATCCGCTTTATCGTAACTGGGAATTGTCAATGAAGATCTTGGAAGATGTTAAAATCATGATAAAGCTCGGCAAGAAGTTTATTGTGAAGCGATTATGCGAAATTTACGATTTGTTCAATAATTCATACCCACCGCGTCACGTATTGAACCAATTGTACATCCGGGATTATCTAATTTGGCTTCAACAAGTGTCCGATAGTGTGATAGAGACAATGGTAGGAGAGTTAGAAGCTGTTGGGATAAAAAAAGAGGATGTTGGGTTAGATCTTGTTGAACTGGAGGCTGCTGCTTGGTCGGTTTTGAAAGAGGAGGAAGAGAAGAAAAATAAAAATGAGGATGTAAGAATCGATATCGAGCAAGCGAGTTTCCCGGAATATTTCATTAATAGTGTTGTTGACGGTGTAGGTAAGTTGGAATTGACGGATGATAGTGACAGTGATACTGACACTGATACTGAAACTGACAGTGATGTTGATAGTGATAGTGACAGTGATAGCGAGGATAGTGATAGCGATTCAGATTCAAGTTCTTCGGATTTGAGTAGCAGTTCGAGTGATTCATCAAGTTCAGAGGATAATAATAAAAAGCGGGAAGATAAAGTTGATCTAGACTCTGATGATCTTACTGAAGAAGAAGAGTAGATAAATAATATTTATTGTTAATGATAATTAATACTCAGAGTTTAAGTGTTTCTGTTGGCAAGGGATGAAACAAAATGATTTAAGACCAAGGTGCGATGATTGGCTGCGCGAGCCCAAGGCTTTAAAAAATGATTAATTTTTTATGCGAGTTTTAATTATCTAAAGATGACTTTGCTCGTATTTCTTATACAGTTTTTGGGCTGAATAAGTGGTACTTATTTATTTTATCGTTATAATTATCAATATTCTTTGTACTAGAGGCGTAATGTCTTTATTTTTCAATTATTTAAATAAAATATTTGTAGAAAAATAAGTCTTAACATCTGAGTTGATTAAGTGCATTTATTAATTGTTAAATTACTCTGGTAGCATTGTCTTAAGCAATTTACTTGACTAAAGTTATTCAGCAAAACTCTTACGGAAGATTCAAACGAGACTTGAACAAAATAGATTTCATAAGTGTAATTTTTACAGATTTTATCGAGTCTTATTTACAATTTTTTCTGAAAATTATGGAAATCTGTAGAAACCAGTCTGCAGTAATTCTTAACCAAGATATTTAATATTGAATTGTTCGTTGCTTAAAATCAGTAACTATAGCTATCCCAGTGTTCCTCATTAAAATTTAGAGCGCTACAAATTATTAATATTGTCACTCGAAAAAAATTAATCGAACACAATGTGAGCATCATTGAATTTACTACATAAATGCTGAATACGCGAATCAGGAAGTAAGAGTAGCCATCTGCACGTATCTAAATAAATTTTGCAGCAAGTCTGACCTAATGGATCTTACACAAATGTCTTAGTCAACTATTGTAACAGATTTAGGGTAGAGGTACCGTTTTTGGCCACTTCGAAATTTTGAATAAAATAATTTGTAAAATATGCAATGACATAATCAACCCTAACCCCATGTCGCTGTTTTCAGCACCTGTAAACCTTGTCCGTATGAAAAAACCATATACTGTCGATAATATATAAAAAAATATATGGTAAATAACTGAACATATATGGCGGCAAAATTATTAATATATGATTCAATATATATAATAATTTATACGTTTAATATTATAATAATCCATATCATTTATAATATATGTGATTATATACATGTGATATTGTATCAAAAATTATATGTCCGCTTTATATATTGATTTATAAAGTAAAATATATGTTTCATCTTATAAATTAATTTATAATTTCAATATTATTATAATCCATATAATTTATAATATATGTAATTGTATACATATGATATTACATCTCAAATTATATATAAACTTATAATTTCAATATTATAATAATTTCGATATTATCATACATAAATAATTTAAAAAATACACTCATACCAAAAATTAAAGTAACAAAAAATTTTTTGAAATTTTTTAGTGATTTTTGCAAGACTGTAACTTCATGAAAAATAATCGTATCGAGATTTAAAAAAAAGCATTTTATAGCTTGAAATCTCTAGTTTTATGTTTGTGCAAATATATATAAACATATATTTATATAAATATATATTTACATACATTTATACAAATATATGTGAACATATATTTATATAATTATATATTTACATGTATAAATATTATGTGTCAGTCATATAATTCAATCATATATCTTATCATATAACTTAAAGTATAGTATAAAATATTATAAGCAATATTTATAAGTTAGCATGTAAAAAAAATATATTACCGATATATATGTTGCAAATTATAAAATCATATAATATTTCGGCAAAATTTTGTATATGGCTACATATATGACTTCTTATAATTCCATATAGTTTATCATATATTTTGAATTATACTGAAGCTCATATATTGCTTTTTCATACGGGTGAACATGAGTCATTAGCTTCCGCCGCTCATTTATTATGCTATTCTGTAAGGAATAATCTGCAAAAATTCGTTGATCTTCTTTGGACTCCTAACTATGTGATGGAGTTGTTGCCAGCCCCGAAAATCCTTTTTTCAATAAACATTTTTATCAAAATTCGAAGGCATGTAGGCTGTTTACAGTAGAATATTTGAAAATTCATGGACAAAAACGACCCATTTTCAAGGTATTAGGGTTAATTTTTAAATGTGTTCGAAGATACTTTTATTACACTATTACAATGGAATTTTTTTCAATGCTTTTTCATTAATTAAGGTAAAGCATTGAATGTCCAAATATGGAGTAGTGGTCACAAATGGTCCTTCTATCCTACTTAAGATATCTTCCGGAAAGTATCTTTCTTTAGACTTGGCAAAGACTAATCATGCAGACTTGCTTAGGGGTTCAGATACAGATTTACATAAAAAATTCCCTAAAAATGCTACTAGGAATTTATTTATTTCTTTTAATTAATTCGTATTTTCTGATCAAATTTTTTTAATAATTGATACGTTTATTTTTATTTTTTAAATGTAATTTGAAATGAGCGCGGAATAATTATTGCTTAAAATATAGGCAAGTCTTGAATTTTTTAGGATTCTAGTTTCAATATAGATATTTTTCGGTCTTTTTGTTAGGATTTAAAGCAGTTGCATTAAAAATGCACTGTGTAAGTATATTTTCATATTACTTGCATTACAACTTGTGTTGTAATAAGTCTTAAAATAAATAAATGACACTTTAACTTATGACGAAGTCGACAATTTAGTTTGCTCATACTCTGATGCTCTACTAGTATTAAATTTTTTTTTTTTTCATTTTACTCAAAACAATAAAATTTTGAGTCTCAATGCAGGTAATTATTGAAACAATAACCTGGCAGATATAAAACATGATTTGAGATAATGGTTACAGCTCTAGCCGTCAGCTCATGCAGCCAATCTTCACTTGGAATTCGCCATCACAGTGTGTAGTCTGTTATTAAAAGTCTTTATTTTCCTAGTGTTATTTGAACAAAAATTTTCTTTTTCATTTATAAACCATTAGTCTCATAACAGAAAAAAATGAACCCATTGTCTTAACAATATTTTTGAAATTTTCTAAATTCATAACGTAAATTTTACCCGCCGTTAAACTGAATCCTCGATTATTCTTCATCATCACGAAGACAATATCTTTGAGCGCATTAATTGGAAAATTATACCAACAACAATCGTAAACAGCAAAACATAATTTATCAATTTGTGATGACAATTTATCACCAATGTAGCAATAAATATATAGCTCCGTAAAAACATAAAAAAATGTTCCACTTGTTATCTCGATAGCTGCTTTAATATTATTTTCTTTCATATAAAAAAGCACAGTATAGGCTGTAAAAAATTAATTTCATTAATTAATTAACTAATCAATTAGACGTAGATAAGCAATAACTAGTCAACCAACATTAAAGATTTCATAACATTTATGATGAAAGTATTCGAGCATAGATTGCTTGGGAGTGACTTTATCAATCAAAACCCAAGGAAGAAAATTTAATAGTTTGAGGATCTAAAATAAGTAATCCATTTAAAATGAACTTAAATTTTGTATTACGAATTATAAAATAGCCAATTTAATTCTCAAAACCGTTTTATATACGGAGAAATTATTCTTGATTGAAATGTTATGGTGTTATAGCGATGCCGGGCCGTGTTGGCCACCTGTCGGAAATTTAAATAAACACATGCAAAAATTACTATGATCATAGTAAAATGCGTAACGATTATATCACAAATTACGTGTAACCATTGGAAATTTTACTATGGCCTAAGTCGAATTCGCCTTGTTTTCGACTTAACTGGCTTAGTCACGATTTAAGACGACCAAGTCTAAATCAAATTTTATTTTTGATGCGGGCATCACTCGAAAATAATGTGTCGACAATATAGGACTCATTATACATTAAAATATAGTACCATTTACTATGCGACATATTAAAATTTACAATATTTCTTTTTTCCTGAACTGAGTACTATTAGAGCAATATAACAGTTATTTTATTCTCCATTTCGGGTCGTAATACTTACGGTAAATTTCTTTCCCCGTTGTATTTTTTGCAATAACGTACTAAGTTACTTTAATTTTTTTCTAACACCCGGGTCAAAAATAAAACTTGGTTTAGACTTGGTTTACCAAGTCAAAATTTGGAGCCGTTTTTCATAAGACACTCGACTTTTTTTTACGGAGATATGAAATACATTGAATTTTCGCCTTGGTTTAGACTTACTTGGCTTACTTAGTCACGATTTAAGACGAAAAAGTTTAAATCAAGTCGAAATCGATTTGATTTAGACTTATTCGACTTAAATTATAAAGCGAAAAAGTCAAAACTAAGGTAAAATAATTTTTATATACTAAGGCAAAAGTAAGACGAATAAATAACTTTTTTTCGACTTATTTCAACAAGTCAAAAGTATTAAGGTTAATGACTATCGTGCTCGAAGTAAAGACGAATAAGTTCAAACTAAGATAAAAAAATACGAATAAGTTGAATCTAAGATGCAAAAAGTGGAAAAAAAATTTTATTTAAGTCGAAAAAGTCGAGATCTTATCGAAAAATCGTCAGCAAATCGATAAATTCAAAAGAAAATAAGGTGAAGCGAGCCTGAATCAAGTTTTATTTTTGACCCGGGCATATTTAATGAATCGCTCTCTGCAATCTAGAATTTAAACTCAAGTTATTTAACTCGAATTTGCAAAGAAATTTATTCCATATAATTAATTTTTTTTAACAATGATTTTGATATTATGATTTTAAAACTTTTGATTTTAACGCTAAACTACTCGAAAAAAACTTTTTAGTCACTAAGGAATCATTTGCTACAGAAATCTCAAAAATCGATTTTTTGTGGGTTGACGCGTTATTGCGATTATTCATGTTTAATTAATTGATTAATCTAATTAATAATTACAATTACCAATAACATTTAATTGAATTGTTGATGAAAGCAATACAACGAGCATTAAAAATTCAAAAGCATCGAGCAGACAATCAATCAACTCCAATAAACATTTTTGCCGGTTAATAATCACCAATAATTTATTTCTGTCAAAAATTTGATTGTTTAAATAAAATTTTTGAAAACGTAAACTTATTATTTCAACTTGTCCACAAATATGCATAGCTATCACAAAAAAATACAAATCTACTCCGCCGCTTGCGATATTGTAAATACAACATTCAATAATACGGGAAACAAACCGTGTTATGTAAATAATTACAGGCGTATTTGCGTAATTCCAGCATTCAGAACTTACTGGAGTTGTTCGTATTAATACAGTAACATTATCAATCATAGTTGTATAAGGTATTCGTTCACTTGATATTTTAAATATATAAATTAACAAAGGTGTTAATATCATGTAAAATAATAAGCGGTTTAAAGATGAATATTTACGCATTATTGCTTTCAAATAATCGTTATCTTTAGCGTCCCACCAGTCATTAATTATGTTATCGATTATAATTATCATGTTGTCATGATAGATATTTAGTAATATTATTTTTGATACTGCTGATAGGGTGCTTATAAAAAGACCGAATATAAAAACAATGTCACCAGTAGGGCCACAGTGATCGAACAATTCTTCGCTTAAAATAAAACCCGAGATAACCTTTAATTTTTAATCAAACATAAAGATACATTTATATGTATATGTATATGTATATGGGTGAATATTTAGTATTGAAAATTATATTAATTATGTTCTAGATAAAAAAAAATCTGGGCATCGGTTGGCCCTGCAAGCCAGCCCCAAAACTTCTTGCTGTTTTCGAGCTCAAAGAGCTCAAAGATTGTAAATTGTTTATTTCATTTTAAATAACACACTTTTGTTTTCTTTTTCTTGAAGATTTTGAGAACTTGATCACTACTCTCTAAACATGAATAAGTGAAATATAACGAATATCCACTAATTTCGAGTGCCAATCGAACCACTTTTTGGATTAGTGGTTGGATTTGCACTTTGAATTAGTGAATATTCACTTATTTTCACTAATTCATGTTTAGAGAGTACAATTTTGAACCGATGAAGAATTCTCATTTAGATCTTATAGCTCTCATCTCACATCAGATATGAGGACTTTGAGTGTCCTGAGGCCCAAACCGGAATTTCGTTTTTGACGCGGGATAAAATTAAAAAAAAAATATCGCTTAACACTTTTAGAACTATTTGTTTACACGAGGGGTTAAAAAAATCGTTCTCGTTAATAATAAAAACTAAAATTTTTAATTTTAATTAAACGCAACCTTTTAAAAATTTTATTTTATAATTTTTTTTTTTGACGTCAAAATTTCAATAGCGAACAATTACCCGTATACATATTGACGAACATTTACATAAAAATAATATAAATTTTTGTGTTACCAAAAAAATAAGCAATAGAGTGATACGTATTTTCCAGTAAATATTACGCGGCTCAAGTGGCCACGAACAAATTATTTGGGTTATTATTTTGTACAATCCTAAAGCGTTTATTGAATCTTCAGTCCAATTTATCGGTTCATTCAGTGTTTTCTTCCTCATGTTCAATGTTTTGTCTTGCGATTTTTTTTTTAATGCTCGAGATATTATTATTTTTTCTCAGAACGTATAGAAGTCCGGTTTTATTTTTAGACGACGATATATTGTGACATATGGGGTACAAAGAAATTCAGCCATCGTATATTCCACACGACTATTTGCATAAATGTGTATATATTAATAATAAAGTTTGCATATGCGCATTGTAGAATTTAATTTTTCTGTCACTGAAGACGATTCAGTTTCTTGTGACCGGTTGTATCGAATAGATTCAATCTTAAGCTTCACTATTACATTGTAGGGAATCGATTTTTCAATGACAATATATGTACTTATCGGGCGTCTTGGTAGTGTTGGGCTAAGCGCTCAAGCTTTTCAAATTTAAGTGGCGATATAAAAATGTTTCGAGTCAACTTTAACTTTAAATTTGGATTCAGCGAGTTGGAAAATTTATTAAACTTGAAGTTTTATAAAATTTACTTTTCTTATTTTTCTGAGTATTTACTTTTTTTTTTTTTTTTTTTTTTTTTTTTCTTTTTCATTGAATATTTATGACATGGAGCTAATTGAGACAATTTAAGTGAGTAATTAATTAATTATTTGAAAAAATTTTCCCCCTAAAAAAAATTGAAATTTTTTATAAAGTAACATTTATATGTTTATAAATATTTATTATATTATCAATATATACAATTATTCGGAATATCAACAATTTGAAAATTACCAAACGGATGATGGAAAAAAAATTTCAAAGTTTTGACTATGGCCTTAAAATTATCTTAATTTATATGACATGAATGCATAACTTCATAATTAAACAATAAATAATTATTCAAAAACTACTAAACGTATAACTGAAAGAAAACTTCCAAGAGTTTTAACAATAGTCTTAAAATTTTCTAAATTCATTTTAAATAGTTTACCGCCTGTTATACGGAACTCTTTACTACATTTCAAAGTAACGAACATTATATTTTTCCATACACTTGGTTTTAAATTGTACCAGCCTGTGCTGTACATTGCGAATGACGATTTGTCTACTTCGTTGGTTAATTTTTCCCCGACGAAACAGTACAAAAATAATTCAAATGAAACATTTAATGAAATAGCTGCAGTTATTACAACAGCTTCCATTATTTTTTGTTCCTTTATGTAAACAAGTGAGGTGAAAGCTGTAATAAATTATTTTATTAAATATTATAATTACAATATTTGGTGTGTAAATTTCACAGGGTAAATTCAGTATTGGGAATTAGTTCTAAAGAAAATGTTCTGTTGGAAAAAAAAAAAAAGAAATAAAGATTCTATAGTATTAAGAAGAATAGTATATGGTGTCGTAAGAAAAAAGACAAGATGATTTTAGATGAAAGTGAAGTTGGCATCACCCGATGTATAAAATCGTGTTGTATATCATCCAACGCTATGCACTATATTTTTCATATTACCTGCATTGGTACTGGGAGTTTTAAAGTCTAAAGCCAGGTATGAAATTAAATTAGAAACTAATTTAGTGGGCAGAAACTAATGAGTTCTTAATTTCCTCGGGTAAAAACTGATCAGCTTCTACCCGCTAAATCTTATTGATACGAAATTGGCTTGTTTCGACTTATAAAACAGGCATAAAAAACTCGCCTCAGATAAGTACCATTTCTCTGGGTCTTTTATTGAGAAATAATGATGATCAATGTGCTCTCAATTTGAGGATAACATTCGGTATCCAACTATTAGTTACGAATTGGCTTTAACTTTCCCAGAAAGTTGCCGTCAATCTGTGGCCACAATATGAAGGCAACTTGGCACATAAAGTTTTCACCACGTTGCTTGTATTGAATTGTAGATCAACAGTTTCTTAAAAACTAACCAGAAAATTGCCATCAACTGTTGCGCACAACGAGTTGCAGGAATGTTGCTGTCAAGTTTCGGCACCAGATTTACGTCAAGTTGGGGACAAAATGCCTATCTGGGCGAGCAGTTTCGATGCAGGTGATATGAAATACTAAAATACTTACTGTTGTTGGGACATTTTTAATCTACTGTAAGTGGAGATTTTACTAAATATTTATAAATTACTATTTCACTTTATGTTATAAGTTTATTCTTATCGAAAGGGCGCTTACTTGCTTCTAAAATTTTGAAAGGTCTTGAAAAATTGATCGCGTCAAAATTTACGACTTTATAATTCAATAAGAATTAGCATCTTAAATACATAATATACCTACTCTCTAAAAGTGAATTAGTGAAATTCACTTGCAAAGAGTGAATATATTCACTAATTTTCACTAATTCAGTTTTAAAGAGTATATTAATACATACCTATAATACTTAAATAAAAAAAGTCTGATATCAACACAATGAGTATCATCAAATTAAAAGAATCGTCAAGAATATTTAATAAATAATATAAATGTTGTTGTCTAGCAATAAGTTTACAAAATTTATCTTTCATAAATACACCGGCTTCATCAATAATGAGTTGCCTGAAATAAATATTTAATATTTCTAATTGACTGCAAAGATGCATTGCCAGTAAGAAAAAAAATGAATCGAGTCCATTGTTTGTTAAGTTGTATATAAAACACTCAGCGACTCGAAAACTGAAACGTACAATATAAATAATTAAATGGGCATCTGCATAGTTCGAACATTCAGAACTCAAGGGGGTGGTACGTATTAATACAGTAGCATTATCAATTATTAGGGTGTAAGGTATGCGATCACTGGTTACTTTGATAACGTAAAGCAATGCCGGTGATAGCATCATATAAAGTAATGTACGATTGATTAATGCATATCGATTCATTATTTTTTTAAAATTAACATCGTTTGTTTTTTCCCAATCGTCAACTGCATTCGTTATAATTGTAGATAGATTTTTACGGTTTACATTCAGTATTATTATTTTACCAACAGATGTGACTGATGCTAATAAATGTGCTGACAGTAAAATGCGATCTTTCATTGATCCACAATGTTCTAGCATTTCTTTACTTACAAATATACATGACAGTATCTGAAAATTTAGTTTTTAATTGAGTAAATGCTTTTATTACTGTGACTAATATCCATACGGAGAGAAACGCACCGTAAATATTACTCTATAACGTTGATAAAAGTAGAGTTGGTACTCCTGTAGAAGCCTAGTAATTACTACATTACAGCATAGTAATTAACATTCTCGCTTAATATCAATGACAAAGTTAAGAGGATATAGCTTTGGTGACAAAGTAAATATAACTATGTTGCCAAGAGAATATTACCATTTAAAAAATCACTATTATACTTTTTTAAAAGTATGTTTTCTCAAGTAATAAATACAAATTAACATGAATTTAAAACTAGACAAATTTCTATGAAAGTAAACGTTCAGCTGACTAGAATATGTACGGGTCAATGAAAAAATATTTTTGAAAAATCTACTGCTGCTGCGTAGATCTCGCTCCATTCCTGCAAAGTCTCTCTATTTTAAAACAGTTCAAACATTAAGTATGTAACAATGTGATAGTTTTTTTATTTTTCATTTTGTATTCTTTTATTTACGGTACATTTCTTCCTCGAAAATTTACCCTCTTATAATTATTATTATGTGAAGTATTACCAAATAAATGATTAATAGTGAAATACGTATTTTCCAGTAAATAGTTCTCGATTCGAGTGGCCACAGACACATAATTTGGGTTATTATTTTATAAACGCCTAGTGCATTTATTGAATCTTTCGTCCAATTTAATTTTTTATTTATAACTTTTTTCTTCATTATTAAAACTCACGTACGTATTCTTAATAATTATTCACTTCAGTCTTTCTTTTAAAATCAATGTATTTATAATTTTTATAAGAAAAACATTTTAGTATAAGTAGTATTTCATTGTAGTGCTGTTATAATACTATTCAAAATAAATTTTTTCCTTGAATTTTGCTACATTTTATGTTCAGTTAGTAATTCCGTTATTAAATATTAATGATGATAGTTTTTATGAATTCATATGTATGAATAATAAGTTTTGGACATGCGCGTTATATGAAACATTTTTTTTTACGCTGAGGACGATTCAGTACCTTACAACCAGTTGCATCAAATAGACTAAGAGTACATTAAATTTAATTTTGATATCATATATTGTGTAAAGTAGTTTCTTTTTTATTTTAATCTTAATAATAAGAATCATAATGAGAAAATTTTTATTCAAACTTTCGAATCAATAATGTCAATCTTTTTCTCTTATTCTTAGAAAAAAATGAAGTTTAACTCAGCAACTTGTTGCTGCTTTTCATGGTAAAGGTGAACGAGCACTTTTTTAAATTACATACTCAATAAAAATAATTTTTTTTTTCATTACTATTAAAAATAGTTTTTTCATAAAATGATTTTTTTTTTTTATTATTAGTTATAAATAAAAGTGATCCACTTGCTGCTAAAGTTAGAACAATTACTTCTATTATAAGTGGTGATTTTTTTTTAATTTAACTCAAAAAAAATCGACGATTTTCGGAAAATTCGAGAAGTTATTGTTTCCACCCCGGCCTTCGAAAATCGAACTTTCACCGGATGTCGGCGTTTTGAGGTCCTAGAAGGCTATTCTGACGATTTTCAGAATGATGTCCGAGTATTGGTATACTCCGGCGCGGGAGTGTGTGTGTGTGTATGTGTGTGTGTGTGTGTGTGTGTGCGTGCGTGCGTGTATGGATCTAAACTCTCCATATCTTTTTAGTGAAATAACCGATTGAGATGGTTCTTGCGGCAATTGAAAGAGTTTATTGGCCATCAACTTTCCTGAAAATTTCAGATCGATTGATTCAATAAATTCTAAGATATTAAAGAAATACAAAAAAAAAAATGGTTTTTTTTAGTTTTTTTAAAATTTTTCAGAAACGGCTCGATCGATCGAATTCAAAATCTACTCAGCTCTGGAACACAATAAAGTGCGTCGATTTCCACCTCAACCATCTCGATCGGTTAATTCGTTCGCGAGATATCGTGGGAGAAAGAAATGTTAAAAAACGGTTTTTCCGAAAACAATGGCATACAGTGGCAAGCAATGGCTCCTTAAGCTCGAAAACAGTGAGAAGTTTAGAGCTGGCCCGCAGGGTCAACCGACGCCCAGATTTTTTTTAATATAGCTAGAAAAAATAGGGGATGCTTTAAAAAAGTTCCAAGGTTACATTGTCTTTTAATGTGAGTTCTAAGGGTTCAATTATTTTTGATTCGATTAATAATTCGACCAATTTATTTTTCTTCTTCAATATATATAAAATGGACTTACCAAAATAGTTGATTATTTATATTTTTTCTATATCAATATTAAATTAATACATGTATAACTTTATAATTAAGCAACAAATAATTATTCAAAAACTACTAAACGTATAACTGAAAAAAAACTTCCAAGAGTTTTAACAATAGTTTTAAAATTTTCTAAATTCATTTGAAATAGTTTACCGCCTGTTATACGGAACTCTTTGCTACATTTTAATATAACGAAAATAATATTTTTCGATACATTTGTTTTTAAATTGTACCAGCTTGTGCTGTACATTGCGAATGACGATTTGTCTACTTCGTTGGTTAATTTTTCCCCGACGAAACAGTACAAAAATAATTCAATTGAAACATTTAAAGAAATAGCTGCACTTATCACGGCTGCCTCCATGATCTTTTGTTCCTTTACGTAAAAAAGTGAGGTAAAAGCTGGAATAAATTATTTTATTAAAAAACGATCAGTTTATTCTAGTATTTTAATATATACACATATGTGGGTTATTCCACCAAATGAAGTTATTTTTACAAGGCAATCCTCGCTGTTTTGGTTCAAACTTTGTGAAGGTGTTTTATATATTCAAAAATAAAAATTTCACTAAAAATTTGAAACCTTTAATACGTAGCTATTTCGAAGTTATGATTTTTTGATTTTTTGAAAAAATTTTTTTTCTTACTTTTCATTAATTTTCTTATCGTAAAAAACGTTTGTTAAAAATTGAGCACATGACAGCTTTTTGTAGGAAAAATTCTCAGCTTCTCAATGAAAATGTTTATTTTTTATTATAAGTTACAGAAGACCTTTTAAAATTCGATTAAAGTGAAAAAAAACGATTATTTTTTTTTCTGATCGGCGCATCGCGACTAGAAATTTTGATTCGTTTTTTATTCGGTCCGAATAAGGCATGCCTAATTCCGAGTGTGCCCCAAATGAGGCAACCGCACTTGGTCCTTGTTACGAAAATAACGCACGTTCGGAATCCCCCCTAATTCGGAAGCCTGATGCGACACAAAGTTGGAAACCACATTCGTATGAGATTACTCCAACCTAGTTTGGTCCAAATTCAGCTTCCTGTTCAGGCAGCAGTGTAGAAGCCACATTCGTATGTGGCTCATACTGACTTATTAATGGATATACAGTTCGATTTTTATGTCGCACACCTTTGATTGTACATCTTTCACATGCATAATACCCTCTATGATTTTTGATACACTTTAATAGTTATCGTGCTGGCCTATCGCAAACAAATGCCTTGATGGAAACATTGCACAAACGACTATTCACGGTGAGTCCTGTAGCTTGTAATTCATTAATTTCATTAATAAATTTGTTAAAATAATGATCGAGATCGGATGGTTTGGTGTTCCCTCAGTAAATAGCAACCGGGAATGGCTTATAACGATTAGGTATACTAAATACCTGACAAAGAATAGGCCACTACTGTTTTTTACTCGATTTGAACAAAGGTACACCATCAACATTAATAAGAAGTTCGATTTCGTTGATTTCATGCAGTTCACAATTGAAACACTTTTCTAAATTTTTTTGAATTCCAAAATGTACAAATTCGCCATCATTTTCAAAATTTTATAGTTCGTAGTTGGTAGAGGTTGTACCCAGAAAGGTCTTAGCAGTTTTTGGTAATTCTGGATAGCATCGGCGCCTTAAAATGTCCATTAATTGTTCTAATCGCGCATGAGAAATTGGCGGATTTATCAATGCCCATTGACGAATTTCTTCTATTTCATCTAAATCATCAATAACATCACTCAATATTTCATTTCCCGTAGTCTGAGCTGATAGTGAGATTTCCAAATTGTTCGTTATCACTAGGTTCAACACTGATACTTCGGTCGTGCTGCTCCATTCTAAGTCTGTTACCATTGGTTCAGCTACCACTGGTTCATCGTGCTCTTCTTCATATTCCGGTTCAGGATCTAATTGTGAACCACAGGTTATAGTATAGTATAGCACTCAATATCATTATTACACTGCATCGTGCCCTCACTGGTCGATGAAGCTACATGTTCGACATTGAGTATGACATCGCCATGATGTTCAACGCGAGATAGTTGATGACGCGTGACACGGAACCTTTCTGCTCTTAAAAGTACAAATTCATGTTTCCCATGACTTTTATTTTTATTTCTAAGCATATTTACAGACAATACAAATTCTACAATGTAAACAAAAAAGAAATAAGTAACTATGACACTTATTAAATCAGAATAAATGTCAACACGAAAGTTGTTTATTAACCTTTCGTTACTCGCGCTATGAGCGAATCGCCGCCTAACAACTACTCAACCTATAGAGACTCGCTACAGTGTGAGCGAGAAACTAAAAAAGACGCGAATAACGAAAGGTTAAACGTAGGTTAATGGTCAGAGTGACTTGAAGGATCATATGATACATCAAATTTGATATTTTTTTCTGAAAGCTGAGACTTTTTCCCATTAAATCTAATTTTCACGATGTGCATATTTATTGTTGAAACAAAATTAATAATCATTTAAATACATGTCATTGATTTTATAGATCTAATTCTTAGATCCTTAATAATTGAATTTGTCGCTAAAAATTGTCATTTACTATAGTCGTCCCGATGAAAGCTTGGGATTTTTTTCCCACCAGTTTTTTCTCCTACCACCATGATATTTGAATGTGCGCATGTGCAAAGCCACCAAAACCAACATTTAAAGGGTGGGGGAAGAAACCGTGGTGGGAAAAAAATCCCAAGCTTTCATCGGGACAACTATATCTTGTACAGTTGTACTGTAGTTTTTCTTTTCACGTATTTGTTTATTGATTTCTCTATACGATTATTTAATCGAAATAAATTAAAAATTGCTCCTAATTTAAATTTATTGTTTTTTGTATGAATTGTTTATCAATATGAGTAAACGCATCAGACTTATATTAAAGTGTTTTAATCCGTTTAATGAGCCACGTAAGTGAATAATGTGATTTATCATTTATAACCTTTCTGTGGAATTGATTCAATGATAAATTTCTTACCATTTAATATATTTAGATATTAAAGATAAAACAAGTTTACGCAAATTCCCAGAACAAGATCTTTGGAAATTTCCTGAAGCGGATGAAACTTCTATGTTATGTGTCCATTGTCGATTTTGTGACAAAGAATATATTAAGAAATTGCCAAAGGTGTCCGAATAGAGAAGAAATTGCTAGTTATTTTAATGCATCATTTGATGAATTAGATGTTAATAAGATTGAATACAAAATGTGGACATCTACAGATTGGTATACTGTCGTTGATGTCGTTTTAGATTCAAAAGAATTCGTTGATACGTCAGGGACGAACCTCGACAAACTCTTGAAACACGATTTCATAGCAAAAATACAAAGCTGATATTTTTCGGATTTAAAACTGAATTTAAAAAACGGCGAGCTTTCAATAGTTGTTGATTTTGCAGAAAATTATGCATTCATTGTACAGGAAGCAACACAAGCGTTTCATTGGAATAATGATCAGGCTACCTTATTTCCAATGGTTGTTTATTTTAACGAAAATAATGCCATCAAATATTACAGCCTAGTTAGAATTTCTGATTGTCTCAAACATGACAAGATTTTAATTTATTCGTTTAAAAATCAATTAATTTCTTACCTGAAATAAAAATTTGCTGCCATACAAACGCTGTTTTATATCTCAGACAGAGTGCCACAGCAAGTTTAATAATAAAAAGTCATTTATGAATATGCGCTATCATAATGATGATTTTAAAATTAATGGTGAGTTGCATTTTTTACCACCGTTCATGGTAAAGGGCCATTCGATGGACTGCAGGTTCAGTAAAATGACTCGCTGCCGTCGAAAAAACATCCTCAACTACAAGATTTTCACTCCTGGGCTACTAAAAATTTTACTTCCATAACGAATGAAGAGTATTTGCGGAAAAAGGATGTTTTAGAAGTAAGATAATTGAAATCAAAAACCGTGAAAGGCACACAACCCTTGTACACTTTCTCACTTATTAATGATAACCTAGGATATGCTTATTGTATTAAAAATGTATCAACATCCTCAAAAAAGTCCAAAAATTAATTTTTTTTTAATCGTACAGAGTTTACATTTTATCTATATCGTTCAAACAAAAAATATGCATATCGTGAAAAATCTTTTTCTCACCTCCGGGCGGAAAGCGTCAACTTTCGTCCCGCTGTGCAAAACGAAGTTGTCGCTTTCCGCCTCCGTCGAGGAGAAAAATAGTATACACTCCTCGGGAAGTCAATAAGAAAGCCTCAGATCACATGTTCGTTGACCTCGGCTTCGCCTCGGCCAACAATTACATGTGATCTGAGACATTTCTTACTTTACTTCCCTAGGTGTGTAATATACTATTTCTTCATTTACTTAAAAAAATATACTTTTTGTTAAGTTAAACGTTTTCATGAATTTTTTATCATAGTACATTTATTGCCTAATAATTTGTCACAAATTTGAGAAACATATATATAATACATACCCATAATACTTAAATAAAAAAAGTCTGATATCAACACAATGAGTATCATCAAATTAAAAGAATCGTCAAGAATATTTAATAAATAATATAAATGTTGTTGTCTGGCAATAAGTTTACAAAATTTATCTTTCATAAAAACACCGGCTTCATCAATAATGAGTTGCCTGAAATAAATATTTAATATTTCTAACTGACTACAAAGATGCATTGCCAGCAAGAAAAAAAATGAATCGAGTCCAGTGCATGTTAAATTGTAAATAAAACACTCAGCAACTCGAAAACTGAAACGTACAATATAAATAATTATATGGGCATCTGCATAGTTCGAACATTCAGAGCTCAAGGGGGTGGTACGTATTAATACAGTGACATTATCAATTATTAGGGTGTAAGGTATGCGATCACTGGTTACTTTGATAACGTAAAGCAATGCCGGTGATAGCATCATATAGAGTAATGTACGATTGATTAATGCATATCGGTTCATTATTTTTTTTAAATTAACATCGTTTGTTTTTTCCCAATCGTCAACTGCATTTGTTATTATTGTAGATAGATTTTTACGGTTTATATTTAGTATTACTATTTTAGCAACCGATGTTACTGATGTTATTAGATGTGCTGATAGTAAAATTCGATCTTTCATTGACCCACAATGTTCTAACATTTCTTTACTTACAAATATACATGACAATATCTAAAAATTTAATTTATAATAGAGCGTTGCTCCTTTTACTGCGATCAACAACTAAATTCACCTTTCTATTGTAATTATTATATAAAATATTACCAAAAATATAATTAATAGAGTAACGCGTATTTTCCAGAAAATAGTTCTCGATTCAAGTGGCCACAGACACATAATTCGAGTTATTATTTTATAAACGCCCAGTGCATTTATTGAATCTTCCGTCCAATTTAATTTTTTATCTATACTTTTTTTCTTCATTATTAAAACTTACGTACGTGTTCTTGATAATTATTCACTTCAGTCTTTCTTTTAAAATCAATGTATTTATAATTTTTATAAGAAAAACATTTCAGTATAAGTAGTTTTTCATTGTAGTCTCGTTATAATACTGTTCAAAATAAATTTTTTCCTTGAATTTTGCTACATTTTATGTTCAATTAGTAATTCCGTTATTAAATATTAATAATGATAGTTCTTATGAATTCATATGCATGAATTATAAGTTTTGGACATGCGCTTTATATGAAACATTTTTTTTTACGCTGAGGAGGATTCAGTATCTGAAAACCAGTCGCATCGTACAGATTAAAATTTAATATAAAAGATTGTAAGAAATAATGATGTCAACTCACGTTTTTTTATGGTGCCAATAAAAAGATCAATTTCAACCAAGCAACCTGTTACTGCTTTTAGACATACGATAAACAAATATTTTTTTTCACTTATATATTAAAAAAAAATAAAATTTTGAATAACTTTAAAAAACGAGTTTTTTTTATCAAAATTTATAATTTTTAAGTAATTGATCCATAAGTAAAGTAAGAAATGTTATTTCTAATTTAAGTGATAAGTAAAAATACATACATTAGAGTTGTGGCAGCAGTCTTGACCTAATAACTTACAGGACCCGTGTTCAATCCCTGAATAGAACTTTGTAATTTTTTATTCATAAAAATTATATTTAATTTAAAATATCCATTATTTCATGTCCAAAATACAAGTGGTGCATTTGAGTAAAAATATTTTTAAAAAAAGTTAGGCTGTGATTTGTTAAAAAATAAACTTTAATTTAAGACAAGTCCCACGGCTTTATTTTTTTGCAAGCAATTATTAATTAATAATATTTATTATTTAATGAAAAAACATTTTTCTTGAAGTTTCAAATTTGTCAATTCAAAATTTTAGTTTGGAAATTTTTTGTTTAATCTTATTAAATTTATAATAAAATATATGAGAAAAATCTATAAGGATAATTATTTATTAAACTCATTCCGTTCATTCACCTACGACGCGTCTTTAGCCCGCTAAAAAAAAATTTATTTCTAGAAGCAGAGAATGTGCATATTAAATATGTATCGACTGGTTCATATTTCCACGAAAATAAAATTA
Organism: Microplitis mediator; assembly: GCF_029852145.1. Classification (NCBI taxonomy): domain Eukaryota; kingdom Metazoa; phylum Arthropoda; class Insecta; order Hymenoptera; family Braconidae; genus Microplitis; species Microplitis mediator. Next base: position 10,334,318 of record NC_079976.1, on the reverse strand, counting down.
TTAAAAGAGAAATATAAATATTTTTCTCTCAATATTGAAACCTATCGCATCACGCGATGTCTGTAAGATAATAATTTTCAATTTATTATGCACCCCAATTTCATATATATTTTGTCATAAAAAATATACTGGACAATTTCTTCTCACAAAAACCCTTTAGTTCGAAATCTAAAAATATTAAATTCAGTATCTCCCCTATTCATTTTTTTATAAAATAAGAAAATTTAACTACTTCTCAAGTACGTAATAAATCCACGGTAATAATCTACTGTAGTGTGCAATTAATTTGCTCCTTGTTTCTTCTTCGTCAATAATTTCTCTTTCCTTATTTTCTGTAATTTCCGCACTAATTTCTGTTGTGATATCCTGGACAATTTTCAACTTCTCACTACTTTCATCATATTCATCTGCATTCACGTCCACTGTCTGAGGATCATTAATTTCAACACCATGCCAATAATCAGCAATTTCACCAAAAAATCCCGGGCCTTCATCACGTTCAAAAACAATACTATTAGACAGAATTAAATCATCTCCTAATTTAGTACTTCGGTCATCTTTATTTGACTCTGGGACATCTAGATGTCCATGATAATTTGGTTTAGAATATTCCTGTACTAAATATTCATGTTTTTTAGTCGCATCTCCATTCATATGATAATGAGGTGCATGCATAATTATTCGTAAATCAGTTTTTAGTTTTTTATCATCTGAAAGAAAATTTTCTGATTCATCTACCCTTTCTAAATCATTATTTATAGTTGATTTATCTTCAGTAACATCAAAATTTTCCGTTTCATCAACAGGAATTCCTTCAGGAATAGTAAAGTCTACAATAGATTCAGTAATTTCTGAAATAGTTGAATCTAAATCCTTTGTTGAGGCTTCAACTTCTTCTAATTCAATAACTGTTGCATAAGTATCACAAGGACCACAAGGATCATCTTTATGCGTTGACAAAATGGCGGCTTTGACATAAGGAAAATGAAGGATACTCCACGGAACTACAATTTGATAGGCTAGATAACCACAACGATCAATTACAATAACTTGGTCTTTCGAGCCATTAAAATCCTGCCAAATTTCCAATTCCTCGCTGTCTTCAATTATAAAAATATCCGGAGCTATTATACTTTTCAAAGAATCTATTGACCTGTTATCAGATTCTATTATTCTTTCCCAGGATTCATCAGTTGAATTCTTGATTATCACAAAAAAAAGTGCTTCTGGTAAACCCGAACGGTGAAGACGATCTTTTAATATTTTTAGCCTGTAGTAATTATTAAAATAAATATTAAATAAGTAATTGTAAGTGGTGGTTTATAATTGAATATAATTTATAGTATTTACATAACTGCTTGGCGATAACTTGATGGCTGAGTCGCGTCTAAAAACGCGAGTACATTAACAACACCAAGCTGTCCGGCAATAAATTCAGCTCTAGGACACTGATCTGAATTATCATCAGTATTTTTATTATAATCACTTGAATAACTAACTGCCGCAGTAATTATAAACACAGACATAAATATTAAACTAATTGAATACATGTTGCAATGTTGACGATGAGAACCGTATAAGTCAACTGAGTATAAAAATGTTGCCTAAAAAAAACTATACGAGTACAAAGAACATCTGTGTTCTATCAGATTGCTCCTATCTTACTCTTTTCCTCTTATTCTCTCAGTTTCAGAGTAGTCGCTCCAGGATACTGTATTCCATTGAATACTTCTATTAATTCATCTGTATCATTTTATTTTAGAAAATTTTAGTATTGTGTTACTGATTTTACTGTTGTTGTTATTATTATTATTTTTTTTTTCGAATTAAACATTTATTGAAATTCAGGTTGTTGTGATATTATTCGTGATCGTAATATTTAAATAATGTAACCGGAACTTCGGGTATGATAACAAATCTATTTTCATCTATTTATATGAATATAATAAATTGTATTTTTTTTTTCGACATATGTCTTGTCGATAAGGTTGAAAAAATACAGATCAAGCTCTGCAAGTATATTACATTCTATATGAGATCTAAGGGATTAAATATGTAAGCCGAAGAAGTTTATGATCAGTTCAAGATCAGTAAATTCTCTTACAGAAGAAAAGTTGCTAATCTTATATTTTTCTACAAAACCAGAAATGGCTAGATTACTCCCCAGAAATGCTAGAATAATTAGGTTTTAGATTAAACACTACTTTTGTAGTAGTTAAATAAGCTGATTGGCGTAAATAAATAAATATATATATAAAAAAAAAATACAAATTCACCTTGCATGATAGATTTATAAATATCTTAATAATTGTAATATCCCTGGCGGTTTTGAAACACCCTGGGAGTGGAAACACGGTGGAATCACGGTGGGTTTGTGCCATTTTACCACCGTGTATACACGGTGTTTCCACGATGGTTACACGGTGTACCCACCATGATTCCACGGTGTATCCACGGTGATTACGCGGTGTATGTGGATTCACGGTGGGTACACCGAGTAACCACCGTGGAACCACGGTGATAAAATGAAATAAAAAAAGGCCATTCGGCAGCCGAAATGGAAGTAGATTTTTCATTAATTAATTTTTTTCACTGTTCAAATAAAAGTTGATAATGAAATAAAATTTTTTTTGACATTTTCTTGAAAATTCTCGAGATGATAAAACAAAAAAATCAAAAAATTATAAGTATAATGCCAAAAATTGAAGCTAACTAAATGAGCTTCAGAAGAATTTTTGATGATAATGCACTATATGTTTTGATTTGACGTTATTTAAAGATACCTATGCATATATTCAAACTATCGGACCAATGGTATTCCGGACCCTATTCGAAAAATTATGATAGATTATGGTTTTAATGCTCGAAAATTCTAGCATAAGGACACAGGCGATAATTTGCTTTCAATAAAATCTACTAATGAAATATTCTAAGATTAAAATTTGATTGTGATATATCACAGTGTCATGCTTGAAATTAGTACTAATATTTGAAATAAAAAGCCTATTACAATATCAAACGACGATTAGATATAGAAAATATTATCATCATAACTAATGTTAATCTTGTTATTGATATATCATATCATTTATACACTGTCGGTAAAACAAAATTGTATATACCCATTGAATTGAGATGTTTGGATTTTATAAGTGTCACACTGCGATAATATGAATTTAAGTAGCTCCATGAATTTACTAAGAAGTTGGAGAACTAATGCAATAGCAAAATTTCATTAAATGAATGGTAAAATAAGTAATTTCAGTAATCCAGGCATATGTATAGGCATGAAAATTAAAGCTTATTTGAAGAGCTTTCAGATGAATTTAATATAAAGTCGATAAGTTATCACATTCAAAAGATATTGAAGGAAGAATAAGTAAAAATATGAATTTTTGACATTTTGAAAATTTTGAAATGCTATAACTTCTAAACAAATCGACCGATTGAGCTCATTTTCAAACTCGAACATGGTAGTCACGCACAAAATACGTAGACTAAGTTTTAAGGTGATCGGTTCGAAATTGTGGCTATAATCAAAGTGAAAACCTGCATAAAATTAGCTTTTATAATATTTTGTAAATGTTCAAAACCATTTATCTATTATGAAAAATGGTCCAATCAATGAGCTGTATAGTCAAAATTGTAGGCAATCGAACGAGCTTTTACATAGAACAAACGAAAATAAGCTATTTCTTTCCGTTTAGAAGTTACATCCAGTTAAAGCGGCAAACAAATTTTTTTTGAAAATTTTACAAAATTTAAATTGACCATAACTTCTAAACTTATTGGCCGAATCAGCTCATCTTCGAACTCATCCAAGGTAATCGTCCATAGAATAAGTTTACTCAGTTTCATTAAGATCGGTGTAGAATTGCGGACGCTATCGTTGGAGAACGGCGCGTTATATTGTATATATATATATATATATGTATATATATATATATATATATATAAATACATATATAAACTTTTGAAGTATATGTATTTCCTGACTCAGCTCACCGAGCTGAGTTTAGGGGTAGCAAAATTTTTCGAAAATTCCATCATGAGGACAAATACAATAGTTAGATTTTTATGAAATCTACTAAAAAATTTCATTAAATGAATGGTAAAATAAGTAATTTCAGTAATCCAGGCATATGTATAGGCATGAAAATTAAAGCTTATTTGAAGAGCTTTCAGATGAATTTAATATAAAGTCGATAAGTTATCACATTCAAAAGATATTGAAGGAAGAATAAGTAAAAATATGAATTTTTGACATTTTGAAAATTTTGAAATGCTATAACTTCTAAACAAATCGACCGATTGAGCTCATTTTCAAACTCGAACATGGTAGTCACGCACAAAATACGTAGACTAAGTTTTAAGGTGATCGGTTCGAAATTGTGGCTATAATCAAAGTGAAAACCTGCATAAAATTAGCTTTTATAATATTTTGTAAATGTTCAAAACCATTTATCTATTATGAAAAATGGTCCAATCAATGAGCTGTATAGTCAAAATTGTAGGCAATCGAACGAGCTTTTACATAGAACAAACGAAAATAAGCTATTTCTTTCCGTTTAGAAGTTACATCCAGTTAAAGCGGCAAACAAATTTTTTTTGAAAATTTTACAAAATTTAAATTGACCATAACTTCTAAACTTATTGGCCGAATCAGCTCATCTTCGAACTCATCCAAGGTAATCGTCCATAGAATAAGTTTACTCAGTTTCATTAAGATCGGTGTAGAATTGCGGACGCTATCGTTGGAGAACGGCGCGTTATATTGTATATATATATATATATGTATATATATATATATATAAATACATATATAAACTTTTGAAGTGAATGTATTTCCTGACTCAGCTCGCCGAGCTGAGTTTAGGGGTAGCAAAATTTTTCGAAAATTCCATCATGAGGACAAATACAATAGTTAGATTTTTATGAAATCTACTAAAAAATTTCATTAAATGAATGGTAAAATAAGTAATTTCAGTAATCCAGGCATATGTATAGGCATGAAAATTAAAGCTTATTTGAAGAGCTTTCAGATGAATTTAATATAAAGTCGATAAGTTATCACATTCAAAAGATATTGAAGGAAGAATAAGTAAAAATATGAATTTTTGACATTTTGAAAATTTTGAAATGCTATAACTTCTAAACAAATCGACCGATTGAGCTCATTTTCAAACTCGAACATGGTAGTCACGCACAAAATACGTAGACTAAGTTTTAAGGTGATCGGTTCGAAATTGTGGCTATAATCAAAGTGAAAACCTGCATAAAATTAGCTTTTATAATATTTTGTAAATGTTCAAAACCATTTATCTATTATGAAAAATGGTCCAATCAATGAGCTGTATAGTCAAAATTGTAGGCAATCGAACGAGCTTTTACATAGAACAAACGAAAATAAGCTATTTCTTTCCGTTTAGAAGTTACATCCAGTTAAAGCGGCAAACAAATTTTTTTTGAAAATTTTACAAAATTTAAATTGACCATAACTTCTAAACTTATTGGCCGAATCAGCTCATCTTCGAACTCATCCAAGGTAATCGTCCATAGAATAAGTTTACTCAGTTTCATTAAGATCGGTGTAGAATTGCGGACGCTATCGTTGGAGAACGGCGCGTTATATTGTATATATATATATATATATGTATATATATATATATATATATATAAATACATATATAAACTTTTGAAGTATATGTATTTCCTGACTCAGCTCACCGAGCTGAGTTTAGGGGTAGCAAAATTTTTCGAAAATTCCATCATGAGGACAAATACAATAGTTAGATTTTTATGAAATCTACTAAAAAATTTCATTAAATGAATGGTAAAATAAGTAATTTCAGTAATCCAGGCATATGTATAGGCATGAAAATTAAAGCTTATTTGAAGAGCTTTCAGATGAATTTAATATAAAGTCGATAAGTTATCACATTCAAAAGATATTGAAGGAAGAATAAGTAAAAATATGAATTTTTGACATTTTGAAAATTTTGAAATGCTATAACTTCTAAACAAATCGACCGATTGAGCTCATTTTCAAACTCGAACATGGTAGTCACGCACAAAATACGTAGACTAAGTTTTAAGGTGATCGGTTCGAAATTGTGGCTATAATCAAAGTGAAAACCTGCATAAAATTAGCTTTTATAATATTTTGTAAATGTTCAAAACCATTTATCTATTATGAAAAATGGTCCAATCAATGAGCTGTATAGTCAAAATTGTAGGCAATCGAACGAGCTTTTACATAGAACAAACGAAAATAAGCTATTTCTTTCCGTTTAGAAGTTACATCCAGTTAAAGCGGCAAACAAATTTTTTTTGAAAATTTTACAAAATTTAAATTGACCATAACTTCTAAACTTATTGGCCGAATCAGCTCATCTTCGAACTCATCCAAGGTAATCGTCCATAGAATAAGTTTACTCAGTTTCATTAAGATCGGTGTAGAATTGCGGACGCTATCGTTGGAGAACGGCGCGTTATATTGTATATATATATATATATGTATATATATATATATATAAATACATATATAAACTTTTGAAGTGAATGTATTTCCTGACTCAGCTCGCCGAGCTGAGTTTAGGGGTAGCAAAATTTTTCGAAAATTCCATCATGAGGACAAATACAATAGTTAGATTTTTATGAAATCTACTAAAAATTTCATTAAATGAATGGTAAAATAAGTAATTTCAGTAATCCAGGCATATGTATAGGCATGAAAATTAAAGCTTATTTGAAGAGCTTTCAGATGAATTTAATATAAAGTCGATAAGTTATCACATTCAAAAGATATTGAAGGAAGAATAAGTAAAAATATGAATTTTTGACATTTTGAAAATTTTGAAATGCTATAACTTCTAAACAAATCGACCGATTGAGCTCATTTTCAAACTCGAACATGGTAGTCACGCACAAAATACGTAGACTAAGTTTTAAGGTGATCGGTTCGAAATTGTGGCTATAATCAAAGTGAAAACCTGCATAAAATTAGCTTTTATAATATTTTGTAAATGTTCAAAACCATTTATCTATTATGAAAAATGGTCCAATCAATGAGCTGTATAGTCAAAATTGTAGGCAATCGAACGAGCTTTTACATAGAACAAACGAAAATAAGCTATTTCTTTCCGTTTAGAAGTTACATCCAGTTAAAGCGGCAAACAAATTTTTTTTGAAAATTTTACAAAATTTAAATTGACCATAACTTCTAAACTTATTGGCCGAATCAGCTCATCTTCGAACTCATCCAAGGTAATCGTCCATAGAATAAGTTTACTCAGTTTCATTAAGATCGGTGTAGAATTGCGGACGCTATCGTTGGAGAACGGCGCGTTATATTGTATATATATATATATATATGTATATATATATATATATATATATAAATACATATATAAACTTTTGAAGTGAATGTATTTCCTGACTCAGCTCGCCGAGCTGAGTTTAGGGGTAGCAAAATTTTTCGAAAATTCCATCATGAGGACAAATACAATAGTTAGATTTTTATGAAATCTACTAAAAATTTCATTAAATGAATGGTAAAATAAGTAATTTCAGTAATCCAGGCATATGTATAGGCATGAAAATTAAAGCTTATTTGAAGAGCTTTCAGATGAATTTAATATAAAGTCGATAAGTTATCACATTCAAAAGATATTGAAGGAAGAATAAGTAAAAATATGAATTTTTGACATTTTGAAAATTTTGAAATGCTATAACTTCTAAACAAATCGACCGATTGAGCTCATTTTCAAACTCGAACATGGTAGTCACGCACAAAATACGTAGACTAAGTTTTAAGGTGATCGGTTCGAAATTGTGGCTATAATCAAAGTGAAAACCTGCATAAAATTAGCTTTTATAATATTTTGTAAATGTTCAAAACCATTTATCTATTATGAAAAATGGTCCAATCAATGAGCTGTATAGTCAAAATTGTAGGCAATCGAACGAGCTTTTACATAGAACAAACGAAAATAAGCTATTTCTTTCCGTTTAGAAGTTACATCCAGTTAAAGCGGCAAACAAATTTTTTTTGAAAATTTTACAAAATTTAAATTGACCATAACTTCTAAACTTATTGGCCGAATCAGCTCATCTTCGAACTCATCCAAGGTAATCGTCCATAGAATAAGTTTACTCAGTTTCATTAAGATCGGTGTAGAATTGCGGACGCTATCGTTGGAGAACGGCGCGTTATATTGTATATATATATATATATATGTATATATATATATATATATATATAAATACATATATAAACTTTTGAAGTATATGTATTTCCTGACTCAGCTCACCGAGCTGAGTTTAGGGGTAGCAAAATTTTTCGAAAATTCCATCATGAGGACAAATACAATAGTTAGATTTTTATGAAATCTACTAAAAAATTTCATTAAATGAATGGTAAAATAAGTAATTTCAGTAATCCAGGCATATGTATAGGCATGAAAATTAAAGCTTATTTGAAGAGCTTTCAGATGAATTTAATATAAAGTCGATAAGTTATCACATTCAAAAGATATTGAAGGAAGAATAAGTAAAAATATGAATTTTTGACATTTTGAAAATTTTGAAATGCTATAACTTCTAAACAAATCGACCGATTGAGCTCATTTTCAAACTCGAACATGGTAGTCACGCACAAAATACGTAGACTAAGTTTTAAGGTGATCGGTTCGAAATTGTGGCTATAATCAAAGTGAAAACCTGCATAAAATTAGCTTTTATAATATTTTGTAAATGTTCAAAACCATTTATCTATTATGAAAAATGGTCCAATCAATGAGCTGTATAGTCAAAATTGTAGGCAATCGAACGAGCTTTTACATAGAACAAACGAAAATAAGCTATTTCTTTCCGTTTAGAAGTTACATCCAGTTAAAGCGGCAAACAAATTTTTTTTGAAAATTTTACAAAATTTAAATTGACCATAACTTCTAAACTTATTGGCCGAATCAGCTCATCTTCGAACTCATCCAAGGTAATCGTCCATAGAATAAGTTTACTCAGTTTCATTAAGATCGGTGTAGAATTGCGGACGCTATCGTTGGAGAACGGCGCGTTATATTGTATATATATATATATATGTATATATATATATATATAAATACATATATAAACTTTTGAAGTGAATGTATTTCCTGACTCAGCTCGCCGAGCTGAGTTTAGGGGTAGCAAAATTTTTCGAAAATTCCATCATGAGGACAAATACAATAGTTAGATTTTTATGAAATCTACTAAAAACCCACGGTGTAACCACCGTGATTCCAAGGTGTTTCCAGGGTGATTCAAAACTGCCAGGGAAATATTTTAATAAAACAACTCTCTATAGATTATGCATAGATTTATATATAACTCAACGAGAGAAAAAAATGGTTCTCTGAACTAATAGTAAAAAATGGTTAAATAAAACCTCCACCATCGATTGCTTAATAGTTTCATTGATTAATATTATATTGTTAACCGTAACAGAAAAGTGTAGTTGAGATGACTATTTATTAGTAAATTCAACTATTTTTAATTCAACATGACCAGGAGCTAATTATTACGACAGTTATACTTTTATAGTCAGTGTTACATCTAACATGCAAAATAAAGACAATTATCATGTACAGTCTCTTATTTTGAGTCAAGACACTTAAGTCCTTTACTCGGGTGACGGAGACCTTGTCGTTACGGTAACGAGTATGAAATAGTAATCACTATGAAGAATTGTTTCAAAATAATAAACAAGAACTTGAGAACTTACAGTTGATTATATGAATTTTATTCAGCTTCTGTTGTACAATTAAGTTCTTGTTGGTTGGAAGATCGTTCAGTTATTGCAAATCATATGATGAGCAAGGCAGAGATTCCACGTTCAATTTCTATTTGATTAGTACCTCTAAGCTGACTACGTGGATTAATGATATTTGAATCGTTGAGAGGTTTACAGAGTAACTTCTTAAAGAGACGAGCAGAAATGTTAAATCGCGACTGAGGCTTAGACTCGACTGGACCGAATGGACTGGACAATTAGACCGAAAAACCGCGAGTTTATATAGTCCGAAATCGAGAAGAAATGTCATAAATCATGGACCGAGTCCTTTTTATTGTTAATGTAAAATGTTTAAATTATATATTCTAATTTTTCAGTATTCGACTGGTTCTCTCTTAATAAATACTTTTATTGCTGATGCAAGTTATCCGAAGGGTATAGCATCTCCTTGGGAGGATAAGAAGTTATGAAATTTTAGTGTAAGAAGGTTCTGGAAATAATCACATTGGTTGGTTAAATAAATAGCTATGTCCTTGCTGGTACAAAGACATATCACGTATGTTCAAATAGAAATTTTCATTACAGACAGAATCTAATAGAAGATCGTTCTTTTATATTTTAAGTTTGTATTGGGATTCATATGGATTTACTGTGACAAAAGCACATCAAGTTACAATACAACATGTTTTCTATCGGAATTTATTGGATGTTTTCAACAGGGCACGCGTCATCTCGGCTTGACCTCCAAGTTGACGGATGGAAGGGTGACATCTAAAGGGTATCGTTCAGCACCAGAGGTGGTAGAGAATTAGCTCGGATCTCTACAAAGAGTACACAAAATGGTGAATCCGAGAAGTAATATCGCGCTCATTGTCGTAAGAAAAGAGTTCTAATGCCGGCGGTAAAAAAAATTTTAGGAATTTTTTTTGACAATGATAAATCATTGCAGGTACTACAAAAAAAAAATTTTTTCAAATTTTTTTTTTTTTCAATTTTTTTCGATAATCGATCTTTTTGATCGAAGAAATGAAGATTATCGGTAAAAAAAACATTATTAAATCGAAAAAATGAACAAAAACCGAGAAACTACCAATTATGGTGATTTTTGACAAAATCGATAAATTTAAAGCTTCGGGGCACTAAGAAAGAAAAATCGCAGCGATTTGAAATTTTCAGAGTTTTTTCAGGACACTTTGAGGTTGAAAAAAAGACGAAGATATCCTTTGTTCATCCGTTATATCCAAAGTTTTAGAAAGATTTCCGAATATCCTTAAATTTGTGAATTTTGACCTGTTTTTTACTAAACAATATCGCTTTAAAAAAAATTTTTCTATCAAATGCCACTAATTTTGCCTTATAGAGAATGTTTTCCAGTTTTCAAAACCCTGCTTCCATTCTCTGTACGACCAATACATCCGGAGTTATTGATTATCAAAGCCAAAATGGACTTTTTTGCTTTGATCAATGATAATTCGGCGCCAAATCGTCGTAGAGACTTTTTCAGGCCACCAAATTAAAGGGCATAAAATTTCCTAGAAAAGTCAGACAGTCGGATTATTCAAAAAAATTTATTGTCGCCCATAGAGGTATTGAAAGACCAGCAAAAATTTTGAAAATTTTTTTTTCGTTGGTTTTCTTATGATTACTCCGGAACCGTCGATGATAAAAAATTTTGAGGTCCAGATCTGAAATCGAGAAACTTGAGGCTACAATTTGCTTTTTTTAATTTTCTTATACGACCATTTTTCACCGAGTTACAGCATGTTGAAAATCACCTAAAAATTTCGGATTTTTTTTCTATCCCTTAATTTCTGTGACCAGTGTACCTTCACACTAGGGGTTTTAGTATATTTATTAATTATTTCCTATGTTCTATTATATTTCATAAATAATTTTTTTCATCTTATTATTTTTTTGTTCTCTACCCTGGTCAATAACACTTACCCTACATATATTTTACTTGGGTCAGTATTTAATAGAGTGAAAAAAATAATAAATACATCTATATAAATAAAGAAATGCATTTTTTTTATTACAAATATTTTTATTTATTTAACCATTTACTCATTATACATGGAGATTTAATGATAATTATTAATATTTAGCAGTCATTGTTATGTTTTGGTTTAAATATTATTTATCATCATCAGTAATAAATAATACATAATAACTCGGTTTAATAGAATAAAAAATAAATATAACTGGCATTAATCTGTTGTGTGTGCATCATGATAATTGATCATAAAAGTTGTTTAAAATTTTTGATAAAATCAAAACATAAAAATATGTATCTTTAATTCTTGTTTTGTATGAATAAATTTTTAAAATTATAAATCTTAGAAAAAATAATTTAGAGTTCTGTTTTCTTTGTACTACTTGTGTATTTTGGTTTAAGTTCCTCGATACGTTTTATGTAATCGGTTTTTTCAATACATCCATCGCAATTTTCATCCCAATCATTTAATATTTTCTTTAAATCACGTACTTTCAGTTTTTTCAATTCTACTTTTTCAAGGTCGATTTGTTTTTCTGAAAAGAAAAATAATAATAATTTTTGAGTATAAAAAAAAAAAATAATAATACTGTAGTATTTCTCGGGTTATATAAATTCTTATAAATTTATTATCGAAATAAAAAATAAATTTTTATAAACTTAATTACAGTCGACCTGAAAAACTTTAGCCCAATAGGATCATTTTTTGAGGTAAAAATTCACCAGCTCTCTTTTTTTTGTTCCTGAGTCGAATTATAGTCGTAGATAGGACGTACTTGATGTTGCAAACGTAATTTGAACGTTTAAAAACATATTTTAAACGTACTGGGCGTATGAAAATTTAAACAAAACTCTAGTTATCGTCAATCGTAAACAAAACTTGCGATTAAAAAGTAAAATTCTTTCAATTGCATTTATTGTTGCTGAAAAATTTCTAAAAGCTAAAAGATGAGAAATTAAAATTCAGCTGTAGTAAACTATGTGAGACTTTGGACATTTTTTTTATTTAAGCTTTTAAAAAGTCCCACATATTTTTCTACAGCTGCTGAGAATTTTAATTTCTCATCTTCTAGTTTCTAGACATTGTTTAGCAACAATGAAATGCAATTGAAATAATTTTACTTTTTAATCGCAAGTTTTATTTACGATTAACGATGACTAGAGTCTTGTATAAATTTCCATACGCACAATACGTTTAAAATACGTTTTTATGATAATTTACGTCTTAACTGTACAGTTTACGTTCACAACGTCAAAAGTACGTTTAATTTACGTTTTCATCTCCAAAACTACGTCTAATATGCAATTGAATTTTTTACTCAGGCTTCGAGAAATGTACAGACGCATTTTTGTAACACTCATAGATTAAATGAGAATTTAAAAACAATCACTCTTCAATACAAATGATAGTTTTTTTAATTACAAAATGTTCAGCCGCCTGTTAAGATTCCAGAAAATACTAAAAACTTGTCGTTTTGGGTGTTCAATTTTAATCAGTGCAAAAAATCGATGTCTATTCCAACAGAATTTTATAAATTTGTGATCTACGTTCTATTTTCCAGGAGTTTTAATATCAATCTAGCAGAAAAATACTAATTTCTTAACTTATGTAAGCTAGGCAACAGGCTTATTTACTTGGAACTCAATTTTTCCATAAATTAATTATAACAGTTCGACGTTCTAATTAGCAAATTGTCTAACTTAATATTTTTTAGTAGGTAATTCTGTGCAATTTTCAGATATTAATAGTCAGAAAAAATATTATTTGAGTAATCTAGACAAAAATATTATACATATACTAGATATGGAATTGATTTTTAGAAGAAAGAAATTTTAAATTACGTTTTTTCGCATAAATTGGGGATTTTCTGAAATAGAGTTAGACAATACACTAATTAGAACATCGAGTTTAAGATCCATTTATAAATTACATACTGCTATTTTCTATACTTAATACCCCCACCCCCTCTCTTTAAACAATAAAATCAAAGTCGGATGTAAGATTAGTGAGCCTGTATAATATAATTAATTAAATAAATAAATAGATCAATGAAATAAAAATACCTACCAAATCTTAAATCACAAACTTGTGCATCTTTTTTACGTAATTTTTCACAAATTTTATCTGACGGCAGTGACCATGACAGAGGTCTACTCATTTCAACAAGAATTCCTGTTGCTGATTCTTCTAATCCACCTAAATAGTAGCACTGTAAGTAATAATTTAAATAATTAATCAATTTATTTTTTTATTTACAAACAAATGTTTCATCTGTAAAATAAAACACTTACAAGACGATGTTCTTTTCCTTTAGTAGTTTTACAGAATTTTTTAAATTCTGATTCTATTTTTTTCGGATCCTTTTTTACATCTTCTGTTAATGTATCGGCAAATTTGTCTATTGTTTTCACACATACTAAAATAAAACAAAAAAGCAAAAACATTTAATAAGTAACTAATTTATAGAAATTTTAATTTCAGAATATATCAAAATAAAAATATTACAGTAAAATCAAGACATAACACACAATATTTTCAATTTTTTAAATCAACAACTTCTATATTAATAAAAATAAATTTTTAAAAACGCATACAAATGATTCTTTAAAATCTTTATCTGCGAAATTTTATATTATTGTTTTTAATAATATGTAATTTGTTAATAAAAACAATTAAATTATAAGATGTCTACTTTTTTTAGTATTAAATAAGAAATAAATCAATGTTTAATTATTTTCTATTTATTAAATTGTAGAAATAAATAAATTTAGTTTTAAATCAATTACCTTCACATTCGCCTTCTTTCAATGCAAAAGCAGGTAAACTTATTCCAATTAATAAAAACACTGATAATAAAGTCAATCGCAACATTTTAATATCTTCAATAAATAATTAACTGTAACAAACAAAAATTACCAACAATTAAATTAAATTATCTAATATATAAAGGTGCAAATTAAAAAAAAAAATGTCTAGGTTATTTTGGATCACTAGACACCTAGACACTAATAATTACCTGGTTTTTAATAAAAAGTTCAATGAGTATCTTTGTAAAAATATTGTTTTTATTTAAGTACACTAAGTATTATATATTTATATATGTATTGTTTTAAAAATAAATTATATATAATGGAAAGATTTATGTATTTTAAAATGTATTTATTATAAAAAGACCATCGGCTTTATACCACGTTGGATACTGTCAAAATTTGTTAAAACTACAGCTGGCGAATGTCTATTGGTCAGAGCAAGAGCTACGTAAGCGTTACTTTATTGGTTTAAATCATATACAATTCATTTAGAAGACTTAAATATATCAAACTCTATAGTTTATCAAGCTGTGACAAACTATAGCGAAATGTTTAACCCTTTCACGCATAAGGGACACATTTGTCCCCGCATAATTTTTCCGATTTATAATAATATATTGGCTAAGTAAAATCTTTTTTAGATTTATAATTTATAATTTTATAGTATTTTTTAAAGTTTTCGTGGAACACCTTCAAATGTAATGGTAAAAGTTAGTAATAGAAAAAATACAATTGCTAAACGTCGCCTGGAAAATCGCATAAATAATACATGCTCTCCATGTAATTTTCATTTGTTATACTTCAGATCGTAATTGTTTTGTAAAATTTCATAATATTTAGTATTATAAATAATTATATACATTTAATAAATATGATACTGAACTTAACAGACGTCTCATAAAAAACAATAATAATAATAATAATCTTTATTTGCATTTTACTGTACAACTTCCGTTTTTTTACAGTTTTTTTTCCTTATTCTTAGTTTATTTACTTATTCACATTGGTTGGTGTCATTCATACCTGGTTTAGCACTTTTACAATCATTCATACTATATTAGTGTAATTTGTTCCCTAGTTTTCTCGGGTGTATAGTATTATACTTGAAATTACTCTATTTTTGACTTATTACTGACTAGCTTTATTCTTTTTTATTTATTTACACTTCTTTTGCTTCGTTTGTCTTTTTCCTGGCTAGACTTTCGAATTTTCTTGCGTACTCTATGACTTCCCTGCTTGGCTCTCCTATCCCTAGTTCCTTCATTCTCTCTCTTGCTTGCTCTGTTTGCTCGCTTTGCATGAATCTTTCTTTGATTTTATTTGATAGTATGCGGTCTATTTGGTTGTGTGTTTCCTCACATTCCCATATATGCTCCAATGTTTCTTCATGTTTTCTGCATACTCTACATGTTAAGTCCTGGTGTCCTTTGGCTGTTGATTTACCCAGGTTTCCGCATCTGAGCCTTGTCCATTGCTCTTTCTCCTCACTCTTTAGCTCGTGTTCTTCCCAATATTTTTCCTCGTCTAATTCTTTTTTCCAGTATTTGTACCATTCATTGTATTGCGATCTATCTATTTTGCACCAATTTAATTGCAATTCTTGTTCTATTTTTATTTTTATTCCTTCTTCTAGTTTGTCCCTGATTTTTTCTATGTCCTTTCCTTCTTTTATTAGATCTATTAGGTCTCCATCTCCAGTTTCTTCTATTGCTTCCTTCAGTTCCGCAGACGTCTAATAATTTTTGGATATTTTTTTAGACGATAAACCATAAGAAAAAAAAAATATTTGAAAAAATTGCACTTGTAGTTTTTTAAATTTTCTGCATGTGCATATTTTTAGTTTTATTTTTTTGCAATTCATTTGGTGAAAAAAAAAAATCCGAAAATTAATAATTGCCTGCTAACTTCAGGATCATTAATAAATTGTATTCTCTACTATAAGTAGTTTGTCTTTATTTTGCAATAAAAGCGTCAAGTATTTAATTGTAATCCATTGAAAAATATATACCTAAAAGCATATAGGAATATGTGTCCCTATTCCAAAAACATTAAAATATACACAATTCCTGTCTTATTTATTACTTTTATGTTTAATACGAACATGTGAGGGTTAACTAAATAAATATTTTTGCGTGTGTTAGATTCATTTATAAAATTGCTAAGTTTGAACATGTCAGTGCGTATCATAAAAGATTAGGTTGGTTAAAGTTAAAAACGAGGAGAGACTTTTTTATTGCTTGCCTATTTTACAAAGAAATACATTTGAACTTCAATCAACTATTTAGATTAAAATTAGAGTTTCTGCCTGTTTTGTTACGTAGGGGAGATATTAGGCAAGATTATTTAAGAATGTCAAAATGTAAATCAAAAATATATGAAAACTCGTTTTTAATTCATGTTATGCATGTATGGAATTCTTTACCGCCAAAACTAACGACGTACAAACTTTCATAGAATTTAAGAATGCTTGTTTTGATCATTTTTTGAATATTAATAATTAATTTATTAATCTTTTTGTTAAAACTGTAAAGCATATACATGTATCTATTTTATAAGATTTTTTGTATTTTTTTTTATGGTCCTCAGGGAGCTACGGCTCTAGGATCAAATAAATATATTTATCTATCTATTCTGAAATTGTTATTTATTAGACTTTGTTAGTTAAGTAATTTAAATACTTTCCCTTATTGTTAATAATTTAATTTTTTAAATTCAGAAAAAATAAAACAATTTCAAGTTTTTAAATTTCGCGTCAAAATTATTAATAACAAGATGTCGGAGATTCTGATTAAATTGTAAATAAAGTAATTTAAATATTTTTTTTTATTGTCATTGATTTAATTGTTGATATTTGAATAAACTTTTATAAAAATTCTAAGTTTTTAAATTTCGTGCCAAATATTAATTTATATTTTAATCACAGGATGGCGGCAAGAAATTCGAATTTGGGGTTATGAGTAACGAATGTGAACTGTGAACTGGCGTGAAAGTAAACAAATAGCAAAAATTAATACAAAATATAAACTACTAATTACTTAACTTGTAACGATTTGAAATAATTATAGTTATAAATAAATATATATTTAAAAAATGGATGATTTATTTGGTAAAGATGATTCTGGTAATGACAGCGATGTAACTGATGAAAAAAGTAATAATTTAAGTGGTGATAAATTGGATGACTCTATTGATATAGAGGAACATGATATAAAGGTATGAAAAAATATATAATAATTTAAAATAACATTAATCACTTTATTTATTTTCTTTTTAAAGCCTGAAATAGATAGGTCGTTACTTTCACCATCACCAACAAACTCGCCGATTAAAAATAATGACTGTAATTTAAATTCGATTGTTTCTCCGACTGATAAAAATACAAGTGGAAGTAATGATAGAAATGAAATTATGGATATAGATCATATTGATCATCCAAGTACAAGTACTAGTACAAATCCAAGTACTAGCGCGGGTACTACTTCTACTACAGCTAACAAGAATAATAACAACGATAACAATGATGATGATATAATGACAATCGGTAATAATAAAGAAGATGATTTATTTACAAATTCAATTGTTTTACCGCAACAACAATTACGTCCGATGGATATTGGAGATCGACGAGAGAGTAAAGAAAAAAATAAACGTGAATTAGAAGAAGAAGAACGTGAAAAAATGCAGTAATTATATATATATTTTTTTTATTATTAATAATAAGGCTGCACAATTTTGCCAGTTAATTTGGCTAAACGATTATATTGCGTGGCAAGGGATGAAACAGAACGATTTCAGATGAAAGTCAGGTCCACTGCCCAAGCGGTTGCTATTTCAATTTTTCTGAACCCCAGATATCAGAGATAAAAACCCGGGCATTAAAAAAAAACCTCCAATCTATTGAAAATTTTTAAAATCGTACTGGAATCAACAGAATTGTATGCATTTTTTTTTTTTATTAACCATCTATTTGTTTATTTACTACTAATCCATTACTTAATCGACTGTTCTATGTTTACGGAACTTGAGTAAACTCACAATTATCCAAAACTAATTCAAGGTTTAAAAAAAAAAAAAATGTTAGTACTGTATTTAAAAAATTTTTTTAATTCGAATTCAACTCAATGTCTTAATTAATCACATAGAAAATATATTTTCAAATAGTCTCATTGTATTCTGATTAAAGATTATGCTATCTGTTCAATTTGTGTTGAATTGTGCCGCATGCAGCAGATAATTGATGCACTAATAGTTCAACTAACAATTTCATTGTACTGCAAATGATATGAGCTGATGTGTAAGTTTTCTTATTGATAGCTCCTCTCTACACTTCTTAAAGTCATGTATTGCATGCGTCCCACGTTTCTCGTTTTGAATCTTACGAGTGTTTTCATAGCTATTAAAAATTCTCAACCACAAATTTTCAGCACTTTCTGTAAGAACTTCGGAATTTGCTTCTCCACCTTTGGCTTTCACACCTTCTTATCTGACTAAATTGTACAGCCCCAATTATTAATTATTATTAGTAATAGTCGTTTTAATTAAAAACATTATATTATTTTCAGAGTATTAGTTTCTAATTTTACAGAAGCACAGTTAGATCGTTATGAAATGTTTCGTCGTGCTGCATTTCCTAAAGCCGCTATCAAAAGGGTAATTTTAAGTTATTTATTTATTATAAATTATTAATTAATTAATGGCAAAATTAAACAAATAATTAACTGTCAACTATTTATTCAAAAATAGATAATGCAAACAATAACCGGTTGTTCTGTATCACAAAATGTTGTTATTGCCATGTCAGGTATCGCTAAAGTATTTGTCGGTGAAATTGTTGAGAAAGGTAAATCATATTTATTTTCAATAGTAAGATTAATTTTTAAAAAATAATTTAATGACTTGATATTTTTTCATTAATTAGCATTAGATGTAATGGAAGAATATAATGACAGTGGTCCTGTTCAACCGAAACACTTACGAGAAGCTGTACGTCAACTTCGCTTACAAGGACAAATTCCTATTGGACGTTCGCGCAAAACTTTTTTTAGACTTTAATTTATGTAGAAATAATTATTTAATAACTTGTATATTTTTTAATTGTTTTATTAATTTATATTTTCAGTAAACTCGGAAGCTCTTTTGTAATAAAACAAAAAAAAAAACAATTCAAGTATATATTCATTTCATTTTTTATCAACAGATCTGAATGTATCTGCATATCAAATTGTCAGTTTTTTTTTATTAAATTAAGGAAAAATTTTATACGTAAAGTAATTAATAATGAATTTAATTAAAAGGAAATGATAAAGATAATTATTATTGTATTAATAATGATAATCAGTGATGTAAATAATGAAGAATTGAATAATAGTACAGAAATATCAAAACCAGGTAATATATAATGGAAATTTTTGTGCTCGATCAGATAGTTTTGGAACTTTGATTTGTTTGAAATTTTTTTTTTTTTTTACTCGTTAAAAGTTTTATGAATTATTGGCCGTTAGCCGCCGCTTCCTTGGGCGTAATTAAAGTTTAATGATAATTTTTTTTTTATGATTAAAATTATTTCTACAACTATGGCTACGACCTGTGACTTCCTCTGCAATCGTATTGATATAATCGCAATAAGCTATAAAAATTAATAACACGTACTTAAATTAGAAATAATAACACCACAATTATAACGATCGGACGAAAAAAATTGTTTACTTATTTTTATTAAGTTACAAAGATACGTTCTTTTCTCATAAGATCTCGGATAAAAGGAAAAGTTCTTACTATTTTAATTAAAAAATATAATAATTTTTTTTTAACATAAATTTACCAAAGTAATTCAGTTCAAATATTGTATAAAGAATTAATAATATACGTTTGAAACCCATTTTTGTATATAATTACACGACATAATGAATATTCCTGCCAAATTTGAACTCTGTAACACATATCTTTAAAAAACGGGAGCATATTAACGTTTGACGCCCCCGCAAACTTCCTTAGAAGTCGATTTTATTAAAGCTGTTTTATGGGAAATACCTACATGACAATAAACGTTCATGCCAAATTTCAACTCTGTAACACATATATTTAAAAAACGGGAGCATATTAGTATCAAAGACACTAATAATTATACAATTTTAGTGTGAATTCTATAATTAGTCGATGATTCTTCCCATTTTTTTGATAAATTGTAAAAATTGACAAGAGATGTGATAAAATATTTGAAAAAACATTTTTTTTTATAATAGATGATAATGAAGAACCTAAAGTATGGACACACTGGACAAAATGGTCAGGTTGTAGTGTAACATGTGGTATCGGTCATATTAAACGTAATAGATATTGTCTAGTTGGTGGTTGCGGTTTGAATGAAAAACAATCACAATTAAGAACATGCACATTGCCAACATGTTCAACTCAAGGTAATATTTTATTATTAAATTTGCCATAAAAAAAAAATTTTGAAAAACGGTTGACCCTGTGGGCCAACTCTAAAACTTCCCGCTCTTTTCCCGAAAACGTTATTATTGGTAAACTTATGAGCCCTTCGAGGTCAAATAACGATTGGTCCGAAAAAATGTACATCTCGTTGAAAAAAAGTGATTTTTGTCTGACGATATTTTGTGAACAAATCGACCGATTTGCACGTGCTCTGCGGCAATCGAAAGACCTTGTTGAAAATTGAATTTGATCAAACTTAGAAACAAATCGGTCCAGCGATTTACGAATTATGCAACAAAAACTGAGAAAACAATTTCTTTTTTAATTTTTATTTTTCGTATAACTTGTAAACTACTCGACCGATCGACTCCAGAATCTAATCAGTTCTTAGTCTTAGTAAGCCCTTTCGATTGCCGCAAAGTATGTTCAAATCGGTTAATTCGTTCACTTTACACACACACGGCCGGAAGTCCACCCAAAAATTGTCAGAATAGCTTTCTAGGACAAAGAGGTCGATATTTGATGAAAACTCAATTTTCGAAAATCGGACCGAAACCAATTACCCCGTTTTTTGAAAATTTTTAATTCATGTATTTTTTTTTTCCATCTATTGAAATTTAATTCAATCGACTGTTTTTTTCTTTTATTAGAAATAAAGAATTTATTATTACAGCACGAAAAGCTAAACTATGGGACCATTGGGGCAAATGGTCATGCTGTAGTGTAACATGTGGCCCAGGTAAAATGACACGATGGAGACATTGTGTTTCTGGTGGATGTTCTATTGGTGAAAAAGAAGCCCAAATAAAATCATGCCAAGACAAACCATGTATTAATTACAATTAACTAATTATTATTTATTAATATATTAATTTTATTTAAATAATAAATCAACAAATTACTCAACAATTATTTTAAAATATATTTTTATGTTGGTCCATTAACTGATCCAGTAATTTTATTTCACCACTAGATCCTACTCTAGTAGCATTGTCTTAAGTAAATTACTTGACGAAAGTTCTTCAGTAAATCTCTTACGGAAGATTTGAACAAGATTAAGTTCATAAGTGTACTATTTGCAGATTCTTTCTAAAGATCTACGGAGATCGGTAGAAACAGTCTGCAGTAATTCTTAACCAGATTTGCTACAAAATTGCTTAAGATATCAGGTTTATTTATTTTTTTTTTGTTCGCTGCTTTAGTTCAGTACTTAGAGCAAATCCAGTGGTCCTTAAAATTTAAAGCTCTACAAATTATTAATATTGTCACTCGAAAAAAATAAATCGAACACAATGTGAGCACCACTGAATTTACTATATAAATGCTGAATATTCGAGTCATGAAGTAAAAGTAGCCATCTGCAGGTATCTTAAGAAATTCTGCAGCAAGTTTGGCCTAAAGAATCTTACACAAGTATCCTAGCCAAGTATTGCAACAGACTTAATTAAGATATTTTATGGAAGTATCTTGCCAAGACTGATCATGCAGACTCGTTTAAAATACAAATTTACATAAAACTTTCTTAAAAACGCTACTAGGGCTGATATCAGGAATTTTATTTCATGATACTTGATCCCATTGGTCACTGATCCTTTAATATATATTAATGTGTACCAATAAAATAAATGATGGCTTGATTAATGAGATCAGTTGACATTACATAATATTCATGAATTCATTATTGTTTTTGCTGTGATTCAAATGCATCTTTAGTACGAAATATCGGAGGTAAATCGATTGTCGCATCAGTTCTTGGTGTTGTTACAAGCGCACTACTATCACTTTTATATTTCTGTAATCAGAAAAAAAAATAATTTTAAATGGATTGATTTTTTTGTTACTTTAAGGTAAGTCCAGTTATGTGATAAATAGTAACTTACAAATAGAGAAAGTGGATTAAAAATACCAAGGAGCCGGTCAGACACTGTTGTACTGACACCCAATTCAATCTCAGCCGTGTCAACAGCAGCTTCAAGATTTGTCAAGTCAATATTTGCACGTGCTACTACATGCTCCAGTGCATCTATTCGTTTACATAATTCCAGTAATTGAGGGTTAACTGAACGAAATCTTACTAGATGTTCAAATGTACATTCAGCACGTAAATTTTGTACCTATTAATTATAATATGAATAGATTATATATTTATTATATATATATTTTGTTAATTACCATTCCAACAATTGATTCAAATTCTTCTAGACGTATCATCATTTCTTCAATAGTGTCATGAATTTTTAATGTCTGTAAATTTAATATTAATATTATTATTGTTATTATTATTATTGAAGAATCGAAAGTTAATAAAAAAATACCTGATTAGGTAAATCAACTTTCATATAAGCTGAATAATCTTTAGCTAGTTCGTAAATCATTTTGTTATTAACATTGTTATTATTATTATTATTTATTTGCGGCATTATTTGTCAACTATTTAAATTTAAATAAACATGTGTGAAGATAATTAATTAATTAATTTAAAAAAACTGATGATATACAAATTTTTCATATATATACTACATATGGATGTGTATGAAACTGTATTATTAATTAAATTTTTTTTTTTTTAGTGTAAATATTTTTGAAGAACTTAATGAACTTATAATACTGTCAGGTGGTAGCAATAATAATATAGATCATATGGTTGAATTTTAGAGGGAGAATGATCTACGACGCAGACGCACGCGCATGCGAGTTTTCATTATTAGAAATGTGTGTGAATAATTTGAACTTACGAACTGTTTATGGCAAATCAAATAATTATAATTTTTAAATAATTCGTTGTATTTGAATTATTTGTAAGTTTTTTTAATTATTACCAAGATTTTGAATTATGTAATAACTTTTAAATTTTTTAGAAAGTATTAATTTTTCGTACTATTCAGAACATCCGAATTATTCAAGTCAATTCTAAAATATGAATACCCTGATTAAACGAAATAATTTAAAATTATTAAAAAATTTTTAATACTTTCAAAATATTTTTAATCATATTTTCAGAATTAAAAAGTATTCAGAATGATTAAAACCCTGATTAAAAGAAACGATTTGCAATATTAAATGCCCATAAAAAGGGTGATTCAAAAAAATTCAAAGTATTCAAAAACATTAAAAAGTATTTAAAATTTTTTTTTTTTAATCATTTTAAACCGGTTCTTTTAATAAGGGGAATTTTGAATACTGGCCAAATCATTTCATATCATACCTGGAGGCAGAAATTTAAATATTATTTCAGGATTAAAAAGTATTCGAAACGATTAAAAATTTTTAATAATAATTTTTTTTCTATAGACAACAAATTCACTTGACGTAATTTAGTAAACTTACTGTCGACAATTATTTTGTTGAGCTTCTTTTTTATCATCATTTACGTCAATGCCCGCAGAAACAAATTACTATTTTTCTGAATTATTCCATTTTGTGCGTCAATTACGGATTAAAAACAATCATCATGCCTAGATTAAGATTTTTCGATATAAATATTTTTCAATGACGTAATAAATTGTTCTACTTTTTAATACTTTCAAATCATTTTTAATCATATTTTAACCCACAGAGAAATTTTTAATAAAAATTACGCAAAAAATATGATACTGTGAGGACTTGTGGTAAATATATAAATTTTTGCCATGCACATTGTAAAATATACTACTTGATAGCATGTAAATGAAGTGCAATTTCCACTAACAACATACTAAAAATTTAGTAACTGGCTAGATGTCCTTACAGTATCAAACTTATGGATAATTTTTACTCAAAAATTATCTGCGTGCAGGATTAAAAAATATTCGGAATAATTCAAAATTTTTAATACTGGCTAAATCATCTCATATAATAACCGGTGACAAAAATTCAAATATTATTTTAGTATTAAAAAGGTTTCGGAATGATTAAAACTTTAATCGTTTTAAATCATTTTAAATTATGACGCTTTTACAATATTAAGGATGATTTGATATGGGAAATTTCAAAAATGATTTTCATAATTTGGAAAGAGCGAAAATGATGAAAAAATTAATCCTTTTTAATCCTATCGAATTATTTTTTTTAATCAGGGTACTTTATTCAAACACTATATTCAAAGGGTATGTTACTTTTGTACTCTCTAAAAATGAGTCAGTGAAATTTACTCCGAATTAGTGAATATTCACTGGGAACCAGCTATAAGTATACCACTGGTTGAATTAGTGGTATACTTATAGTTATGGAAATAGTGACCATCCACTGCTTCGCAGTGAATTTCACTAATTCATTTTTAGAGAGAAATCTTTCGAATTATTTGTATTATTCGATTGGGATTTGAATATTCGATTCAAATTTCGAACGTAAAATTTTTATTAAAATTATGATTAACAAGCAACCTACAGTCAATACGTGATTGCCTGAGTATTATTACCAAATTTATAAAATGTAATTGAAATTTAATTGTTTATTAAAATCTATACTCTAAAATCAACTCTAGGATCTTTTGCTTCCCAAGTAGCACAGAGACAACTATAAGATGTCTTTTAAAAGGATAAGAAAAATTTTTTTTTTGTCTCAAAGTCATCTTTTTTGGTATAAATACGCCGACATGCAAATGTTGATTCCGAAGACAGAGAAGAGTTGTGTTGTTTTTCCTGACTTATTTCAATTAAAAAGTCATTTGGATTACTTGTTTTACCACTATTGGTAATTTACTTTTTGTTGTCACTTGTATTAAGTCTTTTAAGTAGAAATTTTTTTGGTGACATAAATTTCTGATTGTTTTGTCAACATATTGGTGCCTTATCGATATGTCAAAAAGTAGTAAAAACTGATATCGTATAAATGTCACAAAAGCAAGTGTGCTCCTTGGGTTATTATAATCATCATTGAAATTTAATGAGACAAATCTCATCATTAACTCGC
Source organism: Microplitis mediator (assembly GCF_029852145.1). Lineage (NCBI taxonomy): Eukaryota > Metazoa > Arthropoda > Insecta > Hymenoptera > Braconidae > Microplitis > Microplitis mediator. Next base: position 10,308,417 of record NC_079976.1, on the reverse strand, counting down.
AATCTTATTGATCTTGATGAATGTATAGTCAAGACTTTTCTAACGATACCAAATTTAATAACATTAACTTATTCTATCATATATAGATAAGACTGGAACAAAATTTTTCTTATCCTCTTAATAATATAGATTTTAAAAACTTTATAACATCAATTTACGAATAATTCAAATACTTGAATTCGTTAATTCGAATTATTCGCTGACTCCGAATATGTACTGATGATTAGAATAAAAAAAATATAAATAATAATAATTCTCTTTCTATCGATAATAAATTCACTTGACGTAACGTAGTAAACTTACTTTCGACAATTATTTCGTTGAGCCTCTTTTTTTATCTTCATTTACGTCAATGCCCGCCGAAACATATGACTATTTTTTACATTTGTTATATATTTTGTGCGTCAATTATGGATTAAAAACAATTATCATGCGTAGATTAAGATTTTTCTATACAAATAGTTTTCACTGACGTATTGAATTTGTCTTTAGGATACAGTGACGTCCTTCCCCTATTGTATCTTCGGAAAGGGATCTTGTATATAAATGCAGGACGAAGTAACGTCTTCACATTACAGTTCTTTTGAACAACGTCAAGTGACGATACCGTGACAAGTTTGTAAAGTTTAAATTTAAAAATATCAAAAAACGAAATGGGTAAGTAAAATTGATTTATTTATTAATTATATTGTTGATTTATTGTTTACTTAAATATTTTTTCGTCTCTTTTATGCTGGATTATTATGAACTTTTTGTTTTTCATATTGTAGATAATTTTCTAGTTAAGTTATTGATAACATTAACTATCCATGGTGCCATGAGTGCTATAATTCCTGACAACAGTCATCTTCTGTCGTTGAGGACCAATCTGATCATTGGTCCAGAAACTCCAGTCTTTTATGTAAAATATTCGTCAGATAATAAAGTGGAATTCAATAGATCAGATAATGTAAGTAGAAATAATATTACTTAAAATTTATAACTTAAATTTTTTATTATAATAACGAGCAGCATTTCGTTACTACGTGACTGCCTGGGGGTCATTAGTCATTACTAAACTTATTGATTATAATTTGAATTTAATTGTTCATTAAAGTCTTGGTAATTAACACTCAGATACTTTTTTAAATTTTTATTATCATTAAAGGCTAATAAGACAAATTTTGTCATTAATCCGCAAATTCATCGATTTAAATAATTGAATAATCATGAAATTTAAAAAAAAAAATTTACATACGATCAAATTTTATCATAATAGTTGCCTAATAAATTTTTTTTTCCAAACTATGATAAGAAATGAAAAAAAAAATTATTAAATTTCGAGGGTTTACCAAAAGAGTGTTGTCTTCCGTTACAAAAAAATTGAGTATCTAGTCTCAAAATATTTGAAAATTTTGGTATTAGTAATCTAATCATATATCAATATCTTTGAGCGCAAAATTTATATATGTTAATAAGTAGATTTATGAAACGTTAAGGCACAGAACTAACAATAACATAAAATCATCTAAAATTAAGGCACTAATTAAAGTCAAGACCTTTTTACTGATATCTAATTAAATTTGTTTAATTTTTATTATCATAGAGACATGCGATGAACTGAACTTTTCCTATTCTCTCTTAATAATATAGACAATAGCTATATATATTCAGTGGTATTCAGCTATATTCAGTGATAGAGTGATTTAAAACATTAATTTATTTGTAGAAAATAAATATGATCGTCTTTTTATTTTCATACGTAATTTACACTGCAAAAAATTGGGAGTGATTTTGGAGTTATTACAGATTTTAATTAAATCCGCATTCACTCCGATTCGGAGTTTTAATATTGAAATCAACTCTTTTTAGGAGTGAATTTCACTCCGAGGGAAATCAATAAGTAAACATTCGTTTTTTTCCGTGTTCATCCGCTCCGGATTTACTCCGCTAATTTTTTACAGTGAAAATGTATTTTAAATGATATAGATAAATTCGTTTATTTCGATACTTGACAATATAAAAAAGAGTTGAAAAGACATAAATTCAAGTCACGATCTTTACCATGATACCAAATTTAAAAACATTAATATAACTAATTCTAACATAAAGATATGGCTGGAACAAAATTTTCTTTATTCTCTTAATAATATAGATAACAATATAAATAATAATAATATTATTGTTTAATCAGGTATTCGAAGCTTCAGTGTCATATGATTATTACAAAAATCCAGCTAACGACCGCACTAGTAAGTAACTTGAAAATAAATTTAAAAAGCCGTTCATAAACGAAAAATAGAAACTAATAATTTTGTTTTCATTATAGACACATTTGTATTAAATGTATTAGTTGTCTGTGATTATAAACTTCAGAAATATGTCGCACAAAAAGATTTATTACAAACTGTACTTGAAAAATGGGATGAAACTGCAGTGAGATTAAGTCAATTGCAAAATCCACAGATAAAATTACGTATTGCCGGAATTATTGTACCAGAAGTACGTAAAAAATTTGTTTTTGTACTATTTATTTTTTAATTATATAATTAGTCGTTTACTTAATAATTACTTTATTTCTTTAATTAAAGAAATAATTGTTGAATTATTCAATTGCCTCAAAAAGGTAAAAAGTATTCCATCCATTGTTTTAGTTTAAAAATATTTATTCTCGAATAAATTATCGTAAAGTTTTTAATACAAAATATGTATATATTATAAATATATTTTTTTCAGCATCCTGACATATTTGGTTTATCAAACTTAGGAAATAGTTCATGTTATCCTCAGACTACGTCATTCAATAGATTGATTAGTTGGTTCAGTGATCATTTCAATAACTTTAGAGATCTTAAATATAACTTCGTTGCTTTTATGTCAGGGTGAGTATAACTACTAATAATTATTATATTTATATATATATTTATATATATATATAATTATATAATTTATAATTTATCATTATTAATATTTACTTTGAATTCATCAGTCAAGATGTATGTAGCGAGAACACAAAAACAAAATTGACTAGTGGGTCATCCCTTTGGAGCAGTTGTTCCGATAACCAGGAAATACTTGCACCTTTACTGAATGGTGCACTCATCAATTATATTCCAGCCCATTTTGGCCTCTATGCTACACAACTGATTGCGAAGAAGTAATTAAATTTTTTTTTATACACCCCCTATATGATCACGCTGTTCTTATTCATAATCAAAAGTACCATTAACTATAAAATTACCCAGATCTATGTAGTTCTAGTTAAAAGATTCAAAATTTTTTATTTCAAAAGAGATTTCAGAGTTATAATGCCATATAAAAATTTTATTCAATTCTTGTGCAAGACTTACAACAAAACTTTGTGTTATGTTGTATGTAAAAAATTGTGCAAGCTCACACATGGCTCGTTCATAAAATTACTTACGCATATCGTGAGCCAAATTTGCGCCAGAAATTTACACAAAAAAAAATGATTTCTTGGATCAAGAAAATGTTTTCTCGCCTCAAGGAAATTTTCGTTTTCAATTCATAATGCAAAAATTTTTTTAAGCGTGTAATAATTTTTTTGCACGGAAAAATCCTTTTTTTCTGAGTATTAAAGATACTCAACCAGATTTGCTCAACAATCACTAAATATATATCGTAGGTCAAAAGAAGGGGTAAAGGGACAGAGATAGATATATAGCGTTTCTTGAGCGAATCTGACGTAACTCATGCGTCAGTGAATATCTTGAATAAATTTCTGGCCCAAGTTTTGCTCAAAAAATGCGTAAGTGATTTTATCAACGAGCCCTGTGTAAATCTACAATATTATTTCATACAATATCACGGCAAGTCATACTAAAATCTTGCATTAATATCTTGTGACAGAATTTACAACTATATAAAGACGTAGATCGGAAGGGTTCTCTTCAAAACACTTTTGCAAAATTAACACAAGGCTGCTTTAAGATTATTTTTATTTATCAGTTATAACAGTACTATAATTTTTATGACTCTTACAGATTTGGAGTTCAAAGTGACCAAGATCTAGGCTGTGGAACTGATTACATAATGAGTTCTGAAGTGCATCCAAGTTACCCTTGGGTTTGGTCTGACTGCTCAAAAGCAGCATTTGAAAAAATCATCAAGTAAATATATTTAATATCTATAGATTAATTTTTATATACAATTTTAAATTTTAAAATAACCCAAAAAATTTTTTTTTCCAGCAATCCCGCATATGCATGCTACAAAATGTAAGCTCACAAACTAAACCCATTGGACCAAAAAAACTTCTTTTTTTTTAAATTTAAATTAATAAAAAATTATTTTTGCCGATTTAATTTAATGCTTCACTCAATTTTTTTATGCACAATAATTATTTTAAACGTTAATGTAACTTATTAGTATCATGTATGCAAGCATAGTCGAACTAATAGTATATTATTATTAATAGTATTCGATATATATATCAATAGTCCACGCAACTACTTTCCAGGAAAGGTGACTCAGGTTGAAATAAAAATTTTTTTTATCTTAATTATTCATTTCTATTGATTGATTTAATGGAATTAATAATTAATATGATTATAAATATAATTATTGTATTTAATTTAATTATTTAATGTGAACTTTTATTTATTTATTTATAATTCAAAAATCATAAATTGAATGTGTGAAATAAAATTTTTTGAATAATAGCGAATTGTGTTACTTTTTATTTCAATTTAAAAGTTAAAAAAAAAAGTTATAATTAATTGTAGTTTTAGTAAATTATAAGAACTAATTATAATTGTTATCATTATTTTTATCCATACATATTTTATACACGTGTAAGAATTTATGTGTATTATTAATTGTGCTGACGTCAAAGTCATTAAGCGTCAGAAATAATAATTTATAACTCAATAAAATAAAAACATCAAACAATACTTAATTACAATTATGATTTTTGTTTTTGTTTTGTTTTTTTTTTTCTCATTTCATTAGTGTCTTTTGTGAATTATATTACGTCAATTTATAAATATGTGTTTAGCAAAAAAATTAAATTTTTTTAGTTAAATAGACACTTTTTTTTATGTACATGGTAATTGGGTAAATTTGCTTAAATTAAATATAAAAGAGTTTAAAATTATATTTAAATATAATTATTTGTGTGTGTAAATAAAAAATGGAGAAGTAAAAGTATGCGTAAAAAAAAAAATTTCACTTTCCAGTAAAGGGGTAATGTTGCAATATATATATTTATATATATATATATTGCCAAAGATAATCAATTAATTCCAACATTGAAATTGGCTAATAACTAGACACTATTAATAATTTGTTTATTTCTTTTTTTTGTTTTTAAATGAATTATTTTTTTAAAATTAATATTTTTATTTGAATTTATGAAATTATTTGTAAATAAATATGTATGTAACTTTATCCAATAAAATGAGCATTAAAATTTTTTTTTGTAAAAATAAAAATTTGAGTTAATTATCGACTACTTTGAAATAATTTCATTTGCTCATAAATTCTTTTTAATAACATGTATTTGCTTTAAGTATTTAGTTCCGCAGGTTCTGATGACGACTGGTCCACACTCGAAACATAAATTTATTTTTATTCATTTTTTCATGCTTTTAAATTTCGCGGTTATAATTAAAATTTTTTTAAATTATTACGTATCAAAAATATTAGTAAGGTAAGAAACCCAGTACTCGATCAGGAAACTAGTACCCGATCATTCATGTATTCATATATCTATTTTTACTAAAATTTACTAAATATAGATATACAAATACATAGAGTGATCGAGTACTAGTTCCCTGATCGGGTATTAGGTCTGTTACCTTACCAGAAATTTGAAAAAAAATTTCATAAAAATTTTTAGAGAAAGTCAATATTTAAAAATTTTTTTAACTTAACTTTAACTTGGATTTAATTTAAATAAATTTTTATTTCAATAAATATTTTAATATATAAAAATATAATAATAATATGTAATAATAAGAAGAATAATAATTTTTTTTATGCAAAATTATCTATTGAACAAAAAATAATAATAATAATAATTTTCAATTGTCATGTATTAAAGTTCACGATAAATTTTATTTTTGCAAAATAAAAAAAATAATAAATCAGAAGATGATTTATCAGGGTTATTATAAAAAGCGTAAATATTGCGTAAAGTTTGGCATAGCTAGTTAAAAACATATATATATATTTAGCAAGATAGTTCATATAAGATATGTGAAATGAGTATTAAGTATTAAGTGAATGGTTACATATGAGTGAGATAGACTGCCCCAGGTTTTAGATGTTACTAACATAGAACTTGAGTGAGATAGAAATATGAAAGAGTCTGAGAGTATCCCCAGGTAATGTAAGACATTAACTCGGTCTGTCCACTTTTGCGATCATAACTTTGTTTTTAAGAAGTGGGAGCCAGAGAGATTGTACTTCTAGGTAACTAACGTAGTCTGTTTTTAAGCTTCAACACTTTGCTTGATACACTAAGTACTGACAACTACGACATTGAATTTTTTTAATTTGATTTTTCTTTTAAATTAATCAACACTTTTTAATTTTTTTTTCTTTGTGAATTCATTTATAACAATCGTAAGTTTTTTTTGGTGAGTGAAATTTATTTATTGAGTTTATTTTAATTACTAAAACTTTTTGTTTTAATTAACAATAATATATTGATATTAGAAATACTTACCATCATCTAGTTGAAAATCATAGACCGGCACTTTGATGATTTAGGTCCAAATCTAAGTCTTATTTAATCGAGTTATTAACAAATGTGAAAAAAAATTTATTGCTTGGATATCTTATAGTTTAGGTATTTATTTTCAAAAAATACCGAGCTGATATTGAACTTTTATCCACTCTGATCCAGGAATTTAATAATTAAATGTGTATTTAATAATAAATGATTTATTTAAACATCATTGATTAAACACAATAATTTTTTGTTTGTTTTTAATTTACAAAAAGTTACTATTTCTGTAGTTCGTGTTTTTTCTTTATAACTAACATGTGCATATAATCCCATTTCGAAGTGAATTTCACTTCGAAAGGGATGGAATAAATTAAAATTAATCCGGTTCGCATTCACTTGAAATTAAATCTCCGTTTACTCCGAAAAGTATTTAGTGTAACTTAAAAAATATAGGTAATAAATAATATAATCGTTTTAAAAGGTGGCCGGTTAATATATTTCTATAAAAATAACCCAAATAAAAAATATCAGTTAAGAAGGAAATTAAATTTGTTGTGCATCAACAATAATTGTCATCATCAATAATAACATTTTATAGATAAATTATAATAGTTATAATTTTATGGTGAAGATTTCTATTCTCAATATATTCTGAACAATATCATCTAAATAATATTTATTGTAAAATGTATATAGTCCATCCTCGTTGTAAGACTCTTCGTTATAAGACTCCCCTTAATTTGTTAAAAATTGTACGAAACGCTTTGCTACCAATCGCCTTATTTATATTTTGAATCAAATCCTCGTCATAAGATTACCATCAACTATGTACGAAATGCAGTTAATGTATTTTACAAAACAAAATATCGATAATCTTATAGCGAGGTTTGAGTGCAAAACGCTGTGAAATGATGTTAGGGAAACCCGAATTCTACACTGAAAAAAAGAAATATTTGTCCCAAATAACGCACGAAAAAAGTTTTGTTTAGTATAAATTCTAAAATAGTCTCACTATTCGGAGTGTCCAACTTATCCCATATCTTTCTAGAAAAAGAAAAGTCTTAACGATAGGGGAAAAATTCTTACACTGAAAAAAATATTTATTTGAGCCAAAGATATTGTATATTTGGATATGGCCAAATAAATATTTAATTGTGAGAAGATATAATATAATTGAGCAATTTAATTGCGTGAAATAAGTGAGTTATTTGGGGTAAAGAAATGATCCAATTATTGCTGCAACTAAGGTTAGTTGGGTACTTAAGTATGTGCTAAAGTATCGCAAAATTTTCCGTTCTTCGTCACAAACACATCGTTTACTTACCACAAATAAATTATATATTTCAGTCAAATGATAAAATTACTTCAATCAACTGTCATATTTAGTTGTACCAAATATATTTATTTGTCATTAAGAAATATTAAAAAAAAAAAAAACCACAAATAAATTGATTTATTTGGGACAAATTTTTATTTTTTTCAGTGTGTTTATACTAAAATTTTAAATATTACAATAGTAATGCTCGTATAAAAAATAGAATAAACATTTTTAAATTCTGTATCAATTAAAAACAATCATGTAGAATAAATTAAATATCAATATTCACGTCATAGCTGATGGTTGTACAATATTATTCAAAAAGTTACAAAAAAATTTAATGAAAAAGAATTTTTTTTTAAAGTTTATTTTACCCGACTCATTTTTTGCCGATCTGTAATGAACTTATTAAGATAATAACACGAAAAAAAATTTTCAGTTAAAATTTAAAAACAGTCGTACTATTTGGAGTGACCAACTTACCTCATACTTTTTCTAAAGACTATAAATAAATATTTGCATAAAAAATAATGTTTTTTTTTGTTAAAAAAGTGGTGTCTCACTTTATCTTACACACTTATAAAAATTATAGTGTTTCATGTTGTCTTATTCTCTCCTATAAAAACATTATTTATGTTACTTACAGAAATTAATCTTTTACTGTAATGATCTATATATATGGAAAAATTGATTACTATAAAGTCGCTGTTTATCTGAAATAAAAGCGATGGAAATAACATTGATTGTTATTTGTAGAGATTTAAATAGCGACTTTTTTTTAAACTAGTGGACCGGTTTTGCACTTTGAACTTGATCAAGGTAATCGCCTAAAGAATAAGTGGTCAAAGTTCCATTAAGATACGTAAGCGCTTTCGATGCCACAAGACGCGTTATATTACATATATAAACATAAACTTTTGGACTAATGGTATTTTTGGAACCTACTCGACTATTTTTATGACAGATTATAGCAAAGTTCTATAAAAATTTTATTATGAGGATAAAAGCAATTTCTGTAAAAAACTACTAATATTTCTTAGTCATTTTTACATATTTACCCGTTTGTGAATCACAAAATTTCCAAGTTTCCTCGAAAGAAGAATATGTATTTTTTCATACTATCATCGTCTTAGAGTGTTGACATTTAAACTAGCAGCTCCGAATTCACAGAAATTTTTTTTGTCCGTTTCTTAGAGGTCTTTGGGGAACACCCAACATTGTATTTAAAACACTCAAAAAAAGGACAACTTGTATATATATAGGGGAAGGGGGGCAAAAAGGGGTAGGGTCGGCAAAGTGGGGTACCCCCAACATTTTATAAAAAAAAATTTTATTTTCTAAATGGTTTTAAAACATTCCAAAATCACTTTTGTAAATATAATTGAGCATTATTTTTAATATTTTTTGTTAAACTTTTTCAAAAATCTAGTGTCAGTCGAAAAATGTTGATGACTTTTATTTTATGATAAAAACCAATAAAAATTTTTTTTTCTTTCTTTGCATTCAATAATTGTGTAAAATGTAATTTTTCCTTATGTTAATTACTTACAAAAAAATTTAATTTAATCAAATTATTTAATATCCAGAAATTTTTTTTTTCATCATTTTTAGTGGGTACCCCATTTCGCCCGCAAAAGTGATAATTTGTTTGTTTCAACAGTAACTGAAATTTTTGTTCATTTACTTTGAATATCATTAAAAACAAAAAGATTTAGCGTATTTGAGTCCTCGGAATCTTAGTATTTCCTTAAGTATTCCGCTTTCCCCTATATAACATATATATTAGGGTACTTCATTTTTAGGGAATTGAGTATGACTTACACAGAAAAAAAAGAATTTCTTAGCATCACATCGTTGATAAATTTAGAATTACAGAGGATTTTGTACCAATTTTCATTGAAGTTTACCTTTCAAGCTCTGTAACTTGAGAATTATTGGTCGTATACACTTGACAACTCACAAATATCTTGTGGCAAATTTTATGCCCTATAAAAGCTTTACATTCATTTTTCCCCAAAAAATTTATTTCAACGAGTTTGATCCATTAGTAAAGGAGATTTTATGCTTTTAAATTGAAGCTTAACTTTCAAGCTTTGCGACTTGAAAATTATGGATCGTACACGCTTGATTCTCGTAAGCTTTTTTGTAGCAATTTTTATGCCTTACAGGAATTGTGTGTATGATTTTTCCAAAAAAATTTTTTGAAGACAGGAAATAAAGTCGAAACAGAAAAAAATTCCCATGTTATTGAAATGGGAAATCGAACTTTTCAATGCGTCAAGCCTCTGATTAACTTAAAATTTTTTTTCAACCGGTTATTTATTTACACTGTAAAAAATCCGGAGTGAATCCGGAGTGAATTCGGATTGAAATTAAATCCAAATTCACTCCGCCACTCGGAGTTCCGGAGTTTAAAAAAAAATCACTCCGCATGCGGAGTGAATTGAGAGTTTTTTTTTAGCGGAGTGATCTCGGAGTGACGCGGATTTTATTTCACTCCCAATTCACTCACGGTCCGGAGTTTTAATACTTAAATAAATTTATATTAAACTGCTAAACAATGTGAGTGTGTGTGTGTGCGAGTGTGTGTTTGGGTGTGTGCAGGTGTTTGTGTGCGTTTGTGCAAATGTGCGCGTGTGTGCAAATGTGTGCGTGTGTGCAAATGTGTGCATGTGTGAAAATGTGTGCGTGTGTGTACAAATGTGTGCGTGTGTGTGTTCGATTGTGTGCTTGTGTGCAAATGTGTGCGTGCGTGTGTGTGCGAGTGCGCCTGTGTGCCTAAATATGTATGTGCGTATGTGTGTGCATATCAGCTGATCAATAATGTAATACGCGAATTTTTACTTCGATTTTATTGAGTGGAGTTATATTTTATAAACAATATTTTCAAAACTCCGCTCCGGAGTGAATTTTACTCCGGAGGGATTAAATTAATAAAAAATTATCTACACCGCGAAAACTCCCCTGCGGGGTGAATTTCACTCCGAGGGGAGTGAATAATTAAAAATTCATTCACTCCGGATTTAATCCGCATTCACTCCGCGAATTTTTTACCGTGTATTTATTTATTTTTTTCCATAAATTATCAGTTTTTCAGATAGGACAGAAAAAGAAATATCGCTTAAAATTGAAACACTAATATATATGTATATATATTTGAATATAGTGTAGAAAAATATGGGATAAGTTGGTCATCCCAAACAGTAGGGCCATAATGAAATTTTGGCCAAAAATTTTTTTTCGTGATTATTTAATTACAAAATGGCAAAAAGGCTGACTTGAGGATAAACACTCTAAATCCAAGTGTGTTACAAGTGTATTATTTTAACACACATTAAATGTGTTCTATGTTTTACACACTTGGTTTTAGAGTGAAGTGAAATTTACAAAAAAGATTTTTTTTTTATTTAATTTTTTCGTAAATTTTAAAAATAAATATTCTATCAATATCAGCTATAACTACTATATTGATATTTAATTTATTTTACATAATTATTTTTAATTCTCCCATTAACATGAAAAATAAATTTTTAGTAAAATTTCTGAGAATCGCACTACCCAGGGTGACAAATTTATCCCATCCTTTTTCTGGAGACTATATGTAAGCATTTAAAAAAAAAATTTACTTTTGTTAAAAAATCATGACTCATTTCACCCCATTCTCTCTTATGTATAAATCAACCAATCTTACTGACATTAATTATTTTTAAATTAATTATTCAACAAAATTTATTTTAATGAATTACGTTAACTCTCATAATACATAAAAAATTACAAAACTAAAAATTGCCTAAAATTTTAGTCCAATTAATTCAGTAACAGAATACATAATAGCAACACTAAAAAAAATTACTCACGTAATTATTTATTTCTCAAAAATTATAAAACAATAATGGATTTTAAATATATTACAATTAATTAAATACTCCAACCTGCTCCTAAATGTCTATTAAGCAGTTTCATAATCATAAAAAAAAAAAAAATTTCATGAATTAAAATCCTCTACATCAATGCATAATAAAAATTCCTTTAATCCTTCCGTATATTCTCTTCACATGCAACAATAATCTGTACGTCACATAATCACAACATCAATTTTAATCTATATCTATTATTATTCTCCGCTCACTGATTTCAATATTGTCTTCAATAGTCATTTTATATCAGCCACTACTGCATAGTTTAAAAAAAAACTGTGATTTATAAACCACAAACATTTAAAATACAAAAGACAATTAAAATGTATATATACATTTGTACATGTATAGAAATAAAATCGATCACCTAGTGATTTTGTAACTATATTTTATTAAAAAACATGTTCTGCTAAACTAAAAGCGGTCAATAATCTCTCGTGCATTTCTCTTTCACTATAAAATTTCCTGGCGTTGCTGTTATTCTTATCTTATGTAACTTTGTATCATTTAATATATATATATATATATATATATATATATATATATATATATATATATATATATATATATATAAAAGGTGAGCTAACTTACTTAATCTTTTTAAAAAAATGGCAATAAAAAAAGTCGATTAAATTGATTAGAGAGCAATTTAGCCAGCAATTAGGTAATTCTGACAAACCAGAATTGTGGAAAATTTTAAAATTCATGAAAAAATCTTTTCACTTGATACTTTTATATAATTACTATCAAAAATTATCATTTTGTAATTTATATTACATAAGATTCATTAAAATCCATTAACATACGTACATAAAAAAGGAAAAAAAAGTTTAAATAATTAATTTATGCGAAAAAAATGAAGATAATAAATTTAAATAAAATAATGATAATGATAATAATAATTTGTTTTTAAAGACTTTCTTGTTATTGGTATATTATTTGGTCAAGGTGAAAGGTGTGGTCTTTTGCAAACATGACCTTGAACTTTCACAAAATAAAGGAAAGAAAAATAATGATAATAATGACACTTGTTTGGGCACAATTAAAAATAATTGATGTGTTTACAAATTTTTTTTGGGAGTAAATAATTTAATTAATAAATTTAATTGCAGATAATCAAGATGGATGATAATTTGAGCCCGATTCAAAAATTTTACCGAGATAAAACAATATTTGTGACGGGCGCTTCAGGATTTATGGGAAAAGTTTTGTTGGAAAAATTGTTGTACAGTTGCAGTGATTTGAAACGTATTTATATTATATTAAGAGCTAAGCGGGGACGTTCACCGGAAATGAGGCTTGATGATATGTTTAAATTGCCGGTATGTTTTTTTTTTTAAATAATAATAATAATTGTTGTCATTATTAAGTTTTATTGATGATATTTTAATGCTTTGAAAGACGGAAAAATTTATTATTTTAAGTTTATGTAAGTCGGATTATGATTGATCGTTATTTAATTTATTATTAAAGACTGAGTTTCATTTATTGAATGCGGAAGAGAATATATTTATAAAGACAACACACGGAGAGAAGTAAAAGTTATCATCTAGTTATAGTAAAATTTTTAAACTGAATTCGACAGTAGTGAATGTCATTTGAATTATTAGACAAACAATCTGAATTGTACACTGTAAAAAATTTTTGAACCCGGTGTAGTGTAAATGTCTCGGTGTAAAAATTTTGGCGTGAAAATTACACCGAATTCGGTGTTAAAATTAGGCGGTGTGAAGTTAAAATTTTTAAACCGCCAAATGTATAATTCATGATAATTTTGCGTTAAGAAAATTAATCATAAAAATATTGAAATATTCAAGATATTATTTAATATCTAAATAAAATTAATGTAGTTATTGATTACGTAGTTAAAAATATTCAATGCTCATATGTTGCTCATTAATCAAAATTACAACGAGTAGCACCGAATGGAGTAAAAAAAGTAGATTACACGGTGTTAAAATTACATGGATGGAAAATTTACCCCGAGAGAATTTTACACCGTTATTTCACACTACACGGCCGTGTAAAGTTCTTTGGGGTCCATTTTTACACAGAAATTTTTTACAGTGTAGTATCTACCAACTATATGGCAAAATATACAATTATTAATGATAATCAGAAATTGCAACTTTTATTATCAATTAATTATAACTGTTATCAGTATCGTAATTCTCAATATCCTGAAGGTAATAGTAACTATCAGGTCATTAAGAATTACGATTTTGATAATAACTATAATTAGTTAAGATAATAAAAGTTATAATTTCTGATAAACCAAATTAAAAATTTAGTATCGTAGATAGTAGAGTAAAATTGTCTTCGTTTAGTAGATAAATTATGAGGACTTGGATTTTAATTAAAAAAAAACATGTTGAATTTTGGCGGGAAATTTTGGATAAACTTTAAAAGCTTATTACTCAGGTTGTAATTATCATAAATAAACTTTTTTGATATTTTAAAAAATAATTTTGTTTTCTAGAACTAAAAATTTATCTGATGAAATATAATTTTTTTGAATTAATTATAGATGTTCGATAGAATTCGTAAAACAAAACCTCATGTATTCAGTAAAATAACAGCATTGCCTGGTGACATGTTACAAAAAAATTTCGGCCTAAAAGAATCGCAAGAAAATTTGCTGATAAACGAAGTTGAAGTTTTGTTTCACTTCGCCGCAACCTTAAAGTTGGAAGCCAAACTAAAAGATGCCATTGAAATGAACACAATTGGTACCGCGCAAGTTCTAGAATTGGCTAAAAAGATGCCAAAATTACAAGCATTCGTTCATTTGAGTACGGCATTTTGTCACGTGGATCAAGAAGAATTAGGCGAGTGTGTCTATGACTCTCCTGATGATCCAAATGAGGTGATGCGAATGACTCAGTGGTTAAAACCAGAAGCATTAGATCTAGTGACACCGAAGTAATGCCTTTCTATTTACAAGCATTTAATAATTTTGCAAACACTATAACTCAAATATTATAATTTCTCTTTTTAGACTCTTGGAACCACATCCTAATACTTACACTTATTCAAAACGATTGGCTGAAACTTTGATTGCTAACGAATACCCAAATTTGCCGTGTGTTATTGCACGGCCATCAATTGGTAAATTTTGTTCATATTATAGGGGAAAGTGGAGCAAAAGAAGACATTATTTTTTAACAAAAAAAAATTTTTCTTATTTGAAAATATTCATTTATAGGCTCTGGAAAAAAATATGAGGTAAGTAGGTCATCGCGAGTGGTTTGACCATTTTAGAATTTCGATCAAAAAAAATTTGTTTTGTATTTACTAAAGTTAAAAAAATAGAAACAAACTTTTAAACTCTGTAGGAAAATTAAAAATAAATTATGTATAATAAATTAAATATCAATATTAAAATCATAGCTGATAGTTATAGAATATTCGTTTTAAAAATTTATGAAAAAATTGTATAAAAAAACATTTTTTTTTAAAGTTCTTTTTACCCAAGTCAGCTTTTTGCCGATTTGTATTAAAATAATTTAGATAATAAATACAAAAATATTTTTTTTTGGTTAAAATTTCAAAATGGTCTTATTATTTGGAGTGACCAACTTGGCTCATATTTTTTTCTAGAGATTGCAGGTAAAACATTTACAAAAAGAATGGTGTCTCATTTTGCCCCACTTTTCCTTACACTGTAAAAAATTTACGGAGTGAACACGGATTGATTTCGAAGCGGATAATTTTGTACTTGTTTAATCCCTTTGGAGTGAAATATACTCCGGAGGAGAGGGTATTTTAACATCAAAACTTAAGATCAAAGTGGATGTGGATTGAAATAAAATCCCCATCACTCTACTGAATAAAAAAAATTCTATTTACGGATTGAAATAAATTCTGTATCCACTGCACATTTTTTACACTACACGGAGAAAAAAAAATACTTTTATCAAGAACATTTACTTGAGACAAAAACATAAATTCTTGATAATTTTCAAGAATATATAATTTTGTCTCAAGAATTCGTAGAATTGAAGGAAATAATTTTTATTTAATTCAAGTAAAGCTATTCTTTTGTTTACTTAGAATATAATATCAAATTCATATAATAACAAAAATAAATTTGATGCTTTTTTCTCAATAAATTGATAATTAATAATAACAAAATAAATATTTTGAACGGATTTCTTGAACCAAGAAATTCTTGTTTGGAAAATAGTATTTTTTTTTCTCAGTGTATAATTCAATGATTTTGTTAGAATGTAAGTTTAGATTATTTGTCCTAACAAATAAAAATTTCCAGTGACCCCGGCATGGGAAGAACCATTACCAGGATGGGTTGACAGTCTTAATGGACCAGTTGGTATAATAGTTGGAGCTGCAAAAGGCGTCATTCGATCTGTCCACTGCAATGGCCACTATCATGCCCAAATAATTCCCGTAGATTTAGCTATTAATGCTCTTATTGCCATCGGACATACAATTGGAACTTGTAATAATCGGTACCGCCATTTAAATCCATAATCTATTTTAAGGTCGGATTAGAATAGATTTTTTTTAAAATAATAAATGTTTTTTGTATAGATCAAAAAATATTCCTGTTTATAATATCACTCAGAGTGGAGTCAGGCCAATAAGCTGGGCTGAAATTGTTCAGAAAGGAAAAGCTATTGCGTATAATTATCCATTTGAAGCAGGAATTTGGTATCCAGATGGTGACATACGGAGCAACAAATTTATTCATAATTTATTCGTTTTTTTTTTTCATATTTTGCCGGCATATTTCATTGATTTCTTATTATTAATTTTCCGTCAAAAACGTTTGTAAGCATAAATTTATCATTTATATTTACATACTATTGGTATTTATATGTATATATATTAATAAAAATGTGTTGAATTTATAGCATGGTACATATTCAAAAACGTATAAGCGATGGATTAGAAGTGTTGCAATACTTTACAACCCGGGATTGGATATTTCATAATGACCAATTAATGAAACTATGGGAAGAAATGGATCCGCGCGATAAAAAGATATTTTCAATAGATTTTTTCGCTGTCGAAGAAGCTGAGTATATTAAAAATATTATTCTTGGCGCCCGAGTTTACTGCATGAAAGAAAAATTAGAAACTTTGCCCCGCGCTCGGCTTCACTTAAAAATGTAAGTACGATTTTGTTTATAATTTCTCGTGTAATAAAAATAACATCTTTTTAACCCGTATAATTTTCGGTAATGCAATAAACGGTTCATTCACCGCGAAGCTTTATGACAGTAACTACCGTACGGTAAAAAAGGGCATTTTATGTTAAGTATATGGTTGAGTTATAGGAAAAATTTTACTACAAATATTACCATGTGATTTATTCTAAAAACTATTTTTTTGTTTCTAAGTATAAATTCATGTGCGTATTATATAAGTTGCATGTAAAAAAATTACATACATTTCATAGAGGCCGAGATTAACTGAAGATTAACATAAACTACCGAATCATTACTCTTAAGTTAACTCAAAATCACCTCAATAAATACGGTATTGTATTTGAATTACAAGTAACGTTTTCGATGTTAAATGTCTAGCTTTCAAAAATTGTAATTTGTGTGAGGAAAAGGGTGGGGTAAAATGATACATAAAAAATTATATAGTTATATGACTTTTTCTGCTTTTAAAAAATTACTCTCTGGAGATTAAAAATATGATCTAGTGATGTTGTTTCTTTGAAGAGGAAGATTAAACATACATGTAAAAAATATAGTAGTGGCAACTCTCTGGGATAGTCTTGAGTACTTTCTGTAAAAAAAAAATTTCAGACAGTCTAGATAGCATTCAGTACTGTCTGAAATTTTTTTTTTACATAAAGTACTATCCCAGAGAGTTGCCACGACTATATTGTTTTTCCCGTGTAGAAATTAATAGAAATAAAAATTTAAAATAGCTCAGGATTACTCAAAATTACAGAAAAATTTTTATTAACAAAAATTCGCAGTATGCGGAGAAAAAATCTATTGTACACTGAGAAAAGGATTTCTTTGTATTTAAAAAGATTTCTTAGTATTTCAGAAATCATTTTTTAAACATTATTTTTCGTATTAAAAAATTTTTTCTTAAGACATGACTTCTTAAATAGAAAGAAATATTTGTTGAATACAAAAAATGATTTTTTAAATACTAAGAAATATTTTCAAATGCTAAGAAATCCTTCTATCATTGTAATCTTATACGATGACACTTAACAGTAGGCTACCAAATTTTTACGGAAATTTTGTATAAAATTAGTCGGAAAATTTCAATTAGTTATATAACAATATTATATTATTTTACAGACAATACGCAGTTCATCTAATAGCAGTTTACGGGTTTTACTTTGGAGTAATGTGGCTGATTGTTAAAAATTTTGAATCGGCTCGTTACTGCCTGGATTTTGTAACCGAAAAAATGAAGTTGTTACCAATAATTGGACGTTTCGTGGAAAAAATAGCCCCAGTACTTTAAGTGGTCGAAATAATCGGTTTAAAATAATAAAAAAAAAAAAATATAATTTCTTTAATAATATAACAGGAACTCATGCAATAAGCCATCTCGAACCATAGAAATGTATACACATGTATATATATTTTAACGTATGAACGTAAATAAATGCAACCGACAGCTTTAAAATGAAAGGTATTACATAAACTCCAAAAAAATATGACAGCAACCTATTATCAATATCATAATGATATTTCAATAATGATCATCATAATAATATATATAACTCAGTGTCTCGTTAATCAAGATATAGCAAATATATATATACATATTATCTATAAATACATATTTTTTATACCTATATTTCATGTATAAGAATATCATTATATTTTACTTATATCTTGTTAATCAAATATGCATATTTTATGAATGTATCAATCAAAATATAAGAATAAATAAATTTTATTAAAAATATAATTGTTTCAGTTGCTAACGATCTTCTAAATAAAAATACATGATTAAATTGGAGTTGGTTAAAGATCGAAAAAAAATAAAGCCTCCCTGTTTAGAAAATCTCATAGAATCCAATAGATTCTCATAAATTCCTATAGAGATTTTATAAGAATGAATGTGTTCTATGAGTGCTGTAGTTAAGTATCGGGCCTTATACATGCAGCTATAAGAATCTATCGGATTTTTTAAGCAGGGCTAATTCTTTATTGGTTGTTTTAAAATGTTTAGCTCGATATTGGTTATCTATCAACTTAAAGATATTCATATGTCGATCATAAAACATGGCTCACTTATTGATAAATTCGATCATAAAATTATTGCGCGTATCCGCACGCGCAATAACCTACCAGTAATAAAAATATGTGATTTTAGATTTTTGGAGACCTTTTTAATCCTACATTAAAAGGTTTAATAACTTTAACACCTAAAATATATTTGGTGTCGCTCTTTTATAAATCTAATCATGTGACAATTTCTGTCACAAGTTACTGATCACAAAAATCTTTTGATAAGTATCACACGGACTTGCACAAGATAATTCACAAAAGATAATAATCTTGTCGAAATTTCGAACAGTATCTTGTAGCACTGCCGCACAGCGTCGAAATTTTGGCCCTCACCTCGACCTCAAATAACCAACTTTGATGAGGTTGTGCAGGGCCAATTGAGGACGAAATTACGTACAAACTTTACTTCTCACTTGACCCTCAATGCAGTAGTTATCGAACAAAATACCATCTCAGACAGCCTTCAAGTCGGAATGACTGCTGTACGACGTCTTTAAGAAGTCTTATAATGACTTCTTAAAGGTGTCATTTTTAAGAACTCTTAATTAAGAGTTCTTGATGACTCCATAAATCAGACGTCAGTTTTGTGACATCTAAATGTATTCTTTTTTTTAAGCTCCTTAAGACGTCATGGTAAATTCATACTGAAGTCTTATTTGTGAAGTCAGAAAAAAGAACTCTTTTTAAAGACGTCTTACTGAGTTCACTGGTGGCTCATTCGACATCTTGAGAACTTCTTAAAGACTTCTTTAAGATGATGATAAGACGTCCAAATAAATAAGAACTGATTCAGAAATCATCAAGACGTTATTTTGCTATCTGAGATAGTGATGAAATGAAGGCGAAATTTGGAGCCTCATACACATCCTTCTTTCTCGTCAGTCCGTTTTTTTTTTTTAAAAAAAGCCATTGTCCCTATATTTAAACCATTGACAATTTAAGTAAAATAATATAAATATAAGGAATGTTTTCCATTAAAATTTTTATTACAAAATATCAAAATGGTTTGTGCAGTATCGAACACGTGCTTAGGGAAAAGGCAGTAAATTCACTTACAAAATCTCTTACTTCACTTAAATTTTGTGTTAATTTTATGAAAGTGTCATAAAGGAAACCCTCAAGTGTCGAGATTAATATATAGTTATAAATCTGTCACAAGATATTTCTGCAAGATTTAAAGTCAAGATTTCAGTACAACTTATACATGATATTGTAAGAAATAATATTGCAAATATCTTACATATGACTCGTTGATACAATCCCTTATGCGTTTCATGAGCAAAACTTGCCCGTAAGTAATTTTATCACGACTCTTAAGGTGCAACGTAACATAAAGTTTTTTCACGAGTCTTGCACACAATTGGCAATTTAAAGCTTTTCATCAGTGTCTTCAGAGAGATTGACAGTCAAATAAAAACGTAGACAACTAGAAGACTGGTGACTAGATTTGTACAAGATTTTTAAAAAATTATTTGGGTATTGGCCTGAAACAGTGAATCTGCCGATTCCGGCGATCCAAGAATCTTTTAATAATCATATCTAAGGTTAATACTTTAATAAAGATTTAGATTCTTTAAGATTCTGTGCCTTTATTCGCTGGTCGAATAAATTTAACACCATTTATTAGCCTCCCAAGTTTCGCGCTTTAAATAGCAGCGGTATTCTTTCTAGCGGCGAATTTAAGTAATGAGTGCAAAAAATGACAAAATATATTTATTGTTTCAAATATAATAGTTATTATTTATATATATATATATATATATTTCATGTAATAACGTAATCAATACTATTACAATAGTCAAGTTTTTTTTTTTACAAACAAAAATTTTCATCATAAAAAAAAAGTAAATTCTAAAGATTTACACATAACGTAAAGAATAGAACAAAATAAATAATAATAATAATAATCTTAAATATACCTAGCCTCATTAACATACGAAACAATGAATATAGGTTAATGAAAACAAATGTTATTTTTGTACTGACGAAAAATAAACAAAAGATAAATAGTATTCACATTGAAATTTATGAATTACTTGTTTAAATTTGCTTATATAAATTATTTTTCACACATTTGTTTACATATTGTTTAAAAACAACAGTTATATTCATTGCACGTTTTTTATTTATTTACTTTGTATTTATAAATTATAACTATAATTACGGTATCAATAATTATTTAAAGTGATCATTGGTAAGCTTAAACAAATATATAGATGTCCATTGTTTACATCATAATAGATTGTGCTGTCGATTGTTTGTTTTTAAACATATCAACAACCATTTTTCTATTAATATTATTATTATTTTGTGAATGACGCCATAACCTATGTAATGTTAATGATGCTTTTGTATGATAAGGTTTCGTTGATAATGCTCTTGCATGCGCATTGTTTGGACATAGATAACACCTAAAGCTTCTTGTATTCAAACAATTTGTTTTATTATTAATGTTATCATTAATTGTTTCGTCTTCATCATTGTCATTGAAACAATTTTCCTGTTCTTCATCGGTTTGTTTTAATCCTTGTTCTTGTTTTAAATCACTTCTTTTAACTATTTTGCGTGGTGCTCTTTGTTTCCGTTTGTTACGGCCATTAGTCATGCTGAGTCATAAATAAGAATATGATTTAAAAAAAAAAATAATTATTGTTTTTGTTGTACGGCCTTGATTAAGGATTCCGATTAAATCCGATTGAGTTTAACCGGAAGGAATCGGTTTCAATCAGAAAATAATATTTAAATTTCGTTATTATTTTCCGATTGAAACCGATTCATTCCGATTAAACTCAATTTCTGATTGAATCTTATTGAAGTGAATCAAATTTCTCACTCAGGGGGAGTGGATGTTACAAGTAAATATTACTAAGAGATTATGTAGAACGAAAGTCATTTAATACAATAAAAAAAAAAAATACCCAGATATGATCCTATATGATCATGTATAAGGCAAGTATATATGAACATATTTAGTCAAATATAATAGTTGTAGCAACATATATAAGTATACATCATCATATAGTCATTTATGTGGCTATATATAGTATCACAGATGATCGTATATAAACTCATTCTGTTTGTACATAAATATATATAAAAAGATATGATTATATATGTTTAAATGTGATCATATATAGTAATTAAGGTCACATATATAAGTTTGTACAATCATATCCCTGATTAAGAAAAGTGATTAGAAAATATTTAAATAAAATTTAAATATTTTTTAATATTTCTGAACACTCAATAAAAATTAAAAAATTTTTCAGTGATTAAAAATTATTTGTAAAGATTCAAGAAATTGGAGTACTCTCGCACTATTTTTTCTAAGCACGGCAGTATTCTACATTGCTCAACAGGCTGAAATTTAAAGATTATTTAGTGATTAAAAGTTATTTAATAAAAGTATTCAAAAAATTGAGTCCTTTTGAATTTCTCTAAATCTCTCCATGAATCGGAATTTCAGTATCATTTAGTGATTAAAAAAAATTTTTAAGTATTTAAAAATTATAATACTTTTAAATTCTTCTAAATCTCTATACAAAATGTAATTCAATTATTTTTAAGTAATTGAAAAGTATTCACAGGTATTTTAAAAAATTTAATATTCTCGAATCATTTCTAATCTCTCAACAATCAGAAAATTCAACTATTATTTAGTGATTAAAAATAATTGTAAAGTATTTAGAAAATTGAATAACTTAAAATATCCCCAAATGTTTGAATAACGGACGATTTAGAACTTTTTAAAAGGATTTAATGCTTCAAAATTGGCAGGATTTGAAGTTTATGGAAGTATTTAAAAGTATTAGAAACTAATTTTTTTTATTTTCCCAAATCACTTTTCTTAATCAGATATCTGCTCATAAGTGATCATATATGACCATATTTGTTTATTACATATATAAAATCATGTAAGAGCATTGCCTGTATCTATTAAAAATCAGACCTTTATTGTACATAACCTTAATTTATAATTTATGATCGTGATAACACACCTGATCAATTAGTTATCTTCGTGATGTAATCACGTGATCGTTGTTTTCTTAATGTTGTTTATCATTACCATCTTGTTGCCGCAACAACGGCGGCGCTATTATATATACAATAATATTTATAGTTATATTAATACTCAAAATTTGTAGAAAGAAAATTTTGTAATTTAAAAAATTCAATAATTACTTAATAATGCGAATAATACATAAATGTAACTAAAATTTATAGCAAAGCATGCTCGATACAATTAAACAATGAAACAATATACGTAAATAATAATAATAATAATAATAATAATAATAATAATAATAATAATAATAATAATAATAATAATAATAGTAAATGATAAATAAATTAAAATAATAAACAACATTATAACGCATACAAAACGAAAAAAACATAATGAATGGTGCATATGTATCACAATTACGTAATTAAATAAATATAAATGCGAATAAATAAAGCGTAATTTAATTATTCATTTAATTAACTTACCCAAGGATTGTTGTAGGTGGTGGTACGATTGTTGATTGAGTTGGAAATACTGGAGGTCCAGGTGGTGGACGACCTCCACTTAAACTAAAACAATTTATTTTAATTATTAATAGGGTAAGTTTAGAAATTATTGCGGTTGAAAATTTACCGCAGTTATAAAATTTATATCATAATTATTCAATTAAAAATATCAACCCGTTTTTTTCTAATTTTCAACATTTTAATGGAAAAAAAAGCTTTTTCAAATAATAGACATATATATGAAAATTAAATAAAAGAACACAAATAATTAACACTGTGTGTATTACTGCGGATTTTAAAAGGCTTGATTGCAATACTGCACACTTTTTACTTAATTACAGAATTAAATTGATTAGATTAAACAATTTGTTAGTCTCAATTGACGTTAAATAAGCTTCAGTTATTTTGAAAACAATTTGACTGAAAGCTACTGCCGAAATTCAACGTTAAGTTGACAGGAAATATTTTATGTTTAATTATTTGACGCCAACTTTTTGATAAATTGAAAGCAATTTTTATTCTTCGGCTACTTTCTCGCAATTTTCAGGCAACACTTTCTGTCAACTTGCTTTCCAAGAGCAGCAGTAGATTTACGTTCTGTGATTCAAGTTGTACTCAAACGTTATTATATCTCATAGTTGACAGCAGCTTGTTGTCATATTGAAGGAAACTTTTGTTAAGCAAACCCGGCTGTCTAGTTAGCGTGACTAGTTCTATTTTCAGCAGAAAACTTTCAACAAAATGAATTGAAACTGGTCTGGGATCAAAATGTAACCTGTGTAATTTAAGAGCTAACTATAAAAAAAAACCCGGGAAAGAATAATTTAGATCTATGAAGATCTAAAACTTGGAATAGATCTCTAAAGATTTAAGAGTAAGATTCAAGATTTTGGAGTAAGTATCTTGAGCAAGACCCCTAGCTGCTAGTATGTGTTTCCATGTATGTGTCTTTCGCAAGATCGTGAATCAAGAAACCTATGTCAAGATTTGTGTATGTCTTGCTCATAGTATCGTACGCAAGAATATGAAAGATATCTTGAACACGTGCAATGAAAAGTGTCTGACGCATTTCTTGCACAAGTAACTTACAGTAGGTCCTTATGCATGGCTTGTTCAAGATCTGCTCAAGGCTCAAGGTCAATTTTAAGCCTTGAGCAGATCTTGAACAAGTCATGCGCAACTATAGTCTTTCACCAGAATTGAGTTATAATCTGGTACGAATTTCTTGTGTAAGGCTTGCAATTTAAATCTGGTCACAAGTACCTGCAGCAAGACACATACGTAGAAAAAGACACTAGCACCTATCGATCTTAAGAGCAGACGTGCTCAAGAATTGAAAAAGACTGTTATATGGGAACGTAGATCTAAATTATTTTGATCAGAGAGATCAACTTACTGGATAGGATCCGTACGACAAGGAGTAGTACTAGATGTTTGAAGACTAGTTTGTGCAGTTGAAGTAGTACCAACACTAGTGTTATTAACAATATTCGCATTACCAGGACTACCATTATTAATCCGATGCACATGTAATTGATGTAACTGTAATTGCGCAGAATCTTCACCTAAAAAGGAACACCTAGAGCACTGTCTTTTGTTGTGGACTTTAAGCACATGAGTGGCTAGTCTTTCAGCTCGCGCTGCTTTGTATTCACACAGTGAGCAAGCAAATGGTTTTAGATGAGTGTTCAAGTGACGTTTTAAGCACCAATTGTCAACGCCGCTCCAAGAACAATAGCAACAGGTGTATCTTAGAGAAACAAAAAAAGAAGTAAATAAATAATTGAAATTAATGTTCGGAAAATTTCAAATAATTAAAATTACAAATATTTACCTTCGTTCGGCGCCTTTAGATCCAGCTTTCAAATGACTTTTGCTATTACATCCGGTTGGTTGGATCCTTCTGTTACCACAATTGGCATCTTGGATATTTCCTACCGCCATCGAGTTCTGATAGACTGCGGTCACGGGATTCGTCGTTGGTGGTTGACTAGTTGGTAACTGATAATTTTTATTGTTATTATAATTTGTATAACTATTCTGATTGTTGCCGTTTATTTGATTAGCGGTAGTGTTTGCGGCATTGTCTTGCATCAGCGGCGGTTTGGCATCTGATGATCCCGGACTGCGACGTATTCGCGACAGCTCGTAAGTGTGCTCACGGTGCATTCGGAGGAAATGTTTTTTCACATGATCGGCGCGATTAAATGGTTTGTAACAGACGTAACAGTGAAAAGGTTTTTCTTCGCGGTGAATATTTTCGTGACGGGTGTAGAGATCGCGTCGGTCAGTACCGTAAGGGCAATAAGGACATGTGTAACGTTTACTGCTGGATAAATTTGTTGCTGATGATGTCATCATTGTTGGACTCTGTAAGTAATATTTTTAATAGATAAATTAAATTTTAATTTAATTACATACTAATTAATTTTTAAGGAAGTTTTATAATTTAAATGTAGATCTAAATAAACTTACTGAGTGTAAATGTTGTGGAGGTGTTGAAGGTAACTCTTGAAGCAAAAAATTAGAAGTAGCAGGTAACAGAGCAGCTGGAATAGTCTGTGTTTCTTGAGTGCGTCTTGAAGGTGGTGACACTCTTTCAGCTTTATCACGCACCTTTTCCAGGTAACTAAGTATATCTTCGAGTTTTGGATCACTGTGTAAATAATCCTTGCGCGATCCATGGTCACGATGATGTCGCGCATCATCAAGTAATCGAGATGAATGCAATTCCATAAAGTGCTCAGCAACATCACGCGGGCTCCCAGTCAAACAATCCCCTGAAAAATTTCATCATCGATAAATATTTTGTATTTTAGTTTTTCAAATTAATGTCATTGGATACCCTGGTAGCAGTGTCTTAAGAAAGTTACTTAATTAAAGTACTTCGGCAATTGATCCCACCGATCGTATAATATATGTTTTTACATATTTTTTTAGATCTTCTGCTAATAATAATAACATTTATATTGGTAATTGTCGATGGGATCAGATGTCATTGGGACCAATTTGTAGGAATCACTTGTCGTGGTATAAAATTATTGGGATCAGTTGACGGCACACCCTTCGATGGTCTCTTACTGAAGATTTAAACAAGACGAAGAAGATGGATTTCATAAGTATACCTTCTGCAGATTTCATCGTCTTGCTTAAGATTCTTTCTAAAGACTTACGGAAATCTGTAGAAACAGTCTTTCGTAATTTTTAACCAAGATATTTACTATAAAATTTTTAAATGCGAATTGCTTAAGATCTCGGGTTGCTTTTTTCTAGAATTGCTCGTTGCTTAAATTCAGTACCTATAGCCAACCCAGTGACCCTCATTAAAATTTTGAGCGCTACAAATTATTAATATTGTCACTTGAAACAAATAAATCGAAGACAAAGTGAGCACCTCTGACTTTACTGTACTAATGCAGAATACACGGCTCAGAAAGTAAGGGTAGGCATATGTAAGTATCTAAAGAAATTCAGCAAGTCGGACCTAATAGGTCTTACACAAGTTTCTTAGCCAAGTATTGCAACGGATTTACTTAAGATATCTTACGGAAGTATCTTGTTTCGAACTTCCCTAAAACTGATTATGGAGACTTGGTTAAGACTTAGGATACAGATTTACATTAAACTTCCTTAAGAATGCTTCTAGGGTAAGTGAAAAATTGGTAAATCGACTATACCACATTCATAACAACGCCATGTTGCTTTTCCAGGATTATAAGCAGCTATTCTGCTACCGTCTGTTCCTTTAAGTGGTTCATCTTCACATGTCCAATTGCCGTCATCCGAATCATTAGCGCCATTGTCATCTTCATTTTTGTATGAAACTGAAGCTTCAAATTCATTTTGTACACTGGAAGCTAATTAATTTTTTTATTAGAATTATTACACGCAGTTATAAAAAAAAAAAAGTAAATTGTTATTAAATTGCAAAAGCTACTTCTATGATCTGGATCATCGCCGTATAATTTGCGGGTTATTTCTTTGAACATGTCTTCATAGCAATCAAGACGACCTATCCCAATTGCACCGCTTTCCATTTTTGATGCTTTTATTTATAATCTATAAAAAATAATAATAAAATTAATAGAATTTTTAATGATGAAGTTATAAATATTCTAAAAGATCTTTTTTTTTTTAATTATCGTAAAATAGTTAAAATTGACTTTTCAACTTCAAATATTTGCGCTAAAGTGCTTCTGATTAGTTGGACAAAGAAAATTAACTGCGGTTATAGATTGAAAAGTTCAAATAATGGAATTTTTAATTGAAATCTGCGTTGTAATTTTAAAAAAAATTTAGAATAGGTAAAAATTCAAGTTTAGAATTAAAATTTTTTTTAGAAAATTTAAGATTAGTTCAGAAAAATATTAGGAGGTCGTTTCTGCTCCATAATTCGAAAAAAATGGGAATGGATTGATAGAGAAAAATTAGAAAATAAGGAAATTGAAGCTTGAAAATATATTTTCTGGAAATTTTCGAAAGTTAAAGATTTATTAAATTTTTAAAAATTGAATCCAATAATTTTTTTGCAATATTATTTTTCAAAAGTAAACTAAGAAAGCATATAAATTGAAGTTTTATGAAGTTTTTATTCTGAAAATACATAAAACTTTTTTACGCTACGTCACGATAAGTTTTCAAAGCTACACAAAGAGAAAAAGTAATCTTTAGAAAAATTTAATGTTTTACTACAGAAATCGTAGAAATGAAAAGTTTTGATTGAATATAATTCTGATTTAAAAATTTTAAGATTTCATTCAAAATGAATATCTTAATCAAAAGAATCTGAGTTTAGTTTAAAATAGATTTCTTATATCGGAAAATTCTGTTAATAAAATTGAATTTTTTTGTGTGTTAAAAATATAATTTTTTGAGCTGATATCAAGTTAATATTGCAATTATTTTCATGGTTTACTATTCAAGAAAATAATGTTCTTACAAAAATTATTTTTTTTCTGAGTGTTCAGATTTCAAGTACTCAGTTTGCGATGATGTCGTTTTTTTTTTTTTTTTTTTCATTTCTCTACAACAATTTTTTACAGAAATACAAATAATTTAATTGTAATAGCAAAATAATTTAAAAACAAAGATTATTTTCCAAAAGTGACTAAAAAAATTTTATTCAAACTATTCTATCATCGTAATTTTCAAAACTCCATACTTCAAGCTTAGATTCATATTTTTAAATTTCCCTTCCCGTTTTCGGAAATCTCAACAAATTTTATAAACTATATATTGACCTCTAGTTGCAGAAAAAAAAAAAAATTGATCTAAAGAAAGGGTCTAATGACGTTTTGTCATAAGTCTGCCATAATTTTTCCTGAAAAGTAACAAAAATTGGAAATTCACTATGAATTTAACTTTAACCCGTCAGCACTCCCGTTATGAGCATTTTGCTCACAGGACACTATTCAACTTATAGGATATCGCTGTCGCGCAAGTGAGACACTAAAAACCACGGGAGTGCTGACGGGTTAAGCAACTAATATTAGAAGGGTTGGATTTATAGTAGAATCATTCAAAATTTTTCCTGTAAAGCGTTTATTTCTCTGCAAAAATACACGGAGAAAAATGTTGACTTGAAACCTACCAATTTTTATTATGCTGTCGACTAAACTTTAAACAGGAAGTGAAGCATCCAAAAAGTTATTATGCTCTTATAAAAAATGATTATGCCGCATCAGAATTATTATAATGTATGAAAGTAACAGTTATTAAAGCTTATCGATAAGTTTCTTGGACGTAGTAAGTATTGTGATATAGCACAAGAATTTTTCGTATGAACATAATAATTTTTTGGTCGACAGCATAATAAAAATTGGTAGGTTTCGAGCCAACATTTTTCTCCGTGTATGTTTTGATCATTTCGACCATTGATCCATTAACAAGTTACAAAATCCGAAGTAAAAAAAAAAAGTTATCCCTTTTTATTCAAATAGAAAATAGAAAATTGCGATGAAGCGGTTGTTAATTCATAGGGTAGAAGTACCATTGTGTCCAATGTTCCAGTTTTGGACATTTAATACATTATTTAAATTAACAAAAAAGTATTAAAAAAACCTTCCATTGCAATAATGTGATAAACGTATCTTTGTACACATTTCATAAACTAATTGTCGTTGCCTTTTCTACAAATTATTTTATTTACATTTTAGAAGTGTTTAAAACTGGCCTTACAGTTGCTAAAAATGGTACCTCTACCCTACTATTAAGAGCTCAAACTTTAACAAGAATTTTTGTCATCCTCCATAATATTTTCATAGTAATTTAAAAAAAGTAGTCGCTTTGTTTTTGGCCCACCCTAATATATACATATATACAAATTGAATACGCGATATTGATTTCCTAACAACTTGTCCCAATCATCAATAAATCAACATATCTATATGACGATTTTCTTTGTTTTGTCTACGCACGCGTGTTACATAGTCTTTATTAAAGCATCTGTTTACATATATACATATATATATATATATATATATATATATATATATATATATATATATATATATATATATATATTGTGTACAATAATAGCTCATGAAAATAACATATACTATAAAACTATGCCATCAAAGTGTTGCTACAACTTTATGTCTTTTCGTCTGTACTTCTTATATATATGTATATATATATATATATATATATATATATATATATATATATATATATATATATATATATATATATATTGATGTTCTCATATGTAAACAGTTATGTCATGCAGAAAGACAAAGAGCAATAAGTTTAGATAAAGACAGACATATTGGTGTCAAAAAATGGTGGGGAAAATCAATAGGTCCTTCAAAATCTAAACTTTTAGACCTAAACCTATTTAAAAAAAAAAATTTAATGGATAGTAATATCAGTGGCAAGTATATGACAAAGACGTAAGCCCTGTAAGAATCAAGATTCGCTTGTTTGAAATAATGAATTAGTGAAAAATAAAAAAAAAGTGTAATGATAAAAAAACAAATGAAGTAAATGCGCATGCGTATCGGGGTAATGTTTTAACGGAGTAAGGGACGTAGAAAAAATGTACGCAGATGGTAATACAGACATATAACAAAAGACAATCTTTAAGCAGGTAAGAAAATACTACCCTGTTAAAAGCGTTGCTTATAATTGTTTTCAGTATTTTTTTTTGTTTTTTTCAAATTTTAAAATATCAGTTTTAGACAGTATTATTATTATAAAAGTCGGGTAGAAGAAAACTAACCTCTAAAGAAAGGCAAACAATTTTATAAGATTTGAATATAAATTTAGTGAGTAAATATAACCTAAAAGTTATATGCGAATTATAAAACTGGATAATAATAAAAAATAAAAATGTGGTGTGTGTTGATGATAGTGGACATGGAGGGGATTGAAGTGGGTGGTTAGGAGCGCTGTATGCTAACAAAATATATAATAATATACAATATAAACTTACCCTGTACTGATGAATTGTTGCAAGTTGTATAGTTGCCCGTGGCGGTGTATAACGTCGGTAGTTTTAAAAACACGGGGTTGTTAACAAAAAAAATAAACGAGGAAGCCAAGTACAAAGGGACAGATATTATAAAATGTTAAATAAATATGTATAAATGAAAACTGTTAAATGATATTAAATATAACGAATATAATGCCGGTTAGGAGTTGCAGGTTGTTTCCTCGACGGCAGTCGGGTGGCAAGTGGGTGGGCAGGCGGGGTGGCCGGGTGGTTTAGTGGGTGGCTGGAGGGGGGTGGTCGTTGGGAGGATGAGGAGGAGAGGAAGGGTAGATAGAGACCAGGGGACGACTTTCCCCTTGTAGGAGTGAGGTAGGGGCAAACAGGGAGCAGGCAGGGAGGTACTGGAAATGGTTGGGTTTCGGTTAAAAGGGGGGTTAGGTAGTTTTAGTGTTAGGTAGATAGAATGTCCCAACCTTTATCCCCCTAGCCTCTCTACGTCTCGATACCCACCACCCCCGAGCCATTGAATCCTCAACTAAAGTTGCCAGCCCGTGAGCCCGAGTTGAGCAAGTATCTGTAAGTATGACGGAGATGAGTAGACATTGGGATGAGTAAGACCGAGTTGTTTGAAATTGTGTGCGTGGGTATGCGCACGCATACCTACACTACACTACTAGCTGAAAACCTACTTCGATCCTCTTGCCCCTCCATCCCCGAGGCCCCCGCAACCCCACATCCCTGCAGTGCCTAGAGCCACGATGCTGTCCCTTTACTTGGTCGATTTCTTGGATAGGATTTCTGTATGCCAGTCGTAGTTGTAGTCAGTTCACTGTAGCTGTAGCAACATGTTTATGTCAAGTATTTCGAGGAAGAATGAGGGACCCTTACACTCCCCTCAATACTCGAGTGCCTAATCCTCCTGATGCTGTATGAGTTTTACTTGTGAGTTGTGGGCTCTATACATGAGTTCAACCTCCCACCCAACGCCTCCCACTATGGACACTCTTCAATCGCATGTCTGGTTCTGACGTCGTCACACTACGCCAACGCTTTACTTATACGACAACCTTCTTCCAACTACAAACAGCTCAACATCCTACTAAAAAATTTTTATCATTATCCTCTTATTCTTATTTTATAATATTATTTACATTGTCTGGAAATGTGCTTCTTTATACTCAGCTTCAAACAAAATCATTTATGATTCTATTAATAAAATTTTCTGAGAATTTTAGAGTTCGACTTTAATTATTTGTTGTAGACCAGACTGAAATTTTAATGACAATTTCAGGAAATTATTTACCCTGATTAAGAGAAACGATTTGTAATGTTAAATGCCCATAGAAAGGATATATCGCATTGTAGTTAATTTTCTTGGTATTCATCTGAAAAGTTTTCCCAAGAACTTCGAAATTAATGGAAGATTTTCCAACTTTGATTATAATTTAATTTAAAAATTTTCAAAGTTCTATTCCATGAAGTTGTAAATTAATGGAATTAGTTTGAGATTCATGAGTATTTGAATTAGATTTATGGTAATTTATGGAATTAATTATCAAACGAGGGCGCTAGTGTACAGTCTGGTTTGTAATTACGAAATTTTCTTTACCAACAATCTAAAACAAAATTTTCTACGGCTGCAAAACAAATGCCGGTAGCAAAATAAAAAATTTGAACTATCAATAATGACAGTATTTTTATTGAATCCAATGGAAAATTGATTGAAACTATTGTTATCAACACTAATAATAACAAGCGCATGAATAACGCTCTGAATAATTGATAATTTTCTTAAAACAACATTGAAATTTGTGTTTCTCGATCATAATAGCATTAGCGCATAAAAATTTCAGATATTTTATAATAAACGATTGAGAAGTTAAAATAAACTATGCGCCGGCGCTGACGTCACAAAATAAAAAAAGAAAAGGATAAGAGAGAAATGAATTTAACATTAGAGTGTAGAGGAAAGCGATAGGTGACGATAAGCGTCAGAATATACTACGGGCAATAATAGTCAGAGAACGGTAGACGCCATATTGACTAGAGCGACGACGTCGATGTCTACGTCTACGTCGACGAGCAACAACAGTCACCACACGAGGATTTCCGAGCGTTTACGACTTTAAGAGCTCGCGCGCAAGACGGCGGCTCGTCTGACGAAAGGGCTCAACCGTCGAGCCGTCAACACAAACGGACAGTGTTTTTTTTTGTTGTAACATATATAAATATTTGTATTGTACTATTATTTAAACAAAAGATTAAAACTCTGAGCTGTAAACAAAGAAAAGTATTTAAGTATTCAATCATCTTTTTTACGAAAATTTTATTATTTTACCAACTAATCTATCAACAAAATTAGATAAATCTAAAACTTGTCAGTGCTGTGTTTCAAAAAAACTTTATTGTACAATGTAATGATCAAGGATCGTGACCTGACGTTAATTAATAGGCAAGATGAGATAAAAAACAGTTAAAATCTGCCTAATACTCATTTCGGGCAAAATAGAGTCCAAGCCTGAATTAGCTACAAAGGAATCTATAAGGGCATGTTGCGCATTGTAATGGATCAAAGATTATCGGCAATTGAGGGAATTGCTGGTTTAGTGAATATTGTTTGATAAAAGTAAAAAACTAAAGGTAACAATAGAAAAAAATAGTGCGCTGAGGTCGTACGACGCTCCTCGTGAGGTCGTCCGCCCGCCAATCAATACGCCAGTGTGTCGACTTGGTCGGCTCGAAAGCTGCTTCGTGATTATCACGCAAGCTCCCTAAAAACATCACTACAATTTTTTCGTCGATGCTGTTGGTATACAATATAGTTCACTGGTTAACGCTTCAAATACGCCAAATAACTGGATTTTACTCTTCTGGTATTGACAAAAAAAAAGCCTTCTGAAAGGTTGTTTTCTCAAATCAGCAATGAGGAGATTCTGTAATGGTATTGGAGTTGCTGATTCGATTTGAATAATAACTGATGGCTATTGGTTGGCGGGAAATGTTCAAAAACCACAATGGCATTCTAGCAGGGTGTGAGCTTCAAGTAGCGTAGATGCTGTGACGATTTGCTGGCTGATAGTTAGTGAGTGAAGTTGTTGGTGATTAAATTGGTTCAAAATAGGTGCAGGAAGCATGCGGGGTAAGGGTGATATATGGAGATGTCCTGCTGGGCTGGGTTAGAAATAAAACTCCCAAACCCCACCTGCGCCTGCACCTGGATCTAATACCTTAAGGATTGTTGCCGTTGCTAATTGTAATTGGGAATTGGAAGTACTGTATTATTAAGTGGTTTGCAAGCTTTGCTTGCTTCCTGGATGGGCAATGTTAGAGGTAAGTTACATTAGCTTCGTATCGAAGGAGTAGTATTTACCAGTCACTACCGATCTTGAATTGGTCAAACCAATTAATTATACAGATGCCGAGCGGACTCGGTGCAACAACAATGGGCATTGGCGTTAGTCATAGCAATCCAAGTGGTGACAGTGTCACAAGCGGATGCCGACTTCGTGCCCACTCACAAGGCCAGCAACAGACACCATCTCAGCAACAAACCTCTGAACAATCGGACCAAACCTTGCAAGAGTGTCAACCTTCCCAAAAAGATGCTCAGCGACAGAATCCATCACATTCTGGCCGAACCAAAAAAGACAATTGCTGTTTATGCTGGTGCTGTTGTTGCAGTTGCTCGTGGTATTATCGCTCCTTCATAATTTAAAATAAAAATGAACCTTTTGTCATATAAATTTTAGACACCTCCGGATCTCCCCTGTTATAGTTACAGTTCTCTATTGCTTTCTTCTTTTATTTCTTTGGCTCTTTTTTGTACCGACCATGCGCCTCGTCTGTCACAAGAAACACGTGCGTTAGTCGCGCTTATATTTGCCTGGAAGGGGAATTCGATCGAAGCTTTTAGCGTAATCCCAACACATAACTATTTTCCTCTCTCTTAAATATAACCATTAATATTACTATTTCACTCACTCCCTCTATATCAACTCTGTCCTCAATTTATTTATGTATGTTTTTTTTTTATTTCCTTTTTTTTTCATTTTGTTCATATACGTTTTGTTTTTACGTCAATGTACATCACAACAGAATATAACATCCATGTGTTAAATACTCATATCGCTCGAACAGCTTTTAGTTTAGATTTATTTTAGAACCATCTTTCCATTATGCATTTAGATTATCTTGCGCTTCCATTATTTATGTTGATGTGTATCATTGAATTATTGTCATGATTATAATAATAATAATCATTTTAATTTATTGGGTAATGATGAAAGTTACTTTGGACGACCTATTTACAGAACATTATGATATTGCGCAAGCGCTATGCAATATTTTACCGCATGTTTTTTGCTGCTTTTTTTATTCTATTTTTCGTTCTCACTTTGGTAGGGTAGAGGGTAAAATGGGCACCTGTATAGCCAGAAATTTTTTATATTCAATAATCAGAAGCATCATATCTCGGTGAAAAATCCTCGTACAGAATTTAAAAACAAAATTTGTTTCAATGCTTGAAATCTGTACTTTTGAAAGCTGTAATGATGGAGCCAAAAAATTTAGTCAGTCAGATTTTCAAAACGAACATAATTCTGATATCTCCATTTTGAGCAAAATTTTGTTTTATGGAGTAAAATGTTTTAGGTCAATTACGATAAATTTACTTGAAAGCTTTTCTGTTTAAAAATTATGACTCTATTTTATACACAGTAAAAAAAAATTCGTCAAAATCAACACATATCGTGTGTAAAACGAACATTTTACACTTGTTTATATGTTATTTTAACATGTCGTGAGTGTTGAAAAAGTTACACGCGCATATGTTAAAAGTAACAAATTTTCCAAGAATTATTTTGTGATGGTCGAGATTACTTTTAACATATTTTGTGTGTTGATTTGACAGTAACTTATAAAATGTCTTAATTTCGTATAAAATAACATTTTTGTGTGTTAAAAAATCAGTCGCTTGCGACAGTTCAAACGAGATAAATACTGTGTCAAATTGATACACAAGTGTTAAAAACTCAACATTCAGAATTTTAACACACGTTTTTTTTACACTTTGACGATTCATTTTTTATTGTGTAAAAAGACAAAATTTTAAATTTACTTTTAATCAATTTTCATGAGAATTAATCGAAATTTTGTTGTTTTTATAAAATTTCATCAGAACTTAACTTTTTATTTTTTTCTATTAATTGATTTCTGAAGCAAATGAAACTTTGATTACAAAACATGTTGCTCAAAATTATGACCAAGCTTGCAAACGGATCGAGTATACTTTATAAAATAGTATATTTAAGAACATAACTTAAAAAGTATCAATTTTATCGAATGTTTTCATAAAATCTTTTTTATGCAAAATAAAGTTTTAATTTAATTTGTTAATTAATTTAATTAATAATTGCATTCTTCAATTTTTTCGTATTTCGCACCGTTAACGATTTATAGCCGCTGAGCCTAAATTTAATTTTTTTGCCTGTATGTATATATTTATACTTATAATATATATTATTGTAAATTTTATTTCTGTTCCATGCATTTGATACAGGAATAAATGGTAAGTCGGGTAAAACTATTATATAAAAATATGATGCATCAATTTAAAAAATAAATACGTGGGATAACTTAAAAATAAAATTTGCTTTGTCGATAGTTTGGCAGCTGTTGGTACGGGTAATGAAACTTCTGGAACAGGAGATTCAAAAAAGAAGCGCGGTAATAGTGGTATCGGAGCGGATTCTGCATCAGGTGGTGGTCTTACAGATCAAAATTCAGGAACTGGTAACGGATTGGACGGATTAGATGCAATGGATGGTTCTGGTACGGAATGTTGTGGCCTAGATGAAGTACGATCATGGGGATCGTCATTTGACAAATTAATGCACAGTACTACTGGAAGAAAATTATTTCGTGAATTTCTTATCAGCGAATATAGTGAAGAGAATATTGCATTTTGGTTGGCTTGCGAGCAATTGAAAAACGAAGATAATCCGGAAAAAATAGAAGAAAAGGCACGATATATTTACGAGGACTACATATCGATACTGTCGCCTAAAGAGGTAAGTTATTGATTCGTCTGATATTTTTAGTGGAAAAAAAACGTTAGATCCAATTATTCAAATTCGAGTTTAAACATAAAATTCAACAAAATAAAATTTTATTGAATTTCTAACTAAAATAAAATTAGATCTGATATCTAATACTTTTAATGGATTTCCAATTTCATTGGAGTCCAATCAAATTTATTATTTTGACTGCTATCAGATATTTTATAATTTGAATTTACTGAGATTAGTTTAGGATCTAATTAGATTTCATTGGATTTTAAATAGAATCTTGGTCTAATGGAATATAATTTTTTTCGAATCAGATCCAATCCAACTTAAATCCAAATTTATAAATTAATGTAATCATTAGACTCCAATTAATTAGATCTAAATTATTCTGATTCTTACTCATTAGAATTCCAGTCCCATCCAATAAAATCACAATGATCATTAGTGATCTTATTAAACTAGGTAAATTCCGATATCTAGATCTAATTAATCAGATTTTGTTTTCAATAAATGGATTCTAATAATTAATCAGATTTAATTCCCCGGACCTAAATTCAAACGAACTTACAAAATAAAAAATTTCTAACATTTTTTTCTCAATAATTAACCAATAATTAGAAAATAAATAATTTCTTATCGATTTATCTGAAATAAATAATTAAATTTGCTTACCATCTAGGTTAGTTTAGATTCACGTGTACGTGAAATTGTTAATAGAAATATGAGTCAACCAACACCCCACATATTCGATGAAGCACAACTACAGATTTATACCCTAATGCATCGTGACTCGTATCCACGGTTCGTAAATAGTGATATATTTCGCCGAGTCGCGAGACTCGGTAGTGGACCACCAAGTCCAGCAGATGATTCTGGTGGTATCGTTGCTGCCGTTGGTGCTGTAGTAGCTCCAACAATGCCGTCTGTCGGTAAACCTAAATCGAAAAAATCCATTTCGTAGTCTATTATTATGTGTCGGCAATTATTATACATAATTTGTGATTTTCAAATTAGTGACAACAAACAACAAAATAATTAAATTATTTAATTAACTAATTAATGTACTAGTTTAATAATCGGTTTCAATTTTTTTTTCTTTTAATTTATTTATTTATTCAACGCATGCACGGTTATCCTGTGTTATCATGCCTGTAAAGTGAACACTATCGACCGGTATATTGTAATAAATGAAAAGGCAATAGAGATTTCTGTTTTTTTTCACCAACGTGACATAATGATCTCATAATGACACTCTTTTGAAACCATTATTGAATACTTTTTTTAAATGTACTCTACTAGTATCATTAGGTCCGATTAATTATAGAATTATATACACTAACATATTTAATAATTTTTAAATAAGTTCTTTATAATTTATATTAATTCATAGTTCTCACAAAATATTTTTACGACCAAGTTATAAATATCTAATACACAGAAAAAAATAATTTCTTGGCACAAGAAAAATTTTTTATTATGAAATGAAAACAAAAATTTTCTTAGGACTAGAAAAAATTTCTAGGCTCAGGAAAATTTTCGTTTTCAATTCATAATGAAAAAAATTTCTTGAGACATTAAAAAATTTTCTTGGGGCTCGTAAAAATTTTTAGCGCCAAGAAATCCTTTTTTTTTGTGTAAGCGCAAATTATCACCGTATTGGTAAACAACCACTGTGACTGATTTACAGATGCGATAAATCAGGATAACCATACATGCATTGAGGGAAGTGTAGTGCATAACAAGTGAACTAATCTATTATCCATAAAGCACAATTTCTTTAGCACTCGTCGGTGGTTCCTGCGTGCGCACCTCTGACCCGTGCTAAAGCTATTGCGCTCGACGAATAATGGTCTACTTAGTCCACTAGTTACACAATATACTAAAATTATTAATAGACACTAACGTATATATTTATGTAATAAACCCACCTCTGTACCTGTAGCTACGATGGACTATCGCTAAGCCGTAACGATTTAGTGTATATATTAGGGTGGCGCTAAAAAACTCACTATTTTATTTCTTTCAATCTCTTATCAACATTTGTTAATTTAAAACGTTTTAAGAACCCTCTCTAAAAATCAGTTTGACAAAAAATTATTAAGACGTCGCTCACGAATTTCGAAAATTCCAATGTGGTTCCAAATTCTGATTTTTTTTTTTATGTAAACTTTTTCTTTTGGCAAAATAGTTTCAAACTTTTTCAAATCGAAAATTTTTGAGTGAACTTTAAATATTAATATGAATGCTTCTCTATTTTTTTATGTTCTATTAGTATCATACACTGTAAAAAATTTGCGGAGTGAATGTGAAATTCACTTCGAAGGGAAGTTTATTATAATATTAAAACTTCGGTTCGAAGTGAAATTAACTCCGAAAATCTTAAAACTCTGAATTGGAGTGAATGCAGATTTACATAAAATTCAAACTACTCCGAAATCACTCCGCTGAAAAACCAAACTCTTTATTTATTCAATATGCGGAGTGATCTTTTTAAAACTCCGAAACTCTGAGTGACGGAGTGAATTCGGATTAAAATAAAATCCGTAATAACTCCGAATTCACTCCAAATTATCTACAGTGTACTGTATAAAAATAGATAGATAAATAAATAGATATTCGATCATTTTTAGAATTTTTAAAATTCACGAACGACCGCTTAAAAATTTATTATCAGCCTGATTTTTATAGAGGGTTCTTAAAACGTCTTTAACTAACAAATTTTTATGTCAGACTTAAAAAAATAATACAGTCGATTTTTTTCCGCGACTCTAATATATTATATTCTTTTCAAACGCGTTAATTATTTGAATCTATTGATACATATATAATAATAATTAAGATTGACTATTTATTATTGATAGTAATATTTATAATTACTAAGGGTATATAAATTATTAATTGATAATAAAATAATTTATCAATTATTATTGATATTAAAAAAAACATTATAAAAAAAATGAGTGAAAAAAAAAAGTAAATATAATATTTAAATTCAGACTATGGGCCCATTGACAATCCAATTATCACTTCTCTTTAAACGTGTGTAATGTATGCGTGTTATTTATAATTATAGTTATAAGATTGTTAAAGTTTTCCATTTCTTTTTCCATTTGATTTTTGTAGGGTTTTATGAAAATCGATGGTTTTGTTACATTTTATATTTTTTTAATGGTTTTTTTTTTTGTGAGGAAAAATTAATTCGTAATTTTAACGGATTTCGATTCTATTTAAAAAAAAATGTGTGCAAATTTTTTGTGGAATTAAGATTTTTTTTAAATCACTAAGATCGGCATGATCTGAATATCTATGATTTGCTGAAATCATGATTTTAGAAAAATAAAATTTTACTAAATCTTATTATATATAAGATCTTATCATATATATTGATATATGAGATGTTATCAGATCTCAATATTTAGAGATATCGTCAGATCTTATTAGATTTATGTTAACAAAATATTATAAATAATACAAAAAAATTAAGATCTTAAATAAATCTGAATATAAAAGATTTATTAAGATTGATCAAAATTTTGCCAAAATTTATACATTCGATCTGAAATATGAGATGTATAGAAATCAAAATAGATTTCTATTGATTTGACTTCAACAGTAAAATTTCAGATCTAATTTATTACAAATCTTATATTTTACTTACATTAATTATTTGAGTTGATTTAGAATAAAAACTTAATTATTAATTAATTTTTCCTGAGAAATATTTTAAGTTTTTTACGGTAAACTTTGTAACAACTTTTTTTTTATTTATTAAATATTTATAAAAAAACATTTCTATTGTATTTACTTAGACTAATTATAGAATATTACACAATTGTAATACAAAAGAGCGGATATGACCAAAAAAACGTTATTAAAATAAATAAATAGAAAAATAAAAACATAAAAAAAAATTACGAGCCCGCTCTTTAGTTACCGTAGAAAAATCCACCGAAAAAATATTAAAGAACTAAATAATAATATAAGTAAGTCAACAAATTAATAGAATACCAAAAACTAGTTATTAAATAATTAAGTAAAACAAAAATAAACAATGTGTGCTGCTATTATATCGCGCTAATATGTACACATATATAATGTGAATGTTGAGAGATTGTGCGATTATTGTGTTTTATCGAATTTATTATACTTATTACCAACAAATAAATAAATTATAATATTAATAATGTTAATCATTAATATTAATAAGACGTAGAAAAGCAATAACTTGTCAACTGGCATAGAAGCTGTTTTGAGAAAATTGCGTTTGAAGATTCAAAAATATTGTCAATAATATTTATCTGAAAATTATTCGAACACAAATTATTTTTATGTGATTTTATTAATCAATTTCAAAAAAAAAGTATATATATATATAATAGTCTGACCCTGATTAAAAAAAATGATTAAAAAGTATTTAAAATGATTTGTTTTTTAATCATTTTAAATACTTTTTAATCCTTCAAATCATTTCTAATCCTGTCTCTTATGGACATTTAACGTGTGAAATCATTTTTAATCATTTTTTTTAATCAGGGGAGGATCTAAATTAAGAAAATCCATTAAAAATGACATTAAATTTTGTTGACAAAGTAAAAAATAGGCAATTTCATTCTAAAAAA
This sequence comes from Microplitis mediator, assembly GCF_029852145.1. Taxonomy (NCBI): domain Eukaryota; kingdom Metazoa; phylum Arthropoda; class Insecta; order Hymenoptera; family Braconidae; genus Microplitis; species Microplitis mediator. The sequence goes on along the minus strand of NC_079976.1, from coordinate 10,266,643 downwards.
CGTTCCATAAACTCGGTGTGGTTTTGAAAAATTACTAATCATGTTTGTTGATTAAATCCAATTAATCTAATGTAACTTAACACTAATTTGCTAAAATCATTACAGCAGAAATATTGGAATGTCATTATTGCCGATAGTAATATTTCTTATATCTGAAAAATCATTTTGGACAACAGTGATTACGATCTCCGATGAGAAAAGTTACCATAAAAGAACAAAAATCTTTCAAATGTAAAGATGGAATAGCTACTTGATGAAGAGAGGAAGTATTACTACTTTTTTTTAGCGGATATAATTAACTTGTGTCTAAAATTTTTTTGATATTATGAATTAATAAAACTTTTTTTTTACCGCTAAACTACACTGTAAGAAAAGCAATACTAAAATGGACTTATTTCAGCGGTGTTTGTGCTACTCAGCGGTGTTATTAAACCGGTGATAAAAAGGTGTACATGCGGAGAAAATTAACTCTGAGCAGAGTTTGAGGGTGTGAAAATAAGTGTTTTAAGATCTACAAAACAGAATAAATAACATTAATAAGATTTCAGTAACATTCTGAAATTATCGTTAATTGAAAAAAAAAAAAAAAACAATTTTATTACCTGATAAAATAAGAAATCTCACTTCTATCGAACTGAACTAATTGCTGAAATTCTCGGTCGCTTATCAAATTGAATATTTCAATTTTCTCGCTGATTTAGATTGCAAAGTGACTTGAATCATAAAAATCTATTTCCCATATTTTATACAAAAGCATTAACATGTCATTGTGGGCAAATATTCTTTAAATTACTCCATAATCTGGTAAAACTGTCGTATTATGAAATTTTGAAACAATAAATTTTTTTTTGTATTTAAAATACGATTCAACTTCTAATACTTAAAAAATAAAACTACATTTTTATTTAACTCCACTTAACATCGGGAAAATGTTTAACACCGTTTTTGGGGTTGAATTTAACATTGATCACCTTAATACCAAGGTAATATGGATTTACACCAACTTTTTTTTACAGTGTACTCGAAAAGAATTTTTCAGTTTCCACAGAACTATTTGGTAGAAAAACATCAAAAATCGATTTTTTACGGATTGACAAGTTATCGCTTATCTACTTCTAATAATAATGAACAAACTAAAGACAAAATTTAAAAATTAAGAAAAAAGACCAGTTTTAAACAAAAATTATTATTATTAATAATAATGTGCATACGTAAATTGTTTTAAATACAAACAATAATAATAGTAAAAATAATAATAATAATATTAACAGTGCTAAAAATTAGAGTAAATGGAAATTAAAAATAAATTTTTTTTTGTTTTAAATTAAATAATTAATCATTCGTGTACTTTGTGTAAAAGGCCTAACAATAAAAATAATAATAATAATGATGAGCAAAAATAAAATTAACTAATTATAATAATAATAATTGTAACAATGATAATAATTTATGTACTTATGTACTAAAACAAATGCAAGTCATTATTACTCGCTCGTTTGGCACGTACTCTAGTTAAGTGAGACGAAATTTGTTTCATTTTTTTTTTATCGTTTAAAAGAAAAAAATAATTATTATTATAATTGCCATTGCATTTATGACTGTGAGTGTGGAACATAATTATTAATATTATTATTATAAAGCGGGAGAATAAGTAAAAGTAAAATTAACAAAAATAATAATTCATTTAATGGGAAGAAATTAATTAATTGAATTAATATGTAATATTAATTCATACACTAACTGAATTTATCGGTTGTTAATTAATAATGTAATAGTTGTTTTTTGTTATTATTGAATTTGAAAGAAGATGAAAAATAATAGAGATTGTTTTGTTGAAAAAACAAGTTAGTGAGTGTATTTATTTATATATAAATATAAATAACGATAAAAAAAATAAAATAATCCGGTATATAAATATACATATACATATAAACACAAGTAATAATATGTATGAGTTTAACCCTGTAGATATTTATGAATAGTTAGGAAAAATATAAACAAGACCGTCATTTAATGAAAACTAAATTAGAAATAATAATTAATAATAGCAATGGGTATAAAATGTTAACGAATGTTGAAATATGAATTTTAAAAAAATTAACACATGATATTATTTAAATCACGCATAACTTACTGTGACTAAAAAAATGAGCACAATTTACTTTGTTTATAAGAACAAAAAAAATGCAGAAAAGAAACGCGCAATTTATTTATTATTTACTTATAAAATAAAATATATGTAATTGAATGGATGATATATGTAAATGGTATGAAATAAAAATAAAATTGATGAATGAAAATATATATATACATACATATATATATAATTAATAAATTTAATAAATTTCTAAGTGTATTAATATAAAAAATTAAGCTTATTAATAACAATTTCCTAAAAATTTCAAAATTGGTAACTAAAAGTTGACAAGAAATTAAAGAAAAATTATTGTTAATATTAATATTATTGTTTTTATTATTATTAATGTTATTAGTATTAATGATATTTGATAGGCGTAATAATGAATATAACAGATAAATATTGAATAGTAATAAATATCGGGGTATAGGTGCCGTAGAGAAGGATTTTTGTTGATGGTACTGTTAAAAAAGTGGAAGGGCGTATATTATGTCAACTCTTATGGGACCTGAGAACGTTAAGGGCTTGGAAAAATTTTGGTCAATGTATTATTGGTCAAGAATTAAAAAAAACTTTTCTTTTTATGATAATATTTGATGCCTTTATGGTACCCGAAAACTATAAGGGCTAAATATAAAATTATTTTTGTTGATCAATTTTTTGTGGAGAAGAATAAAAAATTAGAAAAAAAAATGAATGATAATTTTCTTCTGGCCCTTATGGTACCAGGGACTACAAGGGTTTAGCGAAAAATTTTATCACTGATTGATGTATTTTCAGTATAAAAGTATGGGCAAGTTAAAAATAATTTTTTTTTACGCCCTTACGGTACTTAAAAACGGTTCACTGCGTTTTGGTCCCAAAACATTTCATCCCCGACAATTCATCCCCGCGACGATTCATGACAATGACAACTTACACTTAGACAAATAATACCCGATAATTTACCTGTTGGACAATTGATACTTCAATAAAAATATTAAATACAATAAACCAGCTATAAATATTGTTAATTATGAACATTTTATCAATATAATTTTAATACACACTTTCTCATAACCACATCATTTAGCACCATAGTACATAATCGATCGTTAACAATTTTATACTTTATATTAATAATAAAATATTATCTCTTAATTACTTATTAACATTAATTTTTAGCGATCAATATAGTTAACTAATTAGTATCACAATTGCTTAAGGCACTTATACAAAACAACTGAATATACAAGACAACAAAATATCCAGAAGTCGCGATACTTGAGACTACATTTAAATGATCTTTTAGATAATATCGTTATTATTATTGTAATTATTCTTCTTATTGTTATTATTATTGTTGTTGTTTCAATTAAATCATTGGGTTACTAAACTCAAAGTTACATAATATTCGGTTGATGGAAAAAAGTATAGATAATTTTTTTCATGGATTTGATGTGCTTGATAATAGTACAAATATTGATTAAAATAAAAAATGATTAGAAATAATTATCAATATAAGGTAGATTGTCATGGTTAAGATGTCATAAGATGAACAGTCGTCGGGATGATTTATCTCACAGATAAATTGTCGGGGATTAATTGTCCGAGGATGATTAGTCGTGCGGATAATGTGTCGGGGATGAAATGTTTTGGGACCAAAACGCGTGACACCCTCGGAAACCATAAGGGCTCACAAAAATCTTTTGAATAATAAAAAATTTTAGTTTTTAAGCACAGACAGATTAATTCGTAAACAAAAAATTCCTCATAAATCCTTATGGTTTCGGGTACCATAAATGCATGTTAATAAGTAGATTTGTAATAATTATTTACACTAGAACAGTACACCAACATGTAAAAATAAATATTTTATACGCCCTTATGGTGTCCAGGTACCATAAGGGCATATAATAATTTTTAAGCCCTTACGGCGCCTGTATCATGATATAACGATACCAAAAGTAAATAAATAAAACTAAAAATAATAAAAATAATAATAACAAAATAAAAAAAAAAAAAATTAAAAAAAAAGCAAGTGCGTTTAGAAAAAAATTATCAGGATCGTCTCAATCGATTTATCGAGACTGGTCTCCTAAAATATATGAAACCATTATAAATTAATTAATTAAATAAATAAATGAAACAGTCCTACGTCTCCGTGAATAAACGCACAATTTTTCTCAACCTTCTTTGCATTTATTATTTAAACCCTTGCCTATTAATTTATTCATTATTTTTCACTGTTGATTTTAGCACTTTTTTTTAAACAAAAATTTGAAATTAAAAAAATCTAGGCAGCTGACCCTGCGGGCCAGCCCCAAAACTTCCCGTTGTTTTCAAGCTCTTTGAGCTTCAAGATTACTCTTGAACTTGAAAATAATTTTGAATACTTTTTTTTTTTGAGCTCTTTAAGCTTCCCGAATTTTTCAAAAATCGTCGATTTTTTTTCAGCGGAAAGGTAAAAGTTTCCAAATGATAATATAACTTTAGTAGATAAATTATTTATTGGTACCATACAAGATCTACTGTACCAGTTACCATACCTGCTACTGGTAATCTAACATTTTATTTTCAGCAATTTTCTGACGGAGTTCGTTTTACCAGAAAAAAATGGCGCGGACTATTAGTTTTTTTTTCAAATAAATTGTGCTTAAAAAAATTACTTTATAAATGATTTTTTTTTAATTCAAAATTTTTTCAATTTTGTAATTTATATTTAATTAGTTATTAATTTATTTCAAAATTTTGATTTTGGGTCTTGAAAAAAAAAATGATTTTCTAATTTATTATGCTTGAAGTCATATATTTGTTAAAAAAAATAGATATACATATGTATATGTGTACGTGTGTGTGTATGTAGTTAGCAAAAATATGCAGACGAAAAATTGTGAGTTTGAATTTCTATAAAAAGAAAAAAAATTTTTCACCAACAATTGAAAATAAAAATATACTATTGAAGTCAAACACCATAGAATTCAAAGGTGCCTTACGAAACCACAGGATAAGTGTGAAATTCAATCCGAAACTTAACGCCGCAGTCTGGGAACTTCATATATATATTGCATCTTGAATGTCTCTTGTATCGCAATTCTTTTCAAAAGATTTAACTTACAGTAAAAAAACAAATAATTATAATGCTGATAATAATAATAATAAATATAATAATAATGATAAAAGTTATTGTTAGTGGGATTATAAGTTAAGTTTATAAAAATACTTTTTAACTTACTCATGGGGTCTGAACTAGTGAATTTATAGACAAATTGATACGACACTTTTTTTTAAAGAATTTAATTTTTAATTTAAATCGATTCAAATTTCATAAATAAATACAATTATAATAATTATAATAAATACAATAAAAATACTTACAAAGTAAAAAATAAAAAATATATAGATATATATATATATATATATATAATAAAAATAAAAATCAAGGGTTGTATATATGAGAAGACTCTTGTCGCAAAAGGTATCAAGACCTTAAATAAAAAGGGGAGTAAACAGAGATAAACATATAAATATATATATATAAAGAGAGATAGGCACACGCTTTTTGTCGCTTCCGTTCTCTTCTGGAATCGACGACCAGTCTCCGTGGAATCAATCCGTGAGTTGACTTTAAGATGAGCTCTTTCTTCATATATATATATATATATATATATATATGTGTCGGCTTTACTTATAAACTATAAGCGCCGATTGGAAAAGTACAACGACATTATAAGCACATATCATCATTCCAATATATATATATTGACAACATGAATGGTAGTATAAGTATATATTTCCAATACGTAAAAGACATTTACTAACATCAGCATTAAAAGCCGAAGGAGAAGTAGCAACAGAAGTAGAAGCAGCAGCATCCAACAGCCAGCATCATCAGAAGAGCAGGAGCTAGAAGCATGGCAGCATCAACCAGAGGACTAAATAATAAAATAAAATGAAAAAAAAGGCAGAAAAAAAATAAAAATAAAAATAAAAGAAAAGACGCGGACGTGCCTGAAGAGATAACAGGCCTGAGAGTGCTGAGAAATAAAACGGCGGGCGCGGGATGAAGAGCAACAGCACGGCATGCGTGCTCTCCAACTCTCCAACTCGCCAACTTTTAAAGACGTAGAAACGATAATATGAGTAAAAAGAGTGTTGTAAGGGAAGAGGGGAAAAGACGAGTGAGAGAGAAAGATATAGAGGGGAATAAGTGGATAGGATGTGATGAGGATGAGTGAGATAAAAGAGTAGGAGCTTGAACGCGGAATAAATGCGTCTCGCAGCCACGCCCCGTACGCTGCTCCCGAAGACGACCTTCCAACCATCAGCCTTCGATTTCTCGAGAGGGCCAAACGATAAAAGAGAAAGGCCTAGTGAGTCATTTTTTATTTGCTGAGTATTTATTTGGGTTTTCGTCGTTTTTTAACTCGGTATCATATTTTTTAATTGATAGTCGTTTTGGTCACAGAGTTGTGTTGGGCGCCAACCCAAGAGTTGGATCACTTTGTGGAATTTTTATACAAGGGTTCAGTCGTTTTGACAAATTTTCAGAATTTTGGTTCAATCGACCGAATCTTTGGGTTCAGAAAAAAATTTGATTTGATCAGAATATTTTAGAAATTGGCTTGTGGAAAAAATGAGCCGTCCATTTTCGAGACAAAATTTTTATTCATAAATTTTAGGTGGCCCAATTTGTCTCACGTTTATTTTATAATTTAAAAATTCGACTTTAACGGGCTCACTTTACCCCTTTTCGATTAAAAAATTTTCTAATTAATTTAGCTCGCGTACTAAATTTGAGTGAAAAAAATTATTGGAAACTAATTAATCCAGGGTAAATATATAATAAAATCCTCAGTAAAAATAAAGCCATAAAAAAAAAATAAATAAAAACGTAGAAATCAATAAATTTTGATGAGGATCGAATTTTAAAAAATTTTGACATTCAGCCAAATACTGATGACTTAAATAAAAATACGCGTGTAAATTATTAAATTATGTATATTTTCTTCTTAACAAAATTATTTATAAAATAAATAAATTTCGGACTCAATCGAATTTATAAAAGATTTAAAATTCGATTGGGTGCTGATGACTTACATAAATAACCGTCTAAAGCTAAATTATTATGATAAGTCCCAGACTTCCGTATGCTCATTAAACTTAACAGTCGGCTTGCTAAATTAAGATTTATAAACAATAAAATAAAAATAAAATCATTTTTAATAATTATTTTACCAAAAATACTATCTAATAACCAAACTATTAAATTAATAATAGACGTCATTAAATTATTTTATTTTGAATAAATACCACTAGTATTTAATCAACAAACCTACGCATACCCATCAAAACATCACTTGAATGTCAAAAGCAATATATCGTAGATAAATATATACAGCTAATGTGTAATATTATAAGGCGAAATGTCCAATAAAATTTTCTTACATCAAAAGAATTTTTATGTAAAAAAATTTTTTTAGCTCAGAAAATTGAAATCTTGATTTGAGGAACTTTTTTCTTAAGATACTATGGTCCATAAAAAAATTTTTTGAATCAAAATCAGGAAGGGGGGGGGGGGTGGAGAAGTCAAAGGAGCACTAGCAAAAAAACTACTCAGAAGAAGAAGATTTCTTGGCACGAGAAAATTTTTACTCTCCTCGAGAAATTTTTGTATAATGAATTGATAAGAAAAAATTTCTTGCGCTAAGAAATTATTTTTGTCTTATGTAATTCGTTACTTTATGAATTGAAATAATAAATTTTCATGGCGCGAGATAATTTTTTATGGGAGAGAAAAAAATTTCTTGTGCCCAGAAATTTTTGTATTAAGAATTGAACAGAAAAATTTTCTTGGGGCAATAGAAGAAAATTTTTGGGGACGAGAAAAAATCTCACACTAAAAATTTTTCCCGTTCTAAAAAAATTTTTGTTTTTAATTTATAATGCGAAAAATTTTTGAGCCAAGAAATTCTTTTTTTATTATGTAGAGGAGGAGGGGGCAAAGTGGGCCCCTGGGAGCAAATTAGGCCCCTTAAAATTTTGAAAACTTCAAAAAATATTTTGCAGGGCCTACTTTGCCCCTAATTTTCGATTTTTCAATTTTAATGGACACGGCATAATGAAGTGAAAATAAGTATCAAGGGTCTAAAAAGAAGTGAACGCGTAAAAAAAATTAATGATATTATAATTATTTTCCTTAAGGGGCCCAGTCTGCCCCTCCTATGCCTTACAGAAAACACATCGGGCCTTCTGAACACTTCAAATGTTTCGTACAGCCCATTTTGCCTCGCTTACACAATTTTTTTTTTCACATAAGACAAATATTTTAAATTGTTATTTTTTTACTTACAAATTTCTTAAATTTTAGCAGCTAGTTCAACTTACCCCCGAATTAAAAAATATCATTTTTTTTTATTTAAATATTATAGTGCCCGATTAAACTTCAGTTGGAAAATATAAAACTCAACATTAGCATTTTTTTTCTTTGACTAAAAAATAAAAAAATAGAATTTAATGACAAAAAAAAATGTTTTATTACAATTATAAAATAAAATATTGTCTAAATATTTTTGTCAACTTTATTACATACTATAAAGTTATCAAATTAAAAAAAAAAAAATAATAATCATCCTTGGAATTTTACACATTAATATATATTTATTAATTTAAATATTAGTTATGAATCAGAAATTAAATAAATAAGTATATGGATATATGTATATATATATAAATGTAAATGAATAATCGTGCTGATTTCGTAAGTGTCATTTTGAAGCAAGATATCGCAGACAGTAATAAATTTTTATTTTTTAGACTTAACTCAGTATTTGGACTTAAAGTTATGCAAGAGATGCTATGACCTTCGACATTTAAATTATTTTTATATACAAATTTATAAAACGTTTTTTTTATTTTTATATTTTAATAAATTTTTTATTGCGAATTTTAATTATCACAAAACACGTTTTGCGGCCAAATAATTTTAACTTTAAAATTATAATTATATTTTTAATCACCAATGAAATATTTCCATACATTTTTTTTTTATTATCATTTTAGTGGACTTCTTAATAAAAATAAAAAAATATAAAATAATCGGTTTTAAATATATTTTGAATCAATTTGCATTACATTCAACATTAAGTTAACACGATTTATTTCTGCTAATTTTTTTTTATTTTTAATTTATAAATTTTGTATTTTATTTTACTGTTGAACTAAATTTATTAAAATATACTTATTATATAAAAATTATATATATTTTATGCATAAACAAAAATATTTATATCGACCCTCTTGCACTGACGTGTATGGTGTATTCATGTATTTGTTTTAAATAAGCCAATTTTAGCTGAAATTTCTTCACAATATTTTTTAACCACAAATATAGAGGGGACGGGCGTGCAAATGGGACCGTGAAGGAAATCATGGATTTTGATGCCTTCGAATACGTAAATATTTTTTTTTTTTTTACTTACATTTGAAGAAATTAAACAAAATTTTCAGTTGCCATAAAAAAAAGTTTGTTTCTACGGGTGGGCACAACGGACCACCCTTAAAAAAAAGTAAAAAAATTTTTTTTCTCGTATTAAAAAAAAAAATAAGTACAATAAAATTGTTTATATCTAATCTCAGAGAAAAAAAGAGATTTATACCGAGTCGAAGAATTGATTCTCTGTTAATATTTTTGATTATCCCTTATTTTTCACAATTATGAAGGAAACCAAATAAAAATTATACCAGATACCACGTTCTCATTTTAACTTCATGCAATTTTGATTGTCTTTTGGTACTCTGCTGATGATAATATTTCTCGTTTCACAGGTCAATGATATCAAAAGAGAATCAAGTCAGAGATTTCCAAGATTCTCGTTTCACCCTCCTTTATTCGTTTTTAATTCTATTTTATTAAAAGTTAATTCTAAAAAAACTAAATATTAAATTTACAATAAATATTAAATATTAAAAATATATAGAAATTAAAGTATTGTTTAAGTATAGTTTGAATATATTATCAGAAGTATACTAAAAAGAAACTGAAATCATACTAAATACCAGGTATGATTCAGATACTTATTCTGTATGAACGAATTCGCTAGGGTACTGATATAATGATGCTCAATTGAAACTTATTAAAGTATGTAATCTGCAACACACAAACATGAATACTTTTTTTTGGGTAGGTGTCGTCGACCAATGCTCTTGAAAATGATTTGCAGATTCTTAATTGATTGATTTTTGATTGATGATAATTTTTAATTTAATTTTTTGAGATCGCAGGAGAATCAAAAGCGAATCATCGTACATAAATTTCTATTCCAAGAATTAAAAACTTCGGATAGCGAACTCAGAACATCTTGTAGATAACTAAAAAAAGCAATATAAGGAGAATGTAGGAGAATCTAAAATATAATTTTGAGAACTTGAGCGAACCCAAAGAAAACTGAAACTTCGACTCGGGTTGTAATACTGTAAGTAAATAAAAACGCCGAAAAAACAAAATTATTGAAGTTAAATAACTCATATAAAATGTAAATATAGCGAAGAAGACACCGTAGGTATTTTTTGCGGCTAACAATACATTTTGAATCCACTGAAAAATTCCTAAAACAAAATTTTAGAGATTTAAAAATTTTGAAAAAATAATAAAATGAGTTGTAAATGACGGTTAAGAACAATTTTTAAAAATAAACTTTTTTTTGTCAAACTGTTGGGGTTGTCCGTTTTGCCCGCCCTTCCCCTATTCATTTAATAGAATTAAATATAGCAGGTGAGATAAGTGTTCAAATTATTTCTATATCAGTATAAATAATTTACTTATTTGCGAGCGCGGACAATTCGAATTTTTCAATTATTCATAAATTTTTGAATGATCTGTAAGCTGTCAAATTATTTGAAAAATTCGAAATTGATAAATTATTTTAAAAAAGTTTGTATAGTTTATCCTTACTAAATATTATTATTTAATTCGAAAACTTATAAATTTTCAGATTAATAAAAAAAAACTAACATATTTGAAATTAAAATCGAATGGTTAGAAAATTTTTATACTGTTAAAAAATTCGTCAAGTAAATACGGATTAAATCTGAAGTGTATGCGTAGGGGATGATTTGTTATTCATTCAATCCCCTTGTAGTGAAATTCACTCCGAAGTATAATGATGAAAAAATCCGTATGCGGAGTGATTTTGTTTTAAACTCTGGGACTCCGTGTAGTAGCGTAAATTCGGATTTAAATAATATCCATTCACTTCTGATTTTTTACAGTGTCCAAAAAAACGGATGTCTTACGTCACGAAATCTATTTGTTCTGTTCAATAGTTGCAAGTTTTCCAAGTTAATTTCTAACTTTCAACTATTTGGCTTCGAATTACTTTTGATTCGATTTATTATTATTTGAAATTTTCCAATAAATAAGGAAAGATGGGGAAAAATGAGACCCTATTTTGAAGTCAAACAATTTTTTTGCTTTTTAAATGCTTAGTTACGGGTTGCAGAAAAATGTAACAGTAACTAGTAGAAAAAAAAATTTTTTTTTCACTGTACAATATTTTCAAAAAAAGTAACACAAATCACAGCTAATTGAAAAAAAAAAATTTGTCCATTAGTGAACCATTTCAACTTATAAAGATTTTTTTTCAGTTGTCAATAAAAAATCAAACAAAAAAAAATGATTTTTCACTAAAAACTTTAAATTGACTTTACTTTCCCAACCAATTAACTTGTCCCATTTTTCTGTAAACAGTAACTAAACATTGTTGAACAAAAAAAAATTTTTGGCCTAATTTTTCCTAAATAAATTGTTGAAATAATAATTTTATCAGTGTAAACAAAATAAATAAATATTAAGGCTTCGAGACGGGGCTAAATACATATCTGAGACTTAACACTCGTCCAAGTTCTCACCAAGGGGTGAAAAATGTCTTACATACAAAGCCGTCAGATAAAACCATACTGTCCATCCTTAAAACCATTTATATATATCTATATATCTATTTATATACAAGAGGGCACAAACTTAAATGTGTAAACTCCCATACCCGGTAATACCTTACGACTGACCACTAGATCCGGTTTATCAAGTTTCCGGATTCCCGGGGTCATCATGGGTCCTCAGCACCCTTTTATTATTATCCCGTTTGGTGTACCGTCGACACGACCTGCCGCTACTGCTGGTGTTCCATACTACCGTTTTATTTCTTCAAATAAAAAAAAAAACCCTATTGCAATAGCCTCTGCCTCTGCCTCTGCCTCTACCTTAGCCATGGCCACTACAAAACTATGCTCCCCCATCAATTTTATTCGTCACTCCTACCTCATCCCCGTACTACCGTATGGTCATCCGCATAAATTACGCGTATAAATCCGGTTTTACAAACTAAAACTGATACGTGAGAGACTACATAAGTTTAAATATTAACATGTAGACTGAATTTATTCACCGAACTCTGATTCTATTCCAGGAGATCACCTGCCACAGATTGACCTAGACATGACACCGCGTTTAAAAAAAAAATAATAACCAAACCCAATCCACCTTTAAGTGAAGTTTTGCGCCCAATGGTATCCGTGTGATAGAGATCCCGTAGCCAAATTTACCCGAGGGATGACCATCGTCCAAGTTCCGTCCAATTGGGGTTGGATCCAGTTTTAAAAAGATTCTACTCATTTCCTGGACGGTGGGAACGAAAACCTGATTTCTGGCAGAAAATATTTTTTAAAATCCTATTTGCTAACTCAATGGACATTAAACACTCATACTGTCCATGATCTGCTGTGTAGTCCTATTGTAAAATTTTTATGTCTATGTAGATGTCCATGTCCATGTCCATGTCTATGAGTGTCAAGTAATGACCGTTGCAACTGGACAATATTGTTGTTAAACAGGATTCAAGAATATAAACGGTTAAATATATATATATATATATATATATATATATATATATATATATTTACGTTTACAGAGATTCCACCGAACTCGTAATGCACGCCGCCGGTCAACGGACAAAACGAGTCCTTTGATAATTTTAAAAAATGTTTTTTTATTATTATTTTTAAACTGTTGGAACTTGAATAACCGACATTCTAGTGCCGTTAACTTTAGGTTTATTAAAATTTAAGTCATTTGTATTAAATAAGTTGAATTAGCATTTATTTTTCGATTTTTTTGCCATTGAGTCGCGAATCGCGAGGATCGAGGATTCAGGATTGAGGATTTACGGATGAATTATTGATGGTATTTAATCTACGAGAAGTGATTTATACCAGTTATTTGTTGAGAAAATATTGTGATAGGGTTGTTATACTGGATTTCAATAAACGGTACATGGGTGGAATTTTTTTAAAGAAACTACTAGCGGTAATGACTAGACTGAGGGGAAAAATTTGTTTGGATCTTTCAAGTACTTGTTAGAAGGGGGAGAGGGTTAACTGACCAGTCATGATTTTTAGTGTAATATGCATATACATATATTTTGATGGCTGGTCATTTTATTCTGGGGCAGTAGATAGAACTTTAAACTAAAAGTTAGTGGGTGGCTACTTTGCCCATTCTGTTCTTAAGCTCACAATTTTATTAAAAAATTTAATAAAACAATTAAAATTAATTTCACTAAAAATCTCTAGCCTATTTAAAAACAAGGAGAAAATGGGGTGCACGATGTTCCATTTCTGAAATTTGGTAAAGAAAACAAAAAATTCGATCGAAATTACTTTTGTAATAAAGTTCATTAAGAATTTAAAAGCAAACTAAAATATCTGGGGTAGAATAAGATACTTAAAAAAAAATTATAAAATAAAATTCGTTGTTGGGGGGAGGATTTGATGATACTTTAACTACATTTTAAGGGTACTCGACTTCAGATAATTTTTAGCTGAGATACAGTCATCACCGCAAATCGTCTTTTTTCATGGAAAGGCTTTGCCACCGGCTTGTTTGTGGATATTTTCGCGTAAAAATTTCAGGGAATGTTCTTGAAATGACACTTAACAATGTACAAAAGTTTTAAATTAATTTACTCTATCCATAAGGTTAAAGCCCCTATATCCGCTCACTTTTCATTGGTTGGAGATTAAATCACTCAATATAAATGATAAAATAAAATGAAAAACCATATTTTTTTTTATAGGTATTTTTTGTAGTTTTAACACAGTAAAAAAGGATTCGTCAAAATCAACACATATCGTGTGTAAAACGAACGTTTTACACTTATTTATATGGTATTTTAACATGTCGTAAGTGTTGAAAAAGTTACACGCGTATATGTTGAAAGTAACAAATTTTCCAAGATTTCTTTTATGATGGTCGAGATTACTTTTAACATATTTTGTGTGTTGGTTTCACAGTAACATATAAAAAGTGTTACTTTCGTATAAAATAACATTTTTGTGTGTTAAAAAATCAATTGATTGCGACTATTCAAACAAGATAAATACTGTCCCGAGACGAAAAATTCAAGTCTCTCGGAGTCTCTGAGAGTCTCTTGGAGTCTCTGAATGAGAGACTTATTGTAGTCTCTGGGAGTCTCTGTGTTGGCAGCCACAGAGACTCGTAGAGACTCGATCTCTACGAATCTCTTAGGAAGAGACTTCCGAAGACTGTTTAAAAGTAATAGAAGTCTCCGAATCAGAGACTCTGCGAGACTGTTTCAGAATCTCCGAATGAGAGACTCGGCGAGACTGTTTTAGAATCTCCGAATGAGAGACTCGGCGAGACTGTTTTAGAATCTCTTAATGAGAGACTCTGCGAGACTGTTTTAAAGTCTCTGAATGAGAGACTGAGGATCAACTCTTAAAATATTTTTATACAAATAATTAAAAATACAATATAGTTTTATATTAATAGTTTTTATTATTAAATATTACATTTAAAATTCATTAAAATTTTCTTATACAGGAGTATAATGCATTATTATTTTACTCATTACTTACAATACTATTTGCTTTTTCAATAGATACTTTCTGATAATATATAGTCTTTAAAAATTTTAAAACATGTTCCATACACATGATAGCCTATGTAGTAACTAATGCTAAAATAAATAAATGTATGAAAAATTAAAATGAAAATAAACAATAATAAATTATTGTTATAGAAATGAATGCAAATACTTACTTACAGGTAATGATGAACAAAGTTCGCACGTTGTACTAATACTATTATCGGAAACTGAAATATAACATGATTTACTGATTTCATCGATTTCTGATGTTTTATTGTCATCTCGAATTGTATCGGCTACTATCTCATCGTCATCTGTGTAATTATCTTTATCTTTGCAATTTTTTTCAAGTAAACTCGATAAAAGTTCTTCATTATAATATTTCTCAGTTTGCTTATAAGCTTTTTGAGATAATAGTTTGAATTTACTAAAACTTTTTTTCTCTGCAATATTTTTGTTAAATTGTTTTTTTTCGAGTTTCTTGTTGCTTTATCAATGATGTTCCCATCTTTCCCCAACATTTATTTTTTCTAATTCTTCTTTAGACCCTATGAATATGGACAGAGATTTCATTAAATAAATAAAAAAAATAGAGAAAAAAAAAATTTTTTTTAATCTTTACGAAGTTGTGAAAATTATTTTGTTATATTACAAGTTTTACTATTTTTAATAACTTACTGATGTATCGGAGAATCTTCGTTTGAGACTTAGATTTTCCCCATTTCACTATAGTACAATATCCCCTACTTCTGCTGTAACGTCTGGGCTCGATGGAATGCAAATGTCTTTTTCGTTAATAACAGACTTTTGCAAGGTTTTAATCCAAAAAACTAAAACGAACATTTTTTCAACACTGTGAAACACAACACGATATCCACTGATATTTCAAGCAAACTATCCGATTCGAAGGTTCAGTTCGGAATGAATCTTTAAAATATTATTTTCTGGACACAAACCTACAAATTTACACCAACCTACGAAAATATTGTACATGTAAAAATATTACTGCCTAATGTAGTACCAATTTTATTATATGTACATACACTATTGTTTGTAGATAAACGTACCCTACTTATAAAATTTTTGTTACTGTTTGGCCTTGTTGAAGAGATAAATTTTAAAGCTGTTGGGAAATTCCCAGTTTTTAGTCTCTGTAAGTCTCGTGTTGGGAGACTAAATGTTTGCTGGGAAATTTTACAGTCTCTAGTCTCTCCAAGTCTCGTGTTGAAAGACTACATGTTTGCTAAAAAATTTTACAGTCTGTAAGTTGTCTCTTTAAGTCTCGTGTTGGGAGACTTAATGTTTGCTGGGAAATTTTATAGTCTGAGTCTTCCATAGTCTCTGAATGAGAGACTCTGGGAGACAAAGAGACCATGTGAAACACGATTGTCTGCTGGTCTTTAAAATGGAGACTCAGAGAGACTCAGGAAGATTCAGAGAGACTCAGCAAGACTCAGCGAGCCTTCTAGAGACTCTCAGAGACTCAGAGAGACTTGAATTTTTCGTCTCGGGGTGTGTTAAATTGACAAACAAAAGTGTTAAAAATTCAACACTCAGAGTTTTAATACACGCTTTTTTTTACACTTTGGCGATTCGTTTTTTACTGTGAAGTATTAGAATAGAATTTTAGTTTGACAAATAATATTGATAATTAATTATTATTAATTTATTAAATAAGGTCCTTGAGTGTACCCATAGTCGCTCAATAAAAGTTGTGATGTACCATTACTCGATCAACACATGACCCTATAGTAGCTCAAAGGCAATATTAATTAAACTATGATAAGTTTATTTATTTGAAAAATAATTTATAAATTATACTACTTTATTCTTCCATAATATAAAATTTTATGAATTTTAAAAAAATTTTTAATGAGATATAGTTCTAACAATTTTTAAAAAATTTGACGTAACCTAAATTTAATCTAACGAATAAGCAATAAAGTAAAAAATGCCCGGCTGAGCGCGATTTTAAAAACAGTCAGTTAATTTAAATTTATAATCTATTATAAACTAATTTGATATATTATATTTTAATATATTTAGATTCACAAAAAATTTTTTATCAATAATAATTTTTTTAGTTGAAATTTTTTTTTATAAAAATTATAAAAAACGCATTAAACAGTTAAAGTGAGCGACTAATATAGTACTGCGCCTGGTATAGGGGCTTTTACCTCATAGCTAAAAAAAATTCGCAAAAAAAGTGTTTTTTTTTTTACGCTTAATACTCTGCCCCCTCCCCTTAAACAAAAATTTTTATTTTATAATTTTTTTGGAAGTAAATCTTTACTGAAAAAAAAAAAGTTTGTTTTTTAAACTGAATATTGATACTTAAAAATTTGTTTTAATATCCGCGAAATTGACGCATACGCGGTAATTAATTAAAACCAACAAAAAAACTTCCATATTTTTTAAGTGATTTATTCTGCCTTGATCTCGCCAATGCAGGCATGAAATTTTATAAAAAAAGTATATAAACTTTTTTTTATTCATTTTGTCCCATTTTACCCCTAACCCTATTCTATAGCAACAGTAAATATAAAAATTCTTGATAATATATTTATATTAATTCAAAATTTATGGTATATAATTCATACTGTCTATTAATAGTTAGTTTAATTAAATTTTTTTAAGCGTAACATAAATGTAACATCCACAATTATATATACGCATTGAGGTATTAAATCACTGAATCCTTTTACAAACTATCTCAGTCGTCCTTAATCCTTATACTAAATAACACTACATATCTACATGAAGTATATATCAAGACCTTATGTATATATATATATAGATCAGTAAATGTGCTACATAAATGTTACACGCGATGACTTGCTCGAATGAGTTTTCTAATTTACTTGAATAAAAAGTAATACCTAAACATTTAATGTACATACATATGATAAGTATGTATGCACGTGTATATATATATACATAAATATATATAGATATTATTATACAAATCTATAGGAGTAAGACAGCCTGCAGGAGCAGAAGGAGTAGCGACCAAGCGTGGCGCCGATTCAGCGGCAGATAAGAAAGACATTGGACGAGGAAACAGCTTATCGTCATATACTCTTAAGCAAATCCTTGGTTAAACAGATTTTTTAAATTGTTTTATCATTTTAAAAGTAATAATTATAATAAATAATAATGAAGTTAATTAATTTATTTTGTACAGGTCCTTTTTTTTAATAGGGTAAATAATATGGACTTTAGTTTTAAATTTATAGCGGAACAGTAAAGTGGACATATTTGAAATTTTTTTATATTTTATCCTTGGTATTTGGAATGTTTTAATAAAAAAACTATATCATTTTCTAAAATATATATATATATGCTTTAATAAAGTTCGTTAAAAATTATTTAAATTATTTATTTTTCTGTAAATTTATGAATAAATATATAGTGTCTCATTTTACCCCAGATTTCTCTTATATATGTAAGAGAAATCGGGGGTAAAAAGAGACACTATATTTATTTTAAATATCTGGGGCAAAATGAGACACCATTTTCAAACAAAAAAAAATTATTTCTTTGGTTTGGGGTAAAATGGGCCAGGATAGTAATAAGAAATTTTTGTACCGAAAAATTTTAAATTGAGGTTTACTTTCAGGCTGAACTTTATATATTTTTCTAAAAACTGTAACTGAGAATAACAAAAAAATATTTATTTATCTAAAAAAAGTTTCATTTTACCCTGGACACAAAAAAAATAGGTGTCTTATTTACCTCAGGTTCTTCTGTATATACTTGCACATTACTTTACTTCTAAAAAAATTTGTGTAAAGTTGAATATATATATAAATTAAAAAATTTTGTAACACAATTATTAACAATAATATATAAAATTAAATATTTATTTATTCTTAAAAAATATTTTTATATCGATGACTAAATATTTAATGAGTCCAATCAGCCATAACTCCTCTTCGATAATGAATTTTTTTATTTTTAAAATCTCGATCGATATATGTTGTATATAATATTTACGTGAGTAGTCGTACAGGCATGTATGTTTGTAACTTCGCAACATGTAAGAGTTAATTTCGTTTTAAATACATTGAAGATTGTCGTAAATCCCAGCACTCGGGAAGTCTCTTGTTTACAAGCCGCTTGAGTTTCAAAGACACCCAATAAATGCTAAGGCAAAGCGGCGATCCACTAAGAATATTCAACTATATATATACATATATGCATATATATATAGTTTTGCGCCCTGCCGATATATATATCCAGAGCACCGCGAGTTATGATCGGTAGCACGGGAGAGTTCTTGGAAACGACGCCCCACGGAATCGTCTCGCATGCCTGATCATAATTAATAATGCCCGTGCACAAGAGACTATATATAAAGAGTAGAGTGCATATAAGCCTTATTGGTGATATGGAGATGGAGATAGAAATGGAGATGAAGATCGAGATACAGATGTGATGAAGAGAGAGGTTAAATCATTGAGAAAAAGAGATGGATACTATATATATGTAGATTGTTAGATATATAGAGAGATGGTGGTTTAAATGAGAGGCAAGGGAATGGACGCCCACTAACTTGTCCGCGGACCTGTAGCAAGTGAGATTCTGATTATAGTTTCAATGGTTATATATATGTGTATAACTATTAAGCTATTGGAGACTGGAAACTGCAGACCGGAGAAATTGGAAATTTTATTTTTTAAAAAAGGGTTGTGTGGGTTTTTATTTTTTTAAATTTATTCATTTGAATTTTCACACGTTATCAGTTTGATTGACTGCGGGTTTTAGTAACAAACATATTTTTTTTAGGGATTAAATAGTTAATGGGAGTTTTGGACTGGGCGCCAGTGGGCAGAGTTTTTAGCTGAGAGTAAAATTATCGTAACTACTATAGTTACGAGAGTTATTAGAGTCAAATTCACTGGATTTTAGTTCAAATTTTTTGTCAAATTTGATATTTACGTAAATAACTCATGGGTAATTGGACTCAATATTGTTGTTATTATTTAATGTTTATTAACAAGTAGTGTACAACGTTTCGTCCTTTTCAGGACTTTATCAAGTACTGAAAGACAAAAATAAATTAATTTATAAAATGTATAAGATATTATAAATAATTAGTAAAAACTTAGTTAGATGATTAAATTCATACCGATTCAAATTTACAATAAAATTCAAATTCAAATTGTTAGTCATTTTTACCTCAATTGGTTAAACATTAAATGTCAGAACTATAGTTAGATAATTGAGACATACAATAATGGTAAATGACACAATACGTCTTTCCCAGTACATAAATAAACATTCCTGATACACCTAAACAATTATCAATTAATAATTATGTCCAAAAATTATTAAAAACGGTTGACAACTAACGTCTCAGTTAATCACAACAGCTGATCACATTTGATATTTACTGTAGACAGTAGGTCAAAATAATGTTAGACTAAAATAATATGATTATTAATAAATTTTGATATATTACATTTTCATTAATTAATTTATTTCTATTTCAACACGAAATATTCTTCGACGGTACGGTATCAACAATTTTTCTTTACTGTATCGAAAAAAATCAGTTTGAATAATTAATAAAATAAAATAAAAACTAAATTAAGTCTTATAAGTTGTAATCAATTGAAATGCTCAGCTACTAGATGTCGTCAACAGTTTTTGTCTTAGCTTTAATATTTTTTTTTCGCTTCTATCACGACACTGTTTGTATCAATATTCGACGGAAGAAAACAAAAAGAAATAAAAAAAAAGGTGTGCAAAAAAATCATCTGGATGCAGTGACGGTAGAAGGCCTACAACAGAGTATATATGCATATATATGTAGCAAAACAATGTAGTCCAATATTTCCGCTTCGCGTTTGAGTCATACAATTTGTGGACAAAACGATGCTTGCAAAAATATCCATCAGAGGTAGCACCTAAAAAAGATACCTCGGTAAGTTCAAAACCTCTGTAACTTAAAAATTTTTCGATTCCTCTTTCCTTGCCAAACCTAAAACCTTTATTACTTAAAATACAAAACCTCGATAACTTAAACAAATATTTTGAGCATTGTCCTCGATAACTTAAAATAATATTTTGGTGACCTCCATATAACTTTAAGTATTATCAGTGAGTCATCGTACCGAGTATGTATACAAACAGAAGATTTTGCCAAAAGCTTAATTTATTTTCACTTTATAGTCTTTCACTAAAAGGGTATATTCCTAGAGTGAATATTATTTATGCTTATTTACACATGTAAATCAGAGATTTGTATTCTAGAAATTATTTGTAAATAAGTTAATAAATAAATAAATCTCTTAACGTATAGTTGTACGCAAGAAAAATTAATAAACGAGTTCAAAGAAAATAAAATGAAACGGAAATTA
Source organism: Microplitis mediator (assembly GCF_029852145.1). Lineage (NCBI taxonomy): Eukaryota > Metazoa > Arthropoda > Insecta > Hymenoptera > Braconidae > Microplitis > Microplitis mediator. Next base: position 10,245,218 of record NC_079976.1, on the reverse strand, counting down.
AACACTTTAACATATTCTGATAGGTTGAGAGCGATTGAAGCTGTGAAAAGTGGTCATTGGAGAAAACCGTTGAAACTCAAGAAGATGGTAATGTCGTTTGGAATAAATACATGGCTGAGTTCCAGCCTGTGGAATCTTAAAAATGCATGAAACAAAAGAAAATTACTGACTTTTTCCTGAAGAATTGAATTTACTTAAAGAAATAAAGAAATAAATGAAAATTTATGTCACTTCTATTGAATTAAATGTATCTTCTTTTACTCAAGTTTCCAAAATCGATAAACCTCGTTGAGTTAAAAATTTTATTTCAATAACCTCTCTAACTTAAAAAACTCGATAACTCAAATGTTTTAACGTTTCCCTTAAATTTTAACTTATCGAGGTTCTACTGTATATATTTGGAGCTCCTTGAGCTCGAAAATAGCAGGAAGTCTTGAGGCTAGTCCGCAGGGTCAAATCGTTTCCAGATTTTTTCTTATTTGGGCGCTATATAAAATTAGTGGAGATAATTTAAGTGACCAAAAACCCGCCTTTTTGGCATGGAAATAGTGGAGTACTATTTTCTGTTTCGCGTTCGAGAAGTACGAAATTAATTGTTTATTACTTTGAATATATCAAACCCAATTTTATGGTTTCCCACATGATTTTTGACATAAGTGAGAAAAAAAACTTTTGTGTAGATCAAATATAGTTTTAAAAGCGAGTAATATAACTTTTGTCCGAACTGGGCGCCAGCGGCTTCAAAACTGAAGTGATTGTAACCCAGTTACTAAATATTAGATTTTTATTGATAAATGACTTAATTGAATCATTATAACAAATTAGTAGTATTTCAATTAAAAAAAAAAAAAAAAGAATATTAAAATAATCAAATTTTTTTTTTATTCAGCAAATGTGTTACAAATTTGGTGTCTTAAGTACTCAAAATAATTTATGTCGGAAAACAAAATAATCGGCAAAAAATACTTTAGTTCGTTATTTTTAAAAAGCGGCGCCCATGAGCGCTTTATATAGAAATTATGCTATAGCTTGTTGATAAATCATCAGATTTACTGCATTGACTACTTAATTTACTTGCTAATAAATATAAATTTATTATTCGACGCAATTTTATACTTAATTACTACTAAAAATAAAAATTTATTGTTAATAAATAAAAATGGTAATCTTAAAAAAGATAACTATGATTACAAGGATAAAATTAATAGTAAATTAAACTTAACATACATATACATATTTTAGTTTTAAACTTTTTAACACAGTGTCGACTACATCACGAAGATAATATACTATTTCACAAAACCCGTTCAGCATTTTCCAACTATATAATATTTCCTTTTAATCGCCAGCCCTCAGGATTTATCGAGTCACGGTTACCTAATGTAAAATACTATAGACACGCATACAACCTATTTCCACGCATATAAATATATAGTATATCTGTATATATATATAATACGCATAGCAAATCATCTTATCTCGATGATATTTTTTTATTCTATTTATTAATGAGCTATTTTTATTTTTTATTAATTCCAAGGAATGCAAAGTTTTTTTTTATGGCTTATTTTTTTATTCAATTTCTATATGAACTCTCTAAACATGAATTAGTGAAATAAGTGAATATTCACTAATTCCAAGTGCAATCCGAACCACTAATTTCAAATCGTGGTTCGTTTGGCACTCAGAATTAGTGAATATTCACTTATTTCACTTGTTCATGTTTAGAGAGACCTAGAATTGTAATTCCAGACATGTTCATAATAATAATAGTGTATATTGAACTGTGCGAATAGTGTCCAAGTAGAATAACTCCAAAAATTTTAATTATTTGTTGGTTTTCAAATTACATATTCGTGAGTATTCGCTTTATTTGATTCTAACTTTGAATATAAAATTTTTGTTTTACTTATGATAAATAAAGTAAAATTTTTGAAGAATTTATAAATTTTGTGGACATTCCTAATAATTTAATACTTTAGGAATGATTTAGAAAATGACGAAATATTCAAATTTTAGGATAATTTGAAAATTTACGCTGTAACAAATTGGAGATTAAATTCAGAGTAATTACGAATTTCATTTAAATTCGAATTCACTACTTCACTCGGAGTTCCGGAGTTCAAAAAAAAATCGTCTTCAACGGAGTGATTTTGGAGTGATCTGGAATTTATTTAAATCTGTTTCGAATTCACTCCCTATTCACTCTGGATTTAATCCCAATTCACTCCGCAAATTTTTTACAGAGCTGAATAGTTCGAATTTTTGAAATAACTCGTAAATTCACGAAAATTAAAAATTGACGACAAATTCGAATTTTTCAAATAATTAAAAAATTTATGAATAAATCGCATTTTAAAAATAATTCGAAAATTCACAAATGATTCGAAAACTGATAAAAATTCGAATTTTTTGAAAAATTAAAAAATTCACGAATTATTAATGTTTTTTAATAATTCTGAAACTGACTAATAATTGAAAAATTTATAAACAAGTTGAATTATTTGATTCAAATTTCGAATCCAATGTTTATATTGATTCCTATTGACATTATTCTAACACCTCGATAATAAAATTTTGAAAATCAAATTGATCGACTTTTAATTTTTTTTTTTTAAAGTGATTTTTTTAAAGTGATAATTCGTTGATTTAATAATTTTTCAAAAGTTTAAAATCAATTTATAATTATCTGTAATTAAAAAAATTTTTTCTAATACAAGCAATAAAATCTTTACACTAATTGCTAACTTATCACTAAAATCAGTCCTCACCTCAAGAAAAATAAAAAAAAATACACCATCAATTTAAATCCATATCAAAATCATTAATCTCCCCTACAATAACATGACTCTGACCATTATCCACGCTACTTAATCATTAAATAAAATTTATAGTCTCACAAAAGCACATATATATATTTTAGTCGGAAAATCCTCTATAATCCGATTTAAAATCTTCACAGCCCTCAATCTCTATTTTTAGCTCTACCTCAACATGAACCTGAACCTCAGTCTCAGCAGTCTCGGTCTCTACTTAAAATTTATATTTCCCAATCCTATCTCCTCCCATTATCCTTATTTTCCATCATTTTCTCTTGTATTCCATTGGGGTTTATATTCTCTATCTGTATAATAACACGTCTGCTATGCCAGTCTACATCACTTTTATTTAGTTGGTCAGGTAAAAAAAAATTTTTAAGGACCACTATACAAAACTACACTACACTAGCTAACATTTTTCGACAGGTGTATCGTCCCTTTGATCTCAACAGTTATGCACCTTCCTATTCCAGGTCACTAACAATCTTCACAACCATAAGACCCGACAAACTTACATATTGTGATGTGCGTATTGAAAATACTGAAAAATCTGTACCAACATATTTTAAAACCAATAGAATTTTTTTTTTTTTTTAGTTGAAGTGACGTAAAAGTCACCACTTGCTTAAATTGCTCTTGTAGTCATTCCCATGTACAAATAAAAAAATCAGTTGAAAGAAATCTTCCTAAAAAATAGTAAATAGAGAGAGAATTTAGAAATTTTTGACAGTTTTGAACTTTGATTTGGACGTAGATAAGAAATGACGTGACAATGGACATAGGCGCGATTTTGAAAAAATTGTCTTTAAAGATTCAAAACTATTTTTAATAAAATTTATCTAGAAATTACTTGAGCACAAATTACTTCTTCACTATAAAAAATTGGAAATAAATGCGGAGTGATTACGGATTTTATTTAAAATACAGAGTTCCAGAGTTTAAAAAACAACATCTATCTGAATGTGGAATAAATAGGGAGGTTTTTTTTAGCGGAGTGATCTGGATTTTACTTTAATCTGCATTCACTCCAATTCGGATTTTCGATGTCAAATTGAATTACCTTTCGGAGTGAATTTTACTCCGAGGGGAAGAAGTAAATAAACAGTCATCCGCTCCGCATTCACTCCGGATTTATTCCTCGTTCACTCCGTTAATTTTTTACAATGTATGTGATTTTATTCATCAATTTCGAACAAAAAAATATCATAGTTCGAGGATCTAAAATGAGAAAAAAAAATTTGGCGAAATCATAGCAACTGGTAAAATTTATGATAAATCCGTTCGAGATAGATCAAAAATACTAGTAACCGATGCTCAAAATCCGCAAAAAATAATTATAGCGGCTAAGGGGGACCATTATTCCCTGATCTCTCCGACTAAAGAATCATTTAATATAAAAATCAATCGGTGGATTTTGATACGTTATTGCTTCTCTACGTTCAATTGATTATTCTTTAAACTTTATAAAGCTTAAAAATTAAAAAAATTTTTGAACCTCTCCTCTTTTTGGAACAGTTCTGATAAAGTTCAAAAACTCTTTACAGTTAATTTGAATATTTTTTTTTTAACATAATTAAACCAACAAAATTATCAAATAAAATTATGTTTCAAAAAATTTCAAAAAACCCGCCTAAGAAACTACTAACTTAAAAATTTATTTTCTTTTGAATTTTGATTTAAAGTTCTAAAAATTAACTCAAACCCCAAAATTGTTTCGAATTTAGAAGCTCACTATTGTAAACTTTTTTTCTTTCATCATTTTTGGAAGGACTTCTTTTTACGAACGTTGTGATTGTTATGATGCATTATATATTACGCATCATAGCTGGTTTTTAATCTATTTCGGTAAGATCGTAAGTCATGCAATGCCGCTGAAGATCCTTAACATTAACATTGGACTAAAATGTTGAATGGTGAATGAAAGGCATTAAATGATGATGGTAAAGGTTGAGAACCGTATTGTGGTTATTGCGATGTTTAAAAGTATGTATTATATATATGTATATATGTATCTGGAGGAAGACGAGTAGAGAGCCTGTAATGGTGATGGAAGTTTATAATGGTGGGGTTTAAGATGCTGGAGTGTTTTAAACTCTATATATAAAGTTTAAGGCGAATGAGATCTTGAGCTCGATGGTGAGTCCAATGACTGGATAGGCAATGAATATATATGTTTATAAATATCTACTGCTTATTAACTTTTTATTTCGTTTTTCATTGTTAGCGTTATTAGACAGCCACGTTTCACGTCATTTATTTAGTCATTAACTATTATAATTAATTACTAATATTTAATTATTCACTCTTTAAAACTATCGGCAATAATTTTTTCAAAATATATTTTTGAATTTACTTGTAATAAATACTTTTTATCAATTTTAAATGAAAAATAGAATTAATGTTGGTCAAAATTTTTAAAAATTAAAATAATTTTAGACTAGTTCACAAAAATTTATATATTTATTTATAAAATCTCTGAGTTGTTGAAATTAAAAAAACGACAAAGTAAAAAAATTTTTTAAAGAAATCTACTTTATAAATTATTTTTTTCTCCAAAAAAATCTTAATAGAAATTAAATTTATCGTTGAATTATTTGCTATAAAAATTTTTGTAAGCTAATTAAAACTGACGTATACATTTAAAGATTTGAAATATTTATTAAGTTTTAACGATCATTTTTCATAGAGATATCAATCGTTGGATTAAAAAAAGTTAAAAAATAGAGCCATCACCCTATTTCCATTGAATAAAAATACATATGCATACATATATATATCAGAATCCAATTGAAAATTTTCCAACATAGTAATACTCAACTCATCGTCTCTCGTTTCTTATAAAATCCCTTCCAATATAATTTTGTCCTCTCTTTCTATCTCATCTCACTGATACTCAACGGGCTTATATTCTCGAACCACCAGAGCAAAAGAAGAGTTTCACGTTAGAGACCTCGACCATTACATATAACGCTCCAGGCGATTCTCTTTCTCTTAGTATCCCCATTTTTCACATCTTCCTTTTTTAACCTCATCATTTCGTATTTTATTTTTCATCATCATCCTCATTTTTTTTTTTTTATTTTTTATTCATTTAAAAATATATTCTTCTCACTCTCTCCTTGTCTCTCATAAACTTAAAAACCACCATATTTTCCCTCTTCAAAAATTATTTTTTTTTATCCGCACATTTTTTATTTTTTTATTTTTCAATCTCCAACTGAGCAACAAACACACACACACACCTCCCACTTTCTTATTCCACACACACACACTTTCGAAAAAAATTTATACACTTGAATTAAAAAAAAAAAATGTATGCTCACCATGCACACGATTAAATTTTTATCCATACTAATTATTATATTCTTTCTTAATTAAACCAAATAAATAAGAAATTAATAAAAATAAAAAAAAATGAGTTCCAAGTGCCCAAGTAAGTCCAAGTTACAAGTACACACCAAAACCATTAAGAAAACCAAGACCCCAAGACTAAGAGCTAAATCCTTATCCTTTTTCTTATCCACACACCAATACAACTTGACAACTCATCTATACAAATTAAAACCCCCTATAGATCTATACAAATGAATTCAGAAAGAACACACACACACACACATTCACACCACAAATACATAAAATTCAAAGGCAGGTAGATCGTATATATATAATACAGGCTACCTGTGCTCTAAGTATTCGTAAATTTTCAGATATTCCCTTCATCCCTCCCCTCCTCTCCTCTCTGCCCCCCGGATTTAAGTTTGGGGAAGGTGTATCTCAACCGCTGACCGTCGTCAAGCCATAGCAACGATGCTCTGAATGGTGGGAGGCTGGCTTGGGTCTTAAGATACCAACACAGGTAAGGTTTCTGCCAAGACGATAGTATGCTTGTTGTAGGGGCAATACATTACAGGTAACACAGATACAGACACAGACACAGAATACATTTAAAGCTGATGTGAGTAGAGCTGTGGCACTTGAGCAGAAGTGGAGACGGAGGACACTCAGGTAACCAAAGTAGTGGGAGAGCAAGGGAGAGTACTACAGGTGAGATACGTTGATATTTTATCTCTTTTTAATACAACGTTGGATCCTTTTGGAGTGGGATAGATACTTTGGTCCAGTAGGCGGCTAGTGCGACAAGCTTTAACCTCGTGTTCCTTATACTTTGTGTTCGCTAAAGCAAGACAGGTTCATCTGATCGTGTGTGTATATAGATATATAGGTATTTTAAAGACCGAAGACGGTGGGTGAGAAAGGGGAAAAACGAACTCTTAGGCTTGGATGCTGGGAGTTGAGGCGGCCATGTTGTTCTTCGAGGAGAGAAGAGAAGTCTGTGTAGTGTGTACGCGACGACGTTTCGCTTCTTCATCTTTCATTTATTTAAACCATTTGTTAACATTGTTATAATTTATTTTTTTTATATGAATTTCATTAAAGTTTATTAGCCAAAGTGCTCTATTTTATGTGCTACGTTATTTTTTATCCGGTAACTAAGGATCCATGAGGAGACGCTAGTCTTCAGTGATAAGTGCCTTTTTTTAGTGCTGTTTTACATTTATGATAAATTTATATTCAAGCATTTATAATTGTTCATAACATTGTTGTTTACTATGATTACTATGATGGTGTTGTGGAAAATGCGATGACAGTTACGGAAATGTGATCTAATAATTTTTTAGTTAACACTTTGGTAGTTTGTAGTTTTTTTTTTTTTTTTTTTTTTTCGTTATTACAACATTTTTGGATCAACTACATCACTTCTGTACACGCACGTGAGTAAATTTTTTATTCAAAACCATTTTTCAAATTTTTTCATCAAAAGACCGTTTTTAAAAAAAACCGGCTAATTTTGTAGCTTATTTTTATTTACTGGTTTTGGCTATTTTCTGTCTGAGTCAGTCTGACCGGTAGTAAAAATCCCCAGAAACCAAAAAATAAACCTGGAAATTAAGCTTTTTGGGAGTCCACATTCCAGAAGGGGTCTTTCAAAAAACCATTCCGGCAACTTATTAAAACTATCTGACGTTAATGGAAATCACTTTCGGTAGCTAAAATCCTCTGGTCACATCACAAATCACTTGCACAAACCACGAAAATGACCCTCACTACTGTCCGAATCCGAAAACTGATAATTTCGGGAAACGGTAAACGAGTCTCTTAATTTATAGAATTGCTGTTAATTGTAACAAATAGTTAATCTAAAAAAGATTAGGCTGTTGTGTGTTAAGAAGACACGTTACTTCTTGACCGTGTTTAAGAAGCAAATACATATCAGAGAAAGAGTATAGTGTATAGAGAGTAGCCAGGAGGGCGCGAGGGCGTGCGGCTACTTGAAATACAAACGGAGGTGGGTCCTTTGGAGAATCAGGTTAGACCGGCTGAACCTGCTTCATCTCCTTTTACCTCCTCCTCCTGCTTGCTCAGATACACTCCGGATGGTTGATGCCTGTGTTTGCTATTACTGAATGCTACTTCCACTACTGATGACCATGCCCATGCCCATGCTCATACTCATGCTCATGCTGATGCTGATGCTACTGTTGATGTTGATATTCTGTTTCCTCTTTCTTTCACATTCAACTCTTCCGCATGTGATGATGCTAACCCCGTCGTGACCAGACACACGCCAATACCTATTTCCCGAATACCTACTTGCCAGGTTACTTTGCCAACGTGGAGGCTAAACTTGAATGCCTGTACTGGCTGGTTCTTAAAGAGTAGAATGAAGCTGCTCTGTAACTTCTTCCTTCTTCTCATCCGTCAATGAGTTACATGAATGAAATTATACTTTTGTTTGCATAGTGGTTTCCAGTTCTGGTTTTTCGATTTATATTTAACCTTACTCTTATTTTTTTTTAACCTGTTCATTTTACATACCCTTTATATATACATATATATATATTGATGGCTCAACTTGTCTTATTTGTTTTTTTTCTTTTTTTCGACAGGTACAGGTGCCACTTAATGTGCCATAGACGCAGTTTCCTGTGATATTTTAAATTCCGTTGCCTAAAGACACTTTACGTCTTAATTTTTTAAACGTTTTTTTAATTATTATTATTATTATTGACTTTTACTTATTTTTGTAAGAGCTATGTCGACTTGCACTGAGGACGCTGATAACTCGACTCTTCATATCCAGGACACCATGTCCCCGGTACGATCATCATTTATTTATATTTTATATATTATGTTGTAAATCACGTCATGGGTATTCTTATCGTCAGATCTTATAACTTGGGTTATTAAAATTCTCAAGTATAAAATAAGGCAGTTCATTAATAATAAAGAGTAAAGAGTATGTTGTGATTCGAGACATTTAATTAGCATATTTATTTTAATATTTTAGATTAAATTGTTTTTTAAATTTGAGTAATAGGATTAAATAAATAATTTTTAAAGTTTTGGATTAAATTAATATTGTTCTTGTATCTTGGCGCCAAATACGGAATTCCTGGGCAATTAAATTAACATAATATTACAATTTGTTTGATTATCTGACTTTAAATTATTTTTGAAGTCATGCATAAAATGAATTTACTTATTTTAATAAATATTTGAATTATAGTTTTATTTTAATATTTTAAAATCACTGTAACTTTTTGATTTTTCAAGTTATCAATTTTTGCTAAAAATCTTGTTTTGTAGAGCGTAAAATTTTCTAAAAAATTTGTTGAGAAATTTTTGGTGTGGCATTAAAATCTTAGAAGATACGAGTAATTTTTAAAAATTAATTGGGCGCCATTTTTCAAGTATTTATTATAATAATAATTATTGAATTTTTTATAAAAATTTGATAATTTATGACGTAATGTACAGTTTCTATGATTAGTCATAAGTTTGAGTGAAAGAATTTTGAGGACTCATAGATAGATTAATTTTTTTTTTCTATTTAATGTCATTTTGACAAGTATTAAAATTATAAGATTTTAAAATGGTTATAACTTTCTTAATTTTGAATTTAGCAATTTTTATAAAATCACTTTTTTTTTAGAGCATTAAATTTGCAACAAATTTTAGTACAACATTTTTTATGTAAAGCTAAAATTTTAACCACTACAAGCAATTTTAAAAATCATTGGGCGCCATGAACATAAAAATTTATAAAATTTCGAGCTAATTTCGCGGGAAATAATATTTAAATTTGAATTTATAGGTACAAGAAGGGCCAATATCTCCAGCGTCATCATGCCTGAGCAATCAAAATCAAAATGACGAAGTGCTATTAGCAACAATGCAACCAGTCAATGTAATAGATCTCCATGAAACAGATCACATTCACCACAAGTACAATCATCACCATCATCATCAACGCCATCATCACCAACCACATCACCAAACCCATCACCAGCATCATCCACACCATCACCATCAAGATGATGACGAGGAAGAAAATGGTCGCAGTCCACAGTCAAGTCCATCAACCGGACTCGGGCATAAAATGATCGACCTAATTTATAACGATGGTCAAAAAACCGTAATGTACACTCACGACAAAGAAATAATATACGAAAATGAAGCAGATCGTGTTCAGGTCGTCGAGTATCCACCGCCAGCTCCTTCGCCATCACCACCAGCTACCCCACAGTCAACCCGGAATCTCGTTAACGTTCGTCACGCTGTTACGACAAATGTTACTAACGCCGCGACCTTGCATTTGCATCATTATCCTCAATTGCAATTACACCAGCATGATGACGATGACCTACCACGTGCCGTAGTGACAGCTGTTGGTTCTGGATCCACCGGTCCTGGTTCCGTCACTGGAAATGGTACCGCTGTTTCTGTACCAGTTAATACAACAACAACTGTTTTAGTACTATCCGAACTTGTTGCTGCTGATCCATCAACTGGTACCTCAGAACTTGGTCTAACAACTTCTGGACCTACCGCAACACTTCGTACTGGGTAAGTTTTTATTTTATATTATTATTATCAACATGATTATTATTTTTTTTTTTTATTGAACTTTTTTTTTTTAAATGATGTGAGTGTACGCGAGAATGTATGATTAATAATTGTAATTTTATAATATATTCCACCTACCCAACGGCTTCACTTCAAACGATGCTCCTCCTCTTGATAGTCGATACACTGTTATTATAAATATTCAAACGTTAATAACCATTAAACTTTATGAACATGATATTGGATGATATTTTTATCTCTGTATATGTGCGCAAATGTGTGTATGCGTGTGTGTGTATGATTAAAAAATGATCGTGATGATGATAGTTTGTATGAGGAGACAGACGTTTTAGCAATTAAAAATCTATAGTAATTACTGTAGAATTATTATGTTGGTAAATTAATATATTCTTTTGAAAAGTCAATGATTTTTTGAATAAATAATAAGGTAATAAATAAGATTTGAGAATGAGGGGTAAATTGGCCATTGGAAATAAGTTAATGGCTGAGGAATTTTTTAAGTGCCCCCCTCCTCTTGCCCTTTTTAATTTATTCTATGACCTTGAACTGTGATAACTGTATTAAAATTTTGATAATTACAAAGTAAAAAACGATTCGTCAAAGTGTAAAAAAAAACGTGTGTTAAAATGCTGAGTGTTGAATTTTTAACACTTTAGTGTGTCAATTTAACACACAGTATTTATCTTGTTTGAACTGTCACAATCGATTGATTTTTTAGCCCACAAAAATGTCATTTTATTCGAAATTAACACTTTTTATATGTTACTGTCAAATCGACACACAAAATATGTTAAAAATAATGTCGACCATTACACAAGAATTCTTGGAAAATTTTTACTTTTAACATACGTGTGTAACTTTTTTTAACACTCACATGTTAAAATAACATATAAATAAGTGTAAAAAGTTCGTTTTACGCACGATATTTGTTGATTTTGACGAATTCTTTTTTACTGTAATTAAAAAATAATTAAAGGAAAAATTGGAAAGAAAAATGACGTAACTGAGACAAAATTATTTTTATTGAACAAATGTTGTTTTGATCCAAGAAAGAAATTTATTCAAAATTTGTAATAAACTTGTTTTTTGAATGAAGAACTCTCACGGTATTTTTCGTAGGAATTAGTAGAAAAAAAAGTTTACTTAATAAAAAATAACATATTTTTAAGAATGGTTTGCACTTTTTTCGGTACTATCTTTGTTGCACTTGCGCAGTAAATGGAAACTTTGGTCGAGTTTTTCTCTTAAACAAATGAGCCGGAAATATCTGATCCCCTGTTAAAAAAAATTAAAAAATTCTCGTATCAAAATTTTAAATATTTTTTAATAAAAAATTTTGAATTCATCTCCATATTTTAATTATTCCAATTATGCAAGTTGCGATCAAAGAATTTATTAGTTTATTTAATAATTTTGAAGTAAAAACTTTTTTTTTGAAAATCGTTACTGAGAAATTGCGATTTATTGTTCAGTCGAAAAAAAACGCCATTAAAAATTTTCAATAAGTTTGTTTCTTGGATCCAGATTTTAGTTTTTCGGTAAAAGTAACTATTTCTCTCAGTATCGTCGTAATTTCTTAAGAATCTAGATTTTTTTTAAATTATCTAATAATGTATAACAAAATTTCGACAGTAAATTCCAGTAAAATCTTTACGATAAATTACAATTCAAAATTTTTGAAGTTAAAGTTCACCCTGATTACACAAAACGGTTTATTCAATGATTAATGTATATCTGGTAGTAGTAAATTTGAATCGTTTCGAATTGTTTTGAATCGTTTCTATTCATTTTCAATCGTTTATTTTAATCAGGGCATTTTGGAAAATTTTTTCGAAAAATAGTTGAAAACTGTAATCAGTAATTTTTTTAAATCTACATTCTAAAGAAATTATATAACGTCGTTGTCTTTTCTTAAACTAATGCTTTATTTTTGTTAGTTTTTTTTTTTAATAAAATTTTAATACAGTTATGAAAATTGAAAGTCATTCGGATTATTTTAAAAAAGTGTGTGGGTGGGAGGAGGGGGGTACTGTTTAAGATTGCTATTCAATTGTGAAGGATTTTTATGAAATTGATTAGTTACAGTATTCGATAGTTTTTACTACTTCAAAAGTAGTCAGTGAAAAGTACTTAATATGAGTGCATATTCGTACCCCCAATTATATCACTGAACCACTCAGTGCTTACTTTTGATACACAGTAATTCTTAGTAAATTTTTACTGACAGTACTTTTTTACTAATTTGCCTTAAAAAACTTAACGAGTGAACATAAAAATCTTAAGTATCACTAATAATAAAAAATTTTTCGGCCATAAATAAAAATAGAAATTATTATAAGTCTGGTATTAAATTTTAAATATTTGAATATTTTTTTGATTAAAAAATGAAAATGTCCATTTTACGCTACTAGAAATTTATAACCCGCGTATAAGCACGCGCATCGATAATTTTATTATCGAATTTAATAAATCAGTCATGTTTAGAGATTAATATATAAATATCTTCAAGTTGGTGGTTAACCAATATCAGTCAGTAAATTTTGAAGTAACCAATAAAGAATCAGGTCTCATTTTTTTCGATCTTCAATAAGTAATTTTATTTCAATTATGTATTTTTAATTAGCGGATAATATTTACTTAGCTATATAATATATTATCTTCCGCAAAAGAAAAAATTTCTAAGTATTTTTTTAATGTTAGTATATTTATTTATAAATATCATAATTTTAAAAAACACGACATCCCCAAGAACGAAAGATAAATTTTTAATTTAATGATTTTAAAATGAAATTTCTTTCCATTTTTATACAACTGCACTTTTCTATATACAAATATATATATAATAAAGGAACGGTGTATCTTAAAGATTTTTAAGCAGTTTAAGTTTTTAAAATACTGTAGATGAAGGTCGACAGCAATTTGATTCTTTTTCTTATGACGTCTTTAAATACACGTGTAAAAGAGATAGTTTGCGTATATATATTTATATATATATATATATATATATATACGTGTTAATATGTTCATGTGTGTATGTTAAAAAATAAAAAAAATAAAGAAAAGGAAAAAGCTTAAAGATAGTATATAATAATAATAACCACAACACTATAATAATAATAATGATAATGATAAAAAAATACATATATATATATTTGTAGGGACGAATCGGTATTTGTGATTCGCGTATAGTAGAGAAGAGAGAAAAGATTAAACGACTTTGTAGAGATGGTTTAAGAGTGAAACAGTAATAATCCGGTGGATCTTTTTATTATTGCTGTTAATTTTTTTATACTTTTTTTTTTCTATCACAAAATTCACATTCCCTTTCACTTCAATCTTCCATATATATGTTGGATGCTGTCTCTTATATTTTCGTTGATTAATAAAACGTATAAACTGATGACGATATTTATTTTTAAAAAATTATTTTTTTTTGTTTTCTTAATATTTTAATTTTTATATTACACATTATTATATAGTATATATGTGTGCATATATACTGTATAATTTTTATTGAAATGATTTTTTCAAGGTTTTTTTTTTTTATAAATATAAATCTTTGACAATTTTAATAAAATTTTTATCTTAGTGAAAAATTATCGTAATTAAAATGTTTAAAATAAACATTTTTTTTTTCTAAATTTTATGGCTTGATCTTAAAAAAAGTTTAAATAATTGGAGCTGTCATTTTTAGATTTCAAACTCTGAGAAAAATTTTTTTGATCTATTAAATAATTTTTAATTTTACTACTTGTCTATTTTTTTTTTTTTGTTTCTTAGAAAAATCATTTAGCGGAGACTTAAATTGTTAAAAGAAGTTTTTTTTAACTTCGTAAAATAATTTAAACCTAATTTCGAACCCTAAAGTTAATCATAAATTCTTTAATAGGGACAAGTAAAACTTTTTCGGTATTTTCAAATTAAAAGAAAACAAAAAAAAAAGTTGGATGGAAAATTAGAGAAAAGGATCCTTTTGTTAAATTGCATTATAATCCAAGTGTCAAGAAAAAAAAGCGTTTGTTCTCCCTTTTCATTTCATCCTTGACCGCATCTCGCCCCTTTTTAAAATCCCCCTCCTTATTTAATTCACTCAGGTCCTCGTGAAATTTTTTTGCTCCTCGTCGGCCTTAACTCTGCCTCCAATCCCATGACAGGACAGGTAGTTTTCACGTTATCGTTTTTTAAATTTATTTATTTTATTTTATTTCATTTATATTTAAACGTTTTTTAGTAAAAGACAGTAAAGAGAAAAATATTAAGACAAACAAACTTAAAAAAAATTTTATTTTTAATATAAAAAGAATATAAAAAAAACTTACGACGCATCAGAATGGAAGAAAATTTATTCGTGTGTTGATATCAATGGACGGTTGAGAACCTGGTGGATTCTTCCATTCCATGGTATGGGTTCGGATCTCTTCCATCCACGTGATTCATCGTATGCCTAAAATAGAAATGATCGTCATGATTACGCGGTTTTTTTGAGAAAAAAATAATAATAAATTTTTTTTTTATAATAAAATTGTCTTTTAACTAAATCTCGAGATTTTAGTTATAAATTTTATCATCATCATTATTATTATTATTATAGTTATTGTTATAATGTTAGTATTCTAAAGTTCATAAAACAAGAAATAAATGTGAGGGTAGAATTTATATGTAAATGGGAATTCCGATATTTGTTTGTTTGTTTTAGTCGTTTGATTATTTTCGAACTGGTGAATAATAATCTGTTTAAAATTTTCTGATTGAATTTCGAGTGAATGATTTTTTAATTTATTAATTCCCTTGAAGGAAACTTTTCTCCAAGGGGAGTTTGTTTTAACATTAAAACTCCAGACCGAAGTGGATGTGGATTCAAATAAAATCCGGGTCACTTTGAAATCCCTCCGGTCAAAATAAAAAAATCCCTATTATAATTACGTGTGCAGAGTGATTTTTTTTTAAATCCGGAACTCCGATTGATGAACGGAATTCGGATTAATGTAAATTCCGTATTAGCTCCAGATTTTTTACAGTGTATAAAAATGAGACATTAATTCATACTTACGAATAATTCACAAATTCGAATACAAATTTTTAATTCGAAATATAAATTGAATAGTTCAAATGGTGTTTGGAACAAAATCGTGTTGGTAAAATAATATATCATTACTGATATTAAAATAGTATCAATAGTGTATTACAAATCTAGAACCACAGTGATACGAATTTTGTATTAGTTTTTGCGCATGCTAATACAAACTGTTGGATGTAAATAGTGAGTAGTATATTTCACAATGTACATGGGAAAAATTTACATATTTACACATGTCCTCACAGTATCAAACTTTTTGGGTAATTTTTACTAAAAAATTTATCTGCGTGTACAAAAATAATTTATTAAGAAATAATTTCGACTCGATATTAAGTTGATTTATTGTTCCATTGATTTAAAATAGTTTATTTTAATCTAAGAAACCAGCGCTGTCAGTTGTCCGGTGCGAATCGTCGGAAGCAAGATAACTTTCGAAAAAGATAATAAATTGTCTAAATTTTTAGCTTCCCGCTAAGGAAATTGAAAATTGAAAAAGAAAAAAGGGAAGTTATTGGTTTCTGTCCGATTTTCAAAAATCTAGTTTTCAACAGATCTCGACGTTTTGAGGTCCTAGGAAGCTATACTGACTATTTTCAAAATGATGATCGAGTGTATGTGTGTACGTACGTATGTATGCATGTAAATATTCTGTAACTTTCGAACGAATGAACTGATGTAACTTTTCGAAGTGACGTTTGAAGCGGCTTATAATTCCAACAATTTGTGAGAAATTGAGCATAATCGGTACAGTATATTCAGAGGTATTCCAAAAATAAAACTTTTTCAAAACTGTTTTTTTTTTGATAACTTGTAATGTACTCGATGGATTAATTCCAAAATCTAATCAGCTCTAAAACTTTATAAGTTGCGTTGAATGCCATATCAACCATCAAAATCGGTTCATTTGTTATTAAAAAAAAAATCGTTGTCGAAAGAATTTCAAAAAAGTGTTTTTTTTCTAATAAAATCCAAATCGCTGAACTAGTTTATGATAGTTTTTATTTAACGTTTGTAGTTGAAAAGCTGCATTGAACGTCACCTTGAACGTCAAAATCGGTTCATTTTTTCTAACAATATGGCTGATATAAAATTAAAAAAAACGATTTACTTCATTATTTTTTTTTGTTATTGATTATTACTTGAATTTTTACAATGGTAGGAGCGACATTACGACTGTTGAGCTTGAAGCGCACAAAAATGTATTAACAATAGTATTTTCGAGCTCAAGAGCACGGGAAGTGTAAGTGCTGGCCCGCAGGGTTAGGCGGTTTTCAGATTTTTTTTGTTGTCTTTTGTCGCAACAGCCCTTTTGAAAATAACTATCTAAGTCCATTTTGTTTAATTGTAATTAATTGAAAACTTAAAACCGGTAGATCATGAAAAATTTAGTTGGCATTTTTTATTTTTTATTATTTTTTTTTTTTTTCACCACCAACTACTGGCATCAGCAGTAGTGCAGTGACAGTAGGATTAAAAAATAATAAAAAGCCATTCCACAACCGGAATGGAAGTACATTTCTCATAATTTATTTATTTATTTTCAAGCTTTCCGATGCTAAGAAATTAAAAAACAAATTTTTTAAACCATTTTTTATAAATTTCGATGCCATGAAAATATATCAAGAAATCGTCTGAATGGCAAATTGAGTAACAGAAAATGAAGCTAATGAGAAAAGCTTCAAACTATCTTGAATGGTGATATGCACTATAGTCCATGGTGTATCATACATGAATTTTGATTTCAATGTTCTTTACAGATAAAACAGAAGATGATTTTTTTTCTAAATTTACAAAATTACAAACACCTACACAGAAAAAAAAAATTTACTTGGTCCAAGTAAATTATTTTCTTCAAAATATCATTCTTATTTCAAAACGTCTAAACTTTACAATTCAAAAAAAGTTCAATCTTGAATAAATAAATTATTACTCTTCAATAATAGAAAATTTGAGGTTACCCAGTAAATAAGCATTGACAATTAAATACATTTACTTAAAATTATTTAAAATCTTCAAAGTTTGAACACATTAATTATTTACTACTTTAGGTAGTATGATAACGAAATTTGTTCATATTTATATACATTAAACAAAAATAATTATCAACGGTGAGATTTATGTTTTGATGTTCAAATTGTGAACTTACAATTCAAAACTAACTACAACTAACCGAGAAAAACAAGCAAATACGCTGTACTCATTGAGGCGCCACCTGGCGTAAAAATTTGTACTTTGCCCAAGTAAATCTGTTACTTGGTTTGAGATTTAGATTTATTGTGTGAAAAAAAAAAATGTACTTTTGAACTAAGCATATACAAATCTTGATTTAAGAATCCTGAAACTCCTTGAGCCAAAAAATAAATTCTTGAAGCAAAAGAAATGGAATTTTTCAAACTAGTATTTTTGGTTCAATAATATTTCGCTTGAATCAAGTCAACTTTTCCTTCTGTGTATAACTTCTAAACTAATCGACCGATTTCGCTCATTTTCGAACTTGATCAAGCAATCAAGGAAAAAAGTTTTTTTTTTTCACTATTGACACATCATTAGAGGTTTATTTTGACTGTTTTAAACTTCTTAATAAAGTAATTTGCTTCTCGTTTATAAGAGAATTTTTAATAGTGTAGCCAATATTAATATCAAATATTCTCAAGATATATAATTGCAATATTTGTCATATTAAGTCGTTACGGTAACCGATTTTTACTTTGTTTTAATTCAAGGATACATATTGGAAACCTAAACTGGAGAGTCTTTAGCGTTATCTAGAACATTAGCAAAGGGCAAAAATTATATAGTCTCCCCTAATAATAATTTTATCCGAAAGTTGATGGCAACTTGAAAATTCAATTTACCCAAAATTTGCTGCCGGAATTCGATGACAAATTTACAGTAAAATTTGCAAAGAAATATTTTCGGTTAATTTTTCGACAACTTGTACAGTATTTTATCTTTATATTGTAGTCAAAAAACAGATTTATAAAAGTTGACCAATACTTGCTGTCAAATTCAATGGCAATTTGTTCAACAATTTGGAATTGAATATGCTTGAAACTTACTTCCGGAATTTGACGGAAAATTGGAAAGTTAACTTTTGCTAAGCAATCCTGGCTATTAGGGTCAAAAATTATCATTCGTCTCCGAGAAAAACCGTTTTGAAATTCCCGTTCACTCTACGGGTGCAACAAAGATCTTTCTGTTTATTTTCTCAAATAGATATCATAAAAAAATAGTAAACAAATATCCGTATCTTTGTATAATAAACCCAAAAATATTCACTGGTAGTGCATATATTTAAAATACAGTTACTTGCATACATAAACTCGACTGCATAATCAGTAAATTGATGCATAAGGGTTTCAAAAGTTGTTTTATTTACAAAATAACCACAAGATGTAGACACAGACTACTTGTGTGTAGTCTGTAGCTTTAGTAGTTTATTATTATTATTATTAGTGTTATTGTTGTTATTTGGTTGGCCTCTTGGTTACCAGAGTACGAACTCGGAACTTGTGTTACACTCTCAGGCCGGATAGACAGGTTGTCCAGATTCCACGGAAGGTCGTTCGCTTTGCTTACATATACCCGAGTCTTTTCATCTGACTTGAGACTAACGCCCGACGGCATTTGTATATCTTCGAATAATAATAATAACAATAATAATAATCATAATAATAATAATAATAATAATTTATACAGACTTCATAAATGTGACACTTTCGAATTTCAAATTTCCCGCGTTTTTTTTTAAATTTTAAATGAGATTGAAATTATTGTTACTATTGTGGTGCATTGTATTATATATATATAAATATATATGTGTATCTATATATATAAGTAAATAAATAATTATAAAAAAAAATTTTATAATATTTCTGCGCGTGGTCTGGATTTTGCGCGCGCCGTGGGCAGACACGGGTTGTATAAAAGGTACGCGGAGAGAAAGCGACGGAATTTCTTTTTTTTATTTCAAGCTACAGACTGTCTCGTTCTCTTTCTCTCTTTAGAGACATATTACAAGAGTTAATAAAATAAAAATTTTTTAGCAAGCTTTTAATCTGGATTACGACAGTAATATTTTTTTCTTTTTTTAACCTTCGATTTTTTTAATTTTCTTTTTTTTTATGGACAATTGTGGGCAATTGAGATTTGTGGTGGGGGGATAGAATTGAATGTGTAAGATGAAGGAGGTTAGAATTAACCGGATATGAAGAGCAGTGGTCAGATATCATATTTCTTTTCTTCACTCGAGTCATCTTCTTGGTTGTCATTTAATAATAAAAAATAATCTTTTTACACCAAATGGCGGTACAATTGAAATTAACTGAGTATTCATACGATGTTTTATTGTTAGTTTTCAAATTGTCATTTGATGATTACTTACTTTTCAAAATTCTGAAGACTGAATTTTTGGTAAAATTTATATGAAATTTTTTTCTAAGAAAGTTTGAGATTTAAATTTTGTTGGGGATTTTTTTGTATGCAAAAAAAAGGACACCTTAAGTTAAGAATTATTTTCTTGGTCCAAAAAATATTTTTTACAATTTAGAAGGAAAGTTAAAATTTCGTTAGTTCAAAAAAAAATTTTTTTAATCTTGAAATTTCCTTCTCGAATTAAGAAAATTTTTTTTTTTTTTCTGGATTTACGACCAAAGAGACTGTAATTTCTTTAGTCAAAATGAATTGTTTTCAAAAAAAAAAATTTTTTCTCAGCTGTAAATTTATTTTATTTTTTATCAAAAAACAATTTTTTTCTTAAAAAAAAAAAAAAAAAAAAAAAATTGAATATCTATTTTACCTGATAAAATATCGCTTATAAATCCCCACAGACATTATGTTAGAAATCTAATAGAGAAAAGGAAGTGTGCCATGTCTATAATAACTAAAACCTCTATATCTATCTGTCGGTCGGGATAAGCAGCCTCTTGAAGAGCGCGAGGTCCATGAACGACCGGCGTACAAGTGATAAAAAAAAAGAGAGAAAGAGTAAGAAATATTCCACGATAAAAAGATAGACCGAGAGAGAATAAAATGTCATGATGGAGAAAAGAAAAGGAGAGCAAAACGGAGACAGGGCGTGGTCCAGCCTTGCTCTTACTTATTATTATATTTATTCCTTGCACGTTACTGCCAATGCGGGGGCAATGAAGTTACATTTTTTTACCCTCACTTATTTTTATTTAAATATATATTTTTTATTTTACCTCCGTGGTCCATGACTTCTACTTATACACCGATGTAAGAGATTGCAAACATGCGGATGCCTGACATGAGTTGGTTTTTTTTAATTTTTTTTATCAACTTAATTTTTCTTGTGCAAGAGAAATTCGGTTCCCAATAATTGATAAATTTTATAAATTATTTATATGTCGGTGAATCGGCAATAAAAAGAAAAGAAATAAATGAAAAAAATTAAATTAAATTAAATATAAAGTAAAATAAATAAATAATGATCTGGGAAATCGATACGAATTTCACTGATTTAATTGATCATCCGCCTTTTTTTTATTGTCGTTTTCACAAGCCATTGAGAGAAGCGAGATAATTTTTTTAGCGTTTTTGAAACTTAGAAAATCGTAACCATTAACGACTTAGTTGGAAAATTGATCTCGATCTTGCGCTCCATCTCACTTTATTAAGTCTACAGTGGCTATAGTCAAGGTGTATTTCTACGGCCGTTAATAAATTCCGATGTCCATTTTATAAAATGGAGAATTGTTTAAGAGTTTCTAATGGTATTAATTTTTATTATATTGATAATAATAGATTTTTTATCATTTGAATTTAAAATTTAAAATTTATATAGTAATCAAATTTAAATTTATCAAAATCGCAAACTGGAAAAATAATCGCGACTAAAAAATTTCAATTTTTCTTAAAAAAAATGTAAAATTTTTCAAAATGATAGATTTTGAATTTTGAAATCCAATTAGAAAAATTACATTTTTCAATTTTCGAAAAATTCAAGTTTTTTTTTAATTTTCAAAATATTACTCGAAACATAAAAAATAATTCATAAATTAAACTGATTCTTAACAAAAATTTAAATTCAAAATTTCCCGCCAATTCAAAGAACAAATCAATCTTTATTAAAAATTTCACTTTTTCTCAAAATTTTCCAAAATTTCTCTTCAAAATCATCAAAAATAATTTCCAAAATAAATTTGAACTTTAAATTAAAATGAAAATCCTGTTTAAATTTAAATGAAAAAATTTCCCGCCAATAAAAAAAACTAACAGTGGATTTAAAAATGAGCATTTAAAAATAAAATAAAATATTGATATGATACAAAATAACATATAATACACATACGACATATAGGATACAGTGGCTGAGACTCTTATCGGATTGTCACGTATATGGTGGGGTAGCGAAAGAGGCGGAGCAATATCGCAGTCTCTTGAAGGCGAATGAAGAGACATATATACTTATGTTACGTACATATATCTTTATACATATAAGTATGATTCGTTCATATATGTATACATATAAATATATATCCACATATGTGTTCTGCGCACGCACTCTAACACGCATGCGCTAGTGTCTCTCGCACGCATGCAACCGGTGGCACACCGCTAAAGCTCACACTTACCTGACAAGATGTAAGTTCTGAAACTGGAAGGTGCCACCTCTGCACAGTCCAATACAAGACACCGAACCGGAAAGTCATACACCGAAATTAGTCAACCCGGTACAAAAAAAAAACAAAAAAACAATCGCGCGCTTTTTTTATTTATTCAACTTTTTTATGTTTTAATTTTTTTTGTGATAATACTTAACAATAAAGTGCCTCTGCTTCATATATTTATGTTTATAACAATTAAGTGTACAGTGAAAGTGCTCATAAATTTTAAAAATAATATAATTTATATATTTTGTAGAAATGTTATTTTTTCGGTGGACTTATGTTCGATGACGCGGTAAAATTTAAAAATAATTACTGTACCCAAATGTGAATCAAGACTTACATTGATAAATTTATTTGATAAGTTCATCATGATGATACTCCTAAGCTGTGTTCAACACGGCAAGGAGTTATTATTTACATGGAGATAGTTTATTTAACAAAATAATAAAACCAATTAACGGATTTTACACATTCATATTTGAAAACGACCAAAGTAAGTTTTCGAATTTTTTAACAATTTGTTTTTGTCATAGCCCCTAATTACCCTTGTGACAAGTGATTAATCTCAAATTGCGTGCACTGAAACAACAATTCACTAGATAATTCATTTTCATTGAAAAGTTTCATCAAAATATTAATTTTGAGAAATATCAGTCGTAGTTTGTTCATTCAGAGCTTTATTGATATGAGGGTTTTTATGGCTTCAAGTGTGCAAAGTATGAAATTTAATCAAATAATAATTTACTAGTATGAAAATTATGAAAAATTGATCGATTTCGATTTTTGATGCATTGACTTTTTCATGTCTTCTTTAGTTTCTTCATTTTTTATTATTTATAGATAAGCTTTGATTGTAGGTTTAATTAGTGTTTTCATACACTCAGAATTGTTTACTAAGAACATAATTTGGTGATTTTCTGAAGCAAGTTCGAAGAATTAGCGATTTCAATGCACTTTGGAAATTGAAATTATTTTTTGAATTTTCAAGTTTAATTTCACGTAGCTGAAGCTTTAATTACTGTTTTTATTATTAATGTAAAGTCCGTTATGTATTGTCTGGTATTTGATTAAAAATTTCCTGAAAACAATCAGAAAATGTTGAAATTCATGAATTTGATATTGTTTCGATGAATTAATTTTCAATGATTTGGATCGTTAATACTTAATTGTACTTCAAATTAGTAGTTGCATCATTACAAAAGTCTGTAAAGAGTATAATTAAATATTACATTCTTGAAAAGAGTATGAAAAAACATCAATTTTCTACAAACACTTTATCATTGCATTTTCGATGCACTTGTTTTTTTTTTTAATTATCTATATAATTACTACTTAGTTATCCTCGAAATTTGTATTGACATAATGCAATAAGTGTAGTAAAAATAAAATTAAATGTACAATTCATAAATTTTTTGAAATTAGTGCCAACCAACGAAATCGATGCGAAAATTTTCAAAAAGCTTTGATTTTTTACACACTAGTTTAGGCTTATTTGTATAAATAGTACCTATTCTACTAGAAATTAGTGGTCTTATAATTGAAATGTAGTAGTAAGAATATAATATATAAAAAAAAGCCTTTTTATAGTTTTCGAAGTAAAAAACGGAAAATATTTTTCGAGCCTTTCATTTCTGATGCATTAGAATTTTATGAATTTTTATATATTTAACTATAAATGGACTTTAAATTATTAAATATATATATTTATATATATGTCGGTAGATGAGTGCATTAGTAGGCAAATGGCCGATCAAGCTGTCAGCAAATGCTAGAATGCCGGCGGGTTAAAGCTGAAGACCACAACGGGGGTTGCGAATTTTCCCATGGTCAGTACGACCTAATTATGTGTACCTTTAACAAAAATAACGTGTGCACTTTGTGTCCCATGGGATACTGTTTTCTATCTCTATTTTAGTAATCCACAACACGGGGTTTGAAATGAGATAGCTATAGAATGGTCTGCAGTATATATTATTGTAGTTTTACCCTTTTTTTCGGCTAAACACCCAGAGACCAGAGATGACCCTCAGGTTGGCTTTTACATAACTGTCCCTCGGTGACCTTAGTGGACTTACGGACGCTTTTGCAACCCCCTATGCACTAGACTACGTACCGAGGACTAAAGACTTGATGTTTAAGGTAATAGAATTTTAAAGGGTTGGAGTTTTGCTCAGGCCAGTGTCATTTGTATTATACTTTGCGGACGGTACATCGCGGACGGGCTTACGAAAATATTTTGATTATTATCACTCTTATTCAATTCTTAGTCTTCGTATTACCAACTACGAAAATTTTTAATTAATTAAACATTTAAAAAATCACCGGTAATTTTTTTTCATCTGTCACTTATCTAAATTCATCGAAATTTATGAAAATTATCAATCACATAAAATTTTTAAATAAAATCATTTACTAAATTTTAAATCTTGATGCCAATTTAAAATATTCAAATGGTTAAATTTAATTGGACTAATAGTAAGATCGTATTTATACAATAATAAAGTAGGCAGTACCGTAAAATTGAAGTATATAAAGCCGATACAATAATATATATAATAATGGAACGTAATAACACAGAAAACTCCACGGGACACCGTTTTTGTGTGCAAGAGTCAGGAACATTTTAAATGCTTATTAAATATCACGTATATATATATATGTATTTACTCTTATTAATTTTTATTTTTAAAACCATAAAAAATATTTTTTATTTCATTACTTTATTACTTAATTTATAAATATATATATATATATATATATATATATATATATATATATATATATATATATATATATATATATATATATATATATATATAAAATTTAAAAGTATTCCTGTTTTGTAATTCGCAATCAATGAACACATTTACATGTATATTAAATACTTTTTATAATTACTTCAATATATTTATATTTAAGTATGATAAGGATTATATATGTATATTTATAAATTTTTATTTCTTACATATATTTTTTTTATTTAATCAAAAGTCAAATGCCACGATAATGAAATCTATGATATTACGACGTAAATGTATACATATATAGAGTTTTGTATATTTATATATATTTATTATCCTTTTTTTTCTAATGGTAATTGTTATTGTTGTAGGAGTGCTAAGTTGTAATTGTCGACGCGGAAAAGCGGATTAATTATTCATTCATTTTGATGTCTAACAATATATATGTTTATATATATTGTAGAATTATTATTATATTAAATGATTAATATAAAAGTTTGAAATGGCAGTTGGCCATTAAACATACATAATTTTTAAAATAAATAATTAAATTTCTCACCTTGCCATTTAATGAAAAATCATTTATTTATCTTAATTTTTTATAGAAAGTTAAAAGGGGAAAAAAACGTAATCGTGTCGTTTTATTTTTTTTCATATAACGGGAAAAAATATTTTTAGTAATTATAACATTCAAATGTGCGGTAATGATTGATTTTTATTATTTTTATTGAAAAAAGTTTAATAAAGTCGAGTTTTTAATTTTACTCGAAAGAAATTTCTTAGTTTATAGTTTTTTTTATTCACGTAAATCAGATTTAAATGCTGGTTTTATGACCGTTTAAATTTAATGAAAAAAAAAAAATTAAAATTATGTGTAAACTATCATATTTATAATAAAAATCACTCAAGACTTTTTTTATAGGAAATTTGATGCTTCATATTATAATTTTGATCTTTTCAAAAATTAATGAATTTTGTTTCGTTGAACCATAATTACTAAATTTTAATAACTTTAATAACACGAAAATGTTTCACGTGATTTTTTCAATTCAATTTACATTTAGGAAACTAGAACAGACGGATTTATCAAAAAATGATAAGACTTTTTTTGTAAAACTTTTAATTCTCTACAAAATTGAATCCTGAGCTTCTCTGTACAATGAGCTATTTTCGAGTTATAAAATCCAAACTTAAAATTTTTTTTTCCATGTTATTCAAATGGGAAATAGAAAATTGCGATGCGCGACCTCTAAATAATAATATTAAAAGCTCACCTTTTAACGGGCATCTTATTTCACCTCCCTGCAACTATTTAATAGGGGATTAACCACTGGTTGTGGTGTTAAAAATTTTCCGGATTTACGCGGTGTTAAAAAAGAAAGTAAATTTTTTTTTGGAATATCAGAAGTTAAATTGTATTTCAAATACAAAATAAAATCTTTTTTGTTTCAAAAATTAATGATACGAGAGATTTAACAATTCATAGAGAAATCTAAAAATATTTGTTCTCAATGACATGTGAAAGTTATTGTATAAAGTAGGGAAAACCAATTTGGATGAGTCAAGTCTTTTTTGCAAACTAAATTAGCGGGAAAAATAAAAATTAATTATCAATGACTAATTTATCATTTTTAAATCATTTGTTACCTTATGGAAAACACCAGGACACTAAAAATAATTATTGTATCATTCCTAAAAATCTAGTTTGATAAGTGATTAAAACTTCATGCAATTTATTTAGTTTAATAAAAGTATCATTTTCTATTTCATAAGGTAGTAAAATTGTTTTTATTTTAGGTAACAATATTTTCGTAATTTTCACAGAACATTATTCCTATTTTTTTTTTTTTTTGTAAATCAGAAATACTTATACTCACACCCTCATACTTTGATAACACCGCTAAGTAACACCGCTACACCCCTCAAATTCATTTCAACACCATACCACATTTTTTCGCAGTATATATAGATATATATATATATATTTCTCATAAATTTTGATATTTAAATATTAGTAAAAAATCAAAACAACTGAATTTATAAAATTATAATGTAAATAATAATTTTGTAAATATATATATGTATTTATATATATACATATAGATAAGTAGTTTTTTTCTTACTGAATAATAAATTGTTACAAGGTATAAAGGAACCAGGAAATAAATATATTCGACGTACAATTGTAAACGCAAATGCCATTGCATATACATATAAATATCCATATGAAAATATATATGTATATATTTGTAATATAGTGAATAGCTTAACGAGCGATGATTTGTGAGCCACGATGTGTTGAAGAATTATAAAAAAAGTACCATGATAGTCCCTCATATTCTTTAACTTTTCTCTTGTACTCATATATGTACTTATATATTTTTGTATACTTATATCCATTACATCTCTATATACATATATATTTATACGTGTTTATGCGTTAACTGAGATTTTCCAAGTCTCTAAGGGATTTAAATTGACAACGTGCATTTAAAATTTTTATCTAAAGAAATAAGAAACTTATGTATTTTATTTATGGACATACCTTAACATTCTTATAAGTATATGTACATATCTAACATATACTTTTTTATAAATTTTATATAATTTTTTTAGTTTAATAAATATTTATATATTTATAAAAATATTAAAATTGTATAGATGATTTAATTGGGAATTTAAATAAAATAAATGAGTATTTTTATCGCTGGATCTATTGATATAGATATTTAAAATGTATATATGTATATAAAGTGTATGAATATACGGAGGCAATAGAATGAAATGATCCAATGATTATCGTATTGTTTGATCAATACCTTAGCCTTAGACAAAAGTGTGTGTGTGTTTGAATGCAACGTCTCAATTTTCGTGCTGTTACCCTACATGGCAACCTGTTTGACATTATCAATTTAAGTATCTACCAAATTTTACGACAGTACTATCTTAATGACAACAACATACTCTATTTCGTTTTATTTCAACTATTTGTTTATTTTTATGTCCAATAATTTTTTAAATTTATAATTAATAATTATAAATCATTTTTACTACAATAAATAAATAAATAATAATAAATATTTTGATCAAATTTGTGGTAACTAATAATAATAATATACTAAAATATTCCCGGAGTAAACGCGGATTTAAATCGGAGTAAATTCTGACCCGAAAATGTTTTATTTATTTATTTAATTATTATCATTATTTTTTTGTATTTCACAAAAAAATTAACAAAATAAAAATTTTTATAAATTTTCTCCTATATAAAATTATTGTAACTCTTTTATCATAACTAATAATTTCAATTTAAAATACTCAGCTTACAAATCTAATAAAAAATTAATTTATGAAAGTTTGTAATTACTGATTAACTTAAAATTTAGTGAATTAACTACATACTTATACACAAAGACCAATTAATATATCAATAAAACAATAAAAAATTTTCACTTATACAAAAAAAATGATTTAAAAATTTCAAGTGAATAAAAATAAATTTAAATTAACAATTAAAAATAATGACTCGAAATAAGCTTTTGTTTCTTCACAATTTCTCTAACCATCTTTTATACTTATTTTTTAAAATTCTTTTATATTTTATATTTATTTATTCACATATTTACCTTTTTGGCAACCCCCCACGGTGTCCAGAGGTGCTGGACCAAGGTGCGGAAAAGTAAAGGGCAAAAAGAATAAAAAATATAAAAGAAAATAAAAGAAATAAGAATAAAAAAAAAACTATACACTAAAGCTAAAGGGATGCTGAGTAAAGGACATAGTCATATAAAGCCTAAGGAGCACACGCTCTCGTAAAATAACTATTCACAATATATGTAGTACCTATGCATGTATATGTATATACATACATATAGTATGTAACAATGTAACAAATACAATGAACACAAGGTGAGATATCCCAGTGTGAGGTATCCTTCGCGCGTGGCTCGTCTCCTTTTTTTCCTTATACTATATATATATATATATATATGCTTTTACTCAACTCTTTTACTCTCTTACTATTACGTTCATCTACAACACAATACCATTCATAAATATATATATGCATGCAAGGAAAAGAATATTGTGAGTAACACTATATTATTATCCTTTTTCACACTTTCTTGCACCTCAACAGTCCATCACATGTATACTATTGTTAACTAATATTGTTTAGCGCGTTACTGTGTACCATGAGTTAATTATGAAAATAATATTATTAATTAATTAATATAACTAATAATACACTCTAAAAACATGTAAAAAAATGATTTATTACATGCAGAGAAATCTTGAGTAAAAATTACCCAAAAAATATGATACTGTAAGAACATGTGGTGAATATATAAATTTTTGCCAGATGCACACTGCAAAATATACTACTCGATAGCATGTAATTGAAGTGCAATTTCTATTAACAACATAATCAAAATTTAGTTACTGGCTAGATGTCCTTACAGTATTAAACTTATGGGTAATTTTTACTCCAAATCCTCTGCGTGTATCAATCGAGACACGGAAAGTAATATAATGATAAAGTGATCAGTAAATACTATCATTCTAAATAGTAATTCTTTAATTTATAATTAAAACGTAAAAAATTATAGAATAAATATTAAAACTTTTTGTCTATGCAGTAAAAATTAATATTTGAACTATAAAAATCGTAACTCAAAAATTGAAAATAAAATGTATTATAAAATTTATTGTTTGGAAGATCAAAAATCTCCATATTGACATCCAGGTCCCAGGTTATAATTTCAAACATTAATTTTTAAAGTTTCTTTTTTTCCGTGCAAGTGTTTCGTCGAAATTAACACACTTGCCAAATAACATGAAAACGTCATAAGCAATCTATAGATATTGAACACACCGTGAAATTTGTTTTAAGTGACCACAAAAAACAATATTCGCATATTGCCTTAAACATGGAACACATTTAATGTGTGTTAAATTAATACACTGGGTTTTAGGGTGTAATTATTGGTAATTACTTATATTATTTAAATTTGTTGCAATCATCGTATTAATTTTTTACGAATTCAGTGTAAAAAATGAGATCAAAATAAAATGATTTGCAGACTTTTATAATACTATTATTAATTTTAAGTGGCAATCTATATTAATTTTTGAATTAATTAATTAGTGCACTGAACTTTTTCTGCACGAGAAAAAAAAATCATGCTGCGAACTACCATATATTTATTGTTTAAACGAGACGTTTTTCATGCAAATATTCGTCGTCGTGGAGTCAAATACATCTTTGATAAGAGGACTAAATCTAGTTCACAGCAAATATTTTCTTGCTCAGTGCTTATGGAAAAAAAAGGAAAAATTACGGTACTTAAAATACAAAACTGAAAAGTTCTGTAAGAATTGCAGTTTAACTTACGAATTTATTTAAATATAGTTCTCAGTAGTAAGTTTTACGGTTTAAAATTTAGAGAAAAGTGGGGGAAAAGTCAAATGAGATGTCTTATTTTTATTGCTGAAAATTTTGAATTGCCCACATTTTTCGGGTTGATGAGCTTACCCCCCCCCCCCCCCCTTCAACCCTATCCTTTCCTACAAATCGTAACTAACCATATTTTTTAACAAAAAAACCCATTTTTTATTATTTTAATAAATAGGGGTTCATTTTATCCCATCTTTTTCTACTTACAAATAAACTTTTAGAAAAATTTTAATATTCTGATTAGACGCTGATTTTTTCAGTTTTTTTTTTTTTATATGAAAAATTTCATTATTTGTAAAATAATTCTTTGTTTGTGTAACTTCAAAAAATATTTGTCTAAAAAAAAATCTCGACGGAAAGTAAATATTCTTGAGTCAAGAAATTTTTTTTGAAAACCTCAATTTTCTCGTATAAAGTAGAAATCTCCTCTTGACCAAGACAAATTCTCTTGGCTCAAGAAAATTTTGACTTGCGTAAAAAATTTTATGTGAGTGCCAAAAAATGTCCTCTCTCAAAAATATTTCCTCATTATCTATTTGATCAATAATCTAATTACTCCCAATTTAAAAATAACCAAACACCTAAATTCCCATTTTACATAAAAACTCACTTTAAAACCCCATAAAAAATCTTAATTATCTAATATATGGTCAATTACTTATTTTTACTCTTTCCAACGGGAAAGAAATAAATGATAAAAAAAGAAAAAAAAAAAAAGACATTATCATTCTTCCGTTAATTATCTTCGTACATTACTTTACTTTACTGTCTAGCTAGCTACCTTTATACACTCATCGTCATTGCAATTGACGTTATTTACATACAACCATCCATATATATATATAACATATACACAGAAATATTCCAATGTACAGAAAAGCTTATCCCTATCGCTTTTATACGCTTCACTGTCACGTGTTCATTGCCGTTGTTTTACTGATACTATATTTTTTAAATATCTCTTTACATATTCAAATAGTATATATATACATACGTATACAAATTATATATATTTGCAAATAATTATATAAAATTTTTTCATTTCATTTTTTTTATGCTCATACAAAAATTGAACAAATATTTATTTTTTGTATCCATATATTTATATATATATATCTATAGAGTGACATTTAAAAAGGGTTGGCTGTCATCAAATCAATCAAATTTTTTTCTTTTGACAACCGGATCAAATTTATTTGAATTTCATAACTGATATTTTTTTTAAATAAAAAAATTTTTTTTTGTTCATTTTGTTCATGTTACTATTATTATTATTTAGTATGATGTGAATATTTTGTTAAGATGTAAAATAAGTGGAGATAGATATATATTTGTAAGGTATTCGCGGTATTTTTTAAATTTAAAAATCAAACCATGTTTTATACGCGTGGATAATACTTGGCATGAATATTAACAGATTGGTGGATATGTATGGGTATTTTAAATAAAAAAAAATATATATATATATATTTTAAATCAAAAGAACGGATTATAAGATAAAACAAAATTAAATAAAAACACGTGTTTTTATGTCATAGGTGTGTATATTTCCACCCATATATATACAAGTAGAAATATATTTATATGTATTGAAGGATATATTTAATGTAGTACAGTAATTTAAAGAGGTGTAAGTGCTCTCACGTGTTCACGATGTGAGAAAAATAATAAACTCAGAAAAAAAAAAATTTTTCTTTGTTTTTAAAACTTGAAATTTAAATTTAAAGAAAAGTTGAAGAGTTACTACAAAATTAATCGTATACATTTTTGTTGATTATTAAAATTCTTACAAAAAAGGTCTAAATCAAAATTGTCATAGAATTAATTGTTAACTGTTAATTAAAAATTTAAAAAATTTCAAATTTATAAATAATTTTTAGTAAGACTTGAAATTCGGACTTAACTATTAGAGATACAGCAAAAATGTATATAGACAATTTTGTTTGTCATTAAATTTCCGACAAAAAATATTGCAATAAAAATGACGATAAAATGAACAGTTTAGTTGCAAAATGTAAATAACGCAATACTAAAAAGTAATAAAAAACAAAATTTAAATAATTTAAATATTTAAATAAATTATAATATTCGTGATTGATAAATTAAAATAAAAATGTATGACTGAACATCAGATTAATTAAATCTATTGAAAAATTAGCTTGTAAAAAGTGTCAAGTAACATGATAAATGAACATCGAACCTGCATATCATTTGAAACGTTTTATTTTTCTTTTTTTTTTTGTACATTAATTGGCAACAAAATTATGTTTTTTTTTTTTTTTAAATAAATCCGTTAGGTAACTAATTAATTTCCGTTTAGTGCATTGCCGGAAAGATGAAAGTACATAATATAAATCCGGTACTGTCTATATACATATACATATATAGATATGTAAGTGAGGATGTCTATGTATAAAATAGAATAAGTGTATTGTCGTAAATGAAAAGAACATAAAACCGGATACGCAGGTGAAGTTTGAAGTTCAAACTGAAGGGGTTTAAATAACAAAAAAAAAAAAAAAAATTACCATATCTGTTATATTTTTTAAAACTGTCTCAAGTCTCAAAAATACAAAATTCTTGCTCTTATTTCACATATTCCTTTATGGTTTATAGTTAGTTTTTTATTATCATTGTTAATATTTGAGACTATGTACAGGTAATAAAAATAATTAGGATACTAGTCACGTCTTAATAAAAGAGAAGCCGACTTGTTTAGATACATTTTTAAATTGTTTAAATTTACTTGCGTAATAAAAAATATTTTATTATGATAAATAACTTATTTTTTTTAAGTTTGCTGAGTATTAAATTTTTTACTGATAAAAAAATTTTGATTTTTTTTTTGAGTTCAAAGTCAAAACTAGAATTTATTTTTATAATTCTTATGGAAGTACAATGTTATGAAAGATTATTTTCTGACGGAAATCAACAAGTCGAGTTCGAGACTTTAAGCTCAGTATGCTTGAGTCCACGAAATCGGTCTTAAAATAACACTGGCAGCGGTCTTAAAACTTTTCCCGGTGTTAAGCGGAGTTAAATAAAAATTTTGTTCTATTTTTTAAGTATCAGAAGTTGAATTGTATTTCAAATACAGAAGAAAAATTTGTATTGTTTCAAAAATTAATGATCGACAAAATTACCAATTTATGGAGAAATCCAAAGAATATTTGTCCACAATAAAATGTCAATGTTATTGTATGAATTATGGGAAACAGATTTTTAGGTTCAAGTCTCGTTGTAAACTACATAAGCGAGAAAAATAAAATCAAATTATCAATGATCAATGTATCACTTTAAATCAGTTATTTACCTTACGAAAAATATTAGAGTTGTATTAAAAAATAATTATTATATTGTATCTAAATATCTGATCTGACAAGTGATCAAAATTTTTCAGTTTAATTAAAATGACATTTCTTATTTTATAGATAATAAAAAATTTTGATCGCAATTATCGATAATTTCTTAATTCTACCAGAACATTATTAGCATTATTTTTTTTCTGTTTCGTAGATCTTGAAACACTTGTAGTTTCACCTCCACTGTTTTAACACCGGTGTGAGTTAGTTTTAAAATCGTACAGGTATCTAAATAAGTCTATCTTAACACCGTTTCTTTCACAGTGCAATCAGATCTACGAAGATCGGATTTTTCAATTATTAACCCTAATCGGTTGAACATGGGTCGTTTGTGTTCAAATATTCTACTGTAAACAGCCTACATGTCTCTGAATTTTGATGAAAATGTTTATTGAAAAAAGGATTTTCGGGGCTGGCAACAACTCGATCGCATAGTTAGAAGTCCAATGAAGATCTAGGAATTTATTCAGGTTTTCCCTTACAGAATAACATAGTTAAATAAGTGGCGGACGCTAATGACGGATGTTCAACGTTTACGGGTGCTGAAAACAACGACACCGGATTAGAGTTAAGACCAACTTTGATCATAGTAGATCTTTTAATAGTATATTACATACCTAGGCCAGTAAAATAAGAAAAGTCTCAGAGCACATGTAATTGTTGGCCGAGGCGAAGCCGAGGTTGACAAACATGTGGTCTGAGGCTTTCTTTTTTACTGGCCAAGGTGCGTATACTATTTTTCTGCTCGACAAAGCCGGAAAGTTGCAACTTCGTTCAGGGCAGCGGCCCGAAAGTTGCCACTTTCCGGCCGGAGGGCAGAAAAATTATTTCAGTTCCTTCAAGATCTCTTTCGATCTACGATTTTATAAAAATTTTTTTGTAAAGCTTTGAAATCTTCATAAAAATTGGAATCGTTTTTTTAAAATTAATTTTCCGTTTGTTGTCTTGATTTTCGTAGATCTAAAAATGACAAAACTAGATCTCCGTAGACTTTAACTGTATGGAAAGATTTAGATCTTAGTATTTCTGTTATAACGCTGTTTCAAAACTTAATAAACGACAGAATTAAAATTTGTCAGAAAATCAGTAAGATATATTTTAGTTTTGGTACACTAGGTTTAACAAAAAGTTAATGTACGTATGAACAAAATAAAATTTTTAGGAAAAGTGTATTGAGTTATGAGTAAAAGTCCCCATAAGAACAAAAAGACAAAGAATCGATTTCTTCAACTCTTCAGTTACTGTAAACTTTGAAATTTGGCAGCCGTGAGTTTGAAGTAATGGAGATTTTATTTCAATTTGAATCCACTTCGAATCAAAGTTTCAATGTTAAAATAAACTTATCTTCCGGGTGAATTTTATTTCGAGAGAACTAAATAAATAAAAAATCATCTGCTCTGAATTCACTCCGCGTTAACCCGCACATTTTTTACAGTGTAAATATAAACCATATTTTTATGAAGTTGATCCTTACATTACTCTAAATTAATAATTAGAATTGAGTCTGTCATTAATAATTACTAACAAATTATTTTATAAATAAAATATTTCTAATTTCTATAATAAAAATTTAATTTAAGAAAAAAAACATCTTATAAATTGAATCTTCACTTTTTTCTACCAAAATTTGATATAATCGTTATTTTTAATGCAAAAAAAAGTTTGATAAATAAAATTAATTCCAGAGTCTGAACATGTATTCCGTTAGACATTGACGCGTTTGGGAAGAAGATAATGATGATGATGATGATTTTTTTCTTAAATGACGTACCTATGCAAACATAACGAAAGAAAAATATTTGCACGGGATAACGCGGGAGCTCATTATCGGGGTGACTATCTTTGTCATCCTCAAAATTCTTTTCTATTATTCTTTATACACATCTATCCATACTACATATATATTAATATATACATATCAAAGTATCTCTCTATTTTCTCTCTTTATTCATCATCATACATTATATATATATATATATATTATATTCGGTATTTTTTTTTATTACTACCAGAGTGAAACGGTTATCCAGGTGCGTGTGTTTAAAATTAGAGAAAGGGAGATTGATTCGATATGCATAAATTAGAGAAGACGATATATATACATATATACATTTAAAAAATCTGTGTACGTGTCAGGGATTGGGAATTTGGATTTAGATTTTTTTTTCGACTTCAGATAAATAAAATTGACGGGATTATAAATTGATGAATTTTTACGATACATTATTTGATAATTTATTTAATTAAATATTATTATAACTATTAAATTTTAAATAAATAAAATATAATAGTTAAAAATAATATATTTTGCGTTAGTTAAATATATACATGTACAAAAAATTGGAAAAAATTTTGGGCTCTTAATATTAATATTTAAAAGTGCATATATTTATACAATTATATTTTGTTGACAGTATTTTGTGTTATCCGGCGCAATTTGAATTTTTTGACAAAAAATTGTAATTATTGATACTTCAAATTTTCTTTACTTTTTAAACATTTTCCAAAATGTTTGAAAATCCAAATCTAAGTTTGCTTTTTATTTTTGAAAATTATTTGTTAAACAATAAAAATAAAAAAAAATTCATTTTCAGAATTTTGATTTTTTAGCATAAAAAACATTCTTAAAATTCAAAAGTCTTTATTTCAAAAGAATTTTCTATAAAATTTAATTAATAATTCAAAAAATAATTTACAATTTTATCATCGATTCAAAATAGTTGATACAAAAATTTCTAAAATTATGTTACTTCAAAATGTAGAGCTAAAAATTTTATGTGAAATTTTGAATATCATGTCTTGCATTATTTAAGAGAAGTTAAATGATTTGAAAATCAATTCAAAATTTTTGCGGTCAAATGATTAAATTTCGCGTAAATGAATAAAAAATATGGAAATTTATCATAAATTCAATTTTAATTTTGAATAATTTTTTGATCAATAGATTCATCACATCATGATAAAAATAGAATTATTTTTTATCTTCAACAATAATTTGAAAAAAAATAAGAATTGTCAATTTTTTTACATAAGTCTAATTCACATTCCAAAGAATAAAAAACCAATTTTTCTTAAAAAATTGCTTTTCACTTTCATCGTGAAATATAATTAATTTTTTTGTTTTAAATTAATTTGTTACAGCAGGCGTAGCCGTTCGTCATCAGACTGTGAATCAAGTGTTGTTGGTGTATCAGAACAATACGGTACAGTAGGACGTGAATCAGCAGAAGAGGGAGCTGATCATCATCAACAACATCACCAACAACATCATCAGCAGCAGCAACAACAACAACAACAACACGGAAATCAAGTTGACCCAGACGATCCAGAGGAAGCATCAAAACGTGTTGCCGCCGTACAAGTTCAAGTTCAGGGTATGGAGGGTGACTGGAGATACTGTGAGCATCCACTGTCGGTTGCTACCGCGGCGATGCTAAATTTACAACAGCAGCATCAGGTTGCCGCAGTATCTGGACATCCCGATGAACAAAATGTTCCTTATGTTTACGAGTACTACAAATTGCCGGAAAAATCCTCTGATGTTAAATTACCGCCAACTCATGAGCTTTGGTCTACGTAAGTAACTATTATATTCAAATATTGTTATTATTATTAGTAGTATCATTAAACAAATAATGTAAGGTAAGATGGGCCAAGCAAGAAAATGTTTATTGCTCTAAAACTATTGTTCATATTTCCATTACCAAAAAGTAGTGGTACAAAAATGAATGAAATTTCATTCTTAAGATAACAAAATCTATTTTTCAATCCCACAGTATAAAAATTTTGAATAATTTTTAAATTAACTTCTAACAAATTTAGTTATAGATTCAATTTTAATAAAATTTTTCCACATTTTTACATAAAAATTATCAGAGGCCGATTTTACTCCACTTTTATAAAAAAATAAATTCAATCATTAACTGTTTTTTTTCATACAAAATTTTCGGAGTAAAATTAATAATAAATCAACTTTACCCCATTTTGCTTAAAAATCATTTAATATTAATTTTTTTTTTCCTACATACAATTATGGAGCCCATCTTACCCCTTTATTTTTAAAATATAAAAAAGGTGAAGCGATTAATTTTCGATACAAAGTTATTTCATTTTTAACCAGACAACCATTACAACGAAAAACTTCAATACATATATATATATATTTTTTTATATAATAAATACCTTTCACTTAAATTGGTTTGAGTTACATTTTTACGCTCGATTTGTTGGGTTTGCAAACTCCGATCTTATTCGCGTGTTCTCATTGACAACGGTTATTATATACATACATACATGTATATACCAAAACGGATGCTGAACACTAAGGGGGGTTGATATATATTTTGGGTTTATGCTTATGGTTTAAAGAGATTTACTATATATGTATATATAAGATGATGCTCAAAAAGCGTCCCAATTTAATTCTTTCTCTTTCTTATAATATTCCTCCTCTTTCTTTATTTACATCACATCCTCTTATTCACTCGCCAACCCTAAATAAAAAAAAAAAAAGTTCAAGCGGTACTTTTTGATTTATATCGGTTGTTTAGCATATTTTCTAATTTACTGTTTGAGAAATTTTTCTCAACGTACCCAAAGTCATATGTATTTTTTTTTCTACAATAAAATTATTTTTTGCCATTACAATGACAATTGTTACTTATTTTATTTATACTTGTTTTTTATTATACTTTTTTGAATTTTAAGTAACATACTTTAATTATCTCGCATTCCGATCTCGTTATCTATTATCTTGGGTATTTGAACCCTTTTTTTATCATGATAATCTAGACGATTTGTATGATGCATCAGTTTTAATGCTGGTTTAATTTATCGGCTGATGTAACCCTTTTAATTTTTAATTGAAACTTTTTTTGGTTTAAGTTACACTTAATATTTAACGAGGAATTTAATCCAATTTTTAAATTAGAGTTTAATTTTTTTTAACAATTTTTTTTTCTAAACGTGGTCTGATTTTTATTATTATGGTTTTACTTAATACGTCATGATCATGAGACATGATACATACGTGGGTAAAGCATGGAGTCGTCTAGACAACATCCTACATCATGATCAAATAGTTTGATAAAAAGAAAAGAAAACAAAATTTTAAATGACATTTTTCTGATATTGGATGTAAGGAAAAATTCTTATCGTTCTGTCAATATAAATTGTCTTATAAGAAAATGTCTAATCTATTGAAAGGTAAAACGAAATTTTTAAATAATTTATTATTTTTATTTATCCACTTAATGGATTAATGGAAACGCCGATTTTTTCTGGTAGTCGAACCAGGTAGCAAAAATTATGATTAAATATTTTAGTAGAAAAATTCATGGATTAATAGAAATATTTATTATTCTACTAGTTCATTTAATGGATTAATGGAAATGTCGATTCGTTATTTCTCTTTGTGCACTATCTTTTAATAAACTACACTGTAAAAAATAGGGAGTGAATTCGGAGTGATTACGGATTTTATATAAATTCAAATTCTTTCTGTCACTCAAGGTTCCGGAGTCAAAAAACAAAAATTCACTCCACTCGCTTAAAATGAATCAGTGAAAAGTGCTGCAAATCAGTGAATATTCACTGGATAAACAGTCCCAAGTATACCACTAATTGAATAAGTAGTATACTTGGGACTGTTTATGAATTGAATATTCACTGATTTGCAGCATTTTTCACTGATTCATTTTAAGAGAGCACATCTGGAGTAAATAGAGAGTTTGGTTTTTCAGCGGAGTCATTTCGGAGTGAATTAAATTTTATTTAAATCCGCATGGGAGTTGCAATATTAAAATAAACTCCCCTGGGGAGTGAATGTTACTCCAAGGGGATTGAATGAATACACAGTCATCTGCTCCGCATTCACTCCGGATTTAATCCGCGTTCACTCCGCAAATTTTTTACAGTGTAATGGATATCAGATTTCTATTATTTATCCTACTCTCTAAAAATGAATCAGTGAAATTCACTTCGAATTAGTGAATATTAACTGGGAACCAGCTATAAGTATACCACTGGTTGAATTAATGGTATACTTATAGCTGTAGAAATAATGACTATCCACTGATTCGCAGTGAATTTCACTAATTCATTTTCAGAGGGTATAATCCATGAAAAACTTTTCAATTACATGGAAAAAAACGGACCTCAAAATTTAGTTACAATTACTCTGTAGAAAGTAACTCGAAACCATTAATGGACCCGATAAAATTTTAATTTGGCAGAAGTAATAAATTACTATTGCTTAAGTAAAAGATACAAACGCTTAGCAATTTTTAATTTATGACGGCACATTCTACTTATGGATTAGTAATTTTTTACTTTTGTCAAAAGTAAAAACTATCGAATCGCATTTTTTCCGTTTACTCATTATAATTGTTTACTTTTTAAAATGGATTAATATTTAAATGCAATCCATTTTCCATTAAATTTTCAATGGATAGATTTTGACCCTTTAAATTTGTAAAAGAAATTTTTTTTCTATAAAAAAAAAACTTCTATTTTATAAATAAGAGTAAAAATAAAATTATTTAAATTTAGTATCATGATAATTTTATAAAATTTAATCATTACCAAGAAATCTTAAAAGACAGCAACTAGAGGGTAGATGACCTAAACGTAAAGACGACGTATGACAGAGTTGACATGTAGCATAAAATGCTCGAGTGCCCTCTGATCCTCATCCTTGTCTTCGTGTCACGTCATAAAATGAAACTGGCTACATATCAAGACCGCGAGAATGTAATGTAACAGCGATATATAATAAAAAACAAGTGAGACAAAGACGATAAATACTCTTAACAAAAGTAATAATAATAACGATAAGGATAAGGATGGTAATCGCAATAGTCAGAAAAAAATAAATATCCATAATAAAATTATAAAATTTAACATTTTATTCCCGACACGTATCACCAGAGTCTTTATTTAAATTTATTACCACTAGTTTTCGTGATAATTTAAGTGTTTTTAAACGCGTCGACTGTCTAGTCTGCATGGAAATATCACGGGCTATTTTTATGTTTATTTTATTATTATTATTTTTATTTTTTTTTTTTTATAATTTAATTAGTATTATGTCGGCGGCGAACACAAGAGGACAAAGAATTGTAGTCAGTAATATGCAAGTAAGGTGATGTGAGATGACTATGAGGTGAAACAGAGCATAGAGATCGTGTTACATTTTGTCGTGAGACATTTTGTCGAATGTCGTTGTTTGTAATGTGGAGACATAAAAATAAAACGTAATATGTTATGTAGTATAATGTAACAACAGTAATACTTTTGTTTAACTTCTTTCAAAGAGAATTTTTTCGGAGTATGTTATTGGTTTTTTGTGTTTTATTTTGTTTTTGAGTGCAATACACAACGGGTTAAATTAGTTGAATAACGCCTGAGAATTTTTTCTGATAACATTCTTAGAAAAGACTCCAATAAATCTGTATTTTAATTAACTTTTACATAAATTTGATTCTTCTGTCTTAGTTCAGTTTGAGAAAGATCGTTTGGAAAGATGTTTTACGCGAATCTGTTGCATAACATGCCTAAGAAAATTTTCTACTACAATTCTTAAAGAAATCTTACAAAATTCTGTATCCTATATTTCTTACAAATCGTCCCCTTTCGGGGTAAACCTCGTAATTACTTTTTTTTCATAATTAAAATTATGAGTGAAAAATATTCTTTAGTACTGCTACTGCGTAAAAAAAGCTTCAAATTTTAATAATTATAACAGAATGTTCGAGAGACTTTTGAATTTTAATATTTCCATTAACGCACGTGTAACAGAATAGATGTTTTGACTGATTTCTGAAACAATTATAATTTTGGAGTTACAAGATTTACCTAGAAAAGGGACGAAATCTGTATCCTCTCTTGATAAAGTCTAAGGAAAGATTTTTTGAAGGATGTCTTACATATATATCTGTTGCATGACTTGCCTAGAATTCATCTCTAGTATTCCTAAAATAATTTACAAAAATGTGTCTCATATTTTACACAAATTTGCATCTTCAGTCTCAAAAAAGTTCGAGTCGTTTTTTTTTTTTAAAGATTTGTGAAGTAAATCTGTAGCAAAACTTACCCGAGAATCTTCTATACTAGAATTCTTAGGGAAATTTTACACAAATTTGTATTTTTAGTCTCAATCAAGTTTGTGTCAAGTTTTTTTTTGAAAGATTTTCTACAAATCTACATTTTCAGTCTTACCTAAGTTTAAGGTAAGATTTTGTGCTAGAGTTTTCTTATGCAAACCTGTTGCAGTATTTTCTTTAGAAGCATTTTAGGCGGGCTCACAAAAACCTGCACTTTGAGTCTCAATAAATTCTAAAGCAAGATTTTGACTGTAAGATGTCTTATGTAAATCTGTTGCATAATTTGCTTAAGAGTATTAATTATTGCCCATAAACGAACACTTGTAATGATATAATCATCATTAATTCCTGAATTAATTCTCTGTAATAAAAAAAATTCCTCTAAAAATGAATTGCTTATAATCCGAAAAATTTGTTAATTATCTCAGAAATATACATCTTCCTAATTAAATAAAATTATTTCATATGATTTATTGACATGACATGACCGCATGACACACGTCAAGTTAATTTGTCTTAAAAGATTTCCGGTTAAACATATCACTAACCGGCAATTCCGGTAGTACCGCAAATAAAACAAAAAAACGTAATATAATAATACCATACTAATAATGATCATAAAGCCCATAGGTATAAGTAAGAAAAAAAAAATCAAGACCTGCCGGTGCTAGTACAACTCCCTGACCTCGCATTGACCTACACTCACTCGCGCCATGCATTCTTGTAGCGACAAAATTCCTAAAATTACACATTAATAAATATAGTAAATATTATAAATTTTAAAAAATAATATTTATCTCATTATTGAAATCCGTTTGTTTTGTCGTACGTCGTAATTTTTTTTTGTTTTTATTAACTATGCATATAATAAGCGAATAATGATTTATCGTTTACA
Organism: Microplitis mediator; assembly: GCF_029852145.1. Lineage (NCBI taxonomy): Eukaryota > Metazoa > Arthropoda > Insecta > Hymenoptera > Braconidae > Microplitis > Microplitis mediator. The sequence goes on along the minus strand of NC_079976.1, from coordinate 10,202,206 downwards.
TTTAGCGACAAGTGGAATGGCTAATTTACTGAATAACTATTACGACCGATGACCTTATACAATATATATACTGTAGTCACATATATATATAATATTTATAAATCAAGTTAACAAAATTATTTACTTTATATTGTTATTATTATGCACTTCTTTTTTTTCAAAATATTTATAGATAGATATGTGTGTGTGTGTGTGTGTGTGTGTGTGTGTATAAACATGAATAAAAATAAAAATTATGTGAATAATAAAAAAACAGTTCGATAAAATTATGTATGTAGGAATTGATAAAATAAATGAAATCAATTAAAAATGTTAATTATTTTAAAAATTCATACCAAATATTTATGTACATATATACATATATTTTATATATTTTGTTTTAATGTATACAATCAATTGAATACTAAAAAACAAAAAATGCAATAAATTATAATTAATTTTTACATTAAATATTAAATTCAAAAAAAAAATTTATGTTTAATTCGCGCAAGTTCATAAATTATCAAATGAGAAATATAAATTTTTAATTAAAACTTTTTTCTCAATTAAAAAATTAAAAATACTTTGGCCATAAGTAATTATAATTTTAGTTATTTTATCACCCAATGAAATGTTAATAAAGATTAATTGCGTCTAAAACTTAAATTTCTGGGCTGTTTGTCATCATGTTTATTTAAAAAAAAAAATTTTCCACTGTATTATTATTGTATTTTATAATACTTAACTTATATATCGCATTATACTATTTAAATAATATAATTTATTATTATTTATTATTCATTGGATAAACTTACACTAAAAATAACAAAATAGTTAAAAAAAAATCTTTTCATTACCGTCAATGCAACGTTAATGATTAATGCATTATTTACAGATCCGGGATTTGATTTGTAAAAAATTTTAAATCAAAATGACGTAAAAAAAACCTGATTATAAAAGAAAATAAAATAATACAATAATAAAAAAAAAAGGATATATATATATATATATATATATATATATATATAAATGTAAAAAGAGAAATGAAAAAGGCAGAAGACTGCTCTTCGGCGCCCGTCGGATTAGCATCGCATTACTGATCGTCCTTTCGGATCCATTTCATATAAGCCGAATTCATAGGGTTCCAATCCATATATTTTTACATACATCTACGCATCCTTCCTCACTAAAACATCCTTATATATATACATACTCATATGTATATCTGTAAATATGCATACTTTAGCACCGCCTCAGGTTATGACATATTCCGTCTCACACTTAATATCTCGTTGGTTAAAAAGAAAAAAAAGCATTTTCGCTGGTTCGTTATTTCTTGTAGATATATTCTTCGTACATTGCGTCGTCAAGAGATACTCGAGACACATGAAGACACCATTACATATCCTGTAAGCTTTACTTGGATGTATCTCATCCATATGTGTACATATATGTATGTATTTATATGTAGGTATAAGACCATAAGAGAAGGCAGGACAAAAAAGGTTGAAGGAAACTTCAGGTATCAGGTATCAACGACGCATTGTATCGAAGCATCTGACCGTAGGGTACTGGTATGTAGCTGGTGCCAAAAAGGGTGGAAGGATGATAGTAAAGTTGACGACTTGAGACTCAAACCCGGTTGCTATAAAGAAATAGGAATTCATATAGGGATACGTCTATGGGGTTATTTTATAAGAGCCAGCAAAGTTTGATGGTTTGTGTGGATAAAAATTCAACCCTACTAAAATGCGTTAGAAGGGTAGACACTTTTTTATTTTTTTTTTTTTTCCTTTTATTGTGATGCACATTATCATGCTAAATATAACATGTTAACTACTTGGTACAATGAATGTACTCGTATTTCCGCGAGGCGTTTGAGCATCTTGTAAAAATTCATAAATTCCATTATGTTACAGAGGAGTTATGGGCCAGAAACTATTGGTTGAGAGCACTGGATCAAGACTGGAAAACTCGGAGAATAATGGCAGTGGTGAATTGCACCACTTTTTGCATCAATATAATCAACAATCGCCGAGTCCTAATCAGAGTTTGCAAGGCAATATCTCGATGCCATTGAGTCCTCAGTCTTTGCGGCACGACGGGTCTTCAGGTATTGGAATTAAAAGAGAACCAGAGGATTTGAGCTCCTCGCGTGGTGGTCAGCAGTCCAATAAACGGCATAAACAAGCTCAGCCTGATAGTCCTACGCCGCCGGGAATGTATCATCATCATCAGCATCAATTACAGGTTACATTTATAACAACTTTTAAATTTCCAATAGTTTTTATGCCTCCGATCTTGTTAATTGCATTCTTTTAGTCAATTAGCCGAATTCCGAAAACACCCATTCTGAAAACGGAATCTAACGTTTTGTATTTTTTTACCAGTTCCCCTTAAAATTTATTTGAGTGACATCTAGAAATATCCCAAAGACGATTACAATCTTTGTATTACGAACTAAAAAATCTCTTAGCCTTCCGCAATATAATTTCCTCTTAACAAGTGAATGAAATCGTGTTTCATTAAAGGTCCAGCAATACGGTAGCCCATTTGACCCATACTCGGCATGCAGCCCACGGCTATCAACCTACAATTCGGGTTCAAACGCCAGCGGAAGTGCAACACCGGGTTTACACCAAGAAGGCAATACAGTCTACGTAACGAGTGAAGCGTTACCACCCCTAGCATCATCTAGTTCAGCTTCATTACCAACTACCACGACGTCGTACACTAGGTACGAAGTTGTTCCCAGTTCGTATACAACCCATGCAGTAAGGTCCTCATCCAGCAGCAGTAAAGTCCTGACAGTTGATCTTCCTAGCCCGGATTCGGGGATCGGAGCCGACGCAGTAACACCCAGACAAGATCATCATCCACCTACAGCTCTACACCAGGTTTGTTGAGACGATTCCACCAGAACTAGGCAACTAGTACAACCAATCGATAAAGCTCTTTCTTCAAACCCTTTAATATTGGAATGTCTTGTTAATTACAGTCGTCATTTGATTACACGGAACTGTGTCCAAGTAATAATAACAATGCAACGACAGTGGTCCTTGAAAGTGGTACTGTTGTACATCACCAACCGTTACAATTACAATTACAACAGCCGCACAATCAGACCCAAGTTCAACGGGGTCTTGTTAATCCTGCAGCCTCCCCATCAACGACTCCAAATCCACCACGATCTCGTCCCTGGCACGATTTCGGACGTCAAAATGATGCAGATAAAATTCAGATACCAAAAATGTAAGTTGTTTATAATATCTTGTTAATTATTTTAATTATAAAACCGGAAGTTTGTCAGACATTTATGATTTATTGATGACAAATTGCGTTATTAATTTAACAAGAACGTCGAACGCTTAACGTTGAATGAAAATGTCATGGGTCGAGGATTTATATATAGACATAGACTGTAGTTAATATAAAAATTGTCCGTTATATGTTGGTGCAGTTGATACAAGTCGCAATAAACGCGAATAAGAGTTGAGTAGACTGTGTAGCGCGGGCGAAGTTAAGCGGCAAGACTCAAGACTAGACTTGTTATAAAGAATCTATTGCTAATGGTTACCGGGCGTTCACCCGACATTTTTTTTTTTCTATTTCTACACATACTTTTTTTTTATTTATTCCACAGTCTACTACCGACTCATGCTTATCGTCTTATCATCATTGCCTTAGTTAACTAGCTTGCCCTGTTAAAATATTACAACTCCCTCACTTGTGTGCATTTTGCTGATAGTTTACTTTTAATTTAAAAAAATAAATACATACATACATACATTTCCTAAGTACCAAGCTGTCAGATATAACTATATCTGATACGATATTATTTATTTATTGGAATATTTTTTTATAGATAATGATGATTTTAATGTTTGTTAACTTCGCGTGCGACCAAGACATTTTTGCCCATTAATCGTTTTATTTTTTATGGCTATGACTTTTTGACTAATGCAAACATTAATAAACTCATTTATTTCACTTATAAAATATGTTTTTAGCTTTCGTTTCACAGCTTGAACAGCTCGGTACGATAAGCCAATAAGTTTTTATGACCCGCCAAGTTAAAAATGGCACTTTTTACTACAACTTTTGTAACTTTGCTCCAAATAATCGGAAAAATTATCTTGAAAACAATTTTTGGAGTTAAAACCCCAAAATTATGACCAGCAAAGTCCTTTTCAGCTGATAAAAATTTTTTAGCAACTCACAAGAGTGAACTAAAAAAAAAAAACTTCCGAAATCACTATTTTTGATTAATGGCCCATAACTTTATGACGTAATAATAATCGATTAACGGAATTAGAAAGGCTGTAAAGTAGATATTTAGAGGTTTAAAATACTCTTTTTAGTAGATTTCATAGGAATCGAACTATTGCATTTGTCTTCATGATGGAATTTTCGAAAAATTTTGCTACCTCTGGACTCAGATCGACGAGCTGAGTCGGGAAATACATATGGTTCAAAAGTTTATGTATGTATTTATATATTTATACGATAGAACGCGGCTTGTCACGACGATAGCGTCTAAAATTATTAACTGATCTTAATGAAACTCAGCACACATTTTCTGTAGACGATTTTCGAAATCAAGTTCGAAGATGAGCAAAATCAGTCAATTAGTTTTGTAGTTATAGCATTTCAAAATTTTTAAAACGTCAAAAATTCATATTTTTACTGATTCTTTCTCTAATAACTTTTTAATGTGACAACTTATCGAATTTCTTCAAAATGCATCTGAAAGCTCTTTGAATAAGTTTTAATTTTCATGCCTAAACCAAAGAAATTTATCTTACTACTCATCAAATAATATTTTGCTATTGCATTCGTTTCTGATGATGTTCAAAAAAACTTTTTTGTGGTTTTCCCAATGCCTTCGATTCTGGCTATACACTTTTTACATATATATCTATTTATGAGTATAGATATTATAAAATCTACTTGCATTTCGACTGCTGAATGGCCTTTTTTTAAATTCTTGGTTCGATCATTTTTTACCGAGTCACAGTAATTTAAAAATGGAACCATTTTTGAAACCAACTAAAAGTAAGTTCTTTTTTGTGATTATTCTTTAATGTTACAGTTATTCGGCATATGGTTTCAAATATCATCTAGAGTCGCCGATAAGCACATCACAGAGACGTGAAGATGACAGAATAACGTATATTAATAAAGGTCAATTTTACGGCATCACTTTAGATTACGTTCCTGATCCAGACAAGCCACTTTTGAAAACCGGACAAACTGTTAAGGTAACTATCAAATTTATTTTTAATTAACAATTATTATAATAATTATCATTAATTAATCAAATCGTACCAACTTGCATATGTACATATACATATATAGATATATATTAGTATAAAAAGGTATAAATAGTAAAACAAAAAGTTAAAGGAAGTAAACTCGATCGTTCGCGCTTAACTAAGTGTAACAAATCTGTGGTTTGATAACACGATCAATCTATATATAACTTGAACGTTCATTCACCCGAATCACAAAAAATAATCATTGCAGTTATATACATATATGCATATCCATTATATATATAAATATGTTGCTAAACGTCTTTTTATAACGATTCAAAAATAAATTTGATTATTATGACTGATTTTATGTAAAAAAAAGATTTCGACTGGTATCAGTCTAGTCGCGGTAAAAAAAGTAATATTTATATGTTGATCGTGATAATATATAACAAATAAGAGGTAATGCAGTAGCTATAAAGAAATTTAAATCGGCTAATTAGAATAAGGTGTTACATATTTGTTACTGTTTGAATATTTAAATAGATTAAAGAGTGAAATCAGTGATTTTTATCGGTTTTTGTTATTAATTGATTTCCATGTATATGCTGTTATTTATTTTATGCGTAGAATTTAAATTATACGGAAAACATAGTTTTACATTTATGTAATGGTTTTTTTTTTCTTGTTAATTATGGGGACTGTTACTTTTTACAATCATAAAATTGAAGTTGTTTTTTATAAGGAAATTTATACTGAACAAGAATAATATAGAGAGTGACACAAAGTGAGACACTATTTTTTAACAAAAAATTTGTTTATTTGTAAATTTTTATCTGCAATCTAGAAAACATCGAATGAATTGGTCACCCCTAAAAAGTACAACTATTTCAAAATTTTGATCAAAAAAAATTTTCCGTGTTCATAATCTGAATTATTTTATTACAATTCGGCACAAGCTGGCTGACTTGAAGATAAAATGAACTTAAAAAAAAAATCGAATATTGATACACTGAAAAAAGATTTATTTGAGCCAAAGATACCGTATATCTGAATGTAGCCCAATAAATATTTAATTGTAAGAAAGAAATAATATATTTGAGCAATTTAATTGCTTGAAATAAGTGATTTATTTATGGTAAAGATATGATTTAATTGCTGCAAATAAATATGTGCTTCAAATATATGTTAAGTATCGCCAAATTTTCCGTTGTTTGTCACAAATTTAATATCTTTACCGCAAACATATCATTTATTTACCATAAATAAATTATATATTTCAGTCAAATTATAAAATTATTTGAATCAACAGTCATATTTAGTTTTACCAAATATAGTTATTTGTCATTAAGAAAAAAAACCACATATAAATTGATTTATTTGGGACAAATATTTATTTTTTTCAGTGCATTTATTTTATTTTGCGTAATTGCTTTTAATTTTCTCACAGAATTTAAAAGTTTTTATTCTGTTTTTTTATACGAGCATTACTATTATACTTATTTTCAGTTTTACTCGAGGTAACTAATTTACCCCATACTTTTTCAGAGACTGTATAAGCATTTACAAAAAAAAATTGATAATTTAAAAATGGTACCTACTTTTGCCCCATTCTCCTCCTATATTAAGAAACTTGGAGTTAATTGGCACTATTGATGAGACAAAAAAAACTTTTTACAATCGTCGCCCATTCAATTTCAAAGTCTACTTTTTTTGTTCTCAATAATATAATTCAGTTATCAAACTTGAACAAACAAAAAAAAAAAACATTTTTTTTTACTAACAATTTTTAATTGTCCCTACTGTAGACTGACCATCTTGCCCCATATATTCAACAAACTGTAACTAAAAATTTCCAAACAAAAATTAATTTTGTTTTTCTCAAAAATAGTGTCTCATTTTGACCCTCGTTTCCATATAATATTAAATTAGTTTTTAAATGCCACTAAACTTTTATTTCTATCTCTCTTAAAAACATAAATGTAAAACTTTCTCTTTAGTCAATATCTACAATTACATTTTCTTAAAATAAATAAATAAAAAAAAAAATTTTATTATTACTTTCAGAGTGTCGTAATGTTAATGTTCCGTGAAGAAAAAAGCCCCGAAGATGAAATAAAAGCTTGGCAATTTTGGCACGGCCGACAACACTCCGTGAAGCAACGAATCCTCGATGCTGGTAAGTTCATCATAAATTACTACTGATATTTAATTATTGCTCAATATTAATTAATAAAAAAACAAAATTATACATTTCTCATACAAACATAAATAAATAAATAAATCAAAATAAAAATTAAAAAAAAAACTATTACTTGCGCAAGCTTACTATTCACGCAGGACTATAGTTAAGGATAAATCGGTAAGCATTTATGCCGATAAAATTATCATAATTGATATTTATTATTATTATTTATTTTTTTTTTAATTAATTCAAATTAGCTTGTCAACTTTACTATTTTATTAATACTTTATTAATAATGTCATTTGCTAATTTATGCTCGATGCAATACGTCATTTTTTCTTATTATTAACTTTTTAATTGAAATAAATTTTTTTTATTTTTTTAATTAGACACAAAAAATAGCGTTGGGTTGGTTGGATGCATTGAAGAAGTTGCTCACAATGCCATTGCTGTATATTGGAATCCATTAGAATCATCAGCTAAGGTAAATCATTTATTTAAAGTCTGTTACATTTCTGCAACGAGTAATTAAATGTAACACTTAATTTTCTGCTATTTCTGTTTAAATTTTCATAGGGTAAAATAGTATACTAGTAACAAGAGACGAAACAAGACGATTTCAGACTGAATGAAATCATCGTTGGCTGCTTGAGCCGCAGGTGAGGGCTGACATCACCCGCAGTCTGAAATCGTTTTGTTTCATCCTGTCGGACACTAGATTTTTCATGATTACCTGCATTGGAATTTCAAGTTTTAATGTCAGTAGCCAGTCAGAAACAAGTTAATTTAAGACCAATGGTGTATCAACTATTAGCGTAAGCGTAAATTGTCATTTGCAATTTATGATTAAGTAAAAAAAATAAATATTATTTTTCACTCACACTCATTCTTATAAAAGTTAATCGCAAAATCATAATTGTCCTTTAAGGGTATTCTCAGACAGTGCTACCCACTTTTTAAAAATATGAAATGGCTTTCAACTGTCAAAACTCTATTAAAATTTTATTAATTAATTAAAAAAAAAGTAAGGTATTATTTTAAAAAAAGGACTACGTAGTTTCAATTTCACTGAGATATAAAATTTTTCAATAATTACTTACAGTTGTTATCAACAATGAGTTAGACAACATTTGGTGAATAAAATTTAGCCAACAAAATTTGAAAATTGATAAAACTTTGATACGTTTATGACAATTGAAAGTCATCGAAAAATTTTAAAAAGTGGGAGGCACTGTCTGAGAATGGCCTTAATTAAGTAAAATTAGTGATCTGAACTTACTAATAAACAAATTACAAGTATCAGAACGAAAATCAAGAGTGGAAATGGCTTTCAGCGGGCAGAAAAATTATTTGTTTCTTCCCAAAGGACGAAACAAGTTTATTTCTGCCCGTTAACTGAAGGCATTCGCAATTTAAGCATACGCTAATATTTGTTTGCGGTATAAGGCTGAAATGAGATTGTTTCGATTGGCTGCACAGACACTAAAACTTGAAGTTCCAATGCTGGTATCGTGAAAAATTTCTTTTAAGGTGAATATTATAGAAATAGATGATTTTTTATTTATTCACTTCCTTTCGTAGTGAAATTCATTCTGTAGAGGAGTTTTGGAGATTATTAATTATAAAGAAATTCTACCGAGTAAAATCGTATCGTCGAATTCGTAATTTTTCGAACCATTAGAAAACTTTCGACAAATTTAAAACTTTCTGAATTATTCGTAAATTCTCGAGTTATTTGAAAATTTACGAATAATTCAAAAATTTTCTTTTGAACGACTTAGAATTGTGATAATCTTTCAAATAATTTAAATTTTTGTCAGAGGTAAATAGAAATTAGACACGAATCTACGAAAAAACTATTTTTGGTTACTTTAAAAACTAAGCTCTCCATTGAATAAAAATTAAACATTTAAAAGCTGACCAAAATTTTCTCGATTCGAATTAAATAATTTAAAAAGACACGGTTGAGGAAGGGATCTGAATTAAGGTTACAATTGAAGTGGTTAATTCAAAATATAATTTAGTATATTGCAAATGGAAAATACAATGAGATTTACGGTATCAAAAAGAAAGCGTACGGTTGCTACAGTGATGTACAGACTACTGACTCATCCATAATTAGCAAACACGCATTTAGGTAAGCGCTTACTTAGTATACCAGAAAAACTCAACATATTATGTGTGCCGACTCACTTCGTATCTCCAACAGATACAAATAATTCAAAAACTTTCGGATGATTCTAAAATTGACGAATAATTTGAGAAGTTACAAATAATTCAAAAAGATTTGAATAAGACAAGAAGGTTCGAATTATTCAATTCGAACCCGATTCGCACACCCCTAGTAAAAAGATCTTGAAATTTACTATAAATTTGACTTCAAGCTTCAATAACTTTTGAAAAACAAAAATCATCGATTTTTATGAATCAATCTAATATATAGGAGAGAGTGGGGCAAAATGGGCCCCTTAAGAAATGAGGGCTTACATGTAATATAAATGTTAGTCCATTTTGACCCACTCTCTATTGATCAATTACTTATGAAAAGTTGACTAGTTATCTAATAATAATTATTGATGTTATTGCAGATTAATGTTGCGGTGCAATGTCTCAGTACGGATTTCTCAAGTCAAAAAGGTGTTAAAGGTTTACCATTACATATTCAAGTTGATACATATGAAGAACCACCATCACATTCTCATTCATATACTCCACCTTCACATCGTGGTTACTGTCAGATAAAAGTTTTTTGTGATAAGGTAATTTTTTTTTTTTAAGTAATTATAAATTATTCGCGTGTTTTTATTTTGAGAAAACAATTACTATTGTAATTTAGTTTCTCATTGGATTTATTTAAGTGAATAAATATAAGAAAAAAAAAAAAAAAATGAATTGTATTGAAATGAATTAAATAAAATGTAGGGTGCAGAGAGAAAGACACGCGACGAAGAGAGAAGAGCAGCGAAGCGTAAAATGACTGCAACAGGCAGGAAAAAGCTTGATGAATTGTATCACTCTGTTACTGAACGCAGTGAATTTTATTCAATGGCTGATCTTCATAAACCACCGGTATTATTTTCACCACCCGCTGAGCATGCGCTCGACAAGGTAAACAATTTTTTTTTTTATCATTATAATTAGTCGGTTTAATTTGCATTAATGACTTAATAACGGAAATTAAAATAATAAATATATAAGTTAGTATATTTAGGTATTAAAATATATTTTTTTGTAATTAAAATGATTATTAATTTTGAAAAATTTCGCATAAAATGAGTACTAAAAACGATATGTTAAATAAAGTCATTACTATCTTATATAACTAATAATTACTAATTAATTAACCGTGGAATTTTATTCGCGGATTTTTTTTTAAATGTACTCATGTATGTACTCATTTTACTCGTAAAGACATTTTATAAATTTTGAAATTATTAATTTTTCGAGTAAAAAAAAACGAAATATGTAGTAATGATCCTAATTGATGGTAAAATTAAAAAAAATGAATATGATATTTGAAAAGTTGATAAAATTCCGCGTAAAATGAATACCCACAACGATATATTACACTAAAGTCATTATTTTCTCATTAAATTATTAACTAATAATTAATAGATTGCAGTATTTAATTCGCGAAAAGTTTTTTTCGAAATATATTTTGTGGAAGTCATTTTACTCGTAGAGACATTTCCTGAATCATGTAATCATTCATTTGAAAAAAAAATTGATCATTTTTTTAAAACGGCCCAAGTGAAGGCGAAATTATTTAAAAAAAAAAAAAGTATTCTTGTGGGTACTCAAACTAGAGGAAATCGTATAAAAAAAATAGCTGTGATAAAAATGTTAAAGTAATAATTTTTGTTTAGCAGTTTTCAACAATGGAATTATCTGGATTTTACGGAACTGGAAATGGTGGCGGTGATACAGATACATCCTCACTGAGTAATGGTGAGGGCGGTATGAAAACAGGAGCAAGTAGTCCGTATCCAGGTTGCGGCAGACCAAGTTTACCAGCGTTAAAATTTCACAATCACTTTCCTCCAGACAATTTAACTGGAATACACGATAAAAAAGATTCTCTATTGATGCAAGTACAAGAATTGCAGGGTACCGTTTTACAGGGAGTACCACAAGGTGCATTGACAACTGCCACTGGTACATTAGTGTCGAATGTTAGTAATCGTTTGCATCTTCAGCATCAACCGCAACAGTCACATCTACGTGGTAATGATTCTGAAGAACGTGTTATGCTTTATGTTAGACAAGAATCTGAAGATGTCTATACACCTCTACATGTAACACCGCCGACGGTACAGGGACTTCTTAATGCTGTAAGCATTTTTATCATTTTTTAAAATAAGAAAAAAAAATTTCTTTTTTTTTTTTAAATTAGGATTGAATATTTTGGTTTTATTTTTTATTATTCAGACTTGCAGCAGAGAAAACTGGATTTTGGAGCAGTGATTATCGTTCATCATTAATACGTTTTTTCCTCGAGGTTGCAAGCATCCAAGCTCCAATTTTCTCTGCTCATTAGACGGGTAAGTTTAATTTATCCGTCAATAACCCCCACCGCTCTAAAAAATGCTAACAATTGCTAAAAATATTGCTAATTATTGCTGATATTTAATTATATTTTTAATTGAAAAAATTTATTTTCAATTAGCAATATTTTTTATTTTTGTTGCTGTTTTTTAAATTGCTTGTTGCTGATTTTTCAAAAATAAAATTAGAATTGCGATTTTTTTTTAATTTCTGATTATTAAAATAGTGCTAATTTTGAAAATATTACTATTAAAAATTTGCTGAAAAAATTTATCGTGGCATAGAAAAAAATTTTTATTGCTGATATTTAAAAAAATTTCAGATTTAAAAACAAAATTAGGAATTAAAATTTTGGAATTAATTTACAGAAGTAAAAAATATTTTCAAAGAAACCAGAAATTGAATGCTAATTACTAATTGTTTTTAAAGACAAGTGTAAAATTACTCAATTTTTGTGTTTGAAATTTGAATAAACGTTTAATTATTACTGATTTATATTAATTGCTAATTGCTAATTATTAATTTACTTCTTGCCAATTACAAAAAAAAGAATATAATTTTTATTCTTATAATCAGCAACATCTCAGCTTCTATTACGCAAATTATTAATTTTAAAAAACGATCGCTTTCTAAATATTTCCGATTGCTAAAAAAGTTAGTAATCATAATTATGAAAATAAATTCACTATACTTAAACATTACTCAACTGCATAAGAAAAAAAAACACAAATGATTAATTGTCTATACAATTATTTATTGTCAGCAGTAAGTAATTTAAAAAAAAAATAATAAACTAATACGTTCACCCGCCATTGTATATATTGTTAAATAAAATTCCAATCTATTTACAATTATATAATAATAACAATCATCTTAATGGTTATTGAAGTAACAATACCGATAATAATAATCAATAAAATCTTAATATAATGCATGAAACATTGTAACGTACCATTAATATTACACGTGCACATATTAAACCTCATATATATATATATATATATATATAGATATATATAAATACTTTTTCATTGGGTAATTAATTTAAATGCGCATGAATTTATCCCTACTTCACAGCTCTAATTAAATCACATGTATATTGTCGATGAATAACTAATTTTTTTTTTTTTATCAATTAGCGTGATATGTATCAGTATATTTATCACTGATAAATGTATATCATTGTAACATAATTCGAAATAATCATATTACATTAAAAAAAAAAATTAATACAATCGAAAGAAAAAATACTAAGATATTATTATATATGTTCACATATGTTGAGATATAAGTAAAATATAATTATGTATGTTTGACTATGATCAGATATAAATACATATGTTCATATATGGCTAAATATTAATCGTATATGAATATTTATAAATTTAAATACGATCAAAATAATTCATTTCTGGTCATATATCACCATAAATGGCCGTATACATAATCATATATGGCCATTTAAAAACGTATATGACCACAACTGAACGTATATAATTATAGATACTCATATTTAGTCATATATATATAGATATAATTATATTTCCTCATATATTATTAAATATATTTAATCATAGTCACATATGATCATATATGTGATTGTACAAGCTCATATGTGACCATTTATGACTATATATGAAAAGTGGTCATATATAATTATATATGATCATTTAGATTTAGATTTAGTATCTGATCATATCTGAGTAGACGTATATAATCATATATGAGTATATCTAAGTATTTTTTCTGGGAATATCATTGTGAAATTTAAAAAGTAACTGAGAAAAAAGTGGAAAAGCCAACTAGAAATTTTTTTTTTTGCCTAAAAAAAAAATTTTGTAAAGAATTATTAGAAGCCATAAAAATGAAATTAAAAAAAAAACGTATCGGAATTCTAATATTCTACTTTTTTCTATTTTACAGATTGAATCAAAGTACAAAATTGCATCCTCGAGTATTAATAATCTGTATCGAAAAAACGCAAAGGGGTAAGTTTGTGTCGAGTTGTGTCATATTAATAAATATTAATCATCATTAATAAATAATTAGTGGACATGCATGAACATTTTTTTAATAACGCTTATAGATTTTAAATTAATAACGTTTTATTTAATTAAATCCTAATGGTGTAGTGATATTTTATTCAGTGATAAATTAATGTGTTTACTGCTACTCCTTGCTTATAATTAATATATTAAATAAATAGGATCATTAACATATTAATGTATTCGTGAGATTAATCAAACTTCTGTTTTCATTTGTAATATTTTCAAAGCCAAAATATTCTTTTAATTATTTTTTGTTGGAATTTGAATGTTATTATTTCTATTAATTTCGAGATTTTTAAATGAAATGTGACAATAAATTTTTTACTAAAAAAAAATTAATTTTGAAAAAATTTATCATAAAATTAAAAAAAAAATCATTTATATGAGGAATTTTATGGATAAAATTTGATTATAAAATGAGAAATTTTATTTTATATTGAAATTAAAAAATAGGTTAAACAAAAACAAAAATTTGTTCGAAATTCCCTATTTGGAAAATTTTTCATAAAAAATCAATCATAATCTAATCAGAAAAATAGAAATTTTTAAATATTTAATTCGAAAAATTTTTATTGCTTTCGTTCAAAATTACCCACGAAAATTCAAATATAGGGAATTTCGCTGCGAAAATTTTTTAAAACATTTTCGTTTTTGAATCAGAGAGAAACAAATTTCTCAAAAATTTAAGTAGACAAATTCTTTCACTGACATTCAAAACTACTCATCAAATACCCCATATGAGAAATTTTGCCAAAAAATTTCTAAACCTTGAGTTCAATAAAAAAAATATTTTAGTTTGTCTACAAATTTTTCTATATCACTTACGTTCAAAATTAGCCGTAAAATTTTCCATATGGGAAATTTGGATAAAAATTTCAAATGAAAAATTTTTCTTATTTGAATTCAATGAAAAAATGTTTTAAAGTTAAAGCAAAAAAATGATTACTGTCATGTTAATAATTCCCTGATATTTAACCAAAAAAAATCAATAAATAAAATAATGAAATATTTTAAATTTGTTACAGAATTACAGCGAAAATTGATGACGACATGATCCGTCATTACGTCGACGAAGATTTATTTCTCCTCGAAGTAAGTCATTCAACCTCGCCATCGAATCCCGACCCATGTAATCAAAGTAACCCAGGTTCGCCCGGGGACCCAGATGATCCTAACGAATCTCCATCAATGGGTTACGACGTAACGCTCATTAAATTACAAACACAATTGACACCCCCACCTCCATCACTGTCATCATCGACATCACCCTCCACTGTAAATTCTCATATTCACACCCACAGTGTCCACGAGGTCACTAATTCGTGAACTAATCACTCTGACTGTCCAATTGATTAATTAATTAATTAATCAATCAAATATTTTTTTACTTTTAAAAAACAACAATTAATAAATAATTAATATAAGTATAATCATAATAATAATTATAATTATTATAATAATCATAACAATAATAATAAAATGTGAATTTCTGTCAATTGTGTTTGTAAATATATAAATATATATTTTTTTTAATTAATAATAATTGTAATTTAGATTTTAAATAAACTCATAGGGGCAATGAGGAATTAAAACATCAAAATATTAATTAATTAAATAATTGAAAACGTTATAATTTTTTTATATTGATTGTTAATGTTATCCGCTGGCAGTCGGTTTTTTTTTGGATGTTTAAAAAAAAATTTTTTTTTTAAATAAAAAGAAATTTTTTTTTTAACATCCACGTGCCGTTTTAGGCATTTAAATTTTATATTATTAATTATATATATTAAACAATAACAAAAAAATAAATAAAATAAAACTTTCCGTTTTTAAAACGGAAATGCATGATATAAATCAATCAAAATTGATTTAAGTTAATATTGATCGTTAATATTTTTTTTTACTAACCGTACAATGTTTATAAAAAAATATAGTTATTAATAATGATAATAATAAAATATTGATAACGATGATAATGATAATTATTGAGGGTTGAAAGAGGTTTAAAGAAATACGTAAAAGATTGAAATATTAATTGTTAAGTTATAAATTTATTGATAGATTAATTTAATAAATTCATTAATTATACAATTAATGAACATACTCCGCCAATAGTCTGTTAATCAAAGTCCATATATTATTATTATAAATTTATTTTTAATCATTTAAAGTAGTTGAATTTATTTAATTACTTTTATTACGTCGCTTCCAGTTTAGTTTTTTTTTTATTTTTTTAGTGGATAACTTTTTGAAAAGTCATTCTATCAATTTTTGTTATCAGACCTTTTTTGTAGAACGTTAAATTCTCTACAAATTTATGTTCAATGAGTTTTTCGAAAAAATTAATAGTTTCAAAGTTATCGCAATTTTAAGTGTCATATAGATTTTGGAAAAATAATTGATAGTTAATTATTAATTATTCATTCTCAAAAACTTGAAATCTAAATAACTTGTTGGGAAACGATTTTATCAATTTTTTTCATCGGACCTTTTTTGTAGAACGTTAAATTCTCTACAAATTTATGTTCAATAAGTTTTTCGAAAAAATCGATAGTTTCAAAGTTATCGCAACTTTAAGTGTAATATAGATTTTGGAAAAATGATTGATTTTTAATAATTAATTATTCATTCTCAAAAACTTTAAATCTAAATAACTTGTTAGGAAATATTTCTATCAATTTTACTCATCAGACCTTTTTTGTAAAGCATTAAATGTTCTATGAATTTGTCTCTTACCATTTTTAATAAAAAGTCAATAGTTTCGAAGATATTGCCATTTTCAGTGTCATATAAAGTTCCCAAAAATAACGAATTATTTATTCTCAAAATCTTTAAATCTAAATCACTTATTATGTTACGGGATAACTTAATTAATTATTTTTTAGACCTTTTTTGTAGAGCGTTGAATAATTATCTAATAGTTTTTTCACTACAAATTTTTCAAAAAATTCAATAGTTTTAAAGTTATAGCCATTTAAAGAATCAAAAATAATATAAAAAACAAACTGTTATTTTTTATTCAAACCTTAAAGGTTTTTATTGTGCCCTACTTGCCCACCCTTAAGTATAACTATCAATATATATAATTTGATAAAATAAATCAACCAGCAATAATTTGACGTTAAAACGTCTTAGAATAATTTAAAAAAAAAAAATATTTTTTAAGTTCTAGCTTTTATTCTCATTAAATTATATATATATATATATATATATATATATATATATATATATATATATATATATATATATATATATATATATATATATATATATATGTATAATTAAATAAAAAAAAATTGTTTTAATAAAAGAAAAATAAATTAATTTAAAATAATTGTCATTACCGAATATCAAAGCAACGATCAAAATACGCTTGTAAAATGCATATTATTATTGATAACATATATTTTGTTATAATGAAAAAAAAAATAAAAATAATTAGCGTAATAAATAAATAATAATAGATATTGTTTATATAAATGAGGCATGAATGTATATGTATATGGATATGGATGTGTATTTTATATATTATTAATTATTAATAATTAGTTATTTTAATTGATTAATTAATTATTAATTGTCAAACAAGTCAGTGCGATATTACAAGATTTAAAATATTAATTATTAATTATTATTATTATTTAAGTTAAATGTGAAAAATATTGTAAGAGATTTGTTTGTTTATTTTTATTAATTTTAACTAATTTTTTTTATTGTAAGTCAGACTCAATACATGACATTTATAATTATTGATTATTGTTTTATCCTTTATGAATTTAAAAAAAAATAAGAATATTGTGAAAGATTTAATCGATCTTGTATATTTTATTCCATCAAGACCTATTATCATTATTATTATTATTATATTATTTATCAACTTTTAGTTAATATAAAAGTACACGGGAAAAAAAATAGTAGTGGCTACTCTCTGGGATAGTACTGAGTACTTTCTGTAAAAAAAAAATTATAGACATATGCTATCTAGACTGTATCCACTACTCTCTTGATAATACTGAGTACTATCCCGGACAGTAGTGGATATAGTCTAGATAGTAGTGGATACAGTCTGGATAGCATACAGTACTGTCTAAAACTTTTTTTTTACAGAAAGTACTCAGTACTATCCCAAAGAGTAGCCACTACTATTTTTTTTCCGTGTACATAAACATGTACGAAAAAATTTAGTTTTGTTAAAAATCGTGTCCCATTTTGTCTCACACATTTATGAAGAATATAGTGTTTCATTTTGCCCATCTCCCTTCATATTAAAAATATCATTTTATAATTTTTTATTAGGGATTTGCAAATAGTGTTCAAATTCAATGGAATATTAATATTCGATTTGAAACTCTAATCGAATGATTCAAAATATTCTACGTAATCATCAGTTTTCAAACTATTTTAAAAATTAGATTTATCAAAATTCGAATTTTCTAATGCGCTGCTACCCAATTTCAAAATACAGTAATGGACAAATTTTTAAAAATCAATTTTTTAGTACTTCTGGTTTCAGTGGAGTCTTGTAAACGTGATTCACTTCTAGTCATATTTCAAAAATTTTATTTTTGTCAGTTACTGTGTTTCGAAATTGGGTAGTCGGCTGAGGTTCGAAGGGAATATTAAAATTTTATTACAGTTCCCAAGTAGCACACTTAGCTTTGTGACATATATAAGATAGCAATTTTGAGGCTGTTTTTTGACCTATCGATAAGGTACAAAAATGTTGACAAAACAATCAGAAATTTATATCACTGAAAAAATATCTACTTGAAGAACTTGACACAAGTGACGACAAAAAGTAAATTACAAACAATTGTCAAATAAGTCATCGAAACGATTTTTTAATTGAAATGACTTTTTTAGGACGAAAAAAAAAAAAAAAAAAAAAAAAAATTTCCTATGACTCCTATAGGACCAACATCTGTACGTTTTATTTATGAAAGAGAACTTGGCTTTGAGATAAAATAAAATTTGTCTTCTTTTCTTTTAAGGGACATGCTTATGACATCTTAAAGTTGCCTCTATGCTGCTTAGTTTGTGATCAAGTATAAAATTTCGATAGAATAATTAGAAATTTTCGAATTATTTGAAAACTTATGGATAATTGAAAAGCTGACGAAAATTTTGATAATGTACCAATAATTTGAAAATTTCGAATCTTTCGACACGAATTTCAAATTGAATATAAATATTCAAGTTGACACGAATTACTCGTAAGTTTGAATCATTCGCATATCCCTACTTTCTATTAAATATATTTAATAATAACACACAAAGATTGTCTGAAAAAAATATATATAGAGGAAGGCTGGGCAAAATGGGACCGAGGGAGCAAAACGAATCACCCATAGAATTCGGTGAAAAATTTTTTTTTTCAAAATTGTCTCTAATTGTCATTTACGACTCTTATCATTATTTTTGTGAAATTAATTTTTTACATTTTTTTTTGGAGGTGGTCCGTTTTAACCCATAAGGAAGAAAATTGTTTTCTATGGCAATTGGAAATTTGGTTTAATTACTTTGAATTTAAGTATAAAAAAAGAAGATTCACTGTATTCAAATGCACAAAAAAAATCATGATATTTTGGCGGTCTTGTTTTGCTCACCCATCCCCTGTATATATATTTTATTTTTGTTCATTTTCTTTCTAATCCAAAAACTTATTGATATCATTCAGCTCATTATATAAGATTAATTAGTGTTAACAATAATTTTATGTATTTGTTAATCATTTTATATTAATTTGTATATATATTATCATCAATAATACAACTTTTTTTAATTGTTTTGTTAATTTTGTTTCTATTGTATGAACAGTTATTGTCTATATTAGTTATTTTGTCTTTACAAAACAAATTAATGGTTAAATAATTTCTATAAAATTAGATTTTCAATTATCGTAATTCCAAAGAAATGATAATTTTTTTTTTTAATTTCAAACAAAATAACTTACATACGCAAGTTCATACATAATAAAAAAAAATTAAGTAAAATAAAATTACTCATTATTAATAAATTAAATAATTAAGCGCGTAAATTTAAATTTTGCATAATGACAGTTTGTTGTATATGTTGGCGACCTTGATGAGGCCAGTGACGCCAATCTCTTTTTTTTTAATACTTACTCATATATATATCTATATATATAAATTAAATAAATTATTTTCCCTCTTATGTTACTTAGAAAACATAAATTTACATTTTAAAATCTATCACAGAAATGTCACTTAAATCGACAACTAAATCCTATATATACACATATACAAATATATATATATTTTTTTTTTATCACTTAACAAATTTCTTAACTATTTATTTTTTAAACTCCGTTATAAATTGCCGAAGGCTGATATTTTTTTCTAAATAATTCCTGCTATCTATTCAACAAATTAAAGGATAGAAAAAAAAGTAATTTTTTTTTTTATGGGAAAGTTTGTTTATTTTTTAGGAATTTATTTTAATGACAAGCGAAATTTTGAAAGTAAAAAGGAAAAAAAAAAAAAAAAAAAAAAACATTGGAGATTATTTTGGTGAGAAGTCCGGTTTGACGGGTTGCTAAACTTCCCTTTTATCGATTACTCCCCACAGATCAACATGGAGTTATAGCGACAACTAAAAAAAACCCCTATCATCATCCACTTGTTTTTAAAAGTTAATGGTCTTTTTTTTTTTTTTTTAAATAGATAGCACATGATTTTCTTAGACATCACGCGAATCGACGTCAAGACAAGACAAGTCCTTTTGCAGACCCGAGGACATTAAATAAATCATGTACAGTCTGTTCAAACACTTTATCACAAACAAACTGTAATATTTTTTTATCTATAATACTTTAGACAAGCATTACTTTTCAATCAATCTGCCAAAATTTTTCTTGTTTTTTACAAATTTGATACTCTGTAAATTCATTTCATAAAATTTAATATTTCTTTAGTTATAGCTTTGCAGTCCAACAAAAATCTAAAGTATTGTTTTTTATGGACATTTTCCTTTTTTTTTTATATTTTGGACAATAACTTTTTAGTGGATAGTTTTATTGACTTTTTTGTAGATACCGTTTTTATAGAGAATTCAATGCTTTATAAATTTGATTTCTGCAAAATTCTCAAAAAAATTGATAGTTTTTGAGTTATGGCCATTTGATACAAAGGTAGAATTTATTCAAATTTTTTTTGAAAATTTGTTTTTTTTTTTTCTTTAAAAGTCACTTATTTTTTTATTATTAAAAACTTCGATTTTAATTCAAATGTAATTAATAGAATTTGAATAATTAATTTATTAATAAGAATTAATTGATTATTTTTTCCATATATTTTGAATGCTTATAACTTTTGGAAAAATAATTTTATTAATTTTATATTTAAAACTTTTGTACACAAACTTTTCATATAAATTGTTATTTTTTAAAATATAGTTATTTTAAGAATATGTATATCTATAAAAATTACAAAAAATGCTCATTATATTTTCCCATGAATTTTGAAACCCTATAACTTTTTAATAATCAACTTTATCAATTTTTATAATCAGACATTTTTTATAGGAAATTTAATTTCCTACGATTTAACTCCTTGTAAATTTTTCATAAAAACCAATAGTTTCATCAGAAAAGCCATTTGAAAAGTATATAAAATATAATACGCATAAGAAAGCTCATTATAATTTCCCAAACACTTAAAATCGCTCTAATTTCTTACTCAATAATTTATCAATATTTATGATCAGACTTTTTTTATAGAAAATTGAATTCTCTACAATTTAAATCCTCATCACTTTTCTACTAAAACCATTATTTTAACAGTTACAGGCATTTCAAGTATACATACAATGTTTTAAGTTAATAATCAACATTTTAAAATCTATTTTCCCACAAAGTTTAATGTCCTCCTCAAGGTTACAACATAAATTTTTTTACTCCAGAATTCTCAAACATTTTATTTTTTATTTTTAACAAAATAAATATAAAAGCGAAGGGTGGTAATAGATGATAGAGAATAATAATTTAAAAAGAAAAGGAGAAGGGTTAACCCGTTATAAAGAAGACGCGTTTGTTCGTAGACGGTTTAGTGTTATCCTGACTGTCTTTCCGACACAACCAAAACCCACATTTTTAATTCACTCCGTCTATTTATTTATATATATTTATATACAGTTTTTTTTTTATGTTCATACTTAAGTTTTGTGACAATGACCGTCAACATAAAAGTGACTGTTTTATTAATAACTATTAATTTTTTGTGTCATTGTTATTGTTTTGAAGACGCAATCGTCGTAGATGGTAATTAATCATATTAATTATTTTTTTTTTCTTAATTACTAGAATTAATTAATTAGTTATATTGTTTTTATGACTGACCTTGAACTATGAAAATGTTAATAGAAAATAAATAAAAAAAAAAAACAAGTAAATAAAAATTTCGTTTATATATTCATGTCGCATTTTCTAGCGTACCGATTTCACGTCTGCAATAATAATGTTCTAAATGTGTTTATTGAGGCTTTACATGTTCTTAAAACACGAAGAAAGCGTTCTAATGTCGTTTAAATGTCCACTTATTTTTTAAAATGTATCAGATGATTAAGAAAAAATTCCTCAGACAACAATTTTTTTCAAGTTCAAGTTTATTTAATAATCTAGATACTAATTTTATGACTTGGTCATATTTTTATTAGTAAAATTTGAACAATTTCACACTAAAATGGTCTACATTTTTATTTACGACCGATAGTTAACGCGCTGAGAATTTGAATATAAAACTAAATTGAATCGGTTTAAAATTTCAGTGTCATCGGAGCCGCGAACGGGGCAACGTTATTTAGATTGGACGGGAAAGAAACAACCGGGAGGACGTTGTTTGACGTCAAAAGGTGAAGTGGGAAACTGTACGACCTTCAAAGAATGTTATCCGTATTTTAAAATTCCTGATTTGGGTGCATTGGATGGATGGGTTCTAGGAGTTTATGATACCTGTAGTTATACACGTGATGACGGACGAATGGGTTTTGGTATTTGTTGTTCGGGAACTCCTTCAACGACACCAGTAATTACTTCTGAGGAATTGGTTCCTATTGAAGATCCTGAGGTAAGTCTGTTACAACATATTTAAACCTGTGTTTGGACTATTTAAGCTCTTATTTTAATTATTAAGACCCATGAATGATTATTATTGCCTACATTTTGATTGTTCATGTCAACATGGCAGGGTGCTGAGTATCCCTATCCAAAAGTTCCCATAAAATCCACTCAAATGATCAAAAACCGCATAGAAACCAACACAAGTCTATTAAATTCCATGTGGTTTCTGACTCATTTGAATAGATTCTATTCGAGTTTTTGGATAGGGATATGGTGGGAACAACCGAATTGACTGTGGCGTACACTATGGACAAAATAAGCGTTAAATCATTCTCTCGTTGTAAATTAATAAATAAAAACTATTAAAAAAAAGTAGTATACAAAATACTTGAAAGATATTTTTATAAATACGAATTTTTAAAATCATTGAGAATTTAAAAAAATAAATTAATATAAATCACTGCTATTTTTTAGTAAGTTCAGAAAAAGGTTTCAAAATTATGAGTATTTGAGCTCTACTGTTACTATGATTATTATTGTCATTATTGGCGGCTAACCTTATTCCATTCAAAATATAGTAAATTACACACCTAGGGAGGAAAGTAGGACATTCTGACCCGCGTGTGTAGTTGCCTACCCGAGTCAAAGGCGAGGGTGGCAAATGTACACGCGGGTCAGAATGTCCTACTTTCCTCCCTAGGTGTGTAATTTACTATATTCAACAAATAAAATTCAAAATTAAAGCGATCAATCGGAAAAAATTCGAATATAAACTTAACTATCACTGTTTACATTCTACGGTTGGTTTGATCACGTGTGAAAACTGATACAAAATTTCTATGCCTGTAGACCTAGATTTGTACCACACTTGTGATACTATTTTAATATGAGTGATGCACTGATCTGCATATTAACTATCCAAGATCCAGTTAGTACAGAGATCAGCGCAGTAATGATATCATTTTAGCATCACCATTTTTTTCTGTGTTGATATCAACAGTATCTCGAAAGATGCTTGTGCATGGTTTGTTCACAATATTGTTAACATTATCACTCACAATATTGACTGAAATTTTGGTTAAAAGATTTGAAATAGATTCCTGTTCAAGTCGATTAGAATTCTGCATCAAAAACTTGCAATTATTATTTTTTAAAAAGATTTCATTTCTATTGCTTCAAGTATTTGGTAAAATACTCTGCTCAAGCAACATCAATAATACGATTGCTATTAGGAAATTTAAATCATTCTAGATTAAGAGGGGTCTGAACTTTTTTCTTTATCACACTCAAGTCGACGAACGGTACTATCCCTGTTGTACTTGCACAGTAAATGGAAACTTTGTCCACGTTTTTCTCTTAAACAAATAAATATATTTCAAAAATCAAAACGTAGACTGCTATTTTATAAAGTAATGCATCACTCGTTCTTAGTTTTGCGTTTAGAGGATTCGTTTGAGAGTGAAGCTTGGACAAAAATTACTATAGACCCTCCCTAAGTCTTTGAAGATTTCGTATTGACTATTTAAGCCTAAATAAAAACTAACTAAGACCTTTTAGCCAACCCCAAGACTATATGAACCATAACCGGATAAATTTATACCCTTATTATTCCAGGAATACGAATCAAATGAAAAACCAGCAAAACCTATAGGCCTAGCACCTAAACCACCACTAGGATCATGGCCTCCTCCATTACCAACTCATTCACCAGATAACACAATCCCTCCACTGCCTACCCATGCATCATCTCCATCCTCTTCCTCAAAACCGACGACCTCAGGATCAGAGCGACCATTATCCGACGAGCATTCAACGACTTCCAAGCCCCCAGTCAGTTCAATGACGAGCAAAAAACCAAGTTCAACAACCTGGCCGACTAAAAAACCCGGCTGGTGGCCGGGTGCCACGACAACGAAACCTATAACTACCAGCACAACCACCGGGTCAACAATTGTTAGCTCTGGTGATTGTGGAGCCAAGAATGGTGATCAGGAACAAGACAAAAGAATTGTCGGTGGTCATAATGCTGATCCCGGTGAGTGGCCTTGGATTGCCGCACTTTTCAATGCTGGAAGACAGGTTTGCGGTGGATCACTCATCAGTAATAGGCATATACTTACTGCCGCCCATTGTGTTGCTCAGTAAGATTTACTGTTATTGTTATTGTTATTGCTAACGATAAATTCTTTAATTTTATGGAATTCCAGCCTTTTAAAATGTCTTTTTTTTTTTTTTTTAAGTATGAATTCTTGGGACGTAGCAAGACTTACAGTAAGATTGGGCGACTACAATATAAAGACAAACACGGAAATCCGTCACGTAGAGAGACGTGTCAAAAGAGTTGTAAGACATAAAGGCTTTGATGCTAGGACATTGTATAATGACGTCGCTCTATTGACTTTGAATGAGCCAGTTGAATTTTCAGAGCTAATTAGGCCAATTTGTTTGCCAACTGGGTCACAGTTGTACAATGGCAAAGTTGCGACTGTTATTGGATGGGGATCTTTACGCGAAAGTATGTTGTGTTATTTTTTATTATTGTTATTATTGATATTGTTGTTGTTGTTGTTGTAAATTTTTTTTTTATTTATTTTTTAGGCGGACCACAACCAGCAGTGCTGCAGGAAGTCGCTATTCCTGTGTGGTCTAATGCTGAATGTAAAGTGAAATACGGCGGCGCGGCGCCTGGTGGTATTGTTGATAGTTTCCTATGTGCTGGGCGAGCTGCTAAAGATTCTTGCTCGGTATGATTTATTCGTCATTTTAAAAACTAAAAGAGAGTGGGAAATATTATTTCCTTTGGATAGAGTACCCACAACACTATGTTTTGAAAAAAAAATTGTTTTCGCATTTTTTCACTCGAGAACCGTTTATAAAATACCTCACGCAAAATTTTATCTTTTTAGACCCCCTTCGTCACATTTCTTGCGACACCCCCCCCCCTCCCCTGTACATAATATATGGCAATTAATAGTAAAAAAATTTCTATATTTTTAAATATTTTCAATGATAAAAATTTAATTTTAAAAAACCGAGAAAAATTTGCAAAATTGTTTAATGCGCTGCGAACGTCACGATTTTTTAGCCCCTCGACCCCCCTTGTCAAATCTTGCCACAGTATGCGACCCCCCATAAGTGCGAACCTATTTTATGAACGGCTCCTTAAAATGTGTAGACAATCAGACTTCCTCTCGAAAAAGTCATCACAAACTGATATTTTAATGAGAAAATTTTTCAGAATTTTGAAAATTAAAAAAAAATCGAAATTCAAAACTCTGTTTTTGTATTTTTTTCTCTTTGGACGTGAAAATAATGTTTCGTTTTTTTGGAAAAATTGAAATTTTTTTTTTTTTTAAATAAATTCAGAAGTTAAATTTTTAAATGTATATATATTTATATATTTTATTTTCAGGGTGACAGTGGTGGCCCACTGATGGTAAATGACGGCAGATGGACACAAGTAGGAATAGTGAGTTGGGGTATTGGCTGTGGAAAAGGCCAATTTCCTGGAGTTTATACACGAGTTACTCATTTCCTACCTTGGATTTATAAAAATCTTAAATGAATAAATCTCTATATATATTCAAAAAAATAAAATAGTGAAAATTAAATGAGCGTCCCTTGTTTATCAACGCAATAGAAGACTGGGCATTTAAATTTAAATTAGACAATTATTCATATTTAATTATAAATATATATATGTTTATCTTTTTTATATAAAACAAAAATGTGTATCAGTTTATCAGTACAATAATATTTGTATTATTAAAATTAATTATATTATTATTGTTAGTATTATTATTATTTTACATATAATTGATTTAAAAAATAAGGTTTATTACCAGAAATTTATTTAATAATATACAATGCTGAAACCCTTGGCCTTATAATTCCTTTTAATTTTCACAGCTACTGACATTAAGATGCTGCATTATATTTCGAGCTAAAAAATAAATATCAAATTTTAATATATTACTTAATTTTCTTTTCAATGAGTACCTACATGACTATATTGAAATTAAAAAAATTTTTTCAAATTTCAAAAATGTTTTTTTTCTCATTGAAAATTTACATTCGTATCGTATAAAAAAAGTTAAGAATTAAATTCCCTCAGGAAAGAATACCAACATCGATATATTTTGATAAAACATGTTTCTTTTTAATTTTCAAAATTTGAAAAAATTAATTTTTATCAAAATTGACATTAGAATGATATAAACTATTGAATTTCTTCTGAAAAAAGTACCAACACCACCATATTACAATAATAAAATTTTTTTTTTGAAATTTTCAAAAATCAAAATTTTTTTATTATAAATTGATATCAGCATCATGTAAAAAATTGAATGCCCTATCGTTAGAGTATCCACAAGGTAAATAAAAAAAAAAATAAATAAACCAACCTTGAAAATAGCAAGTATCCCAATTATCATCAGGCTTGGGTACAAAAGGCGGGACAGCTTCCGCTGGAGTATCCCACGGAAACTCTTTAAAAAATTCCATTTTCCTGACATCTTTGGCCATCGGTCTTTCATTTTGATCCAGCGTCAGCAGTCTATCAATAGCCTCAATAGCTTTTTTCGACAAAACTTCATCTCCTTCAGGCCAAGGAATATCTCTCGCCAGTATATTCTCAAACACCTTCTGCGGAGTTTCATCATTAAACGGTGGAATGCCTGTGCAAAATTCATACAAACAAACTCCAAGTGCCCACCAATCAACAGCAGCACCGTGTCCCTGTTTAAGCAACAATTCAGGCGCCAAATAATCCGGCGTTCCCAGTATCCTATTATCTGACTTATCACCCCTTCGTACACTCTTGGGAGTCCTGTAGGGGGTGAAATTAACGTCATTTGAATTACTAGCAGGTGTTTTTATCGGAGAAATTGCACGTGGCGATTTCTCGCTATCAGTCGAGGGAATTTCAAATCTCATTTCCTTTTTTTCGCCTCCAGCTTTAAGTCCTTGCCTTGATGACGATACCGGCGTAGAAAAAGCAACTCTTGTACTTTCAGCTGTACATACTTCCGGTTTTTCAACAATTGGTCTTAAAATTTCTCCGCTAAAACTCGGCGTCCGTGAATTTAAAACCCCTCTATTGGGTCTTTTGGGAGTTGAATTAGCATCCAAACCCATTAAATAAATTTCTCTTGTAAGTCCAGTTGATGATGATCCTCTTTTACGTTTAGTTCCTTTTGAAAATGATGACATAAAAGCATTCAGTGGACTATTTGTATTTGAATTATTTCGCCGCGAGTTAATTAAATCAGTTTCTGTGTGTGGGCTCTCAGTCTCGCCTCTACTTGATGTCAATTGACTGTTGGCAAATCGTTTTGATGATTCCGCAGTATGATAACTACTGCCGCCACTGGGAGCATCAAAGACTTCGTCGTGATCAAAGTCAATGTCATCCGCAGATTGGAACGGATCGATTCCCGATAAATGGCTTGAATCAGCGCAAGCTGAAGCTTTATGAAGAACTGACAGCAGATTTTGTGATACCGAAGTCTCATTTTCGGTGATGGATCCATCAAGATCAATTGAAGATCGCCCGGAACCAAACGACAGATGTGACGTTAGAGATAATAATTGTCCGGGAGTTCGTGTGCAGAGATTGAAGGCAGTCGGGGTGTGATTGACTAGATCAGAAATTTCAAGATCACGATGGAAGGCATTGATGCGACTGAGTCCGAAATCGGTTAATTTTACGTGGCCCTCGCGAGAGAGAAGCATATTGTCGGGTTTTAAATCTCGGTGGGTGATACCGTGGGAATGGAGATACTCAAGGGCGAGACAGACTTCCGCGGTATAGAAAGCGGCCATTGATTCGTCCATGTAACCGACATTACCCAAGAAACTCTTGAGATCACCGCCGACCATATACTCCATTACGAGATAAATGCAGCTGTGGGACTGCAGGGAATAAAACAGTTGGACGCAGTAGGGACTGTGGGTGATAGCGAGAGCGTTTCGCTCTATCACCACTTGAGACGCCATGTTCTTGTGAATCATTTCATTTTTTTTCATTACTTTTATTGCGTACACTTGGTCTGGGTTTGTTTTCTTGAAGCCGAGAAAGACTTTGCCAAAGGCTCCGCGGCTTATTGGCTTCACTATTTTGAAATCATGTATCTCTGGAACCTGAGGTTTAAAAAGAAAATTAATAAGCGATGGTAGATTTTATTATCGAGTTACAAAACTGCTAGATTAATTTTTTGTCGTTCGATGCGAATTTTTAGATATTGCGAAAGTAGAAAATTATTTTTACTAAAATGAACGTGACATTTGAATAGCTGACGAAATTTTGCGTAAAATGAGTACCGACAACGATATATTTGAGTGAGATGATTAAAAAAAATTTTTGATAATAATGGTAGTAATTTTTTCAATTTTACATTTTGAAAAAAAATATTTTGATGTGGGTACTCAAATGACAGGTAATTTTACAACGAATTGAACTTTGATAATTATTTAGAGTTAAAATCAAAATATATTATTATTGTTTGTCACAAACGTGGCAAATGAGTACTTAAACAAACGGAAATATTATCCGAAATTCAATTATGAACTTTATTTAATGAATTAAAAAAGAGGATATTTTTGTGATTTTTTTTTTTTTTAGAGTACCTTCTTTATTAAAATTCTTAAAATTTGTGACATTATTAAGCATCATTCCAAGAATATTCTGCTAAATTTTCATGAAATAATATTGAAAAATAAGTGAGTGGTATTAAAGAGAACCGAGTCACCTCAAAAAAAAAGTCTCCGTGCCGTAGGCAGGATAACTCATGACTGCCTCATCTGAAATTAAAAAACCGAAAAGATTTTTTTAATGTATAAGTTTATCTTGGATTTGAACGACGGAATAAACAAAATATTCATTTATGAATTTTCGATAAAGCTGCAATCAAAAAACTCTGATTTTTGCCAAAAATTTTTTCTTTTGTTTAATTAAAAAATACATAGCTATTGAAAAAAAAAAAATCTTTCGTTCAGATCTAAGATAAACTTATGTACTAAAGAAATCTTTTTGGTTTTTTGATATCACATGAAGCAGTTATGAGTTATCCTGTCTACGGCACAGAGACTTTTTCTTGAGGTGACTCGGTTCTCCCCACTACAACTGACTGGTTTTTCAATATTTTTTTATTAAAATTTAGCAGAATATTCTCGGAATGATGCTAAATAATGTCACAAATTTTAAGAATTTTAGTAACGAAGGTACTCTAAAAAAAAAAATCACAAAAATATAATTTTTTTATGATAGTAAAGTTAGCAGACGTTTGAAATTAAAAAAAAATTTTTTTAACAGATAAATAATGAAAAAAAAAATATTTCTCAAAAAATGCACATGTCGGAAATTTTATAAACTATACGTGCAATTTTTCAAAGTATTTTTTTAATATTTATTTTTTTATTAGAAAAAATCAAAAAATTTTTAAATGTCTGCTAACTTTAATGTCATCTTTCTTTTGTACCCCATACCTCTTTTCCCCTTAATTTTTAAAAAAATTTTTTATTATTCTAATTAAAAACAAAAAAGAAAATTAACGTATCGATATGGATACTGAAACAAACAGAAAAATTTTTCAATGTTTTTCACATCACAAAATTAATCCCTATTTTGTAACTCATAAAATATTTATGATACTAAAATCAGCCAACGTCAAATACTTTTTCGATTTTTTAAAAAATGATAAATTAAAAAAAATGTATTTTTAAAAAAATTTAACTTATAGCTTTGTTAATTTTCTACATATGCATATTTTTGGTTTTTTTTTTTTCTTTTTTTCATTGATTTGTTGAAAAAATCCAAAAATTGTTGATCGTCTTCTAACTTCAGGATCATAAATATTAAACAATTTAAAAACTTGATAAATAAAATGAAATATTAAGTAAAAATAATTACCTTAGTAGATCTATTGACAATTTTCGAAATTGTATTGAATATAGAATTATTACCATTTCTACTCCCATTTTGTACAGGAGTTTTTTCTCCAGAATTTCCCTCCATTATATTGCTATCATTATTTTCCTTACCCACGTGATTATTTAACGTTCTCTTAACATCAATCCCATTTAAACCATCCTCCACATTAATTTTTTTATTCAATAAATTATCTCCCAACTGTGCCATTTTGCAAAAAATACTCACAGTATAAATTTTTAAAAAATCACTTCACATATAAATACTTTTTTAAAAATAAAAACCGTTAAAATAAATAATTTTTTATCAAATCACAAATCAAGTCACGAATAATCATTTGAATAAATTAATTTTATGAATTCCAAATGATTTTAATTAATTAATAACCTCCAAAATTTATAGCGTCATATTTGTATTCAAGTATAAGTATATATAAATATATACATATATAGATATAGAGACGCTTACGTAGTGTTGCATTGAAATTAAAAAATTATTGCAGCTGTCGATTTATAACAACAGCTGTTGTTTTGTTTCTCTTTCTATGCTCCAAAGTTACAAACTTGCGCATGCGTTTAATCAAATTTTCAAATTCCGCGCGAGATGGCGCTGTGCGGAGTAAACAATTGACAGTTGCCGCCATAAAAATTTTAATAATCACAATAATAATAAAATAATTTACTCACCCAAATGACAATCTAGTAAATACTCAAATAATTAAAATAAAATTAATTCAAAAAATATCTTAACTTTTAATTTAAAAAATTTTTTGTTTACGATTTAATTTTTTTATGATTGTAAATGTAGTAGACATACGAGAGTTTTTTAATTACATTTAAAAATATTAAATAATTAAAAATATAAAATTAAAAAAAATACATGTACCAAATGTTGAATTTTTTAAACATGCGTTTTTTAAATTTTTATTTTATAATCATTTTAATTTATTATTTCAAATTTTAAAAAATTGTCAGATGTCCGCTAACTTTACTGTCATAATTTTTTGGTAAAAAAAAGATTTTATAAAAATTACACAAATTTTCTGATACTGAAATTAAGTCATTCAAAAATTTTTTTCATTTTGAATAAATAAATCAAATTTAAAACGAAGTAAAAAACTTTAAAAACTGTTCTTTTGTGGATATTCAAAATTTTTGTTTGTGATTTAAAGTAACTTGTTCATAAAAACATTGAAATAGATGTCTTGTTTACACTGACACTGATCATTCACAATTAACACTATTTAATTATCACTAATTACATACTAAATATTTTTTTAATTAAAACCAATGATAAATTTAATTTAATTGGGATAATAAGTAAATAACCATTTAGAACCTGCTTAGAAAGAAAGTCTTCACTCGCTAGCGTTTGTTTTTTTAACTGGTCTTCTGTATATCTGATAGAAAATTCAAAAACTGCACGGTCGGTAATGACGAGTCAATTATATGGGTGCATTCCGGAGCTGCGAGCAGCTGTAGCGTATATTTGAAAAATAAATTATAAGAAATTGGAGAAAATTTTAAATCGTATATCAAAATAAAATGGTGACAGAATATAATAGAAAAATATTTAACAAACTAGAAAAAAAAAAAAAAAAACACGCAAGTGTTGGAACGAACCTTGGTGGAGAAATAATATGCAGAAGGGTGTCCTAATACATTTGGAGATTTAAGTTAAATTGCTCCAAGTGCATTGCAGCTAAAAAACGTCACTTAACTGCTATTTCCCACCAGACGATGCCAGATGATTTTGCTCAGGAACTTGGAAGTTATTAGCATCAGCAATTCGCAACACTTTACACTAGCACTGAACACTTAACACTCAATGACACCATAGACACTTTGCACAATTTAAATCTTACAAACACTGCATATTTTAATTACACAATGACTATGAGCAATAAATTTTATAGATAATTCCGCGAATTAACTTGTGTTTCAATTTAAACGTAAAGAAAGACTTAGACGCTACTATTGCCGTTGTCGATGATACTGACTGCCGCTATTGGACCGTCAGTTGATACCAAGCAATCGATATTGCAATTATTCGACCGCCCCCACTTTAACAAAAATATGAACGTTGAATACAGTGACACGCAGTGGCGCCAACTTGGCGCGAAATTTTAAAATTAAAATTAAATAATTTCATTAAAATTTATTTGTGTCAATAATTGGGGATTCTACGGTTTCCGTGGCGCCGCTAAATGACCAGGAATCCTTGTAAAACTCGACGAATTAAGACTTTCTAAAAGAATAAAATTTTTTGATATCTTGCTTAGTTTTTGAGAAAAATGGATTTCGAGAAAAATGCGATTTTTTCAAAAAAGTAAAATATTTAATAGATTTTAATATCTTTAATTTTTTTGTATTTTTTTTTCCGGAAAGTGCGTTTAAAGATGAAAATTTCAAAAAAAAAAAACGTCTGAATTAGTCCATTTTTGAAGAAGTTATGGCTATTTGAACAAAAAGTCTTATTTCCACGAGTTCCACTAGAATTCGCGATCATTTGGTGGCGCCACGGAAACCGTAGACTTCCCCCAAACTTTTTTTGTCTTTTCACATTTATTAACACATTAACAGATGACGTTATAGGTACGTTTTAAAAGTGTGTACGCAACTAGAAGAATACCAAGAATTGAAACTTGATATCTTGACTGAGTTCTTCATTACTCATTTACTGTTTGATATGATATAGTTATAAACTAGCGTTATCACTAATTACGAACGTAAATGAATATTAAATACTGAAAATAAAAGTAATAACTTTGTGTTTTATTGTTGAAAAAATGGAAGTTGAGGGTCATACACGATTCCCCAAACATGAGGTTTCATTTCAATGGAAATTAGACGGATTAATGGGATTAATGGAAGCTGCTAGTTTTGATAAACTTGACAAAACACTTAAATCGCCACAATTTTCAGCACGATCACAGTTGAATCTTAAATGGCGTCTAGAGCTACAATTACTAAATCACGATCAAACAGATAACAAAGGATGGGCTAAAATAGGATTACGTTTGGATGATGGAACAAGCGAAGTAAGAGCAGAAGTTACGTTTTTTATGTTGAATAGTAAAAAAGAAAGAGTGTTTGTTCTACCACCATTCTGCAGAACCTGTAAAGTTAGTAAATGTTGGGCATACGATTGTTTTTTTGAAATAGACAAATTGTTAAAAAATAAAGATGAATACTTGTCTGACAACATGGTAACGATATGCGTTGATCTTGTGATATATGACAATGAAACGTCAAGTTTGATTGAAAATGAATTTAAATTTTCAAAACGTCGAATTGTTGATGATCTTGAAGAACTTTTTGACAGTAAACTAAAGAGTGATGTAGTCTTGATAGTGGGCGATAAAAAAATAAAAGCTCATAAAAGTATTTTGATAGCACGTTCTCCTGTACTTGCTGCAATGTTTATGCATAATACAGTTGAAAATAAAAACAATGAAATAAATATTATCGATATAAAAGCTGAAATAATTGAAAAAATGATCAAGTTCATTTACACAGATAAAGTTGAAAATATTGATGATGATGCTGAATATTTATTGGAAGCGGCTGACAAATATCAAGTGCAAATGCTGAAAGAATTGTGTGAAAAGTCACTTAGTAAGTCAGTGACTACTGAAAATGCTGTAAAAATTATGATTTTAGCAGATCGCCATAATGCTAAGCAGTTACTGGAATTTGTTAACAATTTTATAGTTACTAATGCCAAAGCTGTGATTAAAACAAACGATTACAAGTTGATGGAAAAATCAAATTTTCATTTATTATCAACGTTATTCGAAAAAATCGTTGATTTGACAAAATTATCTGATAGCAAATCTTAAATTATTGATAAGACAACTGGTATATATTCATCTTTTTTTATGATATTATTTTGCGTTATTATTTTTATTATGAATATGAATGTAGCAGACACGAGACAATTTATAAATTTGAAATAAAGAAATTGAAAAAAATACATATTTTTCTGAACATGCATTTTTAAAATTTTTACTCAATTATATTTTACTTCTTTCATTATAAAATTTAAAAAACTGTCAATTGTTTGCTACATTTACACTTATATTTTTATTTATAATTATTAAAATTTTAATTATTTTTATTTTTTTTAGGGAAAAACATGATAGCAATTAATTAATGATGTGAGAAGATTTAAATCCGAAATTCTGCTTATTCTAAAATTAATTTTCTCTTGATGATTTTCATTACACAGTTAAATACCTTATGCCCTTTTTTTGTACTTTGATATTCTTCATATTTCAATAATTATTAAATCTATGATATTAATAAGTATTTATAATAATAATATTTTCATATATCAATATATCAATGGTTGGTTATAAATAAGTTATTTAACAACGATAATTTGCATTGAAAATTTCCAAAAAAATAACAAAAATGATTATTATTATTTGAAACGATTTGATTTTTAATTTTTAAATTTATTTTGAAAATTTTATTATAATGATACTTGAAATAGCAGACCTCAATAATTTTTTGGTTCTTATAATAAAATTGCATATTATTAGAACAAAAATTTAGAAATTTTGCTCGCAAATATTTCAAAAAATTCTTCGTATACAATTTAAAAAATTTACTTTTATAGTAACATTGAGTTCGTTAAATGACTGTGAATGTAGCAGACGTCAGACAAATTTAAAATTATAATTTAATAGAGTAAATAATTAATAAGATAAAATTTTTTAAAAATGTGCATTTAAAAAATTTAAAAATAAATAAGTGCATATTTTATAAATATTCTTTTTTAAATTATTTACTCTATTTATTTATAATTTTAAATTTGATGTCTGCTACATTCACACTCGTGTTCGTTGATGTGAAAATAACAAAATCATCAGCTGTCTGCTGATTTCACTCGTCTATTTTTCATTTAAGTGAAATTCTTTTTAATATTTTTATTTTATTATTTATCGTTCTAAATAAATTCCAAAAATACTTGGACGGCTAACTTCAGTATCATTAAACATGAGCGCCAAGCGTCACCATGAGGCAGCACCTAAAAAAAAGGGATAGAAAAGTAAATTTTGTTCGTGGTAGATTTGAATTTCTATGCTCCATAGATACAAACTTGCGCTTGCGACAGATCCAATTTTAAAATTCCGCGCGAGATAGCAGTAAACAATTTACAGTTGCCGCCATAAAAATTTTAATAATCACAATAATAATAAAACAATTTACTTACTTTAACGACAGTCACAAATTTTAAAAAAATGTCAGATGTCCGCTAATTTTTGTTTACGATTTAATTTTTTTATGATTGTAAATGTAGCAGACATACGAGAGTTTTTTAATTACATATAAAAATATTAAATAATTAAAAATATAAAATTTGAAAAAATACATGTACTAAATTTTGAATTTTCTAAACATGCGTTTTTTAAATTGTTATTTTATAATCATTTTAATTTATTATTTCAAATTTAAAAAAATTGTCAGATGTCCGCTAACTTTACTATCATAATTTTTTGGTAAACAAAGATTTTATAAAAATTACACAAATTTTCTGATACTGAAATTAAGTCATTCAAAAATTTTTTTTATTTTAAATAAATAAATTAGATTTTGAAACGAAGTCAAAAACTTTTGAAAATGTTTTTTTGTGGATATTTAAAATTTTTGTTTGTGATTTAAAGTAACTTGTTCATAAAAACATTGAAATAGATGTCTTGCTTACACTGACACTGATCATTCACAATTAACACTACTTTATTATCACTGATCACTAACCACATACTCAATTATTTTTTAATTAAAACCAATGATAAATTGAATTTAATTGGGATAATAAGTAAATAACCATTTAGAACCTGCTTAGAAAAAAAGTTTTCACTCGTTAGCGTTTGTTTTTTTAACTGAAGTATTCTGTATGTCTGGTAGGAAATTCAAAAACTTCGCGGTCGGTAATGACGAGTCAATTATATGGGTGCATTCCGAAATAGGCTGTGAGCAGCTGTAGCGTATATTTGACAAATAAGTTATAAGAAATTGGAGAAAAATTAAAATCGTACATTAAAATGAAATGGCTACAGAATATGATAGAAAAATATTTAAAAAATTAGAAAAAAAAAAAACACTCAAGTGTTGGAACAAACCTTGGTGGAGAAATAATATCCAGAAGGGTGTCCTAATACACTTGGAGATTTAATTTAAATTGCTCCAAGTGCATTGCAGCTAAAAAAAAACGTCACTTAACTGCTATTTCCCACCAGACGATGCCAGATGATTTTGCTCAGGAACTTGGAAGTTATCAGCATCAGCAATTCGTAACACTTTACACTAGCACTCAACACTCAACGACACTATAGACACTTTGCACAATTTAAATCTTACAAACACTGGACAATCTAAAAAACGATCACTATGATCAATAAATTTTATGGATAATTCCGCGAATTAACTACAATACACTGTGCTTCAATTTAAACGTAAAGAAAGACTTAGACGCTACTATTGCCGTTGTCGATGATACTGACTGCCGCTATTGGACCGCCAGTTGATACAAAGCAATCGATTTTGCGATTATTCGACAGCCCCCACTTTTGCAAAAATTTGAACGGCGAATACAGTGACGCGCAGTAGCGCCAACTTGGTGCGGAATTTCAAAATTGAAATTTAATAATTTCATTATAATTTATTTGTGCCAATAATTATATTAATTAAACTAGACAGTATGTTTGAAATTTTTTATTTCCATCAATAATTTATTAATTCTTCTTATTACTTGCGCGGTAAATTAAGTTATTTGAAAAAAAAAAATGTTTTAAATGGGAGAAAAATTAAATATCGTAAATCAAAATAAAATAGCTGCAGAATATGATAGAAATATTAAAATTTAACAAATTTTGATTTTTTTTTACATTTATTAACAGATGACGCTGTAGGCATGTCTTAAAAGTGTGTACGCAACTGGAAAAATACCAAGAATTGAAACCTGATATCTTGACCGTTGAAAAATGAAACCTTTAGTTACTGGCTTCTGCATTACTCATTTACTGTTTGAAATGATATGATTATAAAACCAGCGTTATTACTAATTGCGAACGTAAATTTATATCAAATACTAAAACTAAAAGTAAAAAATTTTGTGTTTTATTGTTGAAAAAATGGAAGTTGAGTGTTATACACAATTCCTCAGACATAAGGTTTCATTTAAATGGAAAGTAGACGGATTAATGGAATTAATGGAAGCTGCTAGTTATGATAAACTGGACAAAACTCTTGACTCGTCACAATTTTCAGCACAATCAAAGTTGAATGATAAATGGCGTCTAGAGCTACAATTACTAAATCACGATCAAACAGCTAACAAAGGATGGGCTAAAATAGGATTACATTTGGATGATGTATTGAGCGAAGTAAGAGCAAAAGTTACGTTTTTTATGTTGAATAGTGAAAAAGAAAGAGTGTTTGTTGTATCATCGGTCTGCAGAAACTTAAAAGTTGGTATGTTTTGGTTTCATGATCGTTTTTTTGAAATAAACAAAATGTTAAAAAATAGAAACGAATACTTGTCTGACAACATGGTGACGTTATGCGTTGATCTTGTGGTATATGATAATGAAACGTCAAGTTTAATTGAAAGTGAATTTAAATTGTCAAAACGTCGAATCGTTGATGATCTCGAAGAACTTTTTGACAGTAAACTAAAGAGTGATGTAGTCTTGATAGTGGGTGATAAAAAAATAAAAACTCATAAAAGTATTTTGATAGCACGTTCTCCTGTACTTGCTGCAATGTTTATGCATAATACAGTTGAAAATAAAAACAATGAAATAAATATTATCGATATAAAAGCTGAAATAATTGAAAAAATGCTCAAGTTCATTTACACAGATAAAGTTGAAAATATTGATGATGATGCTGAATATTTACTGGAAGTGGCTGACAAATACCAGGTGCAAATGTTGAAAGAATTGTGTGAAAAGTCACTTAGTAAGTCAGTGACTACTGAAAATGCTGTAAAAATTATGATTTTAGCAGATCGCCATAATGCCAAGCAGTTGCTGAAATTTGTTATCGATTTTATAGTTACTAATGCCGAAGATGTGATTGAAACGAACGATTACAAGTTCATAGAAAAATCAAATTTTCATTTATTATCAACGTTATTTAAAAAAATCGTTAATTCAAAAAAATCATCTGATAGCAAATCTTAAATTATTGATAAAACAACTGGTATATATTTATCTTTTTTTAAAATATTATTTTGCATTATTATTTTTATTATGAGTAAGAATGTAGCAGACACGAGATAATTTATAAATTTGAAATAAATAAATTAAAATAATGAAATTGAAAAAAAATCCGCGTGCGAATCTTGTATTTTTCTAAACAGCATTTTTAATTTTTAACCAATCACATTTTACTTTTTTATTGTAAAATTTAAAAAACTGCCAACTGTTAGCTACAGTCACACTCATTTTTTTATTCATAATTATTAAAATTTTAATAATTTTTTTTTTTTTTTTAGGGAAAAACATGATAGCAATTCAATTAAAGATGTGAGAAGATTTAAATCCGAAATCCTGCTTATTCTAAAATTAATTTTCTCTTGATGATTTTTATTACACAGTTAAATGCCTTATGTCGTTTTTTTTGTACTGTGATATTCTTTATATATAGAATAATTATTAAGTCTACATGATCCTGAAGTTAGCAGACAATTAGTAATTTTCGGATTTTTTTCTAACAAACTAATTACTAAAAAACAAAAACTGAAACTATGCAGATATAGAAAATTTTAAAAATTACATGTGCAGTTTTTTCAAATTTTTTTTTTTTTTTTTTTTTTTTTATAATTTATTGTTTAAAAAAAATTAAAAAATTATAAGACGTCGGTTAACTTCAGGATCATTAAATCTATGATATTAATCAGTATTTATTAGGGTGTGTCAAAACAAAAGTTTTTTTTTTTTCAAGGTCTGATAGTCTCAAAAATTTTTTTGGGACCTAAAAAAATCCTCCTAAAGAATCAGCTCAATATCTCGAAAATTGAGCTGGCGGTTTCAGGTTCATTTTCCCATTTAAAATAGATGTAAAAAATTTTTTTTTTAGTTTTTCGAAGAAAAATTAAAGAAAAAAAATTTTTTTCCAATTTTAAATTTCACACGCTTATAAGAAATTAAATTCCCTACAAAGATGTCCTCAATAGTCATGCTTGTAACTACAATATCTAAAAAAAGTTACAAGCCCCCAAAGTTAAAAAAAAAAAAAAAATTTTTCTTTTATGTATAATTATTGTTTTTACTTTTTTGTTATTAATTGGTGGTATTTTTTCCTTTAATTTTAATTTTCAATCTCCCATATAATAGCCATTTTTATGCAAGAAATATTTATTAATTAATTTAAAACTGTGACGATTAACTTTTTTTTTTTTGTATTATTTGTGTTAATCACTCGATAAAATAGATTTTTTTATTATTATAATGTTTTGTAACGGTTAAGTGAGGTACTAAAACGTTTAAAATTTGACAATTTCATTGAAGATTTTATATAAAAGATTGAAAATTAAAATTAGAAGAAAAAAATACCACCAGTTAATAACAAAAAAGTAAAAATAATAATTATACATAAAAGAAAACTTATTTTTTTTTTTAACTGTGGGGGCTTGTAACTTTTTTTATATTGTAGTTACAAGCATGACTATTCATGACATCTTTGTAGGGAATTTAATTTCCTATAAAGGTTTGAAATTTAAAAATGGAAAAAAAAAATTTTTTCGTTGATTTTTCCTTGAAAAACTAAAAAAAAAATTTTTTACATCTATTTTAAATGGGAAAATGATCTTGTAAACCGCCAGCTCAATTTTCGAGATATCGAGCTGAGTCTTTAG
Organism: Microplitis mediator; assembly: GCF_029852145.1. Classification (NCBI taxonomy): domain Eukaryota; kingdom Metazoa; phylum Arthropoda; class Insecta; order Hymenoptera; family Braconidae; genus Microplitis; species Microplitis mediator. Next base: position 10,161,321 of record NC_079976.1, on the reverse strand, counting down.
GAGGATTTTTTGTAGGTCCTAAAGGAACTTTTGAGACTATGAGACCTTGAAAAAAAAAAATCATTTTGTTTTGACACACCCTAGTATTTATACTTATAACATTTTTTTATATTAATATATCAATGTGTAGTTATAAATGAATTATTTAACAGCGATAATTTGTATTAAAAATTTTCGAAAAAATAAAAAAAAAAGTTATTCTAAATAATTTGATTTCTAAACTTTTAAATTTATTTTGAAAATTTCATTATAACGATACTAAAAATATCAGAGCGCGATAATTTTTTGGTTTTTATCAAAAAATTGCATAATATTGGAAAAAAAAATTAAATAATTTTGCTCATAAATATTTAAAAAAATTCACCTATGCGATTTTAAAAAATTACTTTCATTAACATTGAGTTCGTTGATCTGAAAATAAAAAAATCATCAGCTGTCTGCTGATTTCACTCTTTTATTTTTCATTTAAGTGAAATTTTCTTAAATATTTTTATTTTATAATTTATCGTTTTGAAAAAATTCAAAAAATAGTCGGTTAACTTCAGTATCATTAAACATGAGCGTCAAGCGTCTCCATGAGGCAGCGCCTAAAGCAAAAGAGAGAGAAAGATAAATTTTGTTCGCGGTAGATTTGAATTTCATGTGAGTGCGCGCGCATCGCTAAATTAAGATGGCCGTTGCGCTGCAGCTAACGAATGCTGCTCGTATTTTATTGAAAGTTTTAATTTATTTTATGACAAATATTAAGTTTATAATTTATGAAAAGTGTATGAAAGTGTTGAAATAATATTAGTTAAGTTCTACAATCATTAATTTCTATTGATCCATTCGTAAAAAAAGTTTGAAATTATTTTTTAAAATTGTAGTGTTCGTTTACCGGGCGACGACGAAATCAAAGTCAGTTTTAAATGTGTCCGTTATCAGTTTTAAAAGTACGATACTGAAATTGCCCGACGTCTAATAATGATTGGACTTTTTTCAAAACGATAAATTATAAAAAAAAATATTGAGTAAAATTTCACCTATAGTTTTTTTAATTATCTATACGTGCATATTTTTATTTTATTTATTTTTTTTATAATTTATTTGTTGAAAAGAAAATCCGAAAATTGTTAAATTGTCGACTAACTCTCAGAATCATTTAAAAGTGCTAATTAATGTGATTTATTATATAAATGTGCGCGTATAGAACGTGAGTGCAATTGTAAGTGAAAAGTGCATTGAATTAAAGTGAGCTTACTTTCTTTTTTTATTGAAAAAATTTCTTTAGAGCAACTGAACCGGTTGCCTGCCAAAAACACCTGACGTTCAAATTCTGGAAATGTGAGTACAGTTTGATTGTTCTGGTATGACTATTGATTTTATTGTCAAAAGACATCATGTCATGTTATCAAAATATTATTAATCGGAGCATTTTTAAAATAATTTTTGGGAAATTGAGTCTTAAAAAATTACTCATTGCATTTTTTTATAATTCAAGAAGCAGAAATTTTTTCGAAATATAGTATCGCAGTACACAGAAAATAAAATAAGAAATTTCCCTGTGTTCGTATAGAAATTTTTTGATGTTAGCATATAGGAAAGTTCACTATGTTGACATACGAATAATCACTATAACAAAAGAAAAAGTAACTATGTAAAACATCCATTTTTTTCTCCGTGTAGAAAATATTATAATGAACAAAAAACCTCCGTATTGAGTGAAGTTTTTCCTAACAGAAAAAAAGTTACGGGCCACTTTTCATAAAAATACATAAGCTTTGTTATCCTCATCCATCCTCATATGAGTCGCAAGTAAAAACAAAATTTTTTTAGGCGCCTGTTAGGATTTTTTCAACTAGAAAACGTCTAATGAACAAAAAACGTTCATATACTGAGGAGTTATTCCCCACAGAAAGAAAGTTACCGGCCACTTTTGATAAAAATACATAGACAGTGTCATACTCCCTGATCGTCCCTCACCTGATGTATGGTCATAAGTAAAAAAAGGTTTTTTTAGGAATCTTTCAGAGTTTTTTCTACAACATCGAGTAAAATAACTAGGAATTTTGCTCTTCGGAGCTTAAAAATTATTTATTGTAATACCAACTGCAGAAGTCTGATTTCAAAGAGGTGTTTGATGGGGGGAAAGTATATCATTCTCGACCAACTATAGTTTAGTCATTCTTTCTCGCACAAGTATCGAAAAATTACTTATCTCTATCTGTCTTTATACATTTCCACATGAATACTTGAATTGACGACAATCGAGCACTACCGTTTCGCTTCGCATTCGAGGTGTGCAAAATTCTATTAATTACTTCAAAAATATATTACTTCTTCTATTGCTCGCTAGGCAGGGTAAAAATCTATAAAAAAGAATCTTGGAAACAAAGTCAATTTTTTCAAAGAAATTTAGAATTGTTATCATATATTTAGATTCTATTCTTGCGCTGTTAGATTTAATTTTAAAAATAGAAAATTCTCGCTACGCTTGACCCTCTGACTACGAATTCGGTTTCATTAAAAAAATGCCATAATCTTAGACTCGTGACATAATTTTAAGCCTGCCAGAATCCCTACACGGAAAAACAACATAGTAGTGGCTACCCTCTGGGAGGGTACTTAGTACTTTCTGTAAAAAAAAGTTTCAGACAGTACTGTATGCTATCTAGACTATATCTACTATTGTCCGGGATAGTACTCAGTACTATCCAGAGAGTAGTGGATACAGTACTGAATAAAATAAAGAATTTAAGTTGTTTGAAGTGGAGGCGTAGGAATAATCATTTCATATGCAATACATCCAAGTGACCAGAGATCAGAATTATGATCAAAAGGATACTCTTCAATAGCTTGTGAATTGCGGTAAAATCATCTCGACCAGGGATAAGCAAATAAATCTACCTTGTCCTTATCAAAATAATTACTATATCTATGTTGTCATTATTTTTTAAATTTATCTCTATTAAAAGAGTTTACCTATTTATTACGACCATAGTTTACATCGAATGAATTTGTTGAATTACTTTTCTCTTTTTAATTTACACATGAAAAATAACCTCTTTCAATGGTTATATTCATTTATTTGTTTACCTGTCAAATTCTTTTACTCTACTGGCCATTCTAATCAACTTTATCACAAATATGCCAAGTTCACGTTTTACTTGCGCTCCAGTGTAACCAACATTATTCTTCAAGCGCTAACCATACATTTCTACAGATTGACGACGAGTGAGAAATACCGTGACTAGGCATTAATTCTTCTCCAATCTGTATGTTTTAAAAGTGTGTGTGCAACTGAAAGGTGGAAGAATACCAAAAATTTAAACTTGATATCTAGACCGTTAAAAAATGTAACCTTTATTTAACTTCAATTACTGGCTTCCTCATTACTCGTTTACTGTTTGATGTGATATAATTATAACCCAGCGTTATCACTAATTACGAACGTAAATTTATATCAAATACTGAAACTAAAAGTAATAAATTTGTGATTTATTGTTGAAAAAATGGAAGTTGAGGGTTATACACAATTCCCCAGACATGAGGTTTCATTTAAATGGAAAGTAGACAGATTAATAGGATTAATAGAAGCTGCTAGTGCTGATAAACTTGACAAAACACTTGAATCGCCACAATTTTCAGCACGATCACAGTTGAATCTTAAATGGCATCTAGAGCTATATTTACATAACCACGATCAAACAGCTAACAAAGGATGGGCTGAAATAAGATTATATTTGGATGATGGAGCGAGCGCAGTAAGAGCAGAAGCTACGTTTTTCATGTTGAATAGTGAAAAACAAAGAGTGTTTGTTGTAGCACCGTTTTGCAGAAACTTTAAAGTTGGTAGATTTTGGTTTTGTAATCGTTTTTTTGAAATAAACAAATTGTTGAAAAATAAAGATGAATACTTGTCTGACAACATGGTGACGATTTGCGTTGATCTTGTGATATATGACAATGAAACATCAAGTTTGATTGAAAATGAATTTAAATTTTCAAAACGTAGAATTGTTGATGATCTTGAAGAACTTTTTGACAGTAAACTAAAGAGTGATGTAGTTTTGATAGTAGGTGATAAAAAAATAAAAGCTCATAAAAGTATTTTGATAGCACGTTCTCCTGTACTTGCTGCAATGTTTATGCATAATACAGTTGAAAATAAAAACAATGAACTAAATATTGTCGATATAAAAGCTGAAAGAATTGAAAAAATGATCAAGTTCATTTACACAGATAAAGTTGAAAATATTGATGATGATGCTGAATATTTACTCGAAGTGGCTGACAAATACCAGGTGCAAATGTTGAAAGAATTGTGTGAAAAATCACTTGGTAAGTCAGTGACTACTGAAAATGCTGTAAAAATTATGATTTTAGCAGATCGCCATAATGCTAAGCAGTTACTAGCATTTGTTATCGATTTCATAGTTACTAATGCCAAAGATGTGATTGAAACGAACGATTACAAGCTCATGGAAAAATCAAATTTTCATTTATTATCAACGTTATTTAAAAAAATCGTTGATTCAACAAAATTAAATGATAGCAAATCTTAAATTATTGATAAGACAACTGGTATATATTGATCTTTTTTTTAAATATTATTTTGCATTATTATTTTTATTATGAGTATGAATGTAGCAGACACGAGATAATTTATAAATTTGAAATAAATAAATTAAAATAATGAAATTGAAAAAAAATTCGCGTGCGAATCTTGGATTTTTCTAAACAGCATTTTTTAATTTTTACCCAATTACATTTTACTTTTTTATTGTAAAATTTAAAAAACTGCCAACTGTCAGCTACAGTCACACTCATATTTTTATTCATAATTATTAAAATTTTAATAATTTTTTTTTTTTTAGGGAAGAACATGATAGTAATTCAATTAAGGGGTTAGGGGTAGTCAGAATTTTCAAAAAATCGATTTTTTTTTTTTTGCATTTTCTTAAAGTATAATATTTTAAAAATATTGTGTGAAAATTTGAAGTGAATCCGACAAATTCTTTTCGAGTTATTTAACAATGACCAAAGGACGCTCGGGTGCTACGTGGCATTCGAGTGCAGGTAGCTAGAAACAGCTGCAAGCAACCGACCTTTCGGGTTTCATTGTCATGAATATCTCCCCATTTTAATGTATTTATAATTATATATATATATATATATATATATATATATATATATATTCACAATTTGTAGGTAGTACAAGAACTGAAAAATAATTTTTGGTTGCCAGTATACCTGTAGTCGTTGCACTGATCAGTCGATAGTTTTGTGATAAATTATTTCTCAAGTGAATTAAATTATTAACCATGGGACGTGATTCTAGAAAGGTTTCAAGAGAACTTCGGAGTTCTGAAAAAATTAATAAGTCGCGTTCAGTCAAAAGAAAGAATGTTTTTAATCCGAAAACAGCCGAACGTGATGAAAGTATTCAGAGTACATCTTCTAAAAAATTAAAACAAAACACTGAAGATGATGTACCTGAAGACAGCAGTACTGAATTTCGAATAATAAATTTTATTCAGGTATTCACTGCAATTTCTGCTCTTATAAAATGTAAAAAATGTGATGGAAATGTAGTGTTTCAAACAGCAAGTACACGTGGGCTGGGATTCAAAATTGTAGTTGCATGTAATAACTGTGGAAATGAATATATTCCTTCCTGTTCTTTCGTTGGGCATTCTTATGAAATAAACAGACGTTTCATTTTTGTAATGAGAATACTAGGAATAGGATACGAAGGATTGTGCAAGTTTTGCGGCCTGATGGACATGCCGTCTTTTTTAGATAAATCTACGCATACAATTTTACTGAAACAGATTTTGAATTGTAGTAAAGCCGTCGCAGAAACCTTCATGACGAAAGCTGTGAATGAAGAAAAGCAAGCAATGCCAACAACTGAAAATGAAGATATAAATCATCTAACTGTATCGGGAGATGGAACCTGGCAAAAACGGGGATATACATCGTCATTTGGAGTTTCTTCTATAATTGGCTATTTTACTGGAAAGATTCTTGACATAAACATTAAAAGTGCATATTGTAAGCTATGTGAGTATTGGAAAAAAAAAACAAATACTGTTGAGTTCGAGGAATGGTATCAATCGCATGAAGATGTGTGTTCTGCTAATCATCAAGGGTCTTCTGGGAAAATGGAGGTGGATGCGATGGTCGAAATGTTTTCGTATTCTGAAACTAAATATGGAGTTAAGTATGCCAACTATATTGGTGATGGTGACTCCAAGACCTATTCAGGAATTATAAAATCAGATCCTTACGAAAATACAACTGTAAATAAAAAGGAATGTATAGGGCATGTCCAAAAGCGGATGGGGAGTCGATTACGTACGCTGAAGAGTAAACAAAAAGGTCTTGGTGGTCGAGGTAAGCTCACAGGAAAATTAATAGACAAACTAACTGTGTACTATGGTTTAGCAATACGCCGGCATTGTGATTCTATTGAAAATATGAAATCTGCTATAATGGCAACCTTTTATCACTACGGCTCGAGTGATGAAAAACCGAATCATGATATGTGTCCAAAAGGCGAAGAATCTTGGTGCTCTTACCAGCGCGCTGAAGCAAGAGGAGAGCTTGATACCTTTTCTCACGATTATTCTCCTTTACCTTCTGATGTTTTAAAAGCTATCAAGCCTATATACGAAGATCTTAGTAATGAAAATTTACTTTCAAGATGTGTAGGTGGATTCAATCAGAATAATAATGAAAGCTTTAACCAACTAGTATGGAAAATATGTCCAAAAACGGTAAATACTAGTTTTACTATCGTACAAATAGCTGCATACGTTGCTATGTGTATATTTAATGAGGGTATAAATTCATTATTAGTCTTGATGAATACACTAGGACTTAATTGTGGGCCTAATTCTCATCGGTATGCAGAAAGAATGGATGCTGCACGTATCAAAGTAGCAGATAAGCGCGCTAATGATAACACCCGAGAAGGTCGATTGCAACGTAGGCACCAGCAAATCGATATTTTGGAAGCTGCTATGTCGGCTGAAGAGCTATTATATGGTCCAGGAATAGATGACTCAGTGTAAGTTATTAAATAATTCTTATAATTCGACATAAATCCATAGCAAAACTTTAAATGCGTTTTTCTCAAAACTATGTTTTCTGAACTGGTGATCACTGTAACTTAAAAACTGCTCGGTAGATTTCAATAAAATTTATTGTACTTTTGAAATACATTAAAAACTCGTGCCTGATCGAAGGATTTTTTTTTTTTTCAAAAATTTCGATTTTTTTTTAACAATAAACTGTCGGTTTTTTTCTCGAAAATTTGAAAAAAATTTCCTGAGGCCGCCATTTTGTTAATTTCGAAAAAAAAAAAAAAAGCTTCGATCAGGCACAAGATTATCTATTAATAAAACTAATTTTTCTTGTCCGATTGATTTTAGATGAATCTCCAAGGACTTATGATGATCACCGCAAAGGACTTCGGGAGGAACGGGCTCTACAAAAACAGCGATAACTTTTTGAATTATTAATTTTTTTTTTTGAAATTTTCGTGAAGTCAAATCGAAACGTGTTCTAATAAAGCTATGTTTTTATTTTTGTCAAATAAAGTAATTAACTACAAAAAAAAAATTATTGAAAATCATCATTTTTTCATACCCCTGAGTACCCCTAACCCCTTAAAGATATGAGAAGATTTGAATTCGAAATTATGCTTATTCTAAAATTAATTTTCTCTTGAAGATTTTCATTACGCAGTTGAATACCTTATGCCTTCTTTTGGACTTTGATATTCTTCATATTTGAATAATTATTCAATCTATGATATTAATAAGTATTTATAATAATAATATTTTTATATATTAATATATCAATGGTTGGTTATAAATAAGTTATTTAACAACGATAATTTGTATTGAAAATTTTCAAAAAAATAAAAAAAAAAGTTATTCTAAATAATTTGATTTTTAAACTTTTAAATTTATTTTTAAAATTTTATTATAATGATAAAAAACAGCAGATCTCGACAATTTTTTGGTTTTTATTATAAAATTGCATATTGTTAGAACAAAAATTTAGAAATTTCGCTCGCAAATATTTTAAAAAATTCTTCGTACGCAATTTTAAAAATTTACTTCTCGTAACATTGAGTATGATACTAAAGTTAGCCGACTTCTAATAATTTTTAATTAAAATTGAAAACTAATAAAAAAAGCAAAATATTTTTAAAAATTGCACCTACAGTCATTTTAATTTTCTACACGTGCATATTTTGATCTTTATTTATTTTTTAAATTAAACTGTTAGGGCCAGTTTTTCAAACCGAGTTTATCTTTATCCGGGTATTAATTATCATTGCTGGTATATCTGTATATTATTAATATAGAGATATTTTAGCAATATTAATTAAAACCTGGATAAAAATAAACTCGGTTTGAAAAACTGGCCCTTAAAAAGAAAATTCGAAAATAGTTAATTGACTGCTAACTTCAGGATCATACATTGAGTTCGTTGGATGAGTGTGAATGTAGCAGACGTCAGACGAATTTAAAATTATAAATCAATAGAGTAAATAATTAATGATATAAAATTTTTAAATTAATAAGTGCTGTTTATAGATGTTGTTTTTTAAATTATTTACTCTATTTATTTATAATTTTAAATTTATCTGACGTCTGCTACATTCACACTCGTGTTCGTTGATGTAAAAAAAAAAAAATCATCAGCTGTCTGCTGATTTCATTCTTTTATTTTTCATTTAAGTGTAATTTTTTTGAAATATTTTTATTTGATATTTTATCGTTTTGAAAAAATCAAAAAAATACTTAGTCGGCTAACTTCACTATCATTATACATGAGCGTCAAGCGTCACCGGGTGGACATCAATAGCCCATAATCCAATTGCCCAGATCTAACATTGGACACAATCCTTTTACCTAGAATTCGTTTATCCAGATTTTTAAAATACAGCATATTTTTTATTCAGACATCCACTTATACAGAGTTTCTTTGACTTAGACATCCGTTAGCACAAACTATCGTTTGCACAAGCATCCATTCACACACGATTCTTTTGCCCAGATTTTGCACGACTCATGATGCGAAGCATCAGAGCGTGCTTTACGATCAAAAAACGCCTCACTTCGGCAACTATTTTGTTATTTTTTCAATATAAATTATATTTAACTACCAAGACAAATAAAGAATCTGGGCAAAAGAATCGTGTGTGAATGGATACTTGTGCAAACGATCGTTTGTGCTAACGGATGTCTAAGTCAAAGAAACTCTGTATAAGTGGATGTCTGAATAAAAAATATGCTGTATTTTAAAAATCTGGATAAACGAATTCTAGGTAAAAGGATTGTGTCCAATGTTAGATCTGGGCAATTGGATTATGGGCTATTGATGTCCACCCGCGTCACCATGAGGCAGCGCCTAAAAAAAAATAGAGAGAAAGATAAATTTTGTTCGCGGTAGATTTGAATTTCATGTGAGTGCGCGCGCATCGCTTAAATAAGATGGCCGTTGCGCTGCAGCTAACGGACGCTGCTCGAATTTTATTGAAAGTTTTAATTTATTTTATGACAAATATTAAGTTTATAATTTATGAAAAGTGTATGAAAGTGTTTTAATAATATTATTTAAGTTCTAGAATCATTAATTTCTATTGATCCATTCGTAAAAAACGTTTGAAATTATTTTAAAAAATTGTAGTGTCTGTTCACCGGGTGACGACGAGACCCAAGTCAGTTTTAAATGTGTACGTTATCAGTTTTAAAAGTACGATACTGAAATTACCCGACGTCTAATAATGATTGGACTTTTTTTAAAACGATAAATTATAAAAAAAAATATTGAATGAAAATTCATCTATAGTTTTTTTAATTTTCTATATGTGCATATTTTTATTTTTTAATTTTTTTATAATTTATTTGTTGAAAAGAAAATCCGAAAATTGTTAAATTGTCGACTAACTTTCAGAGTCATTTAAAAGTGCTAATTAATGTGCTTTATTAAATAAATGAGCGCGTATAGAAAGTGAGTATAATTGTAAGTTAAAAGTGCATTGAATAAAAGTGAGTTTATTTTTTTTTTTATTGAAAAAATTTCTGAAGAGCTACTGAAAGCCGTTTGTCTGCCAAAAACATCTGACGTTCAAATTTTGGAAACGTGAGTACAGTTTTATTGTTTCAGTATGACTATTGATTTTATTGTCAAAAGACATCATGTCATGTTATCAAAATATTATTAATCGGAGCATTTTTAAAATAATTTTTGGGAAATTGAGTCTTAAAAAATTACTCATTGCATTTTTTTATAATTCAAGAAGCAGAAATTTTTTCGAAATATAGTATCGCAGTACACAGAAAATAAAATAAGAAATTTCCCTGTGTCCGCATAGAAATTTTTTGATGTTAGCATATAGGAAATTTCACTATGTTGACATACGAATAATCACTATAACAAAAGAAAAAGTAACTATGTAAAACATCCATTTTTTTCTCCGTGTAGAAAATATTATAATGGACAAAAAACCTCCGTATTGAGTGAAGTTTTTCCTAACAGAAAAAAAGTTACGGGCCACTTTTCATAAAAATACATAAGCTGTGTTATCCTCATCCATCCTCATATGAGTCACAATTAAAAACACAATTTTATTAGGCGCCTGTTAGGATTTTTTCAACTAGAAAACGTCTAAGAAACAAAAAAAAGTTCATATTCTAAGGAGTTATTCCCTACAGAAAGAAAGTTACCGCGCCACTTTTAATAAAAATACAGACAATGCCATACTCCCTGATTCTCCCTCACCTGATGTATGGTCATAAGTAAAAAAAGGTTTTTTTAGGAATCTTTCAGAGTTTTTTCTACAACATCGAGTAAAATAACTAGGAATTTTGCTCTTCGGAGCTTAAAAATTATTTATTGCAATACCAACTGCAGAAGTCTGATTTCCAAGAGGTGTTTGATGGGGGGAAAGTATATGATTCTCGACCAACTATAGTTTAGTCATTCTTTCTCGCACAAGTATCGAAAAATTACCTATCTCTATCTGTCTTTATACATTCCCACATGAATACTTGAATTGGCAAAAATAAAGCACTATTGTGCTAACCTTTCTGCTTCGCATTCGAGGTGTGCAAAATACTATATTACTTTCAAAAATTATATTACTTCTTCTATTGCTCGCTAGGCAGGGTAAAAATCAATAAAATAGAATCTTGGAGACAAAGTTAACTTTTTCAAAAAAATTTAGAATTGTTATCATATATTTAGATTCTATTCTTGCGCTGTTAGATTTAATTTTTAAAATAGAAAATTCTCGCTACGCTTGACCCTCTGACTACAAATTCGGTTTCATTAAAAAAATGCCATAATCTCAGACTCGCAACGTAACTTCAAACCGGAATCTTTCGGAATCTCTTCGCGCACATGGATTGAAAATATCTGTTTCGGTCCTACGTTGTTAAATATTGAACTCTGCATTTCCTAATATTTGTCTGTAGAAAATCACCTGAGGTATAAACTGACGGGATTTTTTTTTGCTTTTAATATTTTGATAAACTCGTTCCCTACTATCAGATTCTTAAAGAGTGATCAAGTTTGAAATTCCTTAATTCAAGTATACGATTCTAATTTTCCACTCTTGGATCTTACAGAATGTATTTCCTTATTAAAAAAGTAAAGGTTCAGAAATTTCGCATTTTTCTTATAAATAGACAGTTTTTTCCGTTTTTCAAAATTTCCCATTTTAATAATCATTTCCAATCCATTACGATATTTAGAAACTCAACCGCTAGATCCTCATTGGATTAATCAATCATAAATAATTCTCATTGCAGGATAAACAAATAATAAGATCTTACAATTAATCATTTATTCGTTATGCAATAATATCTACAATAAAAATACCACATCGTTTGAAAAACAATTTTCGTTACAATTATACAGTAATTTATATATAATAATATCATATTTATATAGGTATTCGTTTTTTTTTTTTTTTTTTTTTTCTATTTTTCTTTTATTTATTTTCCAAATAAGATGAAGCATTGAACGTTCACTTCGCAGTGAGAGTGAGAAAATACATTTTTTTTATCTTTCGATATAAATTCACATTGATTTCATACAGAGATGTTATTGTTTATTTATTTATCATTATCATTATTATTATTATTATTAATATTATTTTATCATTCTTATAATTATTATTATCATTATTTATATCTTACTGAAAAAATTCTGCGTTACATTTCAGAATTCTAAAAGTTACTAGAGCAAAATCGTAGATCGCTTCCATAATTTTTTTCCCAGTCATTAACTCAAGTTATTAATAAGTTTTTAAATATTTATCAGACCTACAATATTCTACTCTTGTGACTTAGTGTCATTTTTATTTTGTTCAATACAACATAAATATATTCATACAGTATATATTTATAATCGATTACATTATTATATATAGAAAATACATATAACAATTATTTAAATGACTCACAATCAATCACTTGTCGTATTATATATATATAATATATATATATTTATATTTTAATAATTAATTACATGATATTTGTATTTTTATTATTATTATTTATACATTTGTTTTGGAGAAAGATGTTATATTTTTAATCCATATTAATATATTCAATAATAATTTCATCTATCTTGTACTCGTACACTCAATTTTTTTAACGGCCTGAGTAAAAAAGTCAATATGCATAAATTATATATCAATAGATGTAACTATATATATACTTGTATATAATTTATACATGTCCATAAAGTTATTTAATTGAAACATATAGAACAATATCGAGATATATATGAATCAATAAAGTGAGCCAATTTTGTACGGATGGTATAATTATATATAATTCAATATATATTTATGAAACAATGAAAAAATTAGAACGTATAATTCATGTTTGTCATTATCAATCGAGTATATGTCAATATATATCCTCATAAATTATATTGATGATGACAGACATAAATATTGATACCAAAAATAAATACTGAAGTTAGCCGACGTCTAATAATTTTTGAAAATTAAGCAAAACATTAAATTATAAAAAAAAAATATTTAAAAAAATTGCACTTATAGTTTTTTTAATTTTCTACATGTGCATATTTTTAGATTTTTTTTTTCTGTAATTGATTCGTTGAAAAAAAAATTCGAAAATTTTTAATTGTCTGCTAATTTCAGGATCATCAAAAAATACAATTAATTATTTTTTTCATTCATAGAAAAAAGTAAAATTAATTTCAATTAAAGTAATATGTCATACAATATATAGTTTTTTATAAAGAAATTGAATAACCCAATAAAATATATGTTTTGGCTAATTTATTTATATTTATCGGGGAATTTTTATAAATAATTATTGATGACTATTTTACTCAGGGTCCGTTAGTCCAAACTTTTAAAATTTTTTTTTACTATTAATAAATACTCGCTTTAGAAATAATAAAGAGACTTAATTTGATGGCTCGATTTTTATTTATCGTCAACGATATTTATTTTGTCGGATCGGTTTGATTTAAATAGTTTTATATTTTGATAATTTAATTAATGGACTTGACTTAGCTCTCACAAACGTCTAAAACTCTTTAACTGTTATTATAATTATTATTATTTATTATTATACTATTAGACACATTCATTCTTAATATAAAAAGCGTTTGGACAGTGACAACGATCGTTTGCACCAATGCTTCGTTATCGAAGGCCTTAAAATCCTTCCATTCAGAAATATATTGACCAAGTATATAATTATTAATATTATTATTAATAGTATAATTATTATATTTATTAGTAGTAATTGTTATATTTATATTATCATAATTATTTGACGTTTCATTAATGAAAATGTTTCTGTAGAGAGTTTTAGAAAGCAAAGATGAAAAAGTCATCGATCGACGCGTTGAGTTTATATCTACGGAATAAAACAATAAATTATTAAAAATAATTATAGTAATAGTAATAGTTAAAAAATCGATCGAGATCATTTTAGAAAAAGGTTTATTATCCGAATTGAGCGGAGTATTGCTGTAGTTTTCAGAATTTTATAATTTTTGATATGTCGAGATTAAATTGAGATAAACTCTTACAGAAAGTTGTCAAATTATAAGGAGATAAATGTATGGGAATGACAATTATTATAATTGGAAACAGCGATTTGAGCAAAAAATTTTTTTGTTTATTTCTTTTTTTATAATTAATATTTTCAAAAATTAAAGGCTGAGTAATGAAAATTTAAATTCTACTTAAACTATCAAAGATACAATAAAAATATATATGAATTAATTTATGGAAAATAAAATTTTCTACAAAATTGTATCTATACATTTTAGCCGTATCATCAATATTTTAGCCAAGAATTTATTTTACACAGAAAAAAATAATTTTTTGTCACGAGAAATATTTTAGAGCATGAATTGAAGAGAAAAATTTTCTTAGGCCTAAAGGAAAGTTTTTTATCTCCAAGAAAATTTTTGTTTTTAATTTATAATGCAAAAATTTTAATGATTCTAAAGTTAGCAGACAATAAGAAATTTTTGAATTTTTTTTTCAACAATTAAAATAAAACAAAAAAAACTACAAATACGCACTTGTAGAAAATTAAAAAAACTATAGGTGCAATTTTTTTAAATACTTTTTTTTTTTTAAATTTATCGTTTTTAAGAAAACCAAAAAATTATTAGACGTCGGCTAACTTTTATTCATAAAATTTTCTTTAGATGAGTAAAAATTTTTCGTGCCAAGAAATTCGTTTTTTTTTGTGTAAAAATTAGAAAAAGTAAAAGAAAAAAAAATCCACTTTCATAATTTTTGAAATTTCAAAAATTATTTTTGCTCATATCAAAGGCTTGTATTTAGTATAATTATATCTTTTCTTAATAAATTTTCGTTAAAAATAATTGTCACCCCTCGATACATTAATGTCAAAAATAAATTTATTACAGTAAAATTTGTATCTACAAGACCAGGGCTGGACGTTTATTTTACGTTTTGGCAAGTGCAATTTATTAGCGTGTACACATTTTATTTCACTTGGTATAACATTGAACAATTAACATCAATTTTTCTATGGTATCACTTATATTATGTATGTATATATATATATTAATTTATCTATAATATATACATCTTGACTGCTATGGCGGTACAATGAATACTCACACAAAAATATTAAGTACTTTAAATTTAACATTAAATATATATTCACAATGGAAAAATTTATATAATCAGAATAGAAGATTGTAAGAAAATATTGTCCAGCCCTTGAGAAATAAGAGAGAGAGAGAGATCTTGATTTTTTATTTTATTAATACTTGTTTTATTTATTTAATTATTAATTTATTTATTGTTGTTTCAATCACGTACATATAATTATTATTATTTCTTTAATCAAAGTTATGGATACTAATAAAGATTTAGCCACTTAAATTACAATAAATATATAGCACCGAGGTACTTTGTATATATTTTTGTTCATCATTTTGATTCAGAGCTGCAGCCACAAATTTTTTGTTTTACGAGTAATTAATCAGCTATTTATTAAGTATTGATTTACATAAGCGATCAAGTCCCAGTTTAAATATTTAACTGATATAAAACCGCGGGTCTTGCCGTCTAGAGATAGAAATAGATTTTTACTTTTTATTTATGGTATTTATGCATAACTGGGGCTCCACCTATTTTTCTTTCACGACTATTCAATTTTTCACATATCGCGGGTAAAATTCAATTAGCAGGTAACGGATTGATTAAAATTTTTTAATTATTAGACAACAAACTGCATTTTCTATGACGCAAACATAATTATACTTCATAATGTATGCAATTTGTCAATACTTTTATCTAGATTTTAATTTTATTATAGTATATTTTAAAGTTTTGAATTGCCAACGCGCAATGTGACGTAGAATGTTAATGAATGAATTGATTGTTAAGTAAACTATCAAGACTAAAGTTATATGTGTAAAGTGTGATAAATGTTATGAAAGGTGATAGTTTTGTCCCGAGTACGCCAACGGCCTTACCAGTAGCCCAGATAGCAAAATGACGTCTTGATGAGTTCTGAATGAGTTCCTCTTTATGATTTAGACGTTTTATCAACATATTTTTTTTTTCCTTCCTTTTTGGCTATCGTCCGGATAGGGCCACGTGCCAGTTATAAACATCTTAAAGAAGTTTTTCTCAAGATGTCGAATGAGCCACCTAGCGAACTCAGTAAGACGTCTTTAAAAAGAGTTCTTTTTTCTGACTTCACAAATAAGACTTCAGTATGAATTTACCATGACGTCTTAAGGAGCTTAAAAAAAAGAATACATTTAGATGTCACAAAACTGACGTCTTATTTATGGATTCTTCAAGAAGTCTTAATTAAGAGTTCTTAAAAATGACACCTTTAAGAAGTCATTATAAGATTTTTTGAGGACGCCTTCAAAAAGGCGTCGTAAAGCAGTCATTCCGACTTGAATTCTGTCTGGGATGATTGATGTTGACGTATTCTGCCTTAGACTACTGCCGTGCTTAGGAGAAGGGCAGTAACTTCACTTATTGCTGTTCTATTTGGCATAATGACAAGTCACTCCAAAATTTCTCTATGCGCAGACAACTCTATAGCATTTCTCTACCTAAAACATCTATCGTAAAATAAAACTATCCTTGAACTGATTACTCCAAAAGATCTCTATTCAGAACAACTCTCCTCAAGCTCAAACTTTACTGCAAAACTTCTATTCAATGCCAAGACTATACAAAATAACGCTATTCATTACAGATTTAACAAGAAAATCATCGGTAACTGATGAAAAAATATGTTACTTAACATGGTAATTTACGTGTTTTTTCAGTTACCAATGATTTTATTTAATGAGTAGTGTTATTTCGGATAGTCTTGAAATTAAATAGAAGTTTCGGAGTAAAGCTTGAGCTTGAGGAGAGTTGTTCTGGATAGAAATCTTTTGGAGTAATGAGTTCAAGGATAGTTTTATTTTACGATAGACATGTTTTAGGTTGAGAAATGCTATAGAGTTGTCTGCGCATAGAGAAATTTTGGAGTGACTTGTCATAATGCCTTCTATTTAACTAATGTTAAATTAGCATTGGTAAGACAGAAAAGCAGTAAGTGAACTTACTGCCCTTTTCCTAAGCACGGCAGATTATCTCTCTACTAATACGACCCGAGTCAAAACTGGCAGTAACTGGAGGCGGATATTAACTTATTTCCTGCATCTATTTATATCCGGAGTTTATATTATTATTCAGCGATAAAATAACCAGAGTATGTCAATTTAAATTCTTCAGTTTGTTGTTTACTTCCGCGAACTTTAGACAAACCTTTCATGCGCCACCGTCTATCTCCCTTATTAAGATAAATTATTTGAAATGATTCAAAACAATTTGAATCGTCTAATATATAGATATACACATAGCATGGAGTAAATCATTTTTCTTAATCAGGGCTTACAGATAATTAAATATCATGTGAAAGTGACAATACATAAATGTATCAGCTCTACTTTTTAAACCAAGAGTACAAAGTTCAAGCCACTAGTTTTTATTTTTTATTTACCACTCTGATTTTCCTCAATTAAATCCACCCCAAAACTCAACGGATAAAATAAATGAATTTACGGAAATAAAAATTAAAAACTTTGAAAATAGATGGAGCCTTAAAATATCATAATTACCTTATTTTAAAAATTTATATTACTTAATTTGATTAACTGTTGAACGGATTCAACTTTTAATTATTTATTTTTTGAATTATATATAAAATCAACGCACTTATAATTACATATTATTGCATACTACACGCGATTAGTGGCTCCAAGGCCAAATAATTAAATAAACATCAAAATGTCATTGGATGCCAGATTATTTTAAACATTTTAACCATCGAAATTATTTTTCTCTCTCTCTTTCTCTCATAAATCATTAACTTTTATTTCTTTGTCTTTTGATTTTATTGAGATCTCATTTTAATATTTATTTATAATTTAAACTTTGATTAAAATCAATTTGTTGATTATTATTTTTTAAAATGTTTTTCTAATTTTAAAATATCAATTGGCACAAAATATTATTGTAAAATGTTATTGTGCGTGGAAACATAAGTCGTAAATTGCCCTTAATATTATTTAAAAAATTACCCTTGTAGATTTAAATGATTACATTGAATTTTCTTTACATATTTGATTTTATTCAGACTGACAGATTAATACGTAATTATGACTTTTTTTATTTTTATGATTATTGTTTTTATTTATTATTAATTATTTATAAATTTTAATTATTATTATTTTTGTGTGTATGCATTTTAAGAATTAGTGCTATTTTTAATCATTATTTTCAGTCATACTATTTATTATATATATATTAATCACTCACAGAACGGATTTTAGATACATAATACAATAACATGAAAACGACGGAGATTTAAGATAAATAGATTAATTAATTAGTTAAAATACACATTAATTTATTTATACTTTAATATGAATGTGCACTGGCGGATTATTTCCGGTATTTTTTACTTTTTTTTAATTCATTTCAATCTAGAGCATTTTAATAATACAGAGATAAAATAATGCTATATATTATTGTGAATATAAATTATTTGATTATCGATTATTTTGTAAAACCAATTTCGCGGTTATTTGGTTACGGAGTCATTTAAGTCACTGAAGAAAAATTCAAATTTAAGTGAATAATTTTTAGAGCGATATAGATAAAAATATAACAGTATATAAATTAATGTAAATTACAATAATTATTTGTGACCGAGTTAAATTTACGAGAAAATTTACTAAAAAAAAATTTGATACATGACAAATGTACAAAAAATGTATGAGAAATTTGTACATAACAAAATTATATAGATACATTTTTATTAAAATTTCTTTTTGAATTTTGAAATTAAAAATTTTTAATGAAAAATATTTTCAAAATTTATAAACCGACTATTGACAACTCAAATTCTGGTTTAATTATCAAAGATAATGAAAAAAATGGTTCCATGACAACTGATCCCCAAAAAGTGATCACACAACAATTGATCCCACAGACTAAAACCAACTGACAACTGGTCCTACTGACATCTGATCTAATTCATTATCATCATCACCAAAACCTTTATCTTCATCATTTTCAACCGAATGTCGATGAGATCAGACGTCGGTGGGATCAATATATCGGGATCACTTGTGGTATAAAATTGTTGGGATCAAAATTAAATTTCCTAAAAAATTGTACTCATACATTTTTATCGTACCCATAATAATCAAACCAAAATTTCGATATAAAATTAAAAATTTTTTTCGAAATCAGTATTTTTCAAATTTATACATCAAGCATTTAAAATCAAAATTTCAAGTAAACTTTCAAAGTTACATAAAAAATGTATGAAAACAAATTTATAAAGAATTAAATTTCCTTAATATTTGTATTCATCCATTTTTACATCTCGACTAGTTTAACAAAAAATTTCCATAGCAAATAAAAAATAAAAATTATTTTTGAAAAATCTTAGCTCTAAAAATTATCTAACTAAAATTTAAGTCTTAATCAATATTATTTTAATATTAATCAAGATGTTATAAATTTTGAAAGTGGAAATAATTCTCACCCCAGTATTTATTTAACTATAATAATAATAATATTAATACTTATTATTATTATTATTATTATTATTATTAAAAATCTCCATCGTTTGACAATTAGACTAACTAGTTCTAAATATTTACATCAATTCCTTGTAGAGATAGCTATTACAGTTTGAAAGATACAGACCCGTTATAACTAAAATCCACATACACTTATCACAATCCCAATAAAATTTATATATATATTTATATATATATAAATATATTTACAATAAATAATAAATATATAAATAAAATAAGCATAAATAATTTAAAAACCAGGCAGTGAAAAATAAATGAAGAGTGAAAAATAAATAGATAACGATATTCTTTGGCACGGGATTAAGGATAAATATAAATGTTAAATGTTAAATATCATAACTGTTCTTCATTAAAACTTTCTTATCTATTTTAAAGTCAACGATTAAGTTACCAGATTTAAAAGGCACTTGGCTTATTTACAAGTTTCTTCTCAGTAGCTTTCATTTTTTTTTCTTTTTTTAATTATACGTCGCTACTCTTGCAATATTTTTTGGTAGCATCTGTTTGATTTAGTAGAAAAAAGACTTGGACTTGCCGTCTTTATTTTAAATAATACCATTAATTGAAGAAAATAGTAATTGTTAATTATTAATTATACAGAATAATATATTCGATACTGTTTTGTTTTATTTATACTATATTTATATATATGTATATATTTTTGTTTATTACATCCACAGATTTATTTTCATTATTCATATTAATGTTTTCATTTTTTATACATCGGTTCTGTTATTTATGTCTTTTTCAGTGGGGTCATTGACTTTAGTCACGATTATTTTTTATTGTTATTATTATTATTATTTTATTATTTATTTATTTATTTAGAAAATTTTAATCCAGTGCCTGAATTATTTTGTCCGGTCAAACGTTTTAGTTTCCAAAATATGGTAATTTTATAATTACATTTACATATTTACTAATGTCAAACTATAATCATTCATTACAACTCATATATTCTTAAAATCTATATAAAGGTGGCGCAAAAAAATTGATAATTAATTTTTTTCAATTTACTATTAAATTTTTTTGTTTTAATTATTTTAAGAAATTCCAAAAATTAGCATTGGAAAATTTTTTAAGGTCACGGAATTCAAAAAATTTTCCCTTTAAATTATAAATTAAGTTCGTGCAAGAATTTAAAAATTTAAAAATTTGTTTTTTTTTTTACGCCAACTTGATATATTTATATAAATTTACATAGATATTTTTACTGTTTATTTTTTTCTATATTTACTATACATAAAATATGTGCGCAATGTGTTGATATAATTAAATTATCGCCTTGATAATACTGATTCATTGATTTTAAGCCGTTTTAAGTTTATAGAAGACATTATTATTTTTTTTTTAATTAAAAGTTTTTTTTTCTTCCAGATTTAATTGCTAATTTTTTTTTTAAGTAACAATTAGGCATTACCACATCGCGTTAAATAAACTTACTGAACGGATTCAGTTACATTATGCATTACATGTACAAATAATTATTAATTAATTAATTGATAAAATTATTAAAATATTTTGTGTGAACAATTAATAATGATCGCACGTTATTGGAAATCAGCTTCGGTTATTTAAAATTTCAAGATTTATTGCAACTTGATAAAAAATAACAAGTAATCATTGATTATTTAATTATTTTACAACCTTACTGTCAAAAACTAGTTTCCAAAAAAAAAATTACAGAGTCTTATAATGAGAGAATGAATTTGTTGTAATGCATAATTAAGGTACTTTTAAAGAACATTAAACCAGCTGTAGTTAAAGAAAAAAATTAATAGGTAATACTAATTAGTATTGCTTATAAAGATTTTTTTGAGCGAGAGTTTAGATGTAAGCTAGATAAATTTAAATTTTGAGCAAAATTATGTATTAATAAACCTAGTTGAGCAGTAGAGTAAAAAAACGATTAAGATCCAGATATTGCATAATTATTAAATGTAATAAATTTAATTGCCAGATAATTTTATCTACAGCTGATCAGTTCTTTATAAATTTTTTTAAAAATTCCACTAACAATATTAATAGTAGAAGTTTATATAGAAGAATATATAACAGAGTAAGAATCATGCTGTATATAGAGATAGACATAGATGGCAATAGATAGGACAATAATACAATTTAATTAATTTTTCCGACAATTAACATTAATTTTTTTTAAAAAACGTTTGCTGATAGTACTTTTGTTTCTCATTTACAATATTTTGAGCACATTCCTCAGGTGTATAAACCACGCTACACTTTCTTTATCGAGTTGAACCGCTTAAGCTTTACAATAAAACTCAAATAATTCGACTAAAAATTAAATTTATAAATTTAAATAAATTTTAGCGGCGCAACTCTTGGTACGGGTCTGTACAAATACATAATACCTCATACCATTTAATTACATCACATATTTTTGATACATATTTTAAATTAAATATATATATCAGTATTAATTGTTTTGTTAAATATTTTTCTGTGACGTGGAGGGACTCGTTTGTACAATCCATGCAAATTTTCGTTACTATTTTTTTTCATTGCTTCGTTATAATCGCAATTTATATATGCTAATTATTATTTTATATCAGCCTCCAGCAAAAAATAATAAATTAGCACCTTATGAACAGGGTTGCTAATTAATTATCATATAAATAATAATTTGTGATTTAAATATTTAAATTTATTTAAAAGTATAATTTAAAATAATAAATAATTAACAAAATAATTGAATGAATAATACAATACTTAAATATTTAATAAATTATCATTTTATTTTCACTCAGTGTTAATATTATTAATAGTATTAAATTAATCAGTTAATAAAATAATTATCTAAATAGATAAATAAAAAAATCATAAATTATATAACTCGATAAAAATAATATCTAAATATTATAACTGGCAAATATTATTTAAATTTATTATTAATAAATTTAAATTATCACAACATGCTAAATAATTAATTTACCTAAATAAATAATTTAATAAAATTTTTATTTTTAATTTATTAACATTATTACCAATTACTTAAAAACAATTCATAATTTATAAATATTTTAATTATTTATTTTATAATTAAAAAAGTATTTTATTGATAATTAATTACTTTAGCAACCCTGCTGTTAATTATGCCAATTATTTATTTTTATATAAATAATTATAACTGTGAAATATCTAGATTTATAAGAATTATATATAATAATATAGTACACAATTGTTTATATAAATAGTTTCCGTAACAGTATTGTCATAAAATGATATGTGCTAATTTTGTTACCCACTATAAATTTAAATTAGTGAGACTTTATAACAAATCTTATTACTTATCTTAATAAATAATTATCTATTGCTGAAGGCTGTTACTTTAAATAAATTAATTTAAAACTTTTTAATTATTCGTTAGCGCGTGGCCGGATTTTATTATTTTAAAGTTAATAAATATTTTTGATTTATTATTTTTTAAGAGTAGCTTGTAAGAGAAAGTTGAAAAAAAGTTTAGCGTGTTAAATAATAGTATATATACATGTATATATAGATATATGATTGGCACTAGAATTGTCAAGATGAATTACTTTACATCAAACAAGATGGAAGAGTATTTAGATTTTCTAAGTCTTGATCATGCCTGGACTTTCAATAGTCTTTTAAATTATAATTTAAATAATAATAATAATAATAATTACACTGATAGAAAAAATAATTTTTTATAAAAAAAAATATATTATTGGTAAAAAAAATTAAATTTTGACTGAAGAAAATCCAACTTTTTTTGTAGCAATTTTTAATGAAAATAAATTTTATTTGCTACCAAGAAAAAAACGTTCGAAAAAAAATTTCAATGAATTCTTTTAGTTTCGATGATAAAAGAATTGATTAAATTTTTCTGTCATGAGTAGATTTTTAAAAAAATTTACTACAAGTTCAATAATTTCTGGAGTCAAAAAATAACTACTGAAAGTTAACAATAAATTAATTTCTGGGATCAAAAATGTATTCTTTCTCTCAATGAATAATAATGATGATGATCATGATGATGATGATGATGATAATAAACAGATTTTTTTTTTTCACTTAAAAAAATAGTTAATAAGATCATTAACAATTGATAACAATATAGCAAAGATTACGTCTACGGTTGGCAAATCTCTTGAATAACAATTTAGAGTTTCATTAATCGAAACTTGATATAAATTTATTTATTTTTTATTATAATAAATAAATTAATTATATTTAACTGTATGATACATTTACATAATTTTTCACTACAGCCTCTAGCTAATTTTAATCAAGCCGAATTTATTACACAATTTATATTTTTATTAATTTTATAATCAATGCAACAATGTCAGAAATATAAGATACATATACATAGATTCATATATATATATATATATACTTAAAGATTGTTTTTGCAAGAGCCTCGCCACGTAGAGTCGCGTAAGGTAGAAAAACTAAATAATCAATCACTCAAAAAATTAATATTAATATATATATATTTTTTTTAATTTTTTTTTTTTTTAATTTAATTTTTTAAATTATCTATACTCTATCTACGAATTTTGATATTATCTAGTTTCACGCAGACAGTAATTATTTTAATATGTACAGTCATGTACATGTTTTTAGATTTATCTGTACATATGCAATCAAACCATGCAATCGACATATTTATTAATAATAATAACATTAATATTCTTCAGTTAATCGTGTGTTGATTTTTTTTTTTAATAAAATTGTTGATCAGCTAAATTTTAAGTAAAAAAAATTTTAATGGTTTCTTCAAGTCGAGAATAATTAATAGGGTTTTTAATGAGTGTAAATGTAGCAGATATCAGGCAAATGTAAAATTATAAATAAAGTGAATAATTAAAAAAATAATATTTATAAAAAATGCACTTATTAATTTTTTTATTTTTTTAAATGCGCATTATTTTTTTAAATTTTATTTTATTAATTACTTGCTCTATTTATTAATAATTTAAAATTTGTCTGATGTCTGCTACATTCCCACTCATTTTTTTTAATTGTTCAGAATAAAAATTAAAGTATGTAATTATTATTTTGCCGTAAAATACATATGTATATATAAATATATATTGAACACGAAAAAAATTTTAAAATTCTTAACAAAAATTTTTAAAAGTAATTTTTATAAAAATACAAAAAAAAATTATTTTACATTTTTGATTATATAGTTTTGTATAATATTAAATTTTTCACATAAAATTCTAGTAAGTATAGTCTGTAATATAATTTTTGATTTATAGTTAAAGTTTGATTGTTTCGATTAAAATAATAAAAAAAAAAAAAAACCAATTATTTAAATTTTGATTTTACGTAGGAAAGTTTTCTAAAAATTTCATAGATAATTTGAGTACGTTTTTTAAATCCGGTGATAAAGACCGAAATTGCGTGTTCTTAATTATTTATTCATTCTACGTCGTTTCGTTAGTTTTATTCCAACATCAGGTATCTATTGGAACAATACACATTGTTATGAAAATTATTATTTAAGAAACATATGTAAGTAAATTTCTATTTTTACTGAAAAAAACATGAAAATAATATTCATAAATTACAATTAACCCTAATCGGTTGAACATGGGTCGTTTGTGTCCATGAATTTTTAAATATTCTACTGTAAACAGCCTACATGGCTGCGGGTTTTGATGAAAATGTTTATTGAAAAAGGGATTTTTGGGGCTAGCAATAACTCTATCACATACTTAGAAGTCCAAAGAAGACCTAAGAATTTATTCAGATTTTCCCTTACACGTTGAGAAATTTATGGTAACCGTTCCTAGTACGTTTATGAAATATCATCCCATAGCGTTATGGTAATGATTACTTGAAATTATAGGGTATAGGTCCATACTTTCTGGGAAAAGTTCCCATAAGTATGGGAACAATTCCCATCATTATGGTAACAGTTCCCATATTACTATAATATTATAGTAATGATAACTATAATATATCTGGGTGCCGTTCCTATAATCAACATTTCAAAGAAACCGGTTATCATTCATTATGGGAACCATCCTCATAATATATTGTAATTGTTACCATAAATTTCTTTCCGTGTACAGAATAACATAATTAAATGTGCGGTGGCCGCTAATGACCTATGTTCAACGTTTACGGGTGCTGAAAACAGCGACACCGGATTAGGGTTAAAATAATATGTATAATACCTTGAACAATAAGTCAACACAAAGTCATTGGATTTATTATTGCTGACTATCTTATTCATACGTTGGACTAAAACCAACGAAACGTCGTAGAATGAATAAATAATTAAGAACACGCAATTTTTGTCTTTATCACCTGATTTAAAAAACGTACTTGTAATAATAACAAGACCTGATTTTTTTTCAAAATAGATAAACATCGAGAATTGATAAATTCAAAATTTAAAGTAACTACTGCCATTCAAATGAACAGTTAGCGCGTTTAAAATTTTTTAGTAAAATTAAAAGTGACCGGTTTAAATTTTATTAATAAATAACATAATTTTAATTTTTAGTAAATTAATTAATTTAGCTATGAACCTCACGCTTAATTTAAAAATATTATTATTATTATTATTAATATTATCTTTGCTAGTAATTATCTCATGCATTCCCCATTAAATAATTAACAAGAACAACAAAATGAATTTATTAAATAAATAAATAAATAAATATGTATTATTATTATATTAGTTAAATTGTCTTGTCGACAATATTTGGAAACTTTTTCGTATAATATATATTATTATATATATAACGGACAATAATACACTCTTTATTTGTTACTATTATTATTATTATAATAATTATTATTATATAGTATTAGTTTGTTATCATGCACGTGACTACATATTTATTTTCTCATAGTCAATGGACGTGATTTGTCTTTCGTATCTGGAAATTTAACGTTATTATTTATTATGTATATATATTTTCATTGAGAATGATTATCCGTACTAAGACATTGATAAATTATCATTATTTATTTTTTCATTTTTCGATTTATCTCAATAAATTTCACCCTGTTATCTCATGTTTTCAAACACATTGTACATCGCAGCATTTTTTCAATTAAAAAATTTTTTTTTTTTTTTTTTCTTCATTCTTATTATTATTGTTATTTTATTAGACCGTTGAAGGCAACAACGTTGCACTCGAAGATCGATGATAATATTGTATGATGTTAGGCCAATTTATTCTTGATTGATTGATTGATCTTGTTGAGGAATGTCTAATATTATGATTACATCACTCTTCATTTTATTCTTCAGTGAAATTATTTTATAATCATAATAATAACAATGACAAGAACGATAACAGCGACGTTTTTTTTTTATTATTATTTTCGTCTTATAACCACATACTGATAACGTACCCATTGTCTTTGTATTTATCTATATTTATATTTATAAATAATTGTAACCTTCGTTAGGGAACCAAAACTTGGTGCATTTTTAAATCCTATGGCGGTCTTAATCTTGTAGGATTGTGCCACAAATGATTTGCATTTGGATTTGTCAAGTCACTGTTTGATGATAATTTTTGGTACTCTTGAATTTCAGTTGTGTTATTATTATTATTGTTATTATTAATATTATTATTATCATTAATATTATTATTATTATTAATATTATTATCATTAATATTATTATTATTATTATTATTATTATTATTATTACTATTATTATTATTATTATTATTATTATTATTGTTATTATTATTATTATTATTTTGTTGCGTACGAGATTGTTTAGACGTTTGTTGTTGAGCTTGAGGTTTTTTAGATTCCGTTGAATCGGGTAAGGGTATTGGCCGATGTGATTTCATGTGAGCACTTCTGCTTTTCACTTTGTTGAAAATTCTGTGAATTTAATAATAAATTATAGGGGTTATTATATAATACTTCTATATTTTTTTGAATGTACGATTGAGTTTTATGCGATTTAAAGCATGAGGCAGAGCTCATTCAATTTGAAGCAGTGAAAATTTTATTGGTTTATTCAGCACCTTTCTGGGTAATCAGTGAAATTTAAGTAGATTCAGTGAATTTTCACTGTGAACTCTGATGGGTTTTTAAATATACTGATAAATCTAGATTTAAATGACCGCTAGAGCTACTGCGTAAATCAGGCTTTTGGTGTGAATTAGTGAGACTTTAACAGGAATTTCACTGATTCAAATTTGGAGTACAGGTGCCATAAGGGCGTATCCTAGCATAAGATACCATTAAAAAGGCATAAAGGCGTATAAAAAAATTTTTAACGCTAATAGATTTAATTTTTATCTACGAGTATAAAAATAATAAATTTTGAATTTTAATTTTTTATGCGCCGTTATGGTTCTTGGAATAGATACCAGTTATCATAAGGGCGTGCACAAAAAAAAATTCTCGACTGAAAGTAAATATTCTTGATTCAAGAAAATTGTTTTGAAAACCTCAACTCTCTCGGATAAAGTAGAAATTTCCTCTGACCAAGACGAATTCTCTTGGCTCAAGAAAATCTTCACTTGGTTACCGAAAACGTTTGTCTTCCAAAATATTTTCTTGACTCAAGATAACTTTTTTTTCTGTGTAAAAATTTTTTTTTGTAGGAACCATAAGGACGTAGGGTAGAGGTAGCATTTGTGGCCACTGCTCCATTTTTGGACATTTGATACTTCATTTTAATTAATGAAAAAGTGTAAAATAAAATTTTCATTTTAGTAGTGGGATAGAAGTATCTTTAAACATATTTCAAAAATTGATTATGTTATTGGGTCTTTTACAAATTATTTAATTTTAATTTTTCAAGTGTCCAAAACTGGCCCTAAAGTGACCAAAAACAGTACCTTTACCCTACTTCAAAAATTAAAAAATTGGTAGTCTATCATTTGTGTGCTTGTAAATAAAAATTACATCGATGTAAGAAAAAAAATTTATATGCCCTTATGATTTTCGAGTGCCATAAGGGCAGGTAATTATCTATACGCCCTTATAGAGCTTTTTTAACACAATTAATTTTTATGAAGCATTACAATAATACTTATCATTGTACAGCAATTTTTTTATTCTGTTCGAAATTTTAACTTGTTTTAATAAATAATTTAAATTTAAATCCTACATATTTTGAATAAAAAAATTACAACCATTGTTTTATATAAATATGACTTTTTAATTTTAAATTATCAAAGACGATTACTACTATTAAAAAAAGTTCATTATCTAATTAATGATCTCGTTATGTTTTCTATTATGAATAAAAAGTTAAATCTTTAATTCCATTATTTTAATTAGAAAATTTACTGACGTAATTAAAATTTTTCGAGTAATGAGTATTACGTTAAAACTTTAAATTGCCAAAAAAATTGTCTGACACAATTTTGCAACTCGAGTTAATTTGATGTCTAATAAATCTTTAATTAAAAAACCGAAAAAAAATTAAATTTTAAATTTCAATTAACGACAGGATTTTTTTATTTTCATAAAAAAGATTTCGAACATAGCAAAAAAATATATGTTGGTGTCATATATATTTAGTAATTTGATTATAAAAACATTAATTCATGCAAATTAACTGACAATTGATTCATGCATTTTAATTTTCCACAAATAATTTGGGAAATTGTTGCATTTAAAAATATATTAAATAATTAATGACGAGCTAAAATTTAATACTACATATATATCAAGTGCGAAATATGCAAAAAAAAAATAATTGCAAATAAAAAATAATAAATAAAGTCGAGTATACATACAGTAATTAAAAAATTATGAACCTGAATAATGAATGCATTCGACTAAATCGATGCGGTTTCGTTAATTAAACTATTTAAATTATCGTTGCAGCTAATTATTATTTAATTATTTTATGTAGCCCTACCAGCTTCAACAACTAAGCAAATAAATTTAACGGGATTTTTTTGTCTATCAAATTTAAATCCAATTTCATTAATATTTATAACAAATTATAATAAAACAATTTTTAAGTATCGTTAATAAAACTACAGCTTTAGAAAATTAATGTCACTCGTTCCTTGTATCGAAATCGAATTTATTTTCATGCGTGACTTGGAACGTGAGTGAGGTAAGAGACCCAATATCCGATCACTTTTTTGTGATGTGAGATAAGTTTGGAAAAATTAGTAAATAAAATACAAGATTTTTTTTTTATGATGAAATCTTATAATAAAATTTTCGTAAAAATTCATAAACTATTTTATGGAATTTTACTAAATTAAATTAAATCTCAGATTTACATGAAAGTTCATAGAATTTTATAAATTTTTTTTCTCGCAAGCGAAGTGAGAATCATTACAATTTTATAAAATTTCATAAATTTGTTGGAATTTAATTTTACAAAATTACTTTCCCTGGGTTATATTTTTATTTTAGTCTATTTCGACTCTAATAGCAACGTATTAGTTCGAAACATCTAACAAATAAATCCTGTATAGGGTAACTCGACCAAGAAATAGATTACCCCTAATAATTTGATGAAAAATAATTTGATAAATTTCACTAAATATGTTATACATTTTTTTTAAAAAGAACCGAATTTCTGATGCTAATTTTTGATTAGTTCTGATAAATCAACTTTTTTTATACAGTCAGACTTACCCTATACAAAATCGTATAATACACACCAAGGGTGGAAAGTAGAAAATTCCAACCCGCATGCATAATTGCCTACCCAAGCCAAAGGTGAGGGCAACAAACACACGGATTGGAACATTCTACCTTCCTCCGTGGTGTGTATACGATTTTGGACCAGATCTACACTTGAAAGTTTAAATTTTTGCCTCTGTTTGTGGGAAGAATGGCGCATGCGCTAGTTTATATCATTTGTTTTTCTCATAAAAGAATAGTACGACTTTCGTCCCGGGTGGATCCGAATCACGGTAAATTATCGTTATTTACCGTATTCTGTCGCAGTTTGCCGTAAAATAGCGTATTTCTACAGCAAATTTGCCGCATGTTACGGCAATTTACAGTAACATACGGTGTTTTATGGCGAATTACGGTAAAGTGCGGTAATTTACCGTAATACGCGGAATTTTTACCGTAAACGCCGTATACTTTTTTAAAAATCTTTTTACAGTTTCAAAGTACAATACTTCACTTTACGGTAAAATACCGCAATTGGGCCGTAAATTACCGCGAATTTTTGGTTAAAATGTCGTACGTTTACCGTAAAATACCTTAATTTACTGTAATTCGGATCCACCAGTGGTCCCTCTAAACAGAGCAGGAATTTAAACTTTCGATGCATGTATGGTAAAAAAATTTATTGAAACCGGTACTGTAAAGTTTTCAGACTGTCACGATACTTGTCTAGTTATTTAACGATTAGGTTAGAATAAAGTATAGCAATGTCAGCATTAGTTTTGCACGCGAAACTCGACGGTAGCCATACAAAGAAGCTTCCAATCACAATAATTTACTAGATCAGATAATTGTAAATAGTAAAAACTATAATAGACATTTTGCCAATTTTAAATTCTTAGATAAATCAACCAAAAAAATTATTAATTCGGTTACAGTTGATCAGACTAAAATTTAACCAGAAAAAATTAAAACTTTTGAAGCCTGTAAGCCTCTTATGCGCATTACGTTAACAATACTCGCTGCTTTACGACAAGAATATAAATCTATATTATATAAAAATGAATCGGCTATTAGATTTTTATTTGAGTTGGGTATTGGGTCTGTTACCTTAAGTCTATTAAATAAAAAATAATATTACAGACGGACGTTATCTGCGATATTGTGGGAATGTAGAATTTATAATTAGAAATTATAAGACTTACTTCCCGCAAATCTTGCAGGGGTAATGAAGTGGGGTGGACACGGGTAGTTGTTGCTCAGAACTAATGTGAGTTTGTGAGTTGGTGTTGACTGTGGCGTGCCCGGTATTGCCGGATATGCCGGTATGGGTGCTTCCGGCCATCGTTACTGTTACACTTCCGCTAAAGCTCTGACAACACAAAGAAAACACAAAGCCAAAATAAACAACACAAACACAAAACTAACAATGGGAAATATACAAGAATTTAGTAGTTTTGTAATAATAATAATAATAATAATAATAAAAATAGTTTTAAATTTATTGGCGGGTAATTTTAAGCGTAAGGAAGAGACACAGCGTAACGACATGCGACATTTAAACGTTCACATGTACATAATTATAATAATAATAGTAATAGTAATTGTGTTGTTATTATAGGTCTTTATATATTTAAAATAAAATATAAACAACAAACAAAATTAGCAAATTTAAAGGGTAGATTGTTGTTATTTATGGGATTTAAAAAAAAATTTTTAAATATTAAACTTACATCAGAACAGTCGTAGGCAGCGAATAGCCTCAATTGCCCTTCACTGGTTGTTAAAGTAGCGGATGATTCTCTTTCGTTTGTCTGCAACTAAAAAAATATATTATTCTTATTATTTATTCATCATAGTTCGAGATCGCGCCCTCTGGGGGCGAGCTTTAAAATTAATGCTTGAAAGTTTATGAACGATTATTAATATTCTAGTATTTTTACGATGACTTATGTAATTCAATTTAATAATTTGGAGTTTTGGGCATAAATTAAAGCTCATGTCGCCTAATTATAAGTTGATAGCCTATTAGGATGTCGTAAGGACGTATCTTAACTAAATTACCATTGGAAATGTATAAGGGTGAGGAAGAAATTTTCGTTTTTCATTCATGCATTTTTTATTTAAAAATATAAATATTAAAAAATATAAGTTTGATTTATTTTTAATTTTTTTACGCGCCCTTATGATTCCCTAGAAAGGCACCAGGAACTATAAGGGCTTACACAAAATTTATTCACTCATAATTGATATATTTTCTTTCTTGCCGCGCTCAATTATTAAGGACAAAATATCTACGACAAAATATCCACGTGAAAATATCTGCAGACAAAATATCTGCGGACCAAAATGTCCGTGGACAAAACATCCGCTGACAAAATATCTGTAGACAAAATATCTGTGGATAAAATATCCATATTTATTAGATAAATTTTTAAAAAATGCTCATTTATTATTATTATTATTATAATTTTTAAATTTTTATTGGCACATGATAATATATAACTGTTTTGGAGGAGGAATTTGAGGATGTTATCATGAAAATCCGGGTTCGACTCCTAGCTTGTTTCTGATATCAGAAATTCTTTTCAACATGATCTTTGCTTTCAATCAGTAAGGTAAGAGACCCAGTACCCGATCACTTATGTATTTGAATATCGATGTTTACTAAATTATAATAAATATAGATATACAAATACATGGAATGATCGGGTACTAGGTCTTTTACCTTAGAAAAACAGTGTCTTAAATGAATTTTTTAATACACTTATCTAAAAAATTAAAAGAACAAGAAAATTTTATAAATTTTTTAGTGATTTTTGGAAGGCTGTATTCTTGTAAATAAAAAAAAAAACCCCCGGATCTATTTTTTCCGAGATTCTATTATTATTAATAAATTGACGTTAATTTCGGTAAATATATGTATTTTTTGACTGATAATTGATCCCTAACTTACACTCATACTATTGTTATATAAGATTATTACTTTACACACGTAATATTGTTTTGTTTGGTTACTTTGTATGCAGACATTTCGTGTTGTTTATATTTTTTCCGTCGATATTTTGGCAGTAGATATTTACGTTTTTTGATATTTTGTCGTAGATATTTTTTCTGTAGATATTTTATTACGGAACCTTTTCTTTTTTCTTTTTCAGAGATACACGGAAAAAAATTAATCGTGAATGCAACATGATGCAGTCATGTTGCATTCACATGATGAAATCATGTTGCATTCACATGATTTGTCATGTTGCATTCACATGATAGTCATGTTGCGGTAACATGAGAAAATCATGTGGCATTCACATGATTTGTCATGTTGCATTCACATGATAATCATGTTGCGGTAACATGAGAAAATCATGTGGCATTCACATGATTTGTCATGTTGCATTCACATGATAATCATGTTGCGGTAACATGAGAAAAATCATGTTGCATTCACATGATTTCTCATGTTGCATTCACATGATAATCATGTTGCGGTAACATGAGAAGATCATGTTGCATTCACATGATTATCTCATGTTACCGCAACATGATTATCATGTGAATGCAACATGAGAAATCATGTGAATGCAACATGATTTTTCTCATGTTACCGCAACATGATTATCATGTGAATGCTACATGACAAATCATGTGAATGCCACATGATTTTCTCATGTTACCGCAACATGACTATCATGTGAATGCAACATGACAAATCATGTGAATGCAACATGATTTTTCTCATGTTACCGCAACATGATTATCATGTGAATGCAACATGACAAATCATGTGAATGCCACATGATTTTCTCATGTTACCGCAACATGACTATCATGTGAATGCAACATGACAAATCATGTGAATGCAACATGATTTCATCATGTGAATGCAACATGACTGCATCATGTTGCATTCACGATTAATTTTTTTCCGTGTATGAAAAAAAAAAATTATATGCCCTTATGGTTCATGGCCCTTATCTCGGAAACTATAAGGATGCATAAAAAAAATAAAAAAATTTCGATTCCATTGTTTTTATACTTCTAAATACAAAATACATCAATTAGCAGAAATTTTTTTTCAAAACGCCCTTATGGGTCCCGGGTGTTGTAAGGGCGAATCGATAATTATATCTTCATACTTGCAATGTGATATTCTAATTATAATCACTTATTATGGGCTTTCGCGAACTGAATTTATATAACAATACATAAAACATATGAATCCTGTCTGCCATTTTCTTACGAAAAAATATCTTCGGCCATAATGGCATCACGTGTGTTTAATAACTTTGTTCTATTCAAAAGAAAAAGCTTGTGGTTTATTGACTTTAGAGATAATCGTATCTACAGATCGAAAAAAAATAACAGTTTCACAAGCGTTTAAAGTTTAAACTGAGTATTTTTATGCTGCCATAAAAATAACATAATTTTTTTTATATTTAACCTCAAACATATTCATAAATATATAACATAAAGATATATTTGTTTAAAATAAAATTTCCCATAAAAAAGTAGTGAAATGTGGGTTTGATTCCCTGGAGCTCGAGAGAAATAATTTTTGTTTGTATGTTAAAAATAAATTTATGAATAATTTAAAAAAGTAGCGGTCAAGTTAAAAAAAAAGTAATTAAATTTGAGTACTAACGAGTGTCCGATGAAGTATAGATTTTTCTTCACTAAAGTCCATTGAATGGACCGAGGCGATAGCATCCCTGAGCTCTTTGGTGTCTTTAGTGTCTTTACATATTTTAGTTTCGATTTTAATCTTTGGTCTGCCGTGTCGTGCCCGTACTCTTCTATACTCATCCGGACATAATTTTTTCCAAAGGTAGTAAAATTGTGTGCACTGCTTGGCTGACTTTGTACATATATCACGTGCAATGCCGGAAAAGTCTTTGTGGTACTCGAGCAATCCTTGATAGAATGCTTCCATTTCCTGGGACGTCCACCGGTCAGATTCACGGCACTCGTAGCTCACTAGAGGATGTTGGGCTGGCAATGGCGGCGTTGGTCTCATAAGTTTTATCATCGCCTCCTTAACATTGTAATTATTTTTATAAATAAAAATACAGTAAAGGCTTTTAAGAATATTTTAATTAATTAGTTAACCCTAATCCCATGTCGCTGTTTTCAGCTCTCGTAAATTTTTAACGTGGGTAATTAGCGTCCGCCGCTTATTTAATTATGTTATTCTATAAGGAAAAATCTTAAAAAATTCGTAGATCTTCTTTGGACTCCTGACTGCGATAGAGTTGTTGTCAGCCTCGAAAATCCCTTTTTCGATAAACATTTTCATCGAAATTCGGAGGCATGTAGGCTGTTTACGGTAGAATATTTGAAAATTCATGGACACAAACGACCCATGTTCAACGGATTAGGGTTAATTAATAAGTGAATGAAGACTAAAAACTTACGTGAATATTTCCTTTACACATGTGCAAAAGATGCAGCGCGTATTCTTTGTTCCTACCACCACCAGGTACACTAGCACAACAAGCAAACTGCAGATACATTTCCACTGTAATTTGAGAAAAAAAAAATAATTAAAATTTTTATAATTTATTATTAATTAGATTTTACGGAAATCTTACGATTGTTTTTGTTCTCATGGTAGATTTTTTATATAATTTTAAAATTTTACGTACATTCATTGTCCGTTAGGCCATTAATTATGCCAGGATCCCACAGCAGATGATCAGTTTCTCGACCACCACGACCTCTCTCCTCACAACTGATTGCCGGTATCGCGGCCTGGTATCTCGTCCCGATGTTTATCCTCGGCGGAGGACAGTCATTACTCTGAGATTCATCGGAACTAAGCTCAGAATCTCTCTCATATTGATGTAGCCTCGCGTATAAGCCCGGACCAAGACGCGAGGGGTTAAGTATCGGCGGGGGAGTGTAACTGCTATCCCAGTGCCGATCGCAGGCACGTCTCAATCGAGACGGGTATGAATTTTGTGGATAACATGAGCTATCTATTCTCGGTCTTTTTCTGCTTTGCCTCAACGGACTGTTTGCTGGAACGTTGCCAGGACTAAGAAATATATCATCGTCCAAAAACTCCTCCTTTATCTGTTCAATTGGAATCGGCAGAGAATTAACTGCCGGCGCAGCTACTGGGGAACCAGCAACACCAACTTTCTGTAGTTTTATCGTGTTCTTGTTTGATGGGTGATTAATACTGGTTGCTTGTATTAAAAACTTTGCTGGGTTGATTGCCTGCTGCTGCTGCTGCTGATGGTGATGGTGATGATGGTGGTGGTGGTGGACGTGGTTATTAGA
Source organism: Microplitis mediator (assembly GCF_029852145.1). Taxonomy (NCBI): domain Eukaryota; kingdom Metazoa; phylum Arthropoda; class Insecta; order Hymenoptera; family Braconidae; genus Microplitis; species Microplitis mediator. Next base: position 10,124,793 of record NC_079976.1, on the reverse strand, counting down.
TTGATGGTACTGTTGTTGGGCTGCTGCTGTTGTTGTTGTAGTCGTTCCGGTTGACACATTTATTCCTGGTTCAATCTTGGGCGTTGTTAAACGTATTTCTTTTCTAAATAGTGCAGCTGGGCTGAGTGCCGTAGCGCTGGCTTGAACAAGGACATTTGTCTTCTGAAGACCAGCAGTTTGAATTAATTTATACTCGCCATTATTATCAACAACAATACCAGCAAGACTTCCGTTGCCAAGTCCAAAGTCAACGAGATTTTGATTTGTTATCAATTTATAAGACTGAAATTCAAATTGTTTTCTACGAGTGGCGCCAAAATCTTTCGGACTTGATGACAGAAGTGGATCCTCAGAGTTTGGCATCATTTGATTCTGGAGAGCATGAGGAGAGACCGGAAAACCTGATGAAGAAAACGTTACCGGTCCAGGTGATGATACCGAAGAAGGAGGTAGTGAAGAGAGTGGTGACGGTGCTGGAGTTGCTGACAATGGACTTGGTAGGGGTGAATTTGGATTTGGTGAACTAGAACTGTAGAGATCGCTACCGCCACTGGCGCCACCGGTATCCGTTTCATTTTCTTCAGGAAGTACTGCATTTAGTGCTTCTTCAACAGCGGCCGCTGATGACAAAGTTGTTGTATAAAATGCTGCCGAGAGTGGAGATGACACTGGTCTTACTGCTTCCGGGTCATCTTCAGGACTGAGAAGTGGTAGAGTTCCCGACAAAAGTCCCTCTTGACTTGACGGTGGAGTGGGATAAGTAAAACTTGGACTGTCGTGTCGAGTGAGCGGTGAGGGCAAAGGTGACTGAGTTGGCAAAGTATGAGGGCTCTCAGTGTACTGAGCCCCGTAGGTGCTAAATTCCGCAAGTGAATCCGGAAGTGGTGAGTTCACTAGGGCTTGAAGATCGGGATTAACTGTATGCTGGCTTGTAAAACGATCTTCTAATGTTATATCCTGTAGCTGATCAGATGATTGCTCTTGAAGAAGACTAGCTGTTTGAAACTAAACATAAATAATAACAAAATATAATTATCTATTTACCTCAACCTGTCAAGACAATTTACGAGTTATTTTTACCTGGATAGAATCCAATTGACTTGCTTGCAAAAGCACCGAGTCCGGAACAGCGGTTACTTGTTGAAAGACTTCATCTTGCAAACTCGGACTAAAATAACCTCCGTCTTCAGAATAATTAGTTATTGTAAAGCCTTCAGTAACTCCCGGCTGGGGCTGCGGTTGTGTTTGAGCTTGACTCGACTGTTGAGACTGCTGATTGGCTATCGTTTGTAAACTAGATTGATAAGTAAGTTGAACCCGTTGACCGGGATCAGAAGTTGCTCTTTTTACTGTCATCTTAGTTGTACTCTAAACAATCATCGTCATCATCATCATTATCATCCATTACTCCAACAATAAATTGCAAAAAAAAAAATAAAAATTTACCTTAAGAATCATATCAGCAAGCGCTTGAGCTTGGGCTTGAGTCTGCGCTTCCTGAAGTTGTTTTTGAACAGTCGTATGCCCAACAGTAATGTTCGGTTGACGAAAATGTTCACTATCAGAAAGTCGCCTTATTTTCTCACCAGTCACCAAAGGCGGTGGAGCGGGAACGGCAAAATTTGTTTTACCAATCATGTGGTTCGATACATCTACAGAACTACTGAACACTGAATTAGTTCGTGATAGCCCTGCACTGGCTTCAGTTGCTAGAAAAGAAAATAAAAAAAAACATTTCATCCTCAATTAGTTTGTACCGGCAATTAATTTCTCTATCTGGCTGGAACTGCACATTATTATTATTATTTATAATTGTTTCTTTTGCTACTACTATATAGTTTTATCAATCATTAAGATAACTGAGAATCGATCGGTAGAGTGAACATGAACGGCTAAATGGTAAACGAGCAATGAGATGGAACAAGTCGATGAATTCAAACAAAAGACCTTTTTTAGTCAATTTTTTTATCTTTTTTATCGAATACTGAATTTTATGAGCTTCGTCTTTATTATGAATCGTTGGCAGGCTTTGTTTTCGCTACGTTAATAATACAGAAGAAATAAACGATAAGAAAAAGGGATGAAAAATGTATATATATATTTATATATAAGGATGAGAATGTTGGTTCATTAATAAGTGGAAGTTACGTAGACTTTTCTTTATCCTGCTAATGATCGACAGAAATTTAATGTAGTTCTTTGTTGAATAAGTTTGAATTCTAAGAGAAAGTATATATTTAAGTAATCTTCTGAGTCTATGACAAATATTAAGGGAGAGAGGGGAAAAATTAGACATCATTATTTAACAAAAAAATTTTTAACTTTCCGCTATTAAAAATGCAAATTTTCAAAAAAATGGAAGTTATTGGTTTCGGTCCGATTTTCGAAAATCGAGTTTTCATCAGATGTCGACGTTTTGAGGTCCTAGGAAGCTAGTCTGACTATTTCCGGATGGACGTCCGCGTCCACGCGTGTGTGTGTGTGTGTGTGTGTGTGTGTGTGTGTGTGTGTGTGTGTGTGTGTGTGTGTGTGTGTGTGTGTGTGTGTGTGTGTGTGTGTGTGTGTATATGTAAACTTTTTTGTCCGACGATATCTTTAATCAACCAATTCGAACGTTTTTGGTGACAATCGAAAAAGCTCGCCAAGACTTAAAGTTGATTAGATTTGGAGTCGATAGGTCATGTAGTTTACAAGTTATACGAAAAATAAAAATACAAATTTTTTTTTTAGTTTTTTTGCGTATAACTCATAAACCACTTGCTCGATTCGCCTCAAAATGTAATCAGTTTTAAGTCTTAGTGAGCTTTTTCGATTGCCACCAAGAAGGCTCGAATCGGTTGATTAAAGATATCGTCGGAAAAAAATTATTTTTTTTTCAGTGAAATGTGTGTTTGGACGGCCTAACAGTTTTTTGAACTCGAAAACAGCGGGAAGTTTTGGGACTGGCCCGCAGGGTCAGGTGGTTTTCAGATGTTTTTTCTAAATGTTTATAATTAGTCTCTAAAAAGTAAGGGGTAGTCTGGTCATTCTGAGTAGTGCGAACATTTTAGAATTTGGACGAAAAATATTTTTTGTGTTCTTTTGTAAAATAAATTAAATGTCAATATTCAAGTCATGTGTGATAGTTATAGAATATTTATTTAAAAAATTTACGAAAAAATTTAATGTCAAATGATTTTTTTTAAAGTTCATTCAATCTCAAGTTATCTTTTTGTCATCACACTGTAAAAAACCGGGAGTGAATTTGTAGTAATGATGGATTTTAATTAAATATCAATTCACTCCGTCACACAGAGTTCTGGAGTTTCAGAAAAAATCACTCCACATACGGAGTAAATAGGAAGTTTGTTATTCTCGCGGAGTGATTTTAGAGTGAACTGGATTTTGTTTAAATTCGCATTCTCTCCGGTTCACAATTTCAATATTAAAATACTCTCCTTCAGAGTGAATTTTACTCCAAGCGGATTAAATAAATATACAGTCATCCGCTCCGCATTTATTCCAGATTTAATCCGCAAATTTGTTACAGTGTAAAAAGTAATTTAGATAATAAACACGAAAAAAATTCCTTGTCAATATTTCAAAATGGTCATACTAGTACAAGAGACCAACTCACCCCGTATTTTTTTTATTTTTATATATTTTATTTTGTACTTGTAACTAGCTGGCCATTTAATAAATTAAAAGCTGATCACTAATAGATTATAGAGATAAATTTTTTTGCCTCGAACTGGCTGAGCAAAGTATTGATGAAAGTTAGTGGTTAGGGTGAGTGTGAGTGATCGTTAAGGATTTTTACAAATTGCCAATTATCGATTGTGGATAGATAAATTAATTTACATAGAAGCTGAAGAACCACATTTGATTTCTCGAATGGATATGGAGGTTGTGAAATTAACGGAGATATTCAAACGTCAACAGTGAAAGAGAAGAGAATGTTTGGCTGGTTTTTTGTTTGTTTTACAGCTAGATTGTACGGTGGAAATCTCCATGGTTAAAACTCAATTCTGACGCTGGTTTTCTTTACACTAGAATTCTGTGATTTAACGTAAAACGGAGTAGGGAAAAAATCCACAAATGGTTTGATGGTGAATTTAAAATTTACCTGTACTTCTCTTCTGAATTATTTTTTCCTCGATGAGCGCACGGACATTGACGGAAGCCGTTTGAAGTGGAGGTCCTGGAGTTTCTTTTTTTTCGTTTTTCTTATTTTCCCCATCCTAAACATAATTTAACAGTATTAGTTATTTTAGAAAGGAAAATAATAAGGCTAGAAAATACCAAAAATAGTTATAGAAAATACATAGAAATTTATGTTGCTAAAAAATATCACTTGAACACAAGCCAGTTTTTTTCATAATTTGTAACTGTTATGTTTTTTTAAAAAAAAACTCCTTGATACACTATCGAAGTGCAAATTTGTCGAAATTAGACTTTTCGAACTTCGAGCGTTTGTAGAATTCCTTCTTTAAAAGATAAGATCATACAATATAAACATTTTTTGTTCCTTATATTCTTTTATGTCAGAAAAAAAATCAATAAGCTCCCGAGTTAAAGTATTTTTTCTTAGAGTCAAAATTTTAGCGTAAGACGACGTGGCGGAATATGACCATGTCTTTTAGAACCTTTATGGCTATTTGCGAATAGATCTTTTGACGTTCATTGATCAGCTTATCTTAGAGATAACCTCACACAATGCATACGTTTTTTTTGTTCAAGGCCATTCTTAGACAGTACCCTCCACGGCTGCGTAACATTTGACCCGACGACAAAATACCCGGAAACCAAAATACCCGAGACAAAATAACCGTGAATCAAAACACCCGACGACACAATAACCGCGACAAAATACTCGCAAGTCAAAATATCTATGAATAAGATACTAACAGATGTGAAATATCTTAAAAAATCGAAAAGATAATTAAATAATTGTGTGAAATTAACGATACGTGATCAAATTTAGAAAAATAATACACAGACTTGCAATAGTATTGTGCCGTTTTTCCACGGGTTTTGTGTGTGTGTAATTACTGAAATATATTAATGCACACGCGTGCAATAGTACATACCCTTTTTTCACACGTTTTGTGTGTGTAAATACAAAAATATGTAAATGCACCCGCTTGCAATAATATTGTGCCGTTTTATCGCAGATTCTTTTTTTCGATTATTTTACCACTGAGTCATTTTTTTTAGAAATATTTTGTCATGTAGATATTTCGTTTAAAAATATTTCATCATGAGGATATTTTGTCTGGTGATATTAACGTGTGTCACCTCTCAACAGGACCGCGGGTAATTCAATTTATGAATATATATATTATCAAGTAATATATGCATTCAAAATGATAGATACATTTATTAATAACGTAAAATATTTCAATTTGCGAGTATTTTGGCATTAGGTCAATTGTCGTGTTACCTCCCCCCCTCACTTTTTAAGAATTTTCAATGACTTTGAACTGTCATAAGCGTATCAGAATTTTATCAATTAATTAAAAAAAATTAGAGCATGAATTGAAAAAAAGACTACGTAGTGGCAATTTCGCCGGGATATAGATTTAAAAAAAATTACCTAGAGTTGATATTAATTGGGAGTTAAATGAAATTTGTTACATGAATTTCAGTTAAATCTTCATGTCAATTTTATAATACGAATTTTCAAATTTTTTAGGCTGAAATTTATTCAAAAAATTTTGTTTAACTCCTAATTGATAACAGCTGTAAGTAATTCTTTTACAATTCTATATCTCGGCGGAATTACTTCTACGTTGTTCTTTTTACCATTAAAGTTTCAATTTTTTTTTTTTTAATTAAGTAATTAAATTTCAATACAGTTATGACAATTGAAAGTCATTGAATATTTTTAAAAAATGGGGGGGCACTGTCTAAGAATACCCTTAATTGTTACTTTTAGCGCTTTTATCGGAAATTACTGTAAATTAAGTACTAAATTAACTTGGTAATTATTAATTTGTTGATACTTATCAGTTTATCACTCGCATTGATCCTTACAGTGACAACTCACCAGAGATTATAGGCTTTACCCTTAAATTAATACCTCGGACAAAGATTGAGCTACGCTTTAGTTAAACTAATCACTAAGAGAAGCTAATCGAGGCATTTGATTATCTCGAGATTTGTGATATGGAATTTTGGACCTCCTTTCCGATACTACACTCTCATCCAATAAACCAGCTTCCAACTATCGTTAGTTTAAGACTTGAGACCCATGATTAGAGATAGTTTGACTTGTTCAAGAGTCACCAAGAATCCTAAAAGCTAAGGGCTCTGACGAATAATTTAATGCCGTTATTATATTTATAGCCTAGCAACCCTTAGCCAGAATAAGCTCTCGTGATTAATAAAATTCGGCCAATACCAAGCCAATAACTTGGTAACTATATCTGTAAGTCGATCGATAGTTGGTTTATGTCCTACGTCCTGGCCCTACGTCCGACTTGGATACATCACGTACGAAATTGAACTCTGTCTTTGACGTTGCACATCCGCGGCTTCATGAATATTGAACGAGGGACACTAATACACATTGATTGAGAATCCCAGTGGTTCACTCGTCAATCCGAACTACTATTTGAATGCTTCAGTATCCAACCAACCAACTCCTATTCAGCATCATCATCAAACTATATTACAACTAGTCAGCAATATATCAGAGTATCCGCGTAGTAAAATCTATATCCAATAAAAAATTACTGACCGCCTGCACATTATAATCAATCATGTTTTATTAAACGCAAATGGATAAATGGATAAGAAATAAAAATAAAAAAAAAAGTAAATTACCGAAATGGTTGGTAGTAAAAATAGTGTGTACGCAAGTAGAGAAAAGCTTCACGTAACCAGTCAGATTCAATCTGCATAATGGGAAAAGCTTGAGACAATGTTTGTTCAGAGCCTTTTCACTCCTTCCTCATCTCTTTTATCCTCCTCTTTCTCACTCAGTATATCTGGCCTTTTCAGTGTTTCTACCGAGCGAGAACGAAAGAACTTGTTAATGGGTTCATTTCGATTCGATCATCGCCTTATCTTTCTATCTTCCGAACCCGGTAGTGCTCTTAGTACTGTCATTTTCTTTGGAACCTCCAAACCTCTGCCCCAATTTATTCCCTCTTTCAATTCCTATCTCTATCTCTACAACTTTTATCTTTCCCCGTATTCCCAAGCCTATTTCAACTAAGTACAATCTTTAAATGTCCTCCTACTGTACCAGATTTAATAAAAGCTATAACTTTTTTTTCTCTATTTCGTAGCAGACTGTCGACATTTTTAATCATCAACTTTTTTATTATTTATTATATACATATATAAAGTTAAAAGTAACACTTCCGTTATAAGTCGTGCATTCTTGTGACATATTTTTTACCAACACAACGTCTTGTTAAAAAACGTTTCAAGTAGATATTCGCTTGGCTCTTCAATCTTATTATCACTCTGCTCGACGATGTTCAACAAGACTGTGATTTTTACTCCTTTCCGTTTCGCTTCACTCCTATCCGCTTGCCAAGAGGTTTTACTTGCTTTACTTATACATTATTTTTTATTTATTATTTCATGAAAAATTACTTCTTTCATACAGGGTGGCTACAAAGAAATCATTTCAAAATTCCCTGATATTTCCCGGTTTTCCAGTAAATTTTTTCACATTTTTACCTGATTTAGAAATTTTATTCGTATCATTTAGATATTCAAAGTTTTTATTATATTTGCATTTTTAATAATTAAATTTGATAATTAAATCATGCAAGAAACCATTAAAATAGCAATAAAATAAAATAATATTGCCTACTTTTGATTATTCGATGTTCAAAATGTATAAGTTAAAATATTTAATAAGAAATTTTATGATTTAAATAAATTCAAAACACACTGGTTAAAAAAATTAAGGGATATTAAAAAAATTTCAAATTTTTTAGTAATTTTCAACAGTTTCTAACTCGAAGGAAAATGGTCGTACAATAAAAATAAAAAATCAAACTGTAGCTTCAAGTGTCTAGTTTTCTGATCTGGGTCTTTAAATTTTTTTATTATCTACGGTTCCGGAGCAATCAAAAATCAATCATAATTATCGAAAAAAATTTATTGAAGTTCGAAGACCGTTTTTAAGACGAGTAAAAATTTGGTAAATTTCTTTTTCGATAGTTTTCTTAGGATTACTCCGGAACCGCCCATAATAAAAACATTTAAAGACCAGATTAGAAAACTCGACACTTAAAGCTATAATTTGCCTTTTTTGTTTTTGTCGTATGACCATTTTCTTTCGAGTTACAACCTATTGAAAATCACTTTAAAATTTGAAATTTTTTTAATATTCCTTAATTTTCATAACTAGTGTATAATTTAAAAATTTTTTAATTTTGAACTGTTACAATTTAATGCCCAGATACTTTTCAAAATTCCCTGACATTTCCATGATATTTCCCGGCTGCATTAAATTCCCTGATAATTCCCGGTTTTCCCGGTTCGTAGCCACCCTATTCATAGTAAATATATATATATATATGTACGAGACTTTATTATTATAAATACAACATTTAAGAATTTAAATTACAGCATTTAATGATTTTAATTAACTGCCCTCTCATAACCAAATATTTGTTTCATAAAATATAAATTATGTTTACCTTTTTAAAGTAACCGCCGTGCAGCCTCATGTGACCGTTGAGGGCTGGAATATTTTTAAATTGACGTCGACAGAGGCTACATTCAACGAGTTTTGATTCCGTTTGTGGTTTGTTACTAGGAGTACTTCCAGGTGATGAAGAATTTGCTGGTGATGGACTAGCTTTACCTGCATTACCTGAATTTCCTGGTGAATTTGCTTGCTGGGATTGTTGACTATGGGATACTTGGGCTGATTGCTGCGTTTGTTGCTGAAATAAAATACCAGGTAAGTTTATATAAAAATAATATACGGTATAATACTCAATGTCACTAGTTGTCTACGATATTTTGTATAATGATGCTCAAAATTAAAACGCCGTTAAATTCCTAAAGTCGGTGTCATGCAGTCGCAATTGTTCTGATAATTTGTTTTTATGAAAATCAATTTGAAATTTATATTGTTCAATTTATTTATTCAATTATAAAAAAAATTAATGAGCTGCTTATTTAATTAATTATTAAAAATTGAATTAAATATTTCTTCATTTAATCGAAATTAAAATCATTTCTTTAATTTATTGTTTTATTAATTAGCAAACATTAACACTAACCTAATAAAAAGCCTTATACATATTTTATGTAATTAAAAAAAAAGGTTCTAAACTTAAGGTGACGCATGATGATGATCTACACTAGTCGTTTGCTGTTAAATTTGAAGTGCATGTGCAATTAAGAGAATTTTCTTTGCCAGTGATTTAGCTTTGAGTAAAAATGAATTCACCCTGGTAACATATCTTGAACATTTCGATAACTTGGATTATAGAGTAGGAATATATATCACGCCCATTTTTGTCAAATTTTGAGGTAGAAGAATGCACTAGTGCTTTAAGAAATTTTAAACACTGCATCCGACCAATCAGAAATGATCAGTGTTTAATGAAAAAACTTATGAGTCCGACGTTAGGCATTTAACGACGTTTATTTCGACCATGTATTATATAAATATATTTAATTAACAGAATAAGATCTATAAAATATGTGTATTTCTAATAAGAGACACTTGAGTAGTATTCGTAGCCGCTTCAAGGCTTCGTCTTGTCAAAGAGAACTTAAGTACGTTCTCTATTTCCATTTAATTTTCCTTTTTCCTCGGTCTTATTGCTCTCAACCTCGTTTTGTTAATCTATCTTTCTCATTCACCGTCTATGATCATTCTTACTCAACATCGGTCTCAACTCAGCATTCCAAGAAATTACCCCTAGTAGAAACTCGAAGCATAGTAAACTCAAGGAACGAGGGATAATAATATGGCAATGTAGAACGCGGAATTCCGTCGTCCTTTAGTGTAAGGTACTTCTCAACTATAGAGTTCTAAAGCCTTGCTTTTCCTCAGCAAGCTCACTCCATAATTCTACCCAGCCCTCATTCACCCTCATCCTTACCTTCATCCTTACACTAACCCTCACCCTCACCCACACTTACACCCACTCTCGCCTTGCCTTTATTCCAGTACACGTCAAGGCATTGTGCGACTTGTACGGAATGGCAGCACCTTGATTCGTAAGGAAACTGCTAACTACAGATCGACAATAATTTCTACCAATCCTGTAATTTTGAAATTTCTTGTAAACAAGAGACAGTAAAACCACTTTTGAATTATTCAATAAAACTATTAGTGCATGTGAATTAAAGGTACATAAATTTAGCAAGGAAACGTTAATTAAGAAATACCAGATGTATGTCTATTGCATACAGGAAATAAAGTAGTTTAAGGTTATATCTTTATATATATATATATATAGAGAGAGAAAGAGAGCAGCGTATGAAGGGATAAATATCTGACGGTAGTGAAATACAAGTGGACCATCATAATGATAAAGTTGAGTGTATTCTCTGGAGGTTAAGTCGTGGCTAAGGCACCTGTCGGAGCTGGTTAGATCGCATTCTCGCCAGCAACACTAGCATATCTCCAGTCTAATTTGGATAACTAAAGCGAAGTGGTAATTTTGCAGTTGACAATTCCACCGAGACGGGAATAATAACACTGCGAGTACCGGCAGTCCGGTTGGCAGGTGGTAAAAGGCCGTAACTCTATCGCTGGGTTATATATATAGATGTATATATGCTCACTACTACTTTTAGAGGTGAACAAATAACTTTGGACGCCAGTGAGCTGGCAACTGAGATGGGAAATAAGTCGATGGAAGGTTGCTATAGAGATGTAGGGAGTGAGTTTCTTGTTCTCGCTATCCATTTTACTGGAGAATATCTCCAGGTGGATTTCCCATTGGATCGAGAACTTTGCGCCTAGACATCAGCTAACTAGATTACTTGAGACAGATGATAAAATTTATCCTTCCATGACTATTGTTTATTATCGTAATATTCTTCAACAGATATCTATGTATATCTATAAATACTTTTTTTTTATTATTTGGGAAGTAATAAAAATAGGTCTTGCCTTTTAAAATTGTAAGTCTAGGGACTTAAAATTGGGTGCAATAAAGGAGAGTATTAACTGGCAATTGCCAAGTAGGAAAATCTAGCGGTCCAACCTTGGGTGTAAGTCTGGTTCGATGGAATGGGAAAAGGGGGATAAGTTATCGCTCGACTGTGGCATGGTCACAGGTGCAGGAAATCGTCCTGTGTTCTCTCACGAGTGTTCCCCATTGCTTTACGAGTTAAATCCCAAAAGCGAGAGTTGCAATTCCGACAAACTTTAGAGCCAAAGGAGAAAAGTCACTCTATTGATCATTTGATAATTTTTTTTTTTTTGTGGTTTAATATACAACTTTTTTTTAATGTTATTTATATATCAGAGACTTCAAGGTACCATTTTTTTTTTTATTCCGTCCAATGTAATAATTTTTTATAGTACGCTGCAGTAACGACACTAGTCGACTATGCTTTACCCGTAGGGCGGTAACTCTGTCATAAAACGTCCCGGAAAGAGCTCAAAACACGCTTGGGGTAGTCCGGAACACGAACAGCACAGAGAGTACTGCTCTTTTTTTTTTCACTTTTTTTTTTTTTTTGTTAGCTTTCTCTGTCTATTACCGTAGCTGCTGTACTGGATGGTCACGAGTTGTAGGTATACGCGCGCGCGAGTAGATATAACGAAAGAGGGATGAGGAGCCTCGTAATTACGTTTCGTCGCTCGCCACCCCCGATGGTTTTCCTTTGTTACATTAGCCAGTCCCCGTTCCAGTTTCGCAAACTGGAGGATGTATAGTCCGTTCTTTAGCCAGAGGAAGCGAGGAGCCATTTTTTTATTTGCTTTTTTTTGCGCCTCTCTCATTACGAATGAGAAAATATAAAAAAAAGAAATTAAATAAAGACTTTTTATGAATCATCGGGTAGAATTAACATAATAGATTGACGATAGCGGGAAATAAATTATTTTTGTATTATTTAAATTATGAATGCATTAATAAAATGGAGGAGAGCTGATTGATATTGAGTTTAAGGTTATAATTGTTTTGAGCGAAATGAATAAATTGATGGATTGAAAATAATGTAAATTAAGCGCTATCCATTAATTCGTAGAATAGACGAAAATGACAAGTTGCTAGTGAAGACTCGTGTATAGACTGATGGAGTACATGGGCATGCGGGTACGAGTAATGGAAACAGAATGGGATAATTCTCTGGAGATCGTGGACGAACGCGGTAATTGCGAATAATTGCATTGTCTTCGAGTCGCTCGCTCGACTTGCTTGCCACGCCGCTCATTGGAGACTGAATTGCTTTGATACGAATTAAGGACTAGTGGTTACCAATTCTCTATTGAGTTCTATATATATTTATTGTTCAATTTCTATCATTGTTGATATTTATTGGATTCGAATACGACATACATTGAAAACCAATGAATGTAGGTACTATGCAGGGGGAAATCATTTTCTGGTTTTTTATATTTAGTAGTTCGATGAAAATATTTTTATTGTTGAGAGAGGACAATTCGAGATATTATTGTCTGAAATATAATCGTTAAAATAGACATAACATTTTTCATGTTATTATTTTTGTTATAAACTTTTATTGAACATTAATATCTGCTGAAAAATGTAACGAAAATATTGTCATGTAGGTTTTTCTAAATTTTAAAATATTTAATGTTCAAATATTTCATACTGGGAACAAAATTTTTAAGCTTTTTTTTACATTCCGAAATATTAAAGGTACATAACAAATGTACAGAAACTTATTTATAGAGAATTTAATTTTATACAAAAATTTTATGATACATTTTTATTATATCTAATAATTTAGTCTAAATTTGAATATAAAAATTAAAAACTTTTTCTACAATTATTATTTTCAAATTCATAGACCGATTATTGAAAATTTCGATTTTGAATAAACTATCAAAATTACCGAAAAAAACGTATAGGAACTTATATATAGAAAATTAAATTTCCTAGAAAAAGAATCTGACAAACAATTGACTCTGTGGGCCAACCCCAAAACTTTCTGCTGTTTACGAGCTCTCTGAGTTCGAAAACGTTACCATTGGTAAACTTTGGAGCTCTTGGAGCTCAAGAAACGGCTGGACCAAAAATATATACATTTTGTTGAGACTTAGATTTGATAAAAAATAGGAACAAATTAATCGAGCGATTCACGAGTTATGCAACAAAAACTTAAAAAAGAAATTTATTTTTATTTTTATTTTTTGTATATCTCGTTAACTACTCGACCGATCGACTTCGAAATCTATTCAGATTTGAGCCCTTTCATAGTCAGAATAGCTTTTTAGAACCTCAAAAACTCGAGATCTAATGAAAACTCGATTTTCGAAAATCGGATCGAAACCAATAACTTCCCTCTTTTTGAAAATTTTCAATTTTAATAGAGAAAAGTTAAAAAAGTTTAGATACTTTTTTTATATACTTCCAATAGTTCAGTTAAAATTTTAGTTTAAAAATTATCAGTTTTTTTTTTAATTCTTTTTTATTCCGTGTCAAAAAAATCGAACAGCAAATCTGTGAAATTAAACTCTAATATAGAGTATTTACTTAATGAAATACCCTGATTATATCTCATGTTTCTCTTTCTGATATCGTTTATGTTCGATTGGAAACTATGAATTGGTATGAACTCGAAGTAAATCTTGGATCTATCTAAAACCAAATGTCTTCCCGGTTTAATTACTCTACGAGTCAAGAAGTTTAATGGAAATCGCGGTTTACACAGGATGAGGAAAGTCCAAGTAAGCTCGAAAACTAAATAGAAACCTTTTCACCCTGTATAATACTGTTAAGCTAGAATTAACAATCACAAATCACGATATATGTCTATACCTCTATATAGTACTATATTAATTTAATCCTTGAATAAATATATATCCATATATTTATTATTATTGAGTCTCATTTTAATGGAAAAACTTATTCGTGTGCTTTTATTACATGAAATTTTAGAATTTTTATTATTAACTTATTTTACTTTCATCCTTTTCTTGTTCATTGACAAAAGAAGAAATTACGAGATAGAGAAAAAAAAAAGCCCGAGGCAGAGCGATAAGAAAATGTACGACTGGGTTGTTCTTTAGTATTAGATTAAATAAAATAAAGCATTCATGCACATAGCGAATAAAAATGGTACGGGAGCTTTTCTTACATCATTCTGAGAATAAAAGAATGAGAGTTAAAAATAAAAATAAATAAATATAAAATAAAAATAAAAAATATAACATTCAGTTAGTCCAGGTCGTCTTTCTTTACTTAGATTCTACACAGTCTCAAATCAAACGTACTATTTCTTCTTCATTTCTGAGCAACGTTTATTCCATTTCTGTTTTCTATTGATACAGGATCAACAATGTATCTTGTATTTTATTCCTGTATTGTATGTTTATTTTTTGTTATTTTTTTTACTTTTTATTTCTTTGTTTCATCATCGAGGATTTCTAGAAAAATAATATCAAGGCCGGATGTTTTCTCAGCTTCACAACTCACAGTACACACCAATGTAAACCTACCCGTAGTATTTTATTCCGCGAGCTTTTCTTGTTTTTACTAAAACTCAAACGATGACTTTTTTTTACCTCTTTTTATAAAACTAAAGACCTTGGGCGATTGAACAACAATAAGCACATAAAACTTGATCTTCGCTTGTCTCTCATTTATAAATTTTAAACTTTTTTATGCAGATTCCTTCAGAAATTGGACTATTGCAATGGGTCTCATGATGAAATTATCAAAGAATTTCGTCATCACATGTCTTATTTTATATAGTAGAGTCAAAAAATACCATCCACTCAAAAGTTCATTTATATAAAATTTTTGAGCGACATTTAAATATTCAAATTTTGGGCTGAAATCTTCAGCATAGTCATGAATTTACAGATATTTACAGATATAAACTATGGCTGCCCGAGAAAGGAAAAATTTAGAAACAAAAAAAATTGGAATTTCAATCATCTTTGATACTTTCAAAATTCGTGAGCGACCTCTTAATAATTTTTCATTAAGCTGATTTTTGGAGGAGCTTCTTAAAACGTCTTAAACTCGAAAAAAAAATAGTCGGTTTTTTTGGGTCACCCTAAAACATATATGTACGATATAACGCGCCTTGTAATCACGATAGTACCCACAATTCTTAACATATTTTCATGAAATTTTATACACTCATTTGTTGAACATTTGCCTTGCTCAAGTTCGAAGATGAGCCCAATCGGTCGATTAGTTTAAAAGTCGTGGAAGTTTGAATTTTTTTTTTATTTTCATAAAAATGAATTTTCTGGCTTTATCCATAAATAATACTTTTGGACCGAAACTGATAACTTAATTCTGTAAAATGTATCTTAAAGTTCGTATGATTAGCTTTATTTTTCACGATGTTACTTGTTTTTTTAAAAATCTTTTCCAACAATTTGATGATCTCAAAAATTTCACAAAAAATTCAAAAAGCTTCTTTTTGCAGCTCTGTCTTTTAGTAACTTCTGATCGATAAGGCATAGCTCAATTTCTTGAAATTCATATAATGTAGCTTGTAAAATCAGTATAAATTGTACTACTGTAGCGTATTTTTAATTTAGTAGTTCGTTTTTTATGAAGTTTAACAAATATTTGTATTTAAATAAAAAATTTACCATTCTATTCCGGATAAGGCCAGATGGCTCTTTTTTTTCTAAAATATTGTGTACTCAAGTTATCTGAGGGAATCGTAACTAAGAGAATATAGTCATTGGTTTTATTTTATTATTATTATTATTATTTTTGTTTTACTGGACAGTATACGTATATAATGTTATTTAAAGTCTACGAGTGACATTAAATGTTGCTGAACGTCTTTTCACAGCGGTGAAGCCATGTGTAAAATGTAATAGTGACATTATCTCCAGATGGTGCATTTAGGTGCATCATTAAATTTTACATTTTACACATTGTAATTTGTACTTTACTTTATTCCGTAGTTATCATTTTTTCAGTTTCTTGATATAAAAAACAAGATATTTATTACATTGTAAAAAATTTGCGAAGTGAATGTAAGCGAATGATTTATTATTTATTTAATCTTTTCGGAGAGAAATTCACTTCAAAGGGAAATTTATTTTAACATTAAAACTTCGGATCGGGTTGAAATAAAATCCCCATAACTCCAAAATAATTCCACCGAAGAAAAAATTTGTTATTTACTTCGTATGCGGGGAGTTTTTTTTTTAAACTTCGGAACTTTGAGCGGCAGAGTGGATTCGAATTGAAATTAAATCCATGTTCACTCCCGATTTATTACAGGGAATCCCAAACTGATCAGTCAAAGTAGTGAGGGTAATTAAAAATTTTTAGTAAAAATAAATTCATTATTATAATGTAGTCTATTTAACCCCAGAGTCAGTTTTTTTCTTCTTGTTAATTAAATAATTGGCAGATAAAAACATCGCGAAGAAAAAATTATAGTAACGGTTCGTAGTACGAATATGAAATATCAACCCATGACGTTATGGTAGTAATTACTTGGAATTATGGAATATACGCTCATAATTTCTGGGATAAGTTTTCATAACTATGGGAACGATTCCTATAATTATGGTAATAGTTCCTATATCGTATGGTAATTAAATTAACGCAATGATTACCGTACTCATGGTAATATTTATCATAGTCACACAGTAATAAATCCTATATCCACATTGGAACGGTTCCTAAGTGCGTATGGGAATAAACCCTTTCATCAAAGTAATCGTTCTCATAATATATGTAAAATATTCCCATAATATTATGGTAATGATTTTCATAATATGAGGAATTTCGAAACGTTATGGTAACTTTGACCATACAGTATGGAAATCGTTACCATAATGACATAGGAATTATTGCGATAGTTTATATGGGTGCCATTCCTACAATCGATAGTTGAAGAAAACCCATTACCATACGATATGGGAACCATTCCCATAATATATTATAGTTATTACCGTATATTTTTCTCTGATTTGAAGAAACTATTTTTTTTTTAAATAAATCAAGAAAAAAGGAATAACAAAAAATTAAAGTGAAAATCAATTTTTTTTTAATTTCTTTGAATAGTTTCGTTTTACTTTAAAAATTATTTCTTACAATTTAAAATGCTTCTATAGATCACTAAACTCACTAATTTTTGTTTTAAAATATGAAAAAAATAGTATATTATCGCATTGAGTGGAAGGTGCTTTCGACAACGAATGTGATTGGTTCACGGGCCATTAGGCGAGAGTTGCCAACACACGAGTGTCGAAAGCCTTTCCTACTCAATACGTTACAATAGTTTTTGCATCAAATGGTAAGAAAGAATGTCTTTTATTGGTAAAAAAAGGACACTACAATAAATTTAATTTTTTAGTTAACCTAAAATAATACACGGAAAAAAATTTTCGTTAAAAATTACCGTTAAATTCACTGTAATCGTGGGACATATTGTGGTGATCTTATTTATTACCATTTTCAAATTAAAAATTACGGAAAAATTAATTTTTTTTGAGGTTAGACTTCATAAAATTTACCGAAAACCGAATAAAATTTACAGTATACTACGTTAAAATTTGTTGAAAAAAAGTTAAAAATTATCTTCCTTACCGACAAATGATTAGGTCGTGCCATTCATCCCACGATTACAGTGAATTTAACGATAATTTTTTAAAAAAATTTCTTTCCGTGTATTAAATTGTATTAATATAAAATTAATTTCTGAATTATTTCTGATACAAAAGATTATTAAATAATAATAGTAACAATTACATGTGATTTAAGTGATTTTTATAATAATTTATAATTATTTTTATTATTTTCAACATATAGGATACTCAGTAAAAATAACTAGAGTTTCAAGTCAGGTTCATATAGTGAATTGTGCATGATAATTAAATACAGTAAGATGATTTTCAATAGTCTGAACCTTTCCGTTGTCTTAGCTTGAGACGGCTGTTCATTAGGTTTTCTGCTGGATCGTTTAGTGACTAATAAATAGTATATCTATGTAATAAGTGTAGATTTGTCATATTTTTCACAAACAATGTGGACATTCTTCGCGATATTTATTCTTTGAAGTGTCATTTTTAACCAATCAAAGACGTGCTTTCTTATCATGAGTTGCAAAAAAATTTTTTTTTAATGGCAATTAACAGTTTATCTTATTTGGTTTGCATGAGACTTTGCAGTTAAGATTTTGTATACTCAAGATCATAAAAGTACATCAATTTATAGATCTATATATCTATATATATATAGTTATTATCTAGTATAGGTGAAATTACATCGCCGTCAGGTTGGTCGTCTACCGTTGACGGACATTTAGGGCTCCCGGGACGACAATATAACGACGCAAATCTCGTGCGGCTTGTTGCGATAAACGTATCACGTCGTGCTGGATACTGATGGGAACGAGTGACGAACGACAAACGGAAATTGCCGTATGGGTGTGCCGCTCGATAATAATTAATAGGGTCCGCATATTGACGAGCTCTGAAACCTACTGCTAAATTTTCCAATCAAGATACACTAAATAATATCTATATCCACTTTATACTAATAATAATAATAATAATTATAAGTACCACAAGAGGATTCATTATCTGAATTATTTGTTATTTCGATAATTACTCCGAATGTGAGAATGATTTATAGAGAGCAGGGCGAAGATATATATATATATATGTACATTGTGATTTTCGATATTGTTTTTAACAGAGTAGAGTAGAGTGAGATGAGAAAGACAAGGGAATAATGTCGACGTTGGCTCAGCCGACACATAAATTTCTGTAGCACATGGCGCCCAAGCTTATGAACAATAACCTGACGTGGCCCCTGCCGTTAGACGGCCGACTACTCAGTAATTACAGCGTCCCATAAACATTCGGTTCACAGCTCAATCTCGTCCAAGAGCACCCGTGCGAGCTTGAAAAGGGGTTATAGCTGGTGGCTGCTACTGGCAAAAGGCTCTTACACTCTCTTACTCCCTCCAACGGATAGAGAATGAAAATGTCAAGTACCCACCCACCTAGCAGCTAAATGTGTCCGTACCAGAGCTGCTATAGGACCAGAACTATCAAACCAACACTCATAATCCATTCCTCTTTTTGTTTTAATCTAATAATCGATTACTAATAAATTATTGAATCCACGACTCCCAAGTTAAACCCGGTCAAAACATAAAGTTTGCTCGTCTAATTACCCAGCGCAGTAGCCAGTGTTAACCTCAGTGTTCTCTGTTTAACATTCACCAGACTCATAGTTATAGTTTAGTTCCGCCAACAATTCTCTTTCTCTCTCTCGGTCTATACTATGTCGCTATGAATTTCCGATACGTTTATCTGATGCCTCTATTAATTTAATTATCCGATACGTCCTCACTTGTTTAAATATTTCCACCATTATTATTATTATGAGTACCTAATAATTACAATTGTCAGTAATCATAACATTGGTCAATTTTTTTCTCTTATAAAAATTCTATTTAAATAAAATATATAGCAAATAAGTAAAAGGGGATAAAATAGACCGCCATTTTTTAATTTTTCAAGTATCGGAAACACTTCAATTTATATAAATATTTTATTGCTCTCAGAAAGACCCAAAAACTCGAAAATAAACTAGAGTAATACATAAATACTAAAATCAAAATTATTTTCACATTTTAAATTTTTATTTCTTTACGACCGGAAAATGTTGACACCGAATACTAATTTCGAACCTATCGAAAAAATTGAAACTACGAAAAAAAATCGCGCTATTGATTTTTTTTAGGCGGCCCATTTTGGCCTTTATTAAAATTTTGAGACTTTACATACAAAAATTTGGTCTACGTTGATTTTATCTGATTTCATTAGATCTAAATTATTTTCTTTAGTAAATAACTTAATAACGATTTATAAAAATAAACGCTTAAGTTTTACCCATTGACTACTTTTAATATAAATACTATTATTAGGGGAAGGGGGGGGGGAGCCAAAACGGGGTAGGGTAGGCAAAACGAGGTACCCTCAAAATTTTATAAAAAAAAATTTTATTTTTTAAATGTTTCTTTAAACATTCCAAAATAACTTTTGTAAATATAATTGAGCATTATTTTGAATTTTTTTCGTTAAACTTTTTCAAAAATCGATTGTCAGTTGAAAAATACTAGTGACTTTTGTGTTATGATAAAAACTATTAAAAATTTGTTTTTGTTCCTTTGTATCCAATAATCATGTAAAATATAATTTTTCTTCATGCAAATTGCTTACAAAAAAATTTAACTTAATCAAATTCATTTAAAATCCAGAAATTTTTTTTTACCTTTTTTAGGGGGAACCCCATTTTGCCCGCAAAAATGAAAAATTTTTTTTTTAACGGTAACTGAAAATTTTTTCTATTTACTTTGAACATCATTAAAAAAAAAAAGATTGAGCGTATTCGAGTTCTGGAAAACTTGATATTTTCTTAAGTACCCCGTTTTGCCCTTCCCTCCCTTCCCTATTATTATTATTATTTTGATTAAATCGGCTTCAATGCTTCAAGTTGGTTTCTATCAAAGTTTCATTATTAATACACGTGATGATATAGTAATTGCTGTTATACGTCTTTACGCAACGATGCTTCTCTTTGATACAACTTACGATAATTTCACTCAAGTTTCAAGTTAACAATGCACTTATATATATATATATATTATATCTCTGTGATGGTATAGAAATTTTATAGATTCACGACCCGATTGAATCTCGGAAATAATCATTCTGCAATATACATATATACATATAGATAGACAATTTCTCGTCATAGACGTCACTTACTCATCTACGCAACCTAGAATTATAAATCCTTCGAAATTATCGTTAGAACATTCGAAACAAAGAGAAGTGGCACATCCATCTCGAGTCCTATATATATACGACAAAACTAATTGCCTTTGTCCAAACAGAGTAACTACATTGTTATCTCGTAGTTTGATAAGACTTTAGTACATTCGAATTTCATGTGGCGCCAGAGGCAATGTCAGTTGGGAATACTCAAATGTCGCCATGAAACGGAACAAGAGTCATGTTGCTTTTGATATGATAAGAAATTGTCTAATAAATAACTTTACTTGTAACTCGGCTCGCGTAAGATTTACCTGCAGAGATAATCGATATAGGTAATCTTGTTGATATGATTGATATCCATGTTGTTGTTGTTGTTGTTGTTGTTGTTGTTGTTGTTGCTGCTGCTGTTGTTGGTGATATTGATGTTGCTGATGATGATGATGTTGATAATAATTATGTTGCTGGTAGTTGTAATAATAATTTTGTTGATCCTGCTGTTGCTGTTGGTATTGATTATTTTGCTGGGGATGTTGATGATGCTGGTACCAATCATTGTAATCACCCATGACACTTTATTTCGCAAGTATTTATAATAAATATCATTCGCGCAAACATATCACTATCACTGGGAAGTTAAAAAAGAAAAACTAGTAGTAGTTTTCCATGTAAAGCAATAGAATTGTGAATCGAAAACAAAATAGATGATAATTTAGTGAAATGATTTTTTTTCGTCATCACTCGACGTCATATCTATAGGGCGGTAATAATTTTTTAGTTCAAATTATCGATTGGTTGAGATGAGAGGAACCGATTAAAGTCTGGAATAAACTAGACGACGTCATAGAAGCCTTCCGGTGCAGCTGACGCGACTTTTGCGACCCGAAGTGAATTAAGTTGGTTTTAAAAATAAAAAAAAAAGTAAAGAGAAAAACCTGGAAAAAGGAACTGAAAAAACCGTAAAGGAAAAACGGAACGTAAGCGCGTTTATCGTTTATCGGCTAACCGTAATTACGAAGAGTTTTTGCATAAAACATGACAAGTTTGAGTGGTTGAAGCCAGTTTTATATCTAGGATCCAGTTTAGCTCAAAAGTACTATAATTTTATGTGATTATGGAATAGGTGGAACGAATTAAATGTCGCGGTTAAGCATTAAACGTTTGTCGTTAATTTTCAGTGATAATTTACCGAATGATAATACGGGTGTTCTATTTTCTCACTAGTGGTCGAAAAATACAAGACTGCTATTTCCTATTTGGTATTTTGAGATAACGGTTTAGTTTATTGACGGAATAAAAATAGATTATTTTAAATGAAATTTTTTTGGTTTAACACTTATAAAAATTGATATATATGCACGTATAATATATATGGGGCTTATAAATAAGCGGCACTGAAATAAAAATTTAAACACTGAGATATCGTATTGCACAGGATGAAGATCGTGAAACGACTAAAGTATTTTAATTTCTGCAACTCTGAATAAGCTGCTGGTGGTCATCTTGCTAGTGATGATCATCCCCACTTTTTAATAAAATAACTTGGAGATTTAACAAAGACCGGTTGGTACCTTGACATGGACAGTTTGTTGAGATGACGGGAGGTGGACGCTACCGAAGATCAAAAGGGTTGAAATACCCCCTGTGAATTACTTGCCTCAAGTCACTTCCTGTTTTTATATTTTTTTAGTCCCATCATACTTGATGCGGTGTCTTTAAACATCAGAGCTACACATCATCATTATTATCATCATAGTAGCGGTAGTTGTAGTAGTGGTAGTAGTACACAAACTTGTTTTTTATGGATTTTAAAAAAGTAGGATGTTATTTAAAGCAGAGTATAAAAAATATGAGGCTTTTTGATCCTGGTCACGTTGGCGTAAATGCCGTCCAACCGCATGTCACCAAGCTTCGAAGCTTTACGTCATATATTTTACGTTGCTCGTTTTTTCTACGAGCTAATTGAATTTCCCATCCCATAGTAGGTTTTATTTTTTTTCTCTATCATTCTGGCACTAACTCCAACTCTAACTCTTGCTTTGGCTCTATCTCTGTATTATTATTATTATTATTATTATTATTATTATTATTATTATTATTATTATTATTATATGTTTTTTAACTCTTTTTGTAGACCAATAGTTGATGAGGGGTCGGGTAGTGTTGGCGGCGTGCATCGGTGGTCGTATGTGAAACCGCAGGGGAAAAGCGTTTGCGTGATGATCCGATTGGAAGCTAGTTGCCAGTTTTACGTTAAAGTTTCGTGTTTTCCCATCGGCACTATCCCGTCTGGGATGTGGGCTGTGGGGACAATTGTCGATCATAAAAATATAACGTTGATCGTTTTTTGCCTCAGGGATAATGTTTTTAAAAAGATTCTTTCGTTTTATTTTATCATAAAATTATTATATTTTACGGCTTTATAATTATACAAGAAGTGAGAGAATGAGGAAATTAGAAAGTGAGGAACAGTATGAGATTCATGAACAGAAGCTCGCTAGAAGACACTAATGCTTGTCTTAAGGTTGACAGTATCGAATCAATCGAATGTGGGCGAAACCACGTCGACCAACGTCGTAGCGTTGAGGAATACGCTTGAAAGTCAATACCGGTATCCAATTCTGAGCACCCGAGTAGAGCTCTCGTTGCTCAAAGTACACCGGATACGTAGGAAGAAACTAATTGGCAGGTAGCACTTCAGAAACACGAATAAAAGGATCACTAGAGGGAGAAACACTCGAAAATACAAATAAAAGAGTGGAGCGGTAGAGAAAAATAGTTAAATTCTCCAGACTACAACAAAAGATTTTTATGCTTTACGCTTTTAGATATTTTTTATCTCATCCGGATAATCGATTTTATCTTTTAATTCTTTAATACCTACCATTAACTAACTAAAATACCCATTAATCATGATTCCTTTTATCGAAAAGCATTTGAATTATTTATTTATCGCTGGACTATATATACTTATAACTTCTTTCAAAAATGATAAACTGCTATTTAATGATTCTGATCCTAGAGCAAAATTTGGTATTCAGTTAATGTAGAAGACATTATTTTATTGTCAGCTTAAATGCTATTTTTTACGACTGAGTTTTTAGTGAGAGTTTTAATTCTCTGGTGCAATAGCGAGAACAAGACGAGGAAACATCTGACCACAACATGCCATCAAACGAGTAAACTATTTTTCAATTACCTCTTGTATCAACAGTCTAGTTGTGCTATTTGGGCAATATAAATTTTTGTTGAATGCTGTGCAAGTTCTGCTTAATCCGCGAAATTGGAATTTTTCTAAACTGGAAATACGAAATTCTAAATTCCGATCTATATTACAGCAGTATTTATTTCAAAATATTAATAAATTTATCAGAATTGATTTTATAGATTTTAAGTAGTAAAGTGAAGGTTTACATTTTTAATAAAGTTGGAGCTTGAAAACTTGTATTTTATTTTTTGTTGACGATATCTTACAGAATTAGTAGGGTCGGAAGTTAAATTTTTAAGAAAAATAAATAAGAAAATTTATTATAAGATGAAAATCTTTTCCGATAATTTCCTGCACTCGGAAGGCCTGATCGTGATAATAAAATTAACCAGCTTATTCTTCGGCTAATTTTCTACAAAATTTTAAGTTCATATACGAATGAGAATTTCAAAAAATTTATTTGAAAATGGATACAATTTTTTTTTAAATCTGTAACTTTTTTTTCTAAATAAATTCAAATTTAAATCATGCATTCGACAATAAAAAAAAATTGGACAACGGATGACTCTGCGGGCGAGAAAAAAAATAATTATATCGACAGAAGTTGTAAAAGTGATTGTTAGAAGATATAATGTTATATTAAATGATCAATGTTATTAGAAGTATTGTAATTTCAGTTTTAAGCTGTAATGAATAGTAAATTATTCATTAAAGTCATTCGTTTGTGGTTCTAATACTCTTGATTCAATTGTCCCCGACTAATGATTCAATTGCTCCTCCAAAGGGGACGATTGAACCATTTGATGCAGTTGTACAATTTCGTATTTATTAAAAATTTTCATCACTTTTCAAGTTATGTGCTTATGAGAAATGATAGTCTATATAATAAAGTATAATTTCGTAAAAAAAAAAAGTTATCATTTTGCTTTTATTCATCTAAAAAAAAATGTTAAAATATTTTTGGTTCAATTGACCCCACTCTCCCCTATGTATAAGGTCCTAAACTATAGCACTTCTCATAGTACTCATTCATTCTTGTAAAATCTCTATGGGAATTTATGAAAATCTATTGGATTCTATGAGATTTTCTAAACAAGGCAGGAAACTAATAAACCGATTGCAATTAATTCTGCAGTGATTAAGAGAGATCGTGAAGATGAGAATCTGGTATAATTTTTTAAACATTTAGTCCACTGGGATATGAGATATCTATGGAAAATTGTTATTTCTCTTGAAAAAATAAACCGATTTTGATGTTCGATACAGCTATCGAGGGGTTTAATCGAGTTCTAGAGCTGATATATTTGAAAATTGATCGATTCAGCCGTCTCAATGATATTCGAAAAAAAATGATTACGATTTTCTTTTAAATTCATTTTATCCCAAATCTGCATTTTTGCCGAATTGTAATAGAATTATTAAGATATTACACACAAAAACAAAATTTCTTTCGACCAAAATTTTCGAAATGGTCGTACTATTTGGGGTTACCAACTCATCCCATATTGGTTCTAAAAGCTGTAGATAAACATTTATAAAAAGAAAAATTTGTTTTTTAAAAAGTGATGTCTCATTTTGCCTCACTTTTCTCTACCATTTTTGCGTTAATAACAATTTTCCATTTAAATATTTGAATATTAGTATAACCTACAAAGTTATGAAAATCGTTAATTTAGTACTGAATATCTAAAATAAAATAAATATCCCTGACCCATTTAAATTATCCATAAAATTACCATGTTAACCGTTTTGGTGACCTAGAGAATTAGCATTGGGAAGTAAGTTCCCTTTAAAAAAAAGGTTAAAAAATTTAAAACGTACGTGGAAGTAGGAAGAGGAAACGCGTTAACTTAAATGCGAGTAACAAAAAAGCAAGAATTTAAAATAAAAATAAAGTAAGCAGATGGTTGTGTCATGTGTAATGTAACGTCTATTGGACAATAAGATTCTCGAATTGGTGCGAATGTAATCGTGCTTGTCGGAAATTCCTTAAAGCTTGTTGTACTCTCATTGGACGAATCCTTGATATCCCGGTTCGCTGGGGGTCTTGCCAGGGGGTAATTTATTTATTCAGTTCTGAATCGGTGGTTTTACAGGTTTACTGTGAGAAGATTCGTTGAGTTGCACTTAGCGGCGTAAAAGAATCATTGAAAACCGGTTGTTAGAACCCCTGCGAAGGGTGAACTCTTCATATATTCATCTCTATGTCACCCCAATTTTTTAAGGGAAGATGTGTGAGGAAATAAACGTGAAAAATTTCAAGTCTTCTCTCTTGAATTATTGTCATTATTATTATTGTGGATTCTATAATTATATAATGACTATTGATTTTTATAGAGGACTGGGTAAAGTGAACCACCTAAAAAATTTTGTAGATTTTTTTTATCGAAACTGCTTTCTTTGTCGTTATTTAAAATTTTTAATTAAATTTTTATACAATTTTGAGTAAAAAAATTATTGTTAAAAAATTTCTTTCAATTTAAATCCATTATTTTAATTAATTAAGATTCGTTTTTTTTTTCTTGAAAATTTTCCGAACAATAAGTTTATGTTTAGATGTTTTTAACTTGAAATAATTACAAACTTTTTTGTTTACTTTTATAGACGGTGGTCCATTTTTCTCACCCGTACGAAAAAAATATATATGTGGGCAAATTGCATATATGAGACATATGTGCCTCGTATATGTTTCATATATGCAATTTGCCCGCATATATATTTTTTTCGTATGGGCACCCAGAAATTTTTTTTTTTTCTATGGCAACTTAAAATTTAGTTTATTTCTTTCAAGTACAAGTCAGAAAAACTAAACTCAGCGTATTCGAAGGCACGAAAATCTATTATTTTTATAGCGGTCCCACTTTGTCCGCCCTTATTTTATAAATATATTTAAGATTTATGATAACTAGTATTGTAAAGTTAGAGTATGTAATCGTTGACATTCAGCAGTGAAACGGAAATAACGAGATTGTGAGTAGTATTCTGTTGGTGTTACCGAGAACGGAAATGGCCCGTCGTATTACCTTTCGTACGGTAATAGCCCAGTAGGCAACAGATGTGAACGCTTGTAGTTTTGCGATGAAACTATCGGGTCATATACGATGTTGTTGTAGTTTGAGAAATAGTACGAGTTGTGAGGGTCTATACAACATTGAGTATACTTAATAACTGACGATAACGTAAATTTACTAAGGATAAAAATACTGTTTACTCGTGCATTATGGTCTTAAAGAGCTGGATAAATAGTATACCTGATACCAAAAGTCATTGCACAATAAATAACAAACTATTATAAATTTTATACCAATGCTGTTGATCGCGACATTTCGCGGCGGGTTTTATGCTCAACGCTAGAAATTTTATTCTACTAAAATTATTTTATTTTAATTTTGCAATAGTTCAAGTACGAAAATTTTTATATTTTTTTCAGTCTTATCAAATATTTTGGCAAAATTTTTCAATTTTTTGGGTTCAATTATTAATTGGATTATTTTTTATTCCTTATAAGAGCAAATTAGTTGATAAATTTTGTAGTTAAAGGTAAATTAATTAATTTTATTATTGAAAACAGTTATTGGGTCATTTTTAACTACAGATCTTATGACCTGTCAATGTATGAGTTTTGAGCTAGTAACACCAAGCGGTGTAAAAGATAACACTCACACCGTGTTTAAAGTACACTGCTTGATGTTTCACTCTGAAAAAAGTTCACAACGTCAATTTACACCGAAAACAGGGTGTAAAGTCCTCGGTGACCATTTTTACACTAAAAATTTATTACAGTGTATACTTTTCTGTTACGATTAACAATATCGTTATTACTCAATGAAACTGCAGTCGATAGTGGAGGTCTTACTTAACTATCGTTTACTGGTTCAGAAAACTATTTTTTTCTTTCAATGTAATGATTAGAAAAATATCAAAATTAATTAAATTTGTTATTGACCGAGTTATCAACTAAACTATCAAAATTATGAAAAAAATGTAGAGATACTTATGTATAGAGAATTAAACATCCTACAAAATTATACTCTTACACATATATCGTAACTCCAGTAATTAAGTTAATAAATTTATTGAAAAATTATCGAATATTCAGAATGAGATATTTTGAAATAACACAAAAAATATTACAAATCAAATGAATAATTTTCATTCTGTATATACATTATTAATTAGACAAAAATAATTTTTAAATAGAAAAAAACATTAAAAAAACTTTGATATTTTTATCTTTTAAATTTACCGATAAAGATAATAATGAAGTTAAAACAAATAGCAAAAGTCGCTGGACAATAAATAAGCAATTCCAACATATTTTTCTACCTTCCAGTAAGTACCCAACATCTATTGTATT
Organism: Microplitis mediator; assembly: GCF_029852145.1. Lineage (NCBI taxonomy): Eukaryota > Metazoa > Arthropoda > Insecta > Hymenoptera > Braconidae > Microplitis > Microplitis mediator. Next base: position 10,096,344 of record NC_079976.1, on the reverse strand, counting down.
GCGTAGAGCTTTAAGGTAATAATTAATTCACGTTAAAACGATATAACGTTAGTAGTATTGAAAATTTAAGAGGAAAAACCCATTGGCATGGCTTATTTATTATCTTAGCCAACTACTTTGGTCTATTGGACAACTGAAAATAAAGAATTGAATAAATAAATAAATAAATAAAGAACCAAGAAAAAGTTTCTTGACAAAGTTATCCCCCCGAGATTCTGGCCCAAAGATAACGAGCAAGCCATACATATTAATGGGATCCATCGATCGTTGTTCTATACCTACACAGTTTTATTCGTTTTATTTTATAAGGTTTATAAGAGAAGGCGGCCAAAATGGGGCCGGGTGGGCAGAATGGACCACCCTAAAAATTTGGTGAAAATTGTTTTTTTCCAAAATTGTTTGCAACTGTCATTTACGATTATTATCATAATTTTGTACAATTTCGAGTGTCCCAAAATTTTTCATTAATTTTTTTTTTCAGGAAATTTTTCAGTGGATACTCAGTGTATTGTTGACCACAAAAAATTCAAGCATGATTTTTTTTTCTATATTCGAATTTCATAAAATTTATTTATCTTCAGTAATTTGACTTTTTCGGCATTTTTACACGCAGGGAAATTTTTAGTGAAAATTTCCCCAAAAGTATGATACTGTAAGGTCATGTAAATATGTAAGTTTTTCCCATGCACATTGTGAAATATACTACTCGATAGAATGTAAATGAAGTGCAATTTCTACTAACAATAACATAAGTAAAAATTTAGTTACTGGTTAGATGTCCTTACAGTACCAAACTTTATGGGTAATTTTTACTCAAAAATTCTCTGCGTGTATTTATTTATAGAATTGCAATTCTCTTTTTTACTTAGATTAGATACGAGCAATTTTACTATAGTTATTTTTTTTAAATGAAAGAAAAACTGTTGTCACATTTTTTTTTAGGGTGGTCCGTTTTGCCCGCTCGGGAAAACAAATTTTTTCCTCTGGCAATTGGAAATTTTATTTAATTACCGAAAATCTAAGTCAAAAAGAAAAAGATTCACCGCATTCAAATGCACAAAAGTCCATTAATTCCTTAGCGGTCCCGTTTTGCCCGTCCTTCCCTTTTTTTTTTTAAATTCAAACTTGGCAACTCCGTTCTAATGCACAAGGTGTAAAGAAATTTATCGGGTGATTAATTGTAAAATTAATAAACTAGACGATTATCTATAGTGGCAGGTAAGTTATCAGCGATAGAAAGAGAGAAAGTGGAGTATATATATATATATTTTAGTTGCCAGACTCGTCGTATTACATAGCCGTTCTCATACATATTAATGAGAAATCGATCGATTTTACCTCGACGCTCTAGTCGTTTGCTTGGTTCTTACTCTACTCTGTTTAGGCATCGCATCGCCGGCATATCGGCACATAAGCTCTTCGTGTGGGCCTCCGGTGGTTATTATGTCATTAGCTTAATGAAGTTACAGGATGAACGAGCACACACAAGACCGAATATACACTGGCTTCAACCCCACTATTTTACAATTATATTCACCATACACTTTGTGATACTCGAGGAATAATAAGTCTCTTGGCATTGTTGTGTTGTTGTTCTTGCATTACACTACCTTATAATCGAAAATTTACCGATAGCATTATTGTTATCGTTAATGGAAATTTAAAACTAAGTTGACAAAAAAAAACACGTGGATTGAATTGGGGGTGCGTCACATATTTTGGGATTCATCAATTGCTTACTAAAAAAAAAGCCATCTGGCAGCTAGGGTGGAAGGTAGATTTCTCTGAACGAGTTTTGAACCCTTAGAGAAGCAGTAAAATTTATTATGAAATGAAAATCAAAACAAAGTATAGAGTCGCTACAAAACTATCGGCGTATAACATTTTTTACCCCCACCATCTAAATTTAATACCTAAGGTATGCGCCTTGATGGTGGGGGTAAAAAATCAAGAAGCAAAGTTTCGCTAATCCAACCATATACAACAGTAGTATTTAGATCATATTACGTAACGTACATAAAATAGAATTTCGTTATGACGTATCATACAAAAGTTACTTGAATTAAAAGCCGCAGAAATTTTTTTTCGGTATTTTTGGAATCTACTCGACTAATTATGATAGAGTATGAAAAAATTCTTTGAAAAATCCACCATAAAAACAAATGTTAAACAGATTTCTATGAAATTTATCTGAAAAAAATAGAGCTGTAGAAGCTATGGGTTTACGGTAAAAATCTATCCTTGAATTTTGAAAATCGTAGATTGGTTTACGGATAAAAAATTATTAAATGATAAGAAAGTTTAATTGGAAAATTTTTACACGGACTTTTTTATGGGAAAACTATCACGAAATTTATCTAAGATCAGCAAATTACAGATTTTTATTTAAGATAGTAGAGGAAAGAGAGGCAAAGTGGGCTGCTACATTATTTTTAACTTTACAAAGAGGCAACACGGACATTGGGGCTGACGTGGGCTATAATTTGTTTAATAAATTAAAATTAGATAAAAAAAATTAAACTACAAATATTTTTCCGATGACTTATCCCCCCCCCCCCCATTTTGAATTTTCATCGTTTTTTGCTCAAGTCATATTTTCACCGAGTACTTCTTTGGGACCTAAAAAAAGTATAACTAGAGAAAAATCTCACAGTATTGACATTTTTTTCTAAAAGCCCATTTTGCCCTCTTCCGTTTGACCAATAACTACATTTTCCTTTAGTGTTCCGATCTTTAGACAAAATTTTCTTTTGTAACGAGAACAATTTCTATACTTAATTGTTGCCACTGAATTATGGTTATTGCCCCTTAAAAAAATTAATATCTATCAACAAAGTCTGGATCCTCTGAATCAAAGATTTGTAGCTCGAAAATAGTTGAAAGCAAGTAAAAGAAAAAAAAATATGAATCAAATTGGTTTCTCTCTTGACTGGGTTTTCAAATTCAAAAGAATTTCTCGGTCCAATTCCTCCGATAGATATTCGCCTTTTTTTTCTTACCAAACTCGAAAGATTTTCTCAATTTCCATCAAGTTTTTATCCTTTCAATGGCCCATTTTAACCGAGTAATAAAATAATAAAAAAATTACATGGATTTAAAAAATAGTATTCGAAAAATGAGTGGTAATTAAGGATTTCTCATAGTCTAGGTCTAATTAATCCGATCGAATTTAACGGGATATGCAACTGACAGAAAAGTTTCAAGGACTATAATTATATCATTTTTTTGCATAACTCACTAATGCCCTTAGCGAAACGATGACGGAGTAGTAATATAAAAGAATATAAAAAGATGAAAGAAAATAAAATAAAGTACGAAAAAGTATAAAAGAATATAAGGCTATTAATTCAACTAATAAGACCGAGTAGGAGTGCAGACAGAGAATGAAATCGCGAGTTCAGCATCCAAGGAAAACTAATCAAGCCTGATGAAAGCTTGGACATGAAAGGTTGAGCAAGTCGTTTCAAGCTTAAAGGCCTTTCACTATATCCCTTTTCTTTCTTCTTCTCTTCCTCTTTAGCTTCCACTTTCTTTAAAGGTATATATCTCTGATTGCAATTTCTTATTTTTACACTGACGAATCTAGACTAGTTGGACCGGTCTATTTACTTTACTATTAAATTATTTTAAAAGATTAAACCCCTCACTAATTTATTAAACCATCTACTCTCTAAAAATATAATAATTTATCACTGAGTCATCCGGACATAGTCATCCGATATTTTTTATTAGCAATAAGTATTACACTAGAAATTTAGTCAATGCTCTGAAATTTAATTAAAGTCACTATTTGTTTCTGTGTAATAGTATCTAAGTTACCAATGAAATTCACTGACAGCTTCAGTGAAATAAAATTACTGACTGAGTCAGTGAAATTAACTGTCAGTGTCAGTGAAATTAACTGATAGTGTCCATGAAATAGGAAGGAGAATTTTTTTTATTTTTCGGAGGTTTGCAAAGACGGAACCTCGAAGCCGCAACTGCTCTAATTCACTATAGTATTGAACCAGAAGTATAACCCATGTAATTTAGTTATATAACAGAGATAATTATTTTAGCCGATTAATTTTCATTAATTTAATAAACTAACTATTAAAATTTTATAATACACTTTAATATTTTTAAATAATTTGTAAAGACAAATTAATAATCGAAAAATAATTAATTTAATAATGAATTATTAATAAATATTTTAATTATGAATTAAAAATAGTTAATAAAAATATTTTTTAATTATATAAACTTTTAGTAACATAAATTATTAGAGCGCACAGTTAGTTTATTTTTATTAAGATAAGGATTAAAATATTTTTCACTTATTTAATATTAGAAAATTAGGTTACTGAGTAAATCAGTTAAATTTTTACTTAGTGTGAAATTGTTTAATCAGTGCAAATGAATGGTCCCGAGTCAAAAAACAAGCTCGGGTTCAAGTCTCTGAATTTTCAATGAGGTTTTTGAAGATCAATTTAGAATTTGAAGTGACAACAGCATAGAAAATTATCCTACTTTAGTCCTCAAAGTAGTAGTTACGACCCATTTTACCACTTTGAAGACTAAACTGGAATAACACAATCTGGATTGGAGCCTCAAAATATTCATAACATACAGGAATAATTTTATCTGCATTGAAACCTCAAAATTTTGACTTAAGTCTCTTCACGGAAAAAAATAATTGGTAGCAGCTACCAAAATAATCAGTAGCTGCTATCGATTAATTTTCGCTAACAGCTACCGATTATTTCGGTTCTACTGACGAATTTCAGTGGAGATGAAAAAACTATTTCTGAGGGATGTTACACGGGATGTATGTACAAGTGTATCCGTGCACGTGTGTGCATGTGTGTGAGTGTGTCCGTGCGAGTGCGAGTGCGTGTGTGTGTGTGTGTGCGTGTGTACGTAACTGATACCGAAAAATTTCAAATTTCGAGGTAGAAGGATGCACTAGTGCTTTAAGAAAATTTAAACACTGCACCCGACCAATCAAAAATGATCAGGGTTTAATGAAAAACTTATGAGTCCGAAGTTCGGCATTTAACGGCGTTTACTTTGACCATATATTTTATAAAATAGTTTATTTTCACTAACCTAGTGTAATATTATTCAATTAATGCAAATTAATATCACAAATTAAAGTGGTTAAATTGAACAAGGTAATTTTAAAATTTACCAGTTTTCAGTGACAAAATAAGCAACTGCTTCATTTAGTAAAAGTTTCTCAAATTGATTTTCAAAGAGTAAAGAGTTTGAATTTGTCAGTAAAGTTTATATTTGTCAATACAAAGCAGCTAAAAATAAGTAATAACTAAAACTTACCTGGGTTTGACTCCAGACTTTTGGTTTAGGACTAGAACTTGTACTATTGCTACCAACGGTTCCACTGACTACTGAACCGCTAGTACCATTTGATGTTACAGACTTTGATGTTGGTTTTCCGGTTTTCGAAGTTTGCGTTACAACCGCTGATGGTGAACTACTCATCGGCTGTTGTGAATTTGACGGTTGCTGTTGCTGTTGAGTTTGCTGCATTATTTGCTGAATCAGTTCGATCTGTTGTTTCGTTAACCCGTCATTGCTTGACGATGAGTTCTGTAATAAACAATCGAATCAAACTTTATGTTAATCAAAAGTTACAGCTAATCTATGGCTTCAGTACAAAAAAAAACAATAATTACTTCCGTGATTTCCGTTGGTACGCTATCAGTTCAGAACATATTATAAAACGGCTATACTAATACTATGATGAAAGAGAACTTTTATTCAATTGGAGTAAAAGAGAAAGAGTTGGTTGTTAAAATGAATTTTACTACAGCTTTAAATTAGATTTGTTAATTATCGATGTCGGAAAATGGTGGCAGTTTCAGTAATGGTACCAGTGATGGTAGTGGTCGTGGTGGGTTTGGTCGGCTAGGTTCATACCTTATTAAACCTTCATTTTGTAATTCTACAACTAGAATTTCTGTTGAAAACAACGTTCAGTGGATTCCATTAATTAATTATATTCAAACCGCTAAAGTTACAATGAATGCTACTGAATATTGCCCGTTAATTCTCTCATTACCTTCCTTTCCAATTATAATTTTATTTTTAAATTCAACGGCTATTATCCGTAAATTCAAATTTAAAATTAGTAAACTGAAAAATTATGTATTAAATATCAAATAGGGGAAGGATGAGGAAAGGGGCCGTGGTGGGCAAAACGGACCAAAAATTTTTTTCAATAATTTTTTAATGGATTCAATGTACACTGTAAAAAATTTGCGGATTAAATCCGAAGTGAATGTAAAGCGGATGACTTTGTATTTATTTAATCTCCTCACAGTAAAATTCGCTCCCAAAGGAAGTTAATTTTAATATTAAAACTCCAAATCGGAGTGAATGCGGGTTCAAATAAAATCTAGTTCACTCCAAAATAACTACGCTGGAAAAACAAACTCCCCCCTTTACTCCGTATGTGGAGTGATTTTTTCTACAACTCCGGAACTCTAAGTGACAGAGTAAATTTGGATTTGAATGAAATCCGTAATCACTCCCGATTTTTTACAGTGTAATGTTGGCTACAAAAATACATACGATATCTTCGCTGTATTTAAATTTGATATAGTTTATTTATCTCTAATGATTTTATTTTTTCGGCATCTTTATTTAATAACAGTATCGCAAATCTCTTATTTTACTTAGATTAGATAAAAAATATTTTATTATACTCAATTTTTAGCGGCTGAGGCAGCCGTTCGGCACGCGTGTGGCTCGGGCGATCACCGAAGTTAAGTAGCATCGAGCATGGTTACTATTTGGCTGGGTGACCGCTTAGCCACGCGTTGGGCTCGAACGAAGGTCTCTGATCGTTAGGCGCGGGATAAAGATCCAGTGATCGGTAAAATGGGAATTTTATCGACCACTGGAGCTTCACCCAAACCGAAACTGTACTGGCTAGGTTTTCTCTGTGGTTTTCCTAGCCACTGCACCTCCATTGCACAAGGGAGGTAGCAGGGCATCACCGTAATGATGCAGTACAGTCATAAGCACAAGTCGGGCCACAGCCGCAAAAAAACATAAAAGGGACAAATATTGACAATAGGGAACTCCCAGCTTTCCAGAGTCGAAAAAAGGGAGTCTTGTAAAACACACTTGAGCAGTGCGATGCATGCGATGTGATACAAGTAAAAATAAAAATAATAATTATACTCAATTTTTTAAAATACAAGAAAAAAAAATTGATTTATACTTTTTTTTTGGGGGGTCTATAACTAGAAATTTAATTCAATTGTATATAATACTTTTAATAGAAATCAAAAAATGAAGATCCAGCATATTCAAATGCATAAAAATCCATTATTTCCTTAGCGGTCCCGTTTTTCCGTCCTTCCCCGGTTGATTATTATTTCCATAATAATATTATATTGACGGGTATTATATACAGAATTAAGTTATTTAATCCCTTTTATATTTACTAATTTTCATTTATAAATTAATTAAAATACCCGATACAAGGTCGAGAGGCTCTTATGAACTAGAATTAAATTAATTAAGTTATTTTGTAGGGAGAAGAATTAAAAAAATAAGACTAAAGGGTAAGAAAAAATAAAAGTTTAATAGATGAACGTAGATATAGATGGTGAACTTTTTACTTTTACTACCTAGTCAGTGAGTCTTGATGGTGTTGGTCGGGCATAGTTATAAGAAGGAGCGCTCTCATACTTTTAATTCGCTTAGGCGCGACTCTAGCAGCTCTTAGGGCGGGCATCCAACGTGACGACGCGGAGCAGCTTATTACGGAGGCCAGGTGTCGAGATCTCTCAACTTATTTTCTTTTTTTTTTCTCCGCATATTTTCTTGCAGCACGTCAATTTTCATTTTCAAACTTTTCCAACGGTTCCACGTCCCTTTTACACTTTCTCCAAGCGCGTGTCTACCTTCCCTTTATATATAAAAAAAAAAACTTCATCCCCTTGCTGTACTACCACCACCGATAAGAAGCTTCCCGGAGGTACGTTTCACAATAACTTTTTTATTCATTCCATCTTCACCCTCTGATGCTATCTTTTTTTTTTCTTTGTTATTTTACTTATTTTTATTTTCACTTTGCCCTCCAATTCACTTTCGTCCATTTTCACTCGACGCCTACTCGCTCATCGCAGTTCGCAGTTGGCTTTTCACTTTAACTGCAAGGAAACTGCGTTTTCCATTCACTAAAAAATACCCTGAGTGCTTTTGACATTCGTATTTCTCGAGGGAAAACGACTGACACGAAAAAAAAAATTTTTTTTTCAGTTACTTTTTTTTTGCTTTTTTCTGACGTTACTTTTTGCCGGAAACTTTTTAATTCAGTTGTTATAAAACTGGACACACTACGCGTTAAAAAAAAAAAAATCAAAATTAAATTTTTTTAACGCTTTCAATGCTTATTTTTCTTCAATTGTATCCTAAATCTCATTAATTAACTGAAATTATCATAATTTAGTTTAAAATTTTATTAAAAGTACTGGTTTTCGTTATTATCAATATAAAAAAGTTTTAAAAGTCTGTTATTGCCTTACAAAGCTCTTATTTCGAAACTCCCCTATATGTTTGCAAATGACGTCGAGAATTGATCAGATGAGACGAAATTTAGCTAGAGATGTTCTCTTACCGTCTTGTTGAATTCGAGGGTAAATTGCCCAAATTAGGCTACAAGGCGTATCTGAAATAGTTTGAACCAGAGCGCGATCGTATTGTCTGATCGTAACTGCCTCCACCTAATTGCAATATCGACATCCCTACGATATAGTCTGCGCGTTTGCTATCTCAAAGCAAATAATTTACCAATTATTATTATTATTGTTATTATTACTCGATGGATGTACTCACTTGTAAAGTTATAAAAATATAAAAATTGTAAGTGCATATATACTAAAGTGGTCGTTAAGAATTAAATTTTCTCAGGCACCCTATAAAAGGCTTTTTTTTAGTGAAAAAATACGCGGGGAATTTGGTTTTTTTTTTTTTAAGGAAAAAAAACACGTGCCTCAGGACGATCGAAGTTCAATTGTCGATACAATCGAGGTTTTTTTTAAATATCTCATGAAATATGCAGATTAAAGGAAAAAATCATAGGAACAATTTTGTAGGAAATTAAATTTTCTACAAAAAAGGCGATGTTTTTTTTTTTTATAAAATGTGTATTTACGAAGATATTTTAAAAAGACTTTTTTTAGATCTTATAAACTGAGCATTTAAAGGATTACGACTTCGTACCATATCAATCATTAATGTTTGTTATAGTTTCTATATACTTAGAAAAATGTTATTTTCAACATTCGTAATATCCTTAAAACGCTCAATTCATAAGATCTAAAAAAAGTTTTTTTCAAGTATCTTCGTAAATACACATTTTATAAAAAAAAATAAATTTTATCTTTTTTGTCAAGAATTTAATTTTCTACAAAAATGTTTCTATGATTTTTTCCTTAAATCTGCATATTTCAGGAGATATTAAAAAAAACCGCGACTGTACACGGAAAAAAAATAGGCGCTGCAACAGGATGCCGTCCTGTTGCTACAATAGAATTTTGTCCTGTTGCTGCAACCGGACGGCATCCTGTTGCAGCACCTATTTTTTTTTCCGTGTATCAAAAAATGAACTTTGATCATCCTGGGGCACGCGTTATTTTTACTTAAAAAAAAAAAACCAAACTCCCTGCGTATTTTTTCACTAAAAAGAAGCTTTTTATGCGACGTCTAAGAAAATTTAATTTTTAACGACCACCCTAATATATACATATGTTAGGGTGGCTCAAAAAAAAATTTTTATTTTTATTTTCCCTCTTACTTTTCGGTTTTTTTTGTCAAATTTTTTTTTTTTGCTACAAATTTTATAAAGACGCGCAGAAATTTTTGAGATTTTTCGGAGTTTTTATATTTTTCAAGATTTTCAAATCATTAAACGACCTCTTAAATTAAAACTCTTTAGCATAATTTAGTGGAAAATTTTTGTTTTACTATACAATAACTTTTGGGGAGTGAAAGCGTGAAAGAAATTGATTCCTTTTTAGTCCTTCTGATGTATATAATATATATATATGAAAGGGAGAGTACGTAAGAGATGTTATCGCGTAATAATAGTTTTTATAAAATGTATATATATATATTATGTAATATATAAACGATAAAACGACAGAGAACATTTTAAAATTTTCATAGCAATTCTAATTTACGTCGAATAAAATGTGTCGCGTGCATACTTTTAACAAAAAGCGAGAGATTCATATTCGCAATTCAAACGTTCATCCGGGTTCCAATTATTTCGCTTGAAAATTTTGCACTTTCATTCTCGCAATTTGCAACCAGTCCACCGTACTCGCTAGCTCTCGTCTCTTATTTCGCATCTCCTTGTCAATTATCGCGTCGACATAAAATAAAGATGTCAAGCGTATAAAACAAGAATAAAAATGAAAAAAAGTGAGCAGAAAAAAAAAGAAATGTTCTATATGTGGATACATATATATATATATATATATATATATATATAAAGAGGGCATTATGTCTATTTGTTGCGAAACATGGATGAGATTTTATTCCATTTTATTATATGTCGGTACTTTAACAGGATCACGGGGTAAAAAGAGAAATAGGATAACAAAAAAAAAAAAAACTATTGTTGAGAGTGAAAGAGATAGAAAAAATATCATCATATCCCAATAGGTTGCTGCAGAAATGGTCACGTCGAGATTGTAGAATCGAAACGAACAACTCGTCTATCTATAACACAGAACGCTTGGTCTTGAAAAAGCATCCTCGCATTTCTCATAACGAATTTTCGTCCCGGCATTAAAATACCCTTCGGCATATCTTTATTAACCTCCAAACATCGTGAAATTCTGTACAAACGTATGAAACTAATAGAAACAATCCACTTTCTTCTCCGTTCATTTTTTCATGTTATTGGAAAAATTTTAATATTAACTAGTCGCATAATGTCCTTAAATGGAATTCAAATTCACTTATGCGTTAAAAAATATATATATTTTTAACAATATATCTCGCATACTCGAATCACCGTATTCTCTATTATTGATGATATTTTATATCATATATATACATTTGAAAGGCAATATAATTTATATTTTAGCGACGTAGGAGATCGATAAATCGTAAACGTGAAAGGGCTACGCTTGAATGCACTTTTTAGAGTAGAGACCATATCACACAATGGGAAACGAGGCTCGAACCAACTGCCTAGTAGTACCATGAGTGCCCCATGCTATGCACTGGCAGTACGGCGGGTGTATTTTATGCCAACGAATGCGATCCAGCTACCGATCCCATCTCTCATGCGACATACACACACGCACATATCCAATGTTCCGTGTCCATTTTATGTCCAGTGTGTGACTATATTTACTAATACTACAGTAGTAGTTTATTCTAAAAGCATGAGCAGTAGGAATAAGCCGTTTATAGAACGACATTGCTAGGTGATGCTGTTATTGTTGTTATTGTTGTTATTGGTGGTGTGTAGGTTATTCAGATTCAGATCTCTAATTAGCTGTATATCAAATGAACGCGTTGAATCGAGTGGTAGGTGCGAGACGATCTCGTGTGTGAGAGCATCCAATCGTTTACGTTAGATTGCTTCTCTCTCGTTTCACCTAGTCGATGATGCACTTTCCAAAATCCCATTTGTATGTTTAATATTTTCATCCTTCATATTCCATCTCTGTCTCTATCCCTCTGCAGATAATATATATATATATATATATATCAGAGACACATATATCAGCATTTATAGCCTTCAGCTTGAATGAATTCTCTGTTCATATCGAAACTATTTTTATTTTTTGATTAACGACTTTATCAAAGCTAGTTATAATAAAAATATTTTAGCGAAAGAGGATTTATTTAACCAAAGTAGTTTTAGATGGATCGTAATGAGAATTAGCAATCTACGGATTCAACCCCTACAATAACTGAACCTATATATATTTCCTCCAGCAGCGAACGTAAATTAGTAACCAATGTTTCCAAGCTTATTCAGCGTATATTTGGATATGGATAAATGTCTTGCTGGTGTTTGTTTGCGTTAGTGAAACCATTTTACATCCGATGGCTAACTGGCTTGGTTATACCAATTTACGCAAAATTTAGTTTATACCGGACGAGAGGATATGAGTGAATGAGAAAAAAAGAAAGCTCGTAGGGATAACACTATTATTAGCTATACATTGTAAAAAATTTTTGGACTCGGTGTGAACCTTTTGGTGTGAAAACTACACCAAATATTGTGTTAAATTTAGGCGGTGTGAATTAAAAATTTTTACACCGTCAAGCGTGTAAATGTGTGATTTATGATAATTTTGCGTTAAGGAAAAATAACCATCAAAATATTTTACTACTATATATTTAACACCGTGTTAAAATTACACGAATGGAAAATTTACACCGAGAGAATTTTACACCGTTATTTTACACTACACGGCAGTGTTAAGTTCTCCGGATCCATTTTTACACCGAAATTTTTTACAGTGTGGCCACTGCTTGATTTTTAGACATTTAATACTTTATTTTAATTAATGAAAAAGTATTAAATAAAATTTCCATTTCAATAGTGGGATAAAAGTATCTTTGAACACATTTTAAAAATTAATTATGTCATTGCGTCTTTTATAAATTATTTTATTAAAATTTTCAAAGTGTCCAAAACTGGCCCTACGGTGGCCAAAAACGGTACCTCTACCCTAAATAAAATTAATATAGTCATTGATTTAGTAGTTAGAAATCTTCAATATCATTTGTTGCTCAGTAATTAAAATTATAACGAGTAACACGAAATGGTGTAAAAAAAGTAGATTACACCGTGTTAAAATTACACGGATGGATAATTTACACCGTTATTGCTGGTTTAAATACATTTATTTTTAACAACTATACAGACATTTGAATAATATAGTTTTAAAAATGAGCTTTTGCATATTGTTTCAATGTTCTTCTAAAATTTGATAATGTTTTCTCTTGTTTAACATACAGTATACTTTTTTGAGCTGTATTTGTTCTCGTATGTTTTATATTAAAACAATTACTTTTTCTAGTCTTATAATAATGTTTATATTTTATTAGTTCAATGCGTTTAGTTTAATAAGGCGTGAGATTGTTTAACATTTTAAGTATAAAAATGCACGTATTATACACGATTCGCTGATTGGTAGTCATCCAACCTAATACATCCAACATTAATCGTATACTAGTATATTTGCTAACACCAAACACTAATCTCATGGCTCTATTCTGTACTATTTGCATTCTTTTCACTTGTTCCTTATAATTTAACATCAAAGTACTGCAGTATTTGAAATAAGGAGAGATGGTAGATTTGAATATAATGTTTTGAGTGTAACTAGTAACTGAGTTGTTAATCTATGTAAGGTAAAAGACCTAGTACTCGATCAGGGAACTAGTACTTGATCACTTCATGTATTTGTATGACTATATTTAGTAAAATTAAGTAAATATAGATATAAAAATACATGAGTGATCGGGTACTAGTTCCCTGATCGGGTACTGGGTCTCTTACTTTAATATGTTTAATGTTCTTGCAACTTTATTTACAGTATTTATAGAATTTTCTTTGAACGTCTAATTGTCATCAATAGTTATTCCTAAACATTTTTTCTTCGTTACTTTTATTTTTACACCATTAATTATGATATTGCATTTACTTCTTATGTTTAATTTTCTTTGATCGTGAAGAACAGAAAAAACTGTTTTATTCGTAATAATAATAATAATAATAATACTACATTTTGCTGTACGTATGTGTTATTCGATTCATACTGCGTTACCAATAATCTATGGTATGAAGCTTGTTCAACGAGTTTACACGAAGCAAAATGTATTTTCTAGTGTACTCAGCTGTCGAAAATAATCCCGAGTGTATACATTTTTAGGTGCATCAAATAATCCCCTCAATGCTCTGTCCGGTGTTGTTTATTTACATTTTATAAATATATAAATGTATTCCATACTCAACATGCACGATTTATTATTGTTATTGTTATTATTATTATTATTTAATTGTCATCATTACAATTAATTACTCCACATATATTTTTATATATAAGTTTAAAAAAAAAGTTTAAGGTAAATCCTCACAATCAGAACCAAGCTAACTGCCGTTGTGCTAATTTGAAAAGTTTGTCCGCGTGAGCGTTAAATTAAAACTTTACACCACTCTCGCCAACTTACCATCAGAAAAATAAATTAATCACACCAACTTTTTCTTACTTTTCTTTCCCTTATACTTTTACTCTACTTATACTTATATCTTTATCTCTTTTACTATTCGCTGGTTATTTTTTATCTCAATATTTTTCAGAATTCGTAGTTTACCGGAAAAAAAAAAATAAAATCCTCGTTCCAATATTACTTATAAGATTTAATGTAACTTTAGATTCGAGATTTAACTGGGTTACCATATATCAGAACTACATCTTATACATAGTCTCTCACAACCGGTCATTTTCATGCATCCTCTATCCTTGAGCCATCTGCTGACTTTTCCGGTGTACTTGGATATTACCTAACCTAATTCGTTTATTTACGAGCTTAAAACTATTACACAAACTATCAGAAATATTTTTTAAAAAAAGTAAAATAATACTATCCGGCAATCGGAATGGAAGTAAATTTCTCACTAAAATAACTTCTAACCAAAATTGGATTGTTAAAAATTATTAAAAAATAAAACCGGGGCTTACGCTATTAGCCTTAACTTCATTTTTAACAAAAATTATCTAGGTCATTCAATTTAAAAGTTATTTGAGAAAAAAGTCATGGAAACAGCATTTTTCATCCACTTTAAAATATAATAATTCCCACAATTTTTGAAAATACTCATCCGATTTTAATAATTTTCTAACTTGATCAAGCTATTGGAAATTTACAAATGATAATTAGGCAAAATTTTCAATACCATTCAGTGGAAATCACAGAAAACATGATAATGAAATTTTTACCATGCACCAATTAATCAAAATTTTGAATCTTTGGATAATATATAAAAGTTATTTAAAACAATAGAAAACATAGCTTAACATACGGAAAATAAAGAACTGTTGCTGCAACAGAAATAACCTTTGACTGCAACAGGACCCGTCTTGTTACAGTTACAAGATCAGTCCTGTTGCAGCTACAAGTTACCTCTGTTGCAGCCACAGATCCATTCCTGCAGCTGCAACAGGATTGATCTTGTGAACACTAAGGGGATTTTCTGTTTCGGCTACAGGATCATGCCCTGTTGTAGCAACAGTTCTTTTTTCCGTGCAGCTTTAAACATCTCTATAGAATTAAATTAGATCTTTTCATTACCCGGGAAAAAATAATTTAGATCTACGTGGATCTACAGCAGATCTACAAAGATCTGATTTTGCCAAAAATTAGATCCACGTTATTTCTAGCAGATCCACGGAGATCGAGATAAATCTCATAGTTGCCAGGACTTTTTTTTTCAAGAGATCTATGAAGATTTGTAGAAATTTACGAAAATCGTCGGAGATCTCCGGTGATCTCTGTAGCCCTGCTAGAAAAAATTGATCTTTATGATTTGACAATCAACGGAGATCTGCATAAATCTTCGAAAAACAGCTGAGATTTTTTGAGATCATCATAGATCTAAAATCATTGACGATCTGCCGAAAACATCAGAGATCTTCTGAGATCAATTCCAAACTTTAGAATTACCTAGAATTAAATTATTTTTTCCCAAGTGAAAAGTTTTTTAAGAACAAAGGTACCAAAGCATAATTTTTAGATATTTTGGAAAATTTTACATGGCCATCGTTCGTATATTATTAAACAAATTTTGTCCATCTTTGAACATGATCAAAGTAATCAAAGCGCGTTATATTCCATATATATAATTTTTCGAACCACTGATATTTTTGGAACTTATTAGACTAATCAAGTATTATTGCGAAATTCTATGTAAATTCCAGCATGAAGACAAATAAAAACAATAGTTAGATTTCTATTAAATTTATTAAAGATGAACTGAGACTACTAGAAAGATTCCACAGAAGATAAAAGTATGTCTAAGTTATACTTATAAGAGAATATGAAATATCAGTGATTAATGATGTGGCAAACGGTCGGTTGGTAGTGGCAGCCAGAGATGCTAGATGCTGGGATAACGAGAGGTTTTTCATCTGGAAAAAGCTTAGGAGCCAGGTGCGACTATGGTTAAAGTTAGATCGTTGGATTGGTTTTCTGAATCGACGCCCGAATGCTCGTGCGATTATCCCTCCTTATTCATCGTCCTTCACCTCCGTTCACCCTTCTTTACCTACTTCCTACTAGCTTCTACCTCTACCATACTACCGCTTCTATACGGCCTCATTTCATCCCGTCTGCACTCTCACCCTTCCTTCTACTAAATATATATATATATATATATATATATACTCCCTAGTTCTTCCATCTATTTCTTTTTATCATCCTCACCAAAGGTCACGTGCGCGTTTTACTCTTGCTTCCGCGCGCGTAAAAGACCTCTGAGACTTATATTGAATCACGATAAATCTCTCCAAGCCATTCCAATATAAATTCCACCCAGAAATCAATTTTTATAAACCTTGATAGAAAAAAATACGTGCTTGCAAAAAATTTTTTTATTACTGATCATAATATTCGTTGGTCATTAAATCATCATGGTTATTTGGCTAAATATGATAATAAGGATAACAATAAATATTATAATTATGAGAGTAAATTGTATATATGAATAACAAAGTAGTTTAGATAGTAACTGACCTTTTGTAGCTGAGTTTGTCCAGCGGGTTCACTCGCGAGAAGTTGCTTTAGTGCCGTATGCCCATGACCATTTTGGGTTGTTGGCGCCCCGGGTGTACTTGGTGTGCTTGGATTGCTGCCTGGGGTGTTTGGAGTATGTGGTCCTGTTGTTGGACTGCTTGGACTCACGCTTTCATTAACCTTACTCCCAGCATGATGATTTTCAGTATGACGACGCAAACTCCGTGCATCGCAGTACGACTTGCCGCATCCTTCTGCTTTGCACTCAAACGGCTTTTTGTTCCTGTGTGTCAGCATGTGGCCATTCCTACAATGATCAAAGCATCACATATTTTTTTCTCTTTATGATACACATTCACATCATACACACCCAGACACACTATGACAAAAAGTGTCTCAAAACAACAACAAATAGTTGACATTATACAAAAAAAAAATACTGTCCAACATCATTACGATTATGGTTATGATTATGATTATGATGGTGATTATAAAGAAGACATTTAAAAGTATCCTGAAGCTAAATTGATGAAGAAAGTAAAAGGGAAAATGAGTTATGTTAGTAGTCTTGTTCTTGTCATCCTAATTATGATTCTAAGGAGCCACTGGCAACTACCTATCAGCTTTGAAAATCTATTCAAGTGAAGTAAACTCTGGTACAGTTGTCGTGGTATCTTCAGAGACATCTGAGAGCCTCGGGCGTAGTCTCTTGTTCAAGAGAAAACCAGCACCAGTACCAGTACCAGCACTAACAGTAGCAGTAGCAGTACTAGTACCTGTAGCAGAAGCAGAAGCAGAAGCAGGTTCCTGTTATCTGAGGGTCGGTTGTACCAGAGCGAATGTGCTTTTAACGTGGCCGCAAGGGAGTAGTGTAAGCTGAGTTTCCCAAAGCTAGTGCTATTGATAAAAAAAGTAAAATAAATAAAAAATGAAATAGATCGTAGAATCGACTATCAAAGCAACCCTGTCCTCGTTTTTGATTTTTTTAAAGACGAGGATTCATGCGTGTAAATGGGGTCATTCACTGAGTGAGGAGTAAGCAACAAGTAGGCAGAGAGATAGAGAGAGAGAAAGAGCAATTTCACGCCTGCCCAGGGCCAACTTTACCCCGGTTGTCTGCTCTCCTCAACTCCTCGGCATTCACTTTATATAAGAAGCGACAGTAACTTGGTTATAATTGCATTAATTCCCTAGCTGAATTGCTGCGACGAAACCATCCCCTCATGGAATCACTCACTGCTCTCCTTCTTCTTCTGCTTCTTCTTATTCTTTTGTCGCCATTTCGTTCTGTTTCTTATTTTAATTATCTTTTTCCTGCTTTTCGGATTAAACTCAAGATGATACGACATTGTCTCTAATTATAGTGCTCTGATAATTTCCTTAACCACTTCCGGATCAAGACAAGATCTTTCCACAGGGACTATTGATAAAATTACAACAAGAGCTTTAAGAATTTTTATAGGGAAGAAGGCCCCTTGACGATGGAAACCCATCAAACAAATTACTCTTACAATTATCCGACCACCAAAGATCTTTTTTAGTTCCCATACTCTATCATCTTAATGGATATTATTTGAATTACGTAAAAGTCATACAGTATATACAGATAGAAATAATTCTTAAGCTTGTTCTGGGTTTTGGTATAATTAGATTTACAAGTTAACGAGGATCGGCATTGGTTGTTACTGCAGATCCCTCGTTTATATCGGGCACCATTGATCCTGGTATTGAAATTGCCGGGATTCCGTTTTCACAGAGAGAAGAAACTCTCTAGCCCCCCCCCCGGCCACACTAGATGTATTCGAGCATAGAATATCGTTTCCACTAAATTTAAACAACATTGGCAGATTCGTATATAGCAATGGCGAAAGGTTACCAATTGAGTAGGGAGGTCTCCAAGAGTTTTATAGCCTACCGATAGGGAATGGGAGATCCCCTTAAACTCAGCCATTTCGTCCGAGCGACCCTTTCCACTGACTAATCCTACCGTTACGTTCCTTCATGGAAATGGGTTTAATTTGTAAAAGCTAATTTGCTCAACTTTTTAACATGGCTGCCGTTTAATATAACACAAGCACTGAAGAACATTAACCTCTTTCAAAATTACGCTTACAACGGTCATCCGGTTGTACCTAAGTAGACTCTATTTCTACTAAGAAACAACTTCAAAGTAGACGATTGAGATGAATATAAGTTTAAGTAGTTTTCATTTTTTTCTTATTTTAATAACTGTATCGTTGTGAAATTATTAAAAGATTTAAGAGAGTGAAACAGGTGATTTTCAAATGAACCGTTTTCATAGATAAAAACTCAAATCATTAAACAATAGTAGTTTAACTATCGTGTGCGATCGTGTTTAAGACGCGAGGTGTGAAAATTGGTATCCGACCCGGAGGCAATGGTACCAACACACGAGCGTCTTAGACTCGATTGTACTAGATAGATACATCAGTTTTTGTGACAGATATTTGAAATTTACTACATTTAGTGCCTATAAATGGCAAGTTATAACCCGCGTTTATTTATTTTGTAAGATTGTTTTGAAAATTTGTTGAAAATGAGAGAGAAGTCGGTAAGTGTATGAATTAAAATGATGATAAATTTTGTCACAAGATGGCTCGTTTAGTTACTTCGTTATTTTTGGGTTGTTTGCTATCGTACATGTAACCAAAAAATATTTTTTGATCCGTTGATGACGTCACTATTAACGATTAGGTATCTTTTTTATCAGCTGTATGTAATCTAATATTTTTAGCTGCCGACTATACGCGCTAAATGTCATACATTTCAAGTGTCTGTCACAAAAAATATTTTATTCGATGCGTAAAGTTATTATTTATCGAATGAAATGCTTCTAGTTCGGAAATTTCAGTTTATATCTGAGAACGGCTCATTTGAAATTTCCATTTGCTAATGGGAGTGCAACAAGGACCGTTTCGTTTGTTCACATGAGTGTGTGAGAAAGAGATTTTTATTAGAAGTATGCGGATAATTCGAATTTACGAATTATTTGTGTCGAATTTAATGTTTCGATTTTTTGAAAAATTGTAAATATTTGAATTGTTGAAAAAATTTGAATCATTGTAAAAATTTTATTTTCAAAGTTCGAACCTAATTTTGAATACAAATCGAATAATACGAAAATTTACTATTACTTCGGAAAGTTACAAATAATTTGAAATATTCGATTTGAATTTTAAATTGAATATTAATATTTGTTGTGAATATTATTCACACAACCCTAATTTTTATGTGAAACTCAACGTATCTCAACTCGACAAATGAAACAAAAAACTTTTATAATTTTTTATATCTCTACTGAAATAAATAAAAAAAACGATCACTTAGCAATACATCTAAAATTTTTTTTCTTTATAAATTTATTTTAAAAAAGGTATTCTCAAAGGATGTCATTTTTTACTTATCTCTGGCAATAATTTCCGAGTCTTTTTACCTGAATGTTATCTCTTTACATTTTTTTCTGATATTGATTTTCAAAAATACGTTGATTGATTGAATTTAAAAGTAACAAAAATGAAAACAGATAAAGATATATTTTATAAAAGTTTAAAAGTTTGTATATATATTCACATGTAAAAACAAAACAGGGTTCTTACAGTGGTGCTGTATCAGCTCATGTATTTGTGAGTGTGTTGTTAAAATAACTGCGATAGCTGTATAAGAAAAGAAAAGAAAAGAAAAGAAAAAAATGTAAGAAAATAATAAAATAAGAGAAATGCTGTCCAAGCAGGATAAACTGGAATTGTGAAAGCGAAGTAGTGCAGCCGATGGACAGTAGAGCATCAGTGGAAGGAGGATTTAGAGATTCGTCTTTGAAGAAAAATACATAGCTGGTTGAGCTGAAGAGAGCTTGAAAGAGAGCTAGCTAACTCTACCGACCATCTCTTTATCGATTTTCCTTTATTTCCTTTTTCCATTTTTAAAAGAATTGAATCCTCTGTCCAAGCACGCTCTCTTGCATTTGCCACCTGGTGTTTCCTCTGTCGCGTTTCGTTTCCTCTTTAGTTTCTCTTGGGTCAATCATATCACGTTAAACTTTTAAAACTCTAATAAAATATCGATAGATTAATGGACTTGGTTGGTTTTTTTTTGGTTTTTTGTTGACGACTTGATTACAAGAGGGCCTGAATAAATAAGCGAATGATAAGCGAACACAGTGAAAAGAGTGAAAAGAGTGAACAGAGGAGAAAGAGAAAGAGAGGTATTATAAACACACCAATCTTCAGTAGCTAAAGGATGATGATGATTGTACAGGAGCATACACAGTCTGTAATTATAGAGAGAGGTGAGAGATGAACTCACAAGTGGTCCTGCCGCTTAAATGCTTTGCCGCACATCGTACAGACGTACTTCCGCTCGTCGCTGTGCGTCAGCTTGTGTTTCGTCAAAGCCGAGGCGTTGTTGAACACTTTACCGCACACCTGTAACAGAAAGATATACCAACATGTTACCATTTAATATCCGCTATGTCTGTCTTACATGAATTATCACACTCTGCCTTTGTAATAAGATGGAAAATCAATGAATTTTTAATCAAAATTATCGTAAAATAAGGTTATATTTGTTCGAAATACAAAAATAATTCAGATCCGGTTATCAAAAATCATAAAATAGCATATTGTGTGACAAGGGATGAACCAAAACGATTTCAGACCAGGGTGAAGTTGGCTGACATCGGCCGCAGTCTGAAATCGTTTTTCATCCTGTGTCACACACGAGATTTTTCATGATTATCTGCATTGGAACTTAAAGTTTCAGTGGCAGCAGCCAATCAGAAACAAGTTAATTCAACACCCATGATTTGATCAACTATTAGTGTAAACGTAAATTGTAATTTAAAATTTATAATTACGCAGAAACTATAAATACTATTTATTATTAACACTCATTTTTATAAAACTTAATCACAGAGTCAGAACTGTCATTTACGTAAATAAAATTAATGGTCCGAAATTACTATTAAAAAAATGACAAGTATCAGAGTTTAAATTACAAATGCCTCCAATCAGCAAGCAGAAACATTATTGTCACCATACTTGCACCGAAAGTTTAAATTCCTGCTCTGTTTAAAGGGAAAAAAGTCGTTCTGTTCTTTTATGAGAAAACAAATGATAAAAATTAGCGCATGCGCTATTCTTCCCAGAAACAGAGGTAAAAATTTAAACTTTTAGGTGTAGATCTGGTGAAAAATCCGCGTGTTTGAGGCAACTATACTCACGGGTTAGAATGCCCTACTTTCCTCCTTAGATGTGTAATATACTATTATTTATTCCCAAGGGACGAAACGAGTTTGTTTCTGCACACTGACTGAAGGCATTCGCAATTTACGCGTTTGCTAATATTTGTTCGCGGCATTGGACTAAAATTAGATTGTTTCGATTGGCTGTACAGACCCCGAGTTTTGATGCTGGAATCATAAAAAATGATCTTTCTAAGCTGGGCCGCTTTCCCCTGGTCTAAACTATATGTTGTCTAATATTGGAAAAACTGAGTCAAAATGAGATACTGTTTTTTCATTCAATTTGTTTGAAAATTTTGAAAATAAATATTCTGTAACTTTCAGCTGTGATCGAATATTGATACTTAATTTATTTTTAATTTTTTCATAGAATTAAAAAAATTATGCGAGCATTACACGGAGAGAAATTTATGGTAAGCGTTCCTAGTACGTTTATGAAATATCATCCCATACCGTTATGGTAATGATTACTTGGAATTATGGGATATAGGCCCATACTTTCTGGGAAAAGTTCCCATAAGTATGGGAATAATTCCCGTAATTATGGTAACAATTCCCATATCGCATGTGAAATAATTATGGTAATGATTACCATAATATTATGGTAATGGTTACCATAATAGTATGGTAACGGTTACTATCATATTATAGGAACCATTACTATAACATTATGGTAACCATTACCATAATATTATGGTAACGGTTACTATGATCGACATTTCAATAAAACCGGTTACCATACATTATGGGAACTATTCCCATAATTTATTGTAATCGTTACCATAAATTTCTCTCCGTGTACTACTGCACTATTTTCAATTTGGTTAAACATGAAAAAATTTTTTTTTGGTAAAATTCTAAAATGGTCGCACTACTCGAGATGACCAACTTACCCCATAGTTTTTCTAGAGACTATACACAAGCTTTTACAAAAAAAATTTCATTCGTTAAAAAGTGGTATCTCATTTTGCCTTCTCTTCCTTAAATATGATGGAAAAAGCTGCAAGCTCTTAAGTCGCTTAAAAATCCGACTTTCTGAATTATTAAATTGAATAAAAATAAAAAAGTGTAGGATAAAAAAAAATATGACAAGACTTGATAAAAGGATGGTGGGTGGGTGTGGGTAAAGTTCATGTGGCTTAATCTCACACTCTTAGAGTCGACAGATGAGGGTGGATGGGCAGTGGGAGGAAATCGAAATTAATTTCCAATACACCTGCGTCGTTACAGTGGATGGAAAAATGCACCAGCGGCAGGCGGCACGCGATTCGAACCTCCATTATCGGAAAAGTCTTTCCACTTTTGTACGTTTCTCATGACCATTTCCATTCCCAACGCCGTCCGCACGTCAGCGCACTCGAAATCGAAATCGATTTCGTTGGATGTCGCTCAACTACTACTCAGAATATCTAGAGTACGTGAACGTAGACAGTCGTAGGTACCAATCGTTTTCACCTTTTCGACCGGTTTAAAGAAAAACTGTAATTTTCTCTATTACAGTGAGCGTCTTTACGAGATTTTCTATTTATAAGTAAAAAAAACTTAATCATTTCATTTGGCTTTTTTTTTCTCTTCAGCTTTGCGTTTCCTTACTTTGCCTCCTTTATTCCATTGAGGATTAAGCAACTTGAGGATCGGGGATGAGTATCGTAGTAATAGTAGAACCAGATAGTATATGACGAGTTGAGTTAGAGGAGAACAGTCAAAGTAGAAGCTGAGAAACTTGATGCAAGCAACAGACAGAAATGTGGGTGTTACAGCGCACGCGGCAGACTAAAGCTATCTGGAGGCTTCTCAACTCGGGCTTCGTCTCTCTTCTAAGCAGAAAATCTAATTTGCGTAGCTTAACTCGTAAGGAGCTCCAGATGCACAAATGTCGACGCACTGGGGTTTCAATTTACGACAGAGACAAAATGAGCTGCTGAAGGTAAACCAGTAGTTACTATAACCTCATCTCTGCTTCTCTTAGTTCCTCATCTCGTTCTATCTATCTTTAGTCTTGAGTTGTCATGGTTTTGCTAGCAAAAGCCGTATCTCAAGTCCTTTTGCGATTCTACTCCTTGAGTCGATGTATTCATCCTCTTCGCCACTACAACTGCTACCTTCATCCTCAGTTGAGAGCTAAATAAACATCATTACTCTGTTCCCTTACACTTCTCATCGCTCCCGCAAATTCAGATCTCTGAAATAAGACTTAAGTCCTTGCCAATGTACACCAAATTCTATTGAATGCCTGATTTAATGGCATCGATGCTTCGTTTACGGAAATAACACAACTCAATATATATATATATCTTCTTATGGATTGATAATATTGGCGAAATACACGGAAAAAACTTACTGTTGCTGCAACAGGAGGCAGCCATGTTGCAGCTATAGGATTAATACTGTTGTTGCGACTTAATAGTAAAACATAGTTAGACATTAAAAAATTTTGTGTCATTGCGTCAAAGAACTTAGTGCTAACAATTTTTGTATTAAATATTTAACACTTTTATGTGTACATTTAACATTTATTCTGTTAAAATTTTTCACTGTGTAACTATATTTTACTATTAAGTCGCAACAACAGTATTAATCCTGTTGCAGCTGCAGAAAAATCCTGTTGCTACAATAGATTTTTTTCCTGTTGCTGCAACAGTAAATTTTTTTCCGTGTACTATAACTATGTTTCATTTAACTCTATCACATGCGCGTTTACTCATAATTAATTCCTGGTCAAAAAATTTTATCAGTATTCAGCCTGATTAATTTTTTTTTAACTACTGGATTTTTTCTCCTCTATTAAAAATTGTTTTTGAAATTAAAAGCAAACTACTGGACGTTATTAGGAAATTAAAATTAGTCAGAAATATAAAATATAAATATCACTAGTTTTTAATAAGAAGTTACTATACACTGTAAAAAAAAGCAAAATTGAAATTTCCTCCAGATAATATTCATTAAACTTTTATATGTAATACATTTTTTTTTGTCTAGTTTTTATACGTAGAATTGTTTTTCTTACACCGATTTAACACCACCAAATTACACCGCCTACACCAGTTTTATTCCGTTCTAACACCGCGCGGTGTTAAATTGAGTCCATTTTTAACACCGCTTTTAGTACAATATATTGTATTTTTTAAATTTTTTGAATTTAAACCCAATGTCTTGATTTATCACACGAAACATATATTTTTGAATAGTCGGATTATATTTTCATTAAAAATGATATTTTAATTTTTTTAATTATGTCAACAAATCGATACTCATTTAAACAATAAATTCGATTAAACTAGCATATCAATTATCTTTGAAAATCAATAAAATGTTCAATAGCAGAAACGAGTAAAAATATGTAGTACAAGCCAACTTTGAGTAAATTTAACAGATTAACTGTACGTTAAAATAAAAAAACTAAATTTAATTAAAATGATAGATAAAATTTATCGATGCCTGCAATGACTAACGACAGAGCCCTCTATATATCCACATATATATAACCATATAGATATATCAAAGAGCCGTTGTTCGATCAATTAATTAACTTAACGAGCTGCTCGTCGCCATGCTTGAAGCGATGCTGAAACACTAACAGAGATTAGATGAACAGATAGATACGTCTGCGTATATATATGACAAGTCTAGTCTTGGCATCATATTGACAAAGGGACTTGATTTGAATCAAAGCAGCTAGCGATGGTAATCGATTTACAATGTAATCATGTGTTCACTCGCAAAAGGGAATATTCTATTCGATTGTATGTTCAAGTTGCTTTGAAGATAAATACTTAGAGTTTTATATTTCGGTATTTACTGAAGTAATGATGATAATAATAATAATATTCATAATTGGGTGGTATCAAGAACGAGTATAATGAGGTATTGACAAAGTTGTTTGGTAGTATGTCCCAAGAGTTTAATCCACTTGTGCTTTGATACATGGCCGTAGCTTGTCAACAAGTCGTGCGGGACGTCATTTAATTACGTGACAAGGCTAAGGATGCTGGTTCCTTACAAGTCCAAGGGTTTAGAAGATCGACAGCAACCAAGAGAGAGAACGTAACGATCTTACTCTTAAGTGAGGTTCTATGCATATATATGCAGTTACAACGAGCAAGACCTAGAGCTCGAGCCATACCCAAACCTAGACCAAGACCAAGACCAAGACCGAGATGTAATACACCCCAACCGGTTAGTGGGTTCTAAACATCGTTGAAGCAACATAGTTCCGTTGTCCTCAACATTAGAGATGTCGTGTTCTGGTGTACGCTCAAGGGCTCGTGGACTGAATATTCAACGGGTCTTTCTAATGATACACACGTGTTTGGGTTCTCAGGGTTGGATACCATGACAAGAGCAATGCCAGTTATTTTAAAATATTGTTTGTCAGTGTCCAAGTTCTTTCAACAGCAAACTAATAAATTTGCTATTTATCAATTTAACTTATTTCTTACAATCACATTAGTTTATTTTTCTTTATCTGATGATTTCCATATGGAATTCAAATTGTCGTCTTCTCTGGTCTGCTCTCTGGCATTTTCTCTATTGTCCCGCGAGAGTAAAAGGCCAATCGCTAGATATTTCAACCATGAAACAGCACGAACAAAACAAAATAGCTCGGCTTTGTACGGACAAAAACGTAGAGAAAGCCTTTCCCCAGAGCCATGCGTTGGGAATTCTATTTTATCAGCATCGTTAATTGCACTGGTGCCCAGTATACAGTCGATAAAAGCCGCACTCGTCTCGGTTAGAAATGTATGGACGCTTTATATCTGTGTAGGGTGTGTGTATGTTTATGTGTGTGTTCTATGTATACTACTATAATGTACTTGACGCATCCACGTCTGCGTAGACCCAGTAAACTAGGTCATTCTCGTTAACGTTCATTTCCACTATCGTGATGCTGCTTCTACCACTACTGTTGTTGTTGCTACGAGTAAAAGGCTTAGAAAACTCTACATCCTAAATTTGTTGAGCTATTAAATTTTTTTTTATTCTCAACTTTTAAAAATATAATTTTTATTAACAAAAGAGTAAATTTACCTGACACTGTTGAGGTCCCTGGCGGTTTGGAGATGAAGGCTTCGGTCTTGGTTTCTTTACTCCAAGTTTTCCGGGGTCACTTGCACCTGTTCTTGACTCTTCGCTGCTCCCTGAAATAATTAAAAAAAAAAATCATACTTTTAAAATTTTACTAAGTGCTCGGAAGTAGAAAAAAAAAGAAGTTGATAAGCTAACTTATTTAGTTTATTTTTAAATTTTTTTTGAGAGGGACCTAAAACGCCTGAAGCATCGACACGAGAGATTGATAGTTCCTACGGTTTTTCTATACATCGATCTAGGAGTCTCTAATGGCCGATCGACCTGACGTAAATTTAACGACCAAGTCAAAATCTAAGTTTACGGTGAGATAGACAAGTCATTTTTATTCTTCTGATAAAGTTTTGGTATAAAAGTTGTAAAATAATCGTAGTGTCGGATATAGAAAGTTGAATCCGCTAACAAAATGCCTGAGTGTGATAAGTCGAAAAATAAATTTCACTCCGTAAATTTATTATCTTTTTTTTACTTGTCCTCTGTACCAAGCTTATATCGTTTGTCTTTGTCAGGGTAAATCGCAGTCAGTCGAGTAACACCTGCGACTCATTCAGTCATACATTTTTTTTTTCATTGCAGTTTTATTTTTATACAGATAGAATAGAGTTTTTAGTTATTTTTTTAATCATCAACTGTTAGAATATCATATATACATATATATACATATACATGAGAGAGTGAGATAAAATAAGAAACCACTTCTTCGAAAGAAAATTTTTTTTCTCAATTATTGAACTGAAAATCAGAAAAATCTGACTGAAATATAAAAAAAAATCACTGATAAAAAACAAAAACAAACTTAGGCTCAATTTTTTTCACAAACTGTATAAATTTATAATGAATAGTAAACAAAATCATCTAATTTTGTTAACTTCGAGCTGATTAATAAATTTAATTATAAAAATAAAATTTGTCGTCATCGACTAAGTACAAAAAATTCAAATTATTTATCTATTGTTTTTATTAGGACACAATCCTTAATACAATATACATATTTAGAGTTCAATAGGAGTAAGGCAATGTAGAATCGGATAAATCAAAGGGGAATGCAATGCGAAAGGGGATTAATTAAAGCTGTATGTAGCTTTTACCAGGAAACAGTATTTTAAGAAAGCGAAGAGTTCAATTGACTGCAATGATTTGGTTCAATAGTTGATGATTCGATAAGGATGCACAGTTCCAATATTTTTGTCTAGCCTCCTCGAAAAACGGGCAAATCACTAAGAAGTGGAGTACAGTTTTTTTCTCCTGGAGATGGCATATAGTAAAGGGTTTTAGAGGGTTTAGCCTATAATTGACTCGGTCTAACGTGATGTAGCAGGCATAAAAAAATTCAAATTAAAAACAAAAATTTTGCCGGTAGATCATCTTACTCGATCATTTTTTATTAACGATAATTATTGCAATGAAGTATTATGCAACGATAATTTTATTTTCTCTCAAAATCAGTATCTCAGTTTGCCCCTCTTTTATATTACTAATATTATGTAAAAAATATTATATAGGGTTCAGTTTGAATCAAAGCAAATTATTGAAATTCTCTTGTAAATAATTTGATAAAATTCCTTCATATTTTATAATTATATTTAATTTTGATTCTGATAAATTGCATACCATATTATATCGAATTTATGAATTTTTAAATAATTTAATTAAAGGTATATTGAATTCTTCAAAAATTTCACCCTTTGAAGTTGAATTTTTTTTTTATCCTGCTATTAATTTACTTCCTACAAAAAACAAAAAAAAAACGAACATTCTACGCAATACTGAAATATAAAAAAAAATGTGTATATATATGTTCAGTTGAAGTTGATGAAGTTTATAAGCTACACAAACATAGAACGTGAAAATATTAAGCGGTATTCAGAACAGTTGTATGCTGAGTATTTGCGAAACATTTTATACATTGACAGGATTAATACGTTTAAATTCCGTTGAAGTAAAAAAAAAACAAAGTTTTTAAAATATAAAAACTTGTGACCTATATTGCGACTGTCAATAGCAGTAAATAACTTTAGTGCAAGCGGAAATAAAATAAAGATTTAAATAAATGAAACAATAATTTATAGAGTAACTTGTTTAAACAGAGATGTAATTTACTTTTACCGAATGATATATATATTTTTTATTAACTTTAATTTAAATTCACTAAGGAAAATATATATTAATCTCAAGAAATCCAAAACATTTATATTTCTCTCTTATTCTCTTCTCTTCTATTTCTCATTCTGATGTTTCTGGTTTGAAAAATCGTCTCACTCATTTCCCAGCCAAGCAATCTCGTTATTTCCGTATAGTATATATATACATATATATATCGTACCATCAACAGTTACTTGGTACATTATTCTGACGCTAAAAAATTTAGGGGAAGAAATGATGATTTTTTATTTAATCCCATTAAAATCGATCCTTCAACACCCCGATGGGTAAAGTAATGACGGGCTCATAAACTCTCCAGTGTCACTATTTTTTTTTTTATCTAAAGCTTACAGGGAAGGAAAATTATAGGAAATTTTTATCGAGTTGTAGGGAAAACGATTTTTTTATTGCCATAGTATAGATTATGGGATTCATTTTTATACCACCGCTGTTGAAAATTTCTATAATAATTTTATGACAAAATTTAAGAGGCTAAAATCTATGAATTTTATTTCTGAAAATTCGGATTCAAATGACTCAGAACAAACAATAACTTCCCGAATTTTTCGAAAATCGTCGATTTTCTTAGCGGGAATTTAAAAAAAATATCTGAAAAACAGTAGGCCCACCTTAAAAATTTCCCGCTGTTTTCGAGCTCTCTAATCTCGAAAACGTTATTATTGGTAAACTTTTGAGCTCTTCACATACACACATGGTCACGTAAACGTTCATCTGAAAATGGTCACACGGAGAAAAAAGCAGTGGAAAAATTACAGTTTTTAGTGCAAAAACGGAGCCCTCGTATAAAAAACTTCAAATTACAGTTTGAAACTGTAATAATTGCTACGTCTTGTAATTTTTACAGTTTTAAAGTAGAAGGACTTTGCTGATATTTGAAACTAATTTTTCCACTAATAATCCTTTTTTTCGTGCAGAATAGCTTCCTAGGACGTCATTGTGGACGAATATTCTTTGGATTTCTCAATAAATTTGTAAATCTGTACATGGAGAGAAATTTATGGTAACCGTTCCTAGTACGTTGATGAAATATCATCCCATACCGTTATGGTAATGATTACTTGGAATTATGGGATATAGGCCCATACTTTCTGGGAAAAGTTCTCATAAGTATGGAAATAATTCCCATAATTATGGTAACAATTCCCATATCGCATGTGAAATAATTATGGTAATGATTACCATGATATTATGGTAACCATTACCATAATATTATAGGAATCATTGCTATAATATTATGGTAACGGTTACTATAATCGACATTTCAATAAAACCGGTTACCATACATTATGGGAACCATTCCTATAATTTATTGTAATCGTTACCATAAATTTCTCTCCGTGTAGTATCATTAATTTTTGAAACAATAAAATTTCATTTTTGTACTTAGAATACAATTCGACTTCTGATACTTCAAAAATATTAACACCGAGATAGAGTAGACTTACACCGTTTATTTTACAATGTTCCAAAAATGGTTCCAAATTTTTTCTATGTAGGGGAGGGTGGGGCAGAGCGGCCCCCCTGAAATTTTGACCAAAAAAAAATTTTTTTTTTTTCGACTAATTACTATAAATCCGATATGTTTGCGCATTTTTACCCCTACGCATGACATTTGGGGCAAAATGGACAAGATCAAAATTTTGAAAAAGTGATTTTTTCATATTTTTATCGTCAAATTAAAAAAAAATTATTATAATTCCACATTTCTAGCCCTACGCATAACACCTGGGGCAAAATGGACCAGCCGAAACTTCCGAAAAAATTATTTTTTCATATTTTTCGGCCGTTTCTTTATGTAAGAGGCAAATTTGGTCACTAAAAATTTATAAAAATTAAATTTTTTTTTTTAGTTGATAAATTTTTGAAATAAAGTAAAATTATAGAATTGATTTTTTTTTTTATTAAATAACAATTAGTAATTAAGGTAATCGAGAGTGAACGATTTTTTACGCTTTAAAAAATTTTTTTCGAGTAATATAAAACCAAAAATAGTTGTCAAGAGTAAGAAATACATTCTTAATGATGAAAACAATTTAAAAAAAAAAAAACGAAAAAAAAAATTTTTTTTATCACTTTTTGAAGGGGGGCCGCTCTGCCTCACAAAAAAAAAAAAAAATTTTTTAGAATTTTGGCAAAATGTCCATAAATTCGTTCGAAATAGGACAAAAGTAAAGTGATCATATGGTTGAAAGCCACAAAAAATAATAATTGGCATAGGGGGGCCGCTCTGCCCCACCCTCCCCTATACCGATTAATAGTTCCTGTGATTAATAAAAAGCTCTTTCATAAAATATATTATCCCCTTCTTTAATTTTATCTTCATGTAAAGCTTAACTAAAAAATTTTCCCCTAATAATTAAAGTAATAAAAAATATTAATACGCTAAAGCTGGATGAAAAACGTAGCAATAAGTTAATAAAAGATAGGTTAACGGTAAATGGGATCTCCTGTAAAATCGACTGAAAATATAGTAGATTTATCGCGAAAGTAGGCTTAGCGTAACAACGGGAGAGAAAGAGAAGGTAAACCTGAAAACAGTACTCGCGCATCAACAGCTATGGAAGCGGTAAAAATGGATAATCGAAGAAGATACACAAAAATGAACGAGTGGCCGAGCAATTTATAATATTTATCGCTTATTCTACTCGATAATGGAATTTGGTGGTCGCGTATGCACCGAATGCCATCGCTAAATCCACAGACATGACATATGGTTTCGTGTAACCATTCTTGCAATATAATATTGGAAATGATAAAAAAAAAATCCGTTGGAAGATGTACAGCGAAAATATGAAGGGGGTTTTTTTTTAACAATAAGTCGAGAGAAAAAGAAAGAGAAAGAGATTTGGGAGTAAATTTATCGATAACCCAAGTTATTAAGTCATAAAGCAAAGAGTTAGTGTTGAGTTAGGGGTTGTTTAAGATGGATCCACTTCTCCATTATCGTGAATTTACATGAAGGTGGTGAAGGGGTGAAGATAGTTTAAGATGGCCCGTCGACCGTGAGCTATTCTCTTGGGATTTTACTCATCTAAACTGTA
This sequence comes from Microplitis mediator, assembly GCF_029852145.1. Lineage (NCBI taxonomy): Eukaryota > Metazoa > Arthropoda > Insecta > Hymenoptera > Braconidae > Microplitis > Microplitis mediator. The sequence goes on along the minus strand of NC_079976.1, from coordinate 10,064,013 downwards.
GCTCATTTCTCGTCTTCAACGTCGTAGTATTTGCAGTTGTCGCTCCGTCTCTCATTATTCCAAGAGATAACGGCAATAAAGCCACGAGTCATAACGCATAATGGTTTAATTAAGAAGTTGTCGTGAGGTGACATTCGTGAAAATCGACTTTCACCTCAACAAAACTTACAGCTGGCACATTTGATTCAACTTTAACAAATCTAGTCTTATATGACTCAGAGTTTTACTCAGTATCAGCCTCTGCCAACCTGGAATTTAACCAGGGTAAGAGTTCTTGAGAAAATAATAATAATAATAATAAGGAAAATGTTTAAGAATAAAATAGTTTATAAAGCATTGAAAAATTGAAAAAATCTCTCCATCACATTCGACGTCTTAGAAAGTGAATGACAACGACACGATGAGATGGAAAATCAATTTACTGATTTATGTGAACTATGCTGCATATTCTGTGCATAGTTATATATTTTTTTCTCTATATATATATTTTGATCTATAATATTAATCTAGGATCAAATTTATAAAAAAAATCTAAAAATGAAAAATGTTTAAACTAGCATATAAAATAAGCAGTCAGTCAGAAACAAATCCACGATGGGTTTACTACAGCATGAGAGAAAAAAAGTTGATCGAGGCGTGATCAATCGGATTTTTCACAGTGCTCGATCTCAAATGCATGCTCAACGGTGCATCAATAAATTTAATTCGCCAAAATAAAATATAAAAAAAAAAAAAGAAAAAACAATAAAGCTATTGTATGCGCGTATAAAAGTGTAGCGAAATTTAATCTGAGTATGGATGCTATATAATATATATTAATTAGATAATTTATGAGGCTAGAGAAGAAATTTTAATGTTACTCAATTCTGTGTCTGCAGATGTATAGAGTGTGGGTGGGTATTTAAATTGTGAGTCGGAATTTAAATAAAGATAAGAGTACGTTAGATAGTAAAGGTTAGAATTAAACATTGAGATTAAATCTTTATTAATTTATGCTGGATGTATACATGTACGGTAGATCTTAAGGAACTCCTGGTACTGGGTGTCTTGTTACTCAAGACTGAGAAATAGCATTGACTTATCGTCGTCATGTTCACTGTACCGATGTTCTAGACAGTATACTAAGATTGTATTATGTACCTTGTATGTGACTTTGATGTTAATACAATCATCAAGATCCGCAAGGATATCTTATTTCTACCGAGACATATTTACTGACTCGCTTTTGTTAAGCATGGGTATTTTGTCAAGAATATCAAGTTTTAATGCGCGATCCTGATAAAAAATTGTATATATTAATTTAATACTCTTTATACTATATTTTATAAAATGTATCAAGGAAGACATAAAATATTTATCAAAGACATTTTTATAAAATCTTGAATGCTAGTTAGATTGCAATCTAAGACAAAAGGTTTGGCTAAAATAAAAAAAAAAAAAATGATCTGGTCTGTGTAATAAAGAAAAATTGGGAGTAAGTTTTACTTTTAGAAGATTTAATCTACGATAAATAATTCTTTTCGCACTAAATCCGCATTTTTTAACGGGTACAATTAAATTAACATTTTTTTACGGCTTGACTTTAGTCATTTCATCACATAATTTATGAAATGCCAAATATTTAAACTTCATTTATAGAGGAACCCGGGTCGTAATATCTAGCCTCAATCTAGCCTCGTCGAACCCAAGTAAGCCTCAATCCAGCCTCACTGAGTAAAAAAAGCATTTTGAGCCTCAAATGATGCTCAAAGATCCTCAATAAGCCTCGATGAGCCTCAAATGAACCTAGTCTCGACTATGTAATTTAAATTCGATTAGTATGATTTGAGGCTTTTTGAACATCATTTGAGGCTCAAAATGCTTTTTTTACTCAGTGAGGCTGGATTGAGCCTTACTTGGGTGCGATGAGGCGAGATTGAGGCTAGATATTATGACCCGGGAAGATTCTTGATTCGAAGTATTTCATTACGAAAAAAATACTAACCTAAAAAAATTAATTTAATTATTTAAAACGTTAAATTTAAGTAAATTGGAATATTTTTGTATTTAATACATAATACATAATAAGTAATTAATAAAAAACTACAGATTATTCTTGTAATTTTTATTGTTTTTATTGAACAAATTTGAAAACTTAAAGTGAAAAATTTGGTCGCCGTTTCGATTTTTTATGATGAAATTTACACAGGGGTTAAATTAGATGAAATTTCAGAGCAGGTCAAAATTCGTCAGTCATAATTTTATTTCTTATATTCTTGCTATTAAAAATTGCTCAATAATTTTGAACTTCCCGTTAAGAAAATTGAAAATCTTTAAAAATTCGGGAAGTTATTAATCACCCCGATATTCAAAAATTGAGTTTTCATCGTATGTCGACTTTGGAAAGTTCTATAGGATGCTCTTCTGACATTTTCAGAGTAATGTCTGTATGTGTGTGTGTGGATGTAAACCTCTCATATCTTTTGAATAAATCAACTGATCTAGATGGTTCTTGCAGCATTCGAACGATTTCGTTTGAATTCAGATTTCGCGCAAATTTAAGATCATTTTATCAAAGAAATTCAATAGATATTTCAGAAAAACGAAAAAAAATTTTATTTTTCGTTTTCCTCGAGTATTTTGAATACTTGATCGATCAATTCCGAAATTTAATCAGCTCCTTGAGCTCAAAACAGCGGGAAGTTTCGGGGCTGGTCAGCCGGTTCCCAGATTTTTTTTTTACTATTCAATTGTTAGTAAAAATTAATTTATTAGCATATTGGATGCATGTCATATTGATGTTTTAAAAAAAAATACAGTAACGTGTAATGAAATATTTGTCCAAGATATTAATAGTGAAAAAAGAAAATTAAAATTTGTTGAAGTAATTAGTAGACTGGTAAGAATGTCCATTGAAATTATAAGCAAATTTCTTGAAGGTATTATTCAACAATCAACAAGTTGAGATTACTCATAAATAAATAATATTATTATAACTTAACTTATTTATATACTTTACTTTTGCATAACTTCATTCATTCATTTCATTTGAATAATAATTTATTATCATGCATAATTAGTTTCAAATTTTTAGTCTCATCTCAATAATTTTGTGGGTTGAGAGTCATATTGATACATACATATGTTTTTATACTAATTATTCAAATGTAATTTTATGTAATATTGTAAAACGCTGTGATCACAAGGAGTTATACTCTATGATCGATAATAAATCTAATCTAAATCTAAATCTAAATACGATAAATTTAATAGCAAGATTTTAATAAACTTACAATTATTGAAAATAATTAAAATTAAAAAAAAAAGTTATTACGGTATTTTTCAAAATTTTTTTGAGCATCCAAACCAAATCAATATTTTGATTAATCACATAGAACATTATATTTTTAAATTATCACATTCTATTTTCATTAAAAATTATTTTTTATTTTTTTTTAATTATGTCAACAAATCGATATTCATATAAAATAAATAAATGTTATGAAATTTCTATGATTGTCGTTGAAAATTGAAAAAATTTTTTGAATTTTTTTACCTTTGTAATCTGATAATAAGTTTACGGAGAAAAAAAAAACAAATACTCCGTAAATTTATTTATTTAATAATATTATTTTCTTATAAAATGCAGCAATGGATGAGTATTACAGTAGAAATAAAGGGTCGCAGGTGTAAAATGCGAATGGCAAGTAGTATTTATACCAAAGGCGGCTCGCTGATGTCGATTTGCTCGGTCGTTTGGGTAAACTCCTGGGGCTCTTATCGCGTGAGTGCGAACGTGCCAGCGCATTATATAGGAACTGACTCTGTGTGTGTGAGTGTTGTGTGTGTGTGTGTGTGTGTGTTGTGTGTTTGTAAGAGAACGAGGATAGTAAAGACTGTGTACGTCAAAGCAAAAATAAACGATCGATACTCGATGGCTCATCTCTGAGTTACTCGGAAGAATAGACCACCACTGATCCACGAACAAGGTAACACGGGATTATATATCAGACTAGCCAAAGGACAAGTCAAAGATCGAATTAAAAGACTTTGCTTCCATTTATAAGTCTATAAATAAACTTATTTTATTGTAATCGCAGAATGCCCTATTGTAGTACGATGCCACACTTTTATCCGTGATGCCGGTCGGATTAGCTGTCACGCAATCAAAAGAAATCACTTGTTACGAAAATCCCAACGCACGATCAAAAAGCAATATTTCATTGGCTCTCCTTCCTCTTTATACACAAGATTGTTGTTATTTTACCACCCGCCAACGCACGTGATAACGTAACGGGAGTTGATCTCTAGCAAAATATTTACTGAAAAAAAAATAGAAAAAAAAAAGAGATCGAGGGAAGGAAAAAAAAGAAACCAAATAATTCAATGAAAATTGCTATTTTCAATCACACTCAAAACGAATATTATATTTTTTTTTTTACTCTTGGCAACTTGTCGACAATCCCCAGTCTTTCTTTCTTGCCTCTTTTTTCTCTGTAACTCGTTGGATTTTATAGATGGATTACAGAAGTTTACGCTCCACGAAGCTCGGGAGATAGGATTTTTATAGTCCATCGTTGTTTTTTTTTCTTCTTCATCTTCTGTTACTTTTTTTTGTTTTTTATGTTGGTGCAATCGATTTTCTTTCGCGGCAGGTCAGCAGCTACTATACGCCAAGACAATCATCTGGCTGAGAAAATTCTTGTTTGATATTGTACTTATATATATATATATATATATATATATATATATATATATATATATATATATATATATATATATATATATATATATATATATATATATAAAAGCGACAATTATTTGCTCATTTTTTAAATTTTTTTCTCATCCAAAAAAAATAAAAATTATTGATAATTGGTTTTTTTTTTATTTCTTCATTTTAAATACTTCTGACATCATATTTTTTACTGGTGTTTACATTAAATCGCATTATTAGATAATTGCATACAGGGGAGAGGAGCACAATGAGACACTATTACAAAAAAAAATTTTCGTCATCTTTATCTAAATTCTTGTATTACATATCGGCAAAAAAGCTGTCTAGGGATAAACTGAATTTTTAAAATTTTTAAAATAAATGTTCCATGACTAACAGCTGTGAGTTAACTCGCATAAAAAAATTATATATTACCGAACATATATCGATAAGTATATGGTGAATATGTGACGATATATAAAGGCAAAATTATATGTGTTTACTCAATATAATTATGATATAACTCTGAATGTACTATTGCCATATATATTTCTATATATGTTGCAAAATATAATGTAATAATACAGTAATTTTTGATGTGAGAAAATATACAATGTAAAGTATATGATGAAATATATTATTGCTATATAATACTATATACATTTTACTACATATATACTCTCATGAAGTATCACAGTAAAACGTCACATATATACAACCACGTGTTTATAGTAATATATTATTGCTATATATCACTATGTATAATCCTACATATATGTGACAAATTATCATATTGTTGATTTTTCTAATGGATTTATCCGATTCTAAAATCAATTCAATAATCGATTTTTAGTAAATCGAGGATATTCTGATATATTCTCGTAACTCAATTTTCCGACTATTTTTAGCACTTTTGAACTCATATCGATCAAATAGCTTAAAATAAATGCTGATTTGCATTGAAAAATTTTTTTTTATATATGTTGGAATATATGGCGAAAACTGTAACCAAACAAATATTAAATTATATATCTTCACATATACTGTTCATCCTGTAGTAAGAAATATGATATATCTATATGATGAATATATATATTTAGTATATATTGAAACATATATTGATCTGACTATAATATGAGTTATATATCTGCGAATATTCAAAAATATATATTTTACTGGTATATTAAATCTTATATATTTAATGTCATATCATAAATGTACTATATCATGATAGATTGTATTATAAAATAATCCATATGTGAAGAATATATGTAATAAGCCGCAAAATTTTATATAAATGTCCATACATGATTTTATCTATTTCTATTATAGTTCTCGGTATATGATCAGCTATATATAGCTTTTTCATGCGGGGAGTATTGATCTGTAATTTATTTTGCATAAATATTTTCAATTTTTCCACAGAATTGAAAAGTTTTTTTCTACTTTCATACAAGCATATACTATTTTCAATTTTAGTAAACATGAAAACAAATTTTTTTGGTCAAAATTCTAAAATGGTCGCACTACTCGAACCATCTTACCCTATAATTTTTAGCGACTGTTATAAACTTTCACAAAACAGAATTTTTTTTCTTCAATTGTCTCATTTCGCCCACTCTATCTTTTGTATAAATATATAAACTCACAAAATTCAGGAAGCAAAAGTATTTTTATTTTTTTTTGCATATTTTGAGAGTAACTAATTTTATTCGAAAATGAAAAAAGTTTTTTTCAAGACAATTTAAAATTATTATTTTTTTAAATATGGGTGAGAAGTAAAATTATTGATGTGATGATAAAAAAGTGCATTTTTTCCTCAACTTTCCCATTTCGTAATCTTCCCCTATCCAAAGTTATTTCTCGCGTTCCGAAACCGCGTCAATTAATCATTGAGTTTCTGTTGCTCCCAGTAGGCTGTATAACTTGAAACAGCAGCTTGGTTGTACATGTCCCAAGTTTCGGGACTTGGATTAACAAGTTTGTCCTGCAACCATACTTGGGAGATTTCACAATGATATAACACCCCACAACTCTTACTCATGCTGTAGTGGATCGATATGGGAAAAGGAAAGAGCAGCGTCGCTCTCGATCGCGATAATTTGAATCCCCCTCACGTCTAAGGCACACTGGCGCCTTAGTTTACTCGATCTGAATCAACATTATTCCGTTCGAAGACGCGGATAACTAAACTAACTTGATGTTCTGAAACTACCTTACAATTTACTCAAATTGCTCGTCCCCAAAATGCGGCTGCACACTAAACACTACACATCTACCGAATACCTACATTTATACTACATACATGTTACAACAGAGGTGTGTTACTCTGCACACAAGATATGTCATGCCAATATATATATATATATTATACCATATTTTATTATAAAGTCCAAGTCATGTGAATAATTTAATGCTTCATTGTATTCCATTCCAATAAATTTATCACTCGCTCAATTTGAGTTATGCATTTTTTGAGGTGAAAAAGTTTTAAACTGTACCTCATTTTAAAATATTTCTCGGCATGTCTGTAAGCATTTTGTGTCATTATTATTATTATTGTTGTTATTATTATTAGGTATAAATACTTGACATATCATATATCCTTGTACAAGTATTTTGTACAAGTGGCGTGAGATATCAAGGGTAAGAGCACTAGCAGCACTTGTCCTGAGAGACCGTTAGCATAGGAATAGCATAGTTCTTCTCAAGTGGAGTAGACCATCGTTGGGTCAGCCGTTCGTGCAAGTGGCGTTGATATATGGAGTGTCTTTCTACCATCAAGACACTAATGTATATATATATATTGATGTACTCGGAAAAAAATAGCCCGAAAATTTTATAAAAATGGCGAATCAGATAATAGTAGGAATATATAATAATTTTAATTATAACATATTTTACCACATTTTAATGTAATTTATTGTGGAGAAAAGAATGCGGAGGCTGGGAAAAATGTATGAGTAGTTGATTTTAAATTTTTTATTTAATTAAAATTGAACTTGTTAATATTTTAAGCGATTGTTTTTGCAGTATGCTTTACAATATTTAGTTGAATAATTTCATTTAAAATGTATAGTGTAGTCGACTTTTGATATATCCGACATTAATTTTGAAATAACTTCGTAGTAATAATCCATTTTGCCGAGTCCATTTTTTACTGAAGTATATAAAAGATAATTGGAGTACCAGAATAATAAAATTTGTCGAGTATTCTATAATAACTATATCGTTGCAACGAATTATACAAATTAGCAAAGCGATTTCCATTTTCGCTTCGCAAAATATTAAGGGGAATAACAATTATTACAATAAATAGTATGATTATTCATTTTTTAAAGAAAACAAAATATAGCCCAAAGAAGAGAATGCAATAGTGCGTAACTTCACTCAAGGTCTAACAGCGAATTGGACAGAGGACTCGCCAAGAAACTCTGAGGTATAGTGATCGCGCCCGGTTCTCGGAAAAAAATAGAATTCCGCCGATATGGAATAAATCAGCTTTCAATAATTATACGAAAGCTTTGAACCTGGTTCTCATTTCCTATACTCTGTCAGTAAACAAGTCAAGTCTTCCGTAGAAAAATAAAGCCTCCCTCTTTCTCTCTCTTTTTCTCGAGAAATATAGCTTGCTAATTTTAAGAAGGCCGGTGTCATAAAAACTGAAAAGAATTTGATAAAAAATGATTCGCTATCATTTTAAAATAAAATCGACCATTACAAAATTTATTATATTGAGCAAAAATTTTTGACAATTACTCAAAAGAATTAAAAAATATTAATGCTCGATTTGAAATCAATACTAATGATTGAAAAAATAGCCTGTTTAAAGTATGGTCAATCATAATAAAATTTTGTATGATTTTCAGCGATTTTTTTCCATGTATATATAAAGATATAGCTATAGATATATGTCGATGGGCTAAAAACAACCGAGTTTTTTTAGCGGAATGTCATGTATTATTTTTGGATAAATTAAAAAAATATTAGCTGATGGAACAGCGCTGACACAGATAGAGATATAGATATAAATTTTTCAGTAGATTTTATATTATTTTTTCCTTCATGTTCTCGAGCTTTCACGAAGGTTGGCACTGTGGGTCGAGCAAATAAAAAGTGAAGGCGACTTTGAGGCAACAGATGAAAGCGAACGCTCCAGTGCTCTGTTCTCGTAGTTACTACCGTTCTCTCCTTGTTCGCCCGCTCATTCGTTATTACTGCCCAGGAACACTGAGAAAGGGAATTATACAGTTTTTGCTGGAACAATGAGCATTCGACTGCTTTAAGCATCTATATAGCTGAGTTTCTGTAACTATATAAAAAAATTAAAACGAAAAACATCTCATTTTGTATACTCGGCTGGTGTACATTATTATTATTATTATCATTATTGTTATTGTTATTATTGTTATTTTACATTTTCTTTTAAATTTCATTTTGTCTAATTTATTTACTTGTGTAGAGAAGATCAAGAAAGCACACAGCGACACAGTTAAATTATATAATGTCGTAAATCTTTTTTAAAAAAAAGTTAAGTATCGTTATCCAGGTGTGTCTTGTAAACCGTAGAGGAGACAGAAATAATAAATTGTGGTTTCTACTAAAAATAAAATAAAGAAAGAAAAACATTAATGCAATCGCTCTTGCTACTTTCTCTACCCTTCTATTTTTTTTCCTCCATTTTTCTTTTGTTCTTTTCTAACAAAACTTCTGGGTCATATAATACATTATATATATAGTTATACATGTACTTTAATTTTTAAATTCATCCTCACTCTGTAATAACAAAATGACCATTTAAACTTAGAACTCAAGTTCCGAATAAACTACCAAAGATGCATGAAAAATGTATAGAAACAAATTCACTGAGAATTTTAAAAAAATTTTATAGATCAATTTTTATTGCATCTCTAATAACATGCTGCAATTTTAGTTAAAAAATTAAGAATTTTTTCTAAAACAATCATTTTGAAAAGTTATAGGTCAAGTATTTATAGCAAATTCTGAATAAACTATCAAAGATACATAAAAATGTATGAGAAGAAATTTGTAGAGTATTAAATTTCCCGATAAATTGTATTGATACAGTTTTCCCGTACTTCTAATAGTTATGTCACAATATTAATTCAAAAATCTACAGTCAATATTAATATTTTGATTTCATTGGTTTAATTATTTATTTATTTAATAGATAAACGCCAATCGGCTATTTACATTATTATGATTTTGTATTAAAATAATATAATATAATATTGCTGATAGGGACTCTAAGTCAATATACATTAATTATTATGGATATTGCACTATAAGAGTATTGAAGGAAAGTGAAAGTGGGCCAGGTACATAATGAATGAGATTTGGAAACAATAGATACTAGTGGTAATTCGGTAATTATGTGTGTGTTAATTACTTAATTTTATATTTTTAATTTTCGAGTTGAAAGTTTGTAGAGAGTCCTCTAAAAAGTTGATAACAGAGCAGTGTTCGTTGACTAGATTAGAGAATCTATTTCTAGGCCCATGTTGGACGTAGCTTTTAGAAGTCTTAGCTGTGATTAACAGCCTGGTATTTCTTAGCCCTAGCCTTGGTTTGTTGAAGTTAAATTGTTCATAAATTTTCGGTGAGAGCATTAGGCCGTTAATTACTTTATAAAAGAATGTTATATTACCAACTTGACGCCAACAGAGTAGACTATCAATTTTGAAGTGATTGTAAACATCTTCGGTACTCATCTGAGAACCCTGTGTATATATATAGTACGTTATAAATTTACAAAATTTCCTTTGGATTTTTTCCACTCTATCAACTTGTGCTTAGGTATGAGGTGACCATATTATACAGCAGTACTTCAGGTTCGGGCGAACGGTTTAGATTCTCAAAATAAATTTTTCTTTATCCCTTAGTCGAAAGTACGCACTTCCCTCCCTAATTTTAAGGCCTAAAGTCTCATTTCCCTCTCCTAGTGGAGTTACACGCGCCCCACTTACATCGCCGGGAGCAAAAAATTTTTTCGTGCCTACGGAAACAGCCGGCTGCTGCCATCTACTGAACGTCTACCACTTTATCAATAAAATTTTTGACGATAACATCATAGATCGTTGCTTTATTTATATGTACGTCAGTGTTTTTGTGTCTCGTTGTTTGTGATATTTTAAGTAAACAGTGTACTTGCAATAATAAAATGACTGAAAAAGTATCATCTGATGACTCTATGGACGAGGATGAGGTGATAAAAGATTTTGATGCAGAGGCGAGGTTAATTATTGAAAGTTTATGTATTCATTTATATATTATTTATTGGCAGGAAAAAAATCTTGTTCATAGGCATAAATTTATTTCTTTCGAAAAAAAATAATTATTTTTTATTTTTATTTTTTATAAGTATAATTATGTCTTTTTTTTTGTTTTGTTTTTTATGCCTGCCCCCGCCGACCAGACGCACTCGCTTCGCTCGTGCTTTCAAATGTCGCGGGGCAGGCATCAAAAACGCAACAAAAAAAAAAAAGGGAGACGGAAAAAAATTAAAGTTTTATGTATGTCCGAAAGAGGCGCGTCAATAGGGAGCAAATAAAAAAAACATGGCCGACCTGTCAGCTGAAGGCAGAACGTGGTTTTGTTGTTTATAGTATTCAAAAATGTAATTAATAAACGTACTTTCGACCAGGTATAAAGAAAAATCGTATACACCACACGGGAAGATAGTTAAAAGCCCTGCCCTGTGTGTCATGATGCCCTCGGCTTCGCCTCGGGCATCATATCACACAGGGCAGGAATTTCAACTTTCTTCCCTTGTAGTGTAATATACTATTTCTTTATCCCTTAGTCGAAAGTACGCACTTCCCTCCCTAATTTTGAGGCCTAAAGTCTCATTTCCCTCTCCTGGTGGAGTTACACGCGCCCCACTTATATCGCCGGGAGCAAAAAATTTTTTCGTGCCTACGGAAACAGCCGGCTGCTGCCATCTACTGAACGTCTACCACTTTATCAATAAAATTTTTGACGATAACATCATAGATCGTTGCTTTATTTATATATATGTCAGTGTTTTTGTGTCTCGTTGTTTGTGATATTTTAAGTAAACAGTGTACTTGCAATAATAAAATGACTGAAAAAGTATCATCTGATGACTTTATGGACGAGGATGAGGTGATAAAAGATTTTGATGCAGAGGCGAGGTTAATTATTGAAAGTTTATGTATTCATTTATATATTTTTTATTGGCAGGGAAAAAAAACTTGTTCATAGGCATAAATTTATTTCTTTCGAAAAAAAATAATTTTTTTTTATTTTTTATTTTTTATAAGTATAATTATGTCTTTTTTTTGTTTTGTTTTTGATGCCTGCCCCCGCCGACCAGACGCACTCGCTTCGCTCGTGCTTTCAAATGTCGCGGGGCAGGCATCAAAAACGCAACAAAAAAAAAAAGAGAGACGGAAAAAAATTAAAGTTTTATGTATGTCCGAAAGAGGCGCGTCAATAGGGAGCAAATAAAAAAAACATGGCCGACCTGTCAGCTGAAGGCAGAACGTGGTTGTATTGTTTATAGTATTCAAAAATGTAATTAATAAACGTACTTTCGACCAGGTATAAAGAAAAATCGTATACACCACACGGGAAGATAGTTGAAAGCCCTACCCTGTGTGTCATGATGCCCTCGGCTTCGCCTCGGGCATCTTATCACACAGGGCAGGAATTTCAACTTTCTTCCCTTGTAGTGTAATATACTATCTATCAAAAATAAACTACACAATTTTTAAAATTCAAAAATATTAATTACTCCCTTTCAAACCTAATATATGACTCGAGTTCATAACTTTTTAATTTAATGTCAATTTAAATATTTCAAGAAATTTTAATTTAAAAAAAAATAAATAATTTGCATTCCAATAAATATATATATGAATATTCATATATTTTTACTGTCAACAATTAAAAAATGTAAAGATACAATAAAGTAAATGTCGATAATTCTCATAAGCCTTTTAATTAGCGACGTAAATCCCTTGATCATAAAATAAAAGTGCACGTGGATGTGATTGGATAGTAAGCAGTTGTTAGTATTGTCGTTGCTGAGAGACGATAGAAGCAAAAGGGCTGGTAATTATCGTAACGTGAGTTAATAGCAGTGGGTGCATAAAGTACGCAATTTACCTTGTCACCTGGTACACTATAATAACAATATTGCGCATATCGTTGACAATTATCTATTTACAAAGGACGTATAAAATTGATTGCTTGAAAAAAAGTTCACGCTAATAATGTCAATAATAACAATAATAATAATAATAGTAATCATAATAATTGAAATACATATAATAACAATTTAGTAGATGGCACAGTAAGTGATGACACGGATGAATAAATCGACACGTCGCAGCTCTATTACAAACATGAACTGAGCGAGCACCCAGCAAAGAGAACAAGTCACGACATAGTACATCGATTGTAATAAGAGCACCAAAGGGAATCGGTGAAACGCGATCGCGTGATCGACATACAGATATATATATATATATATACATATATATATGCTGTTGCGAACTCATCATCACGTGCCATCGATAACTTGCATTCGACGGCACTGGCAACTCTAGCTTCATCATATCGCACCACTTGAATTCGAATCGCCGAAGAGGATACACGTTCGTTATCGTGCTATGCATCCAGACGATACTATTCCAGAAATCAAATATCTCCGCCTACTACTAGAGATGATACAATAGTTAATTGTGTCCTCGTCAACAGTTATTATTTTAGAGGAAATTATAACAGCAATTATTGCACACGGAAAAAAAATAGTAACCATTGCAGAACAGTGATCCAGTCAATATAATTAATATGTGTATAGTTAAATATGCTTTTACTATACGTAATTGTTCGTCCAATCACGCTCATTGGGTGGATTACTATTCCGCGCAGCACTGTTTACTGGATTTTTTTTCTCTGTGTGACTAATTATTTTTTATCACATTTTGTGATGAATTTCAATAAAATGTGACTCTCTTTTTCATTAAAATTGGTTTATTATTACCTAGGCAACCCATTTTACCCCTGTTTTAATAAACTACTTTTATTAATAAAAAATTACTTGCAATGGTTAAGAATTGCGATAAATAAAAATTTACTTTAAAAACTTTTGTGTCGCTCTTACCTTAAATGTATTGATGCATTGTAAAAAATTAGCGGAGTAAACGCGGAGTAAATCCGGAGTGAATGCGGAGCGGATAACTATTTATTTATTTAATCTCCTTGGAGTGAAATTCACTGCTACGGGAAGTTTAATTTAATATTGAAATTCCGATTCGGAGTGAAATTCACTCCTGAAAGGAGTTTATTCAAATATTACAACTTTGAATCGGAGTGAATGCAGATTGAAATAACATCCAGATCACTCCGCTAAAGAAACAAATTCCCTATTTACTCCGTATGCATAGTATTTTTTTTTAAACTCCAGGACTCCGAGTGTTGGAGTGAATTCGGATGTAAATAAAATCCGTAGTCACTCCGAATTCACTTCCAATTTTTTACAGCGTAAAAACCTATTTTTTTTCCAACCCGACCATTTTGCTATTTGCTCCCCTATATTTTTACGCGATAAAATCCTAATTAACAAGAATAATTTATTTCCACTAAAAAATAGTGAGGACTAAAAAAAAAAATGTATGAAAATGGTACACTCAAATATACATTTCTACAAATATACCTATAGGATTTATTTAAATTAATGTAGACCCAGTGAGTAGCTATCGGGGAGAATGATTTCCCATTACGTTAGCGTTAAACCGAAGGGGTGTTGCCTAATGTGCAGGGCGAAAAATAAAAAGGCACATCTATAGGATATACGGGTTTAAACCACATGGTTACGAGCTGCGGGAACTCAGAACTAAATTGCCATTCCGACATTTTTATTTGCCCATTCTCACTCTTCTGTACTATATATATATATATATCATCTACCACACACTACTCACTCCTCAGTCCTCAGCTACTCACACAACTACAACTACAACTATATAACTACAGCGTAGTCGTTCTAATCGGTAAGCGTTATTCCCGTTCCATTGGCTCCTCGTTCGTGGATTAAATTTCTATGGTGAACATTCGCCGTCCCCGATTATACGTACTTCACATGCGAGGAGTCTATATGTCGAGAGTACCTCCCACGTGATGGGAGAGCATCAGCATCAGCATCACAGTCCCAGCAAGAGTTCCCTCGGGCACATCCTACAATTGCTTCTATACGAATAATTCCCACTCCCTTTTACGACTGAATAGAAATTCAAGCGATTTCGAGACGTGCTTCACCGAGAACCCCTCGGCAACGTATAAAAAAAAATACTTTTTCTTTTTATTTTATCTTAAAAAAATAATAAAATATATAAAATAAAACAAAAAGCTTTTTTTTGTTTCCATTGGATTCACATCCGAAGATTATACTTTTAGCAAAAGATTAAAAATTATTTAGAACCAAATAACAAATAACAAATGGGTTGTAAATTTCGTGTGGCACTGAGTGAAATATATAGATTATATACGGTTCAATGAAGTATGAGGTCAATAGCAATTAATTTAATTGATTTCAGTATAGAAAAGACCAATTCTAAAGGTGGAAAGTTAGTGATACCGTGTATAGATGAGGTAAAAGTAAAAGAGCTTTTTGCTTGAGGGCGAATCCTCTCGAGAACATGCGGAAGCCATACGTGAATTCCTATTGCGCACGAGTAGTCGACATTCGTCTGATGTTCGTCAGTGGTTGTTGCTCTGATACTTACTCGTATGGCTAACACGCGTTACGCTATATATATATATATATATATATATATATATATATATATATATTCCGAAAATCATAGAGGGTAAAAGAGAGAGAGAGAGATAGAGAGAAGAGAGTAAGCCTGCTACGGGGAAATCGTATTACTAGTGCATTGTGGGAACTGAATAGCCCGCATTAGAACCAACAAGGTTGAACCATCATCTCTGCTTTTCCTCCATACTATAGTTGTAGATGCACTATCTTTCCCAAGTCCCAGTGTCAAGGATTCAACAATCGTTTTTTTTATTTTTTTCAAAATATATAAATATAGGACTTCAGGATTTGAAGCTTTTTTTATATTTAGGGGAGAGTGAAGCAAAATGAGACCATTTCTTAACCAAATAAACTTTTTTTTTTTTGTAAATTTTTATATATAGTCTTTAGAGATAGCATGAGGTAAGTTGGCCATCTCGAGTAGTGCGACAGTTTTATAATTTCAAACAAAAATTCGTCGCCAACTTTGGAGTATTGTCTTGAGTTTTGGTTGTTATAACTCGAATTTTAACGCATTTCCAGAGCAATCGGTGGGGGAAGGTTTTCGGATGTATAACCCTAATCTTTTATATGTATTATTTTATACCTCTTGTATTTATATTTTAACTATTTATATAAACTTATATAAAATTTGATCCTAAGTTTAAGAGTATGTTCAAAAGAAAAATCCATAAAATAAATACTAAGAATAATGAATGCATGGGTGATATTGTTTATTCTATAGGTATACGTAAGTGGACCTATGCGGCGAAATAAATGGTGTTAGTACTAAGATGTTGGTTGCAATGGGTTAGTCTGAAAGCGTACGTCTTATGAGTAAGATATTCTTTCCGATTGCTTTTAAATAAAGTAACAGTAATTATTGAGAACTGAGTGAATAAATTATTTCCATAGCCTCATTTCCAATATCAATTGACCTCATATATATTTTTTATAAAGATTGCAAATAAACATTTACAAAAAAGAATTTTTTTTTTTGTAAAAAAGGAGTGTCTCATTTTGTCCCACTCTTTTCTACCCGTAAAAAATGAATCATATATGACATTATATAAAAATTGGCCATGTTTGATCTACAATTGCTTCATATATGAGTCATGTGTAGAGCATATATGAATCATATATGGTCAATTTTCATATATGATCATATTTCTTTTATTTTTCCCGGGTATCGATGATTGACAAGTATGATATGTATTTCAAGTATTGTCTTGTAATTCAAACCGGTGACTTAAGTATTGGATGACGATAACATGCCGGTAATTGCTTCGACTCAAGAATGCAATATCCTTGTGTCCTCACACGATGTCTTTTTGTTCTTATTGTTCAACATGCCTTTGATTCTACTTTCCGCTCATTCTTCCCGCGTAACAACAATTCTAGCTTTGTGTAAATCTTCACCGACTCCAGTTGCGTTATCGCAAAAATGATACAAAATAAATAAAAATCCGAGGGAAACGTGATCGTCAAAGAGTTCTTTCATCAATGGTTTACAGGACCGTTTGATCATTACAAAGACGCAGTTGTAATCAATGTCTTTAGATTGTTAGTAAGACTATACTTTTTTTTTTTTTTTTATTGTTATACACTTAGTTGGCAAGGGATGAATTCAATCGATTTTATTTTATCCTTATCATTTCAATACCACGTGCAGTTTAATCCTCAATATATATCTATATATTGAAAGTTGAAATACTAGGTTAAATGCTTCAGTTGCAAAATCCCTGGCCATAAGATTCTGATAGACTGGAATAAGCATTGACGATGGGATTGGGGAGATTTAGTAAGAACTGAAGGAATCGGAAAACAATTCCAGTGAATTCACTAGAAGTTGGCGTGACTGAAAGTAATATTGGATAAGAGTTTTGTGGTGTGTATATATAGATGTATAGATGTTTGTATGTGTGTTGTATGTAGTAACTGACAGCAAGTCGTCGCGTTGAAATTGGACAAAATGTGTAGGTTTTTGGCATGGACAGTGATCTCTCTTGGCTAACGTATTTTATTTTATTTATTTTTTTTTCCATCTATGCCGTGGAAACAAGACACAACTTTAGCAAGAGTATAGCGCATTTTTACGAACAAGTGACAAAGAAATGCCTGACTGACATGTATCTATAGAAATACACGTATCACAATAGGACCAAATAAAGTATGAGTTTTGTTTGAGTCAAAAAAAATATATAAAATAAAAGTTTAAAAAACTTACCCATGTCGTTGTCACCAGGAACCCCCAGGCTGTCACTATTGTCGTTGATAAAGGCTTCCGCCGTTGACGTAAATGTCTGAGGTGATAGCGTCAAGTCCGGTCCACTCTCGCTGTCAAATAGTTCCAAATTGCTGTTTCCTGAAAATTTACAAACAGCATAATAATTTTTTGACATAAATATAGATCTTTATCTAGATCTAGTCCTGTATCTACACATAGACCTACATCTTGTATTCGATAATATTTACTTTCATTTGTTGTTCCATCACAACGGAAATGAATGAAAACAGTGGACCAGAAATAACAACATAAGTTTTTACTGATATTTATTATAAAGTTTTTGTAAAAACACAATAGATTTTATTTTACGAGCCACTCGGAAGACTAACCACCCCAGGCGTCGTTATCAAGCTTGGGCCACACATACAAAAGTAATACACGCCCGAAGCTTAATACAAATCGATTTTTGTCAGCATCGAAATAAATATAGGGATGGAAGTATTCATTTTCATTTTCATTTTCGTTCTCGTTCTCGTTATAGAAATATTGAATTTTATAAAAAATCAATATACTGGCAAAAAAGGGGTATCAAAATGGACTCACACCGATGGAAGGGTGCTATTTAGCGGTGTTATCCAACTGGTGTACATGCGGAATAAATTAACTCCGATCAGAGTATGAGGGTGGGATTATAAGTTTGAAGATCTACAACAGATAGAAAATACTACTGGCAATATTTCATTGAGATTTCAAAATTATCGTTAATTGAGAAAAAAAAAAAAAATTTATTGCCTGATAAAATAAGCAATGTTACTTTTTTAACTTCCCGCTTAGAAAATTGCAAATTTTCAAAAAAAGGGAAGTTATTGGTTTTTGTCCGATTTTCGAAAATCGAGTTTTCATCAGATGTCGACGTTTTGAGGTCCAAGGAAGCTATTCTGACTATTTCCGGGTGGACGTCCGTGTGTGTGTGTGTAAACTTTTTTTGTCCGACGATATCTTTGGAACGAATCAACTGATTTGAACGTACTTGGTGGCAATCGAAAGGGCTCACCAAAACTTAGAATTGATTAGATTTTGGGGTAGATCGGTCATGTAGTTTACGAGTTATACGATGAATAACAATTACAAAATTTTTTTGTTTTAGGTTTTTTGCGTATAACTTATAAACCACTTGTCCGATTCGCCTCAAAATGTAATCAGTTTTAATTCTTGTTGAGCCCTTTCGATTGCCTCCAAAAAGTTCAAATCGGTTCATTCCATCCAGAGATATCGTCGGACAAAAATTATAATTTTTCAATGAAGGTATGTTTTACCAGCCTAACAAATTTTTAAGCTCGAAAAGTAAGTAATAATGTTTCCGAGCTCCCTGAGCTCGAAAACAGCGGGAAGTTTTGGGGCTGGCTCGCAGGGTCAGGCGGTTTTCAGATTTTTTTAATTGAACAAATTGCATACACTGATAGAAGGATTTCTTAGTATTTAAGAAATGATTTCTTAAATACCAAGAAATCTTTTTAAATGCTAAGAAATCCTTCTATCAGTGTAAGTTTTCGATCTCTTATCAAATTAAATCTTTAAGAACAATCTAATAATTATTTTTATTATAACTCTGATGTTTTTCATAAGGTAATAATTAATTTAAAGATGATCATATGGAGAAAAATGGGCATAAGAAATCTACGAATCTTTATTATGCTGTCGACCAAATTTGAAACAGGAAGTTAAGTTGTCAAAAAATTATTATGCTACACTACAAAAAATATTATACACTTAAGATTTGTTGATAAATTGTAATGAATATTATTTGTTTAAAGTAGGTATTATTGTAAGAACTAAAAAATTTTTAGGGGCTCTCAATAACAATTATAGTGCAGCATAGTAATTTTTTGCCGACTTAACTTCCTGTTTCATGTTCGGTCGACAGCGTAATGAAAATTCGTACATTTTTTGCCTCCATTTTTCTCCGAGCAATAAATCATTAATAATTTTATTTGATTTCATTCGTTGATTTCGTTTGCAAACAGACTTGAATCATAAGAATCTTTTTCCCATACTTTATACAATAACATTAACATGTGTTTGGATAAATATTCTTTGGATTTTTCAATAAATATATCAATTTATCGTATCATTAGTTTTTGAAACATTACAATTTTTTATTGTATTTAAAATACAATTCGACTTTTGATACTTTAAATATAAAAATACTCTTTTTTTAACTCCGGTAAAAATTTGAACACCGTTTTCGGGGTTAAATTCAACTCCGTTAACATTCACCGGGATAACGTGAACTTACAGTAGTTTCTTTATTTCATAAATTATAAATACATCAACAATCCGCCTTCCCCTAGTATAAACGAAATGTCGTTTATGCTGGCTAGTTAAAGGGGCGTAATTGACATGAATATGTAATGCTCAGTCATTTGGATGCTTTGCTTTAGCAGCAGAGATATATATGCTGACGATAATTCAAATCTGAGGGCTCCAATGATCGATTGATATATTCGGGAATAATGCATTACCTTTGGACTTGATGGCCACTCTATCGTCGTCGTCCTCGTTCTCGCTACAGAATACATATAAATTAGACCGGTTCAAAAAAATCGACAATTTTTTTTTTTTCAAAACCCGCAGTGAAATATCTTCCTAATCATGAAAAAAGAAGCCTGTGAAAACGGCAGCTCTTAATATCAATTTTTAAAGGTCGCTCATCGTAAATTTCTATTTTACGTTTAAATAACATGGAAAAAATAATTTTTTAACTTTGGAATTTTACAACTCATTTTGGGAATTAACATGTCAGGGTGAGAGATACATATTTTTGAAGGAAATTGAACGCTCTAAATAAATTGTCTCTTATGTTTTTTCTCTAAGTCTACTTGTTTAAAAGTTATTCGAGTTTACAGTTCAACATGTAATTAATTTAACCTTTTTTTCTTAAATTGTGGTATAATAATAAAACTCATCTTCGTAAAAAATTATTTTACAATTTTCAAATGGTATAGATAATAGCTTTAAGTTTAACACGATTATTTTCAGTTTATAAAATTTACGATTTTCACTTCAGCTATCAAAACTATGAACAATAAAATGATACTAACAACAATTAAATATCAATAACCCAACAATGACATTTTGATGGAAAGACGACACTTATTCAGGAACAATCTTTTTTTATTTGTTGAAATAATAATATCAAATTTTTGCACAAAAAAACCATTTAAATATAGTGGAAACCTAAACATGCAAACCTTCTCAATAAGACAATTTATAGATAAATTGAGAAAAATATAGATAGTCCGAACTGGGAATCGAACCCAGACCAATTCAGTATCACGCCGAGTGCACAAAAAAGTGCACTACATTTCCTACAAATCACAGTTGGTCGTTTTTCCGAAAAATTATGTACATACAATTCAAATTTTTTTTAAACTTCAAAGAGAGAATTAATTTCAGATTTTTTAAATTGAAAAGTCATTTATTCCTCATAGTAGAACAATGAAGATCTACTTTGTCAACGACGTTAAACTTGATAATTTAATATTTTAAGACAAATTTTTTTTTTTCATTAATAATTATAAAATATTTAAGAAAAATTAAGACAAAAAGGTTAAATTAATTACATGTTGAACTGTAAACTCGAATAACTTTTAAAGGAGTAGACTTAGAAAAAAAACATAAGAGACAATTTATTTAGAGCGTTCAATTTCCTTCAAAAATATGTATCTCTCACCCTGACATGTTAATTCCCAAAATGAGTTGTAAAATTCCAAAGTTAAAAAATTATTTTTTCCATGTTATTTAAACGTAAAATAGAAATTTACGATGAGCGACCTTTAAAAATTGATATTAAGAGCTGCCGTTTTCACAGGCTTCTTTTTTCATGATTAGGAAGATGTTTCACTGCGGGTTTTGAAAAAAAAAAAATAGTCGATTTTTTTGAACCAGTCTAATATAAATATTCTGTAGATATTCTATGGTTTATACTGTTTCTGAGTGTCTCCTTTATAAATATGTAGTCCGTATAGGTCAAGGCCGATGCATAAACATCCAATGGCTATAAGGGTGTGCATTGGAATGCATAATTGAAAAAGTATTGTACTGTATTTGGTGGCATATCAAGAAAGAAGGAGCGAATATTAAAAATAAGAACGTCGAAGGATCTAATGAAACATCTAGAAGAAGTTAAACTCGATAAATGCACCAGAGAACACTCACCTCAGTCTGTGTAAGAGAATGAGAGGAGTTGGCATCGCCAGCGGGCGGGTCTTATGGATCCAAGTTTATTCAACGCGCGAACCCAAACTACCTCGAGATATTAATTTTCCCGATGTATATGGATGAGTCCGGACTAGGCCACCGGCGTCGTCGAGGGAATCTCTCGGTACGTAGTTAAATTCAGGGGAACGACGAACGAGTAAAAAGGGATGAATATATGAAATGGGCAGAAGGGTCGAGTTTTGCTGGTGGTAGATCCATTGGGAGTGAGTTGGTTCCTATTCGGCTAGTTAAATTGATATCGATCGTCGACTGGAGAATATCGTTTGCCTTATCTCTATTCCACCACGCAAATAACATTTTAAAACTCTCATTCTTATACGTAGTTTTTTTTCCCCTGATCATTTTTGTCAAAGTACCCACACAAAATGAGCTGGCAACCCCTTGCCCTTACCCTTATTCTTATATTATTAAATTTATACTTTACTGAATTGGGCTATAAAAGTTTATCATCTATAGCACACATCTATAGGATCTCTATAGAAAGTTATTTGTGGCTAATCAAGTATGCCAACAAAACTATATATACACTTGTTGTTTTTATGTTTAGATTTCTTTTAGGACATTCAGAAGTAAGTATACTTTATTAAAGTACCGAAAGAATTACCCGAGTTAACGTTATACAAGCATGTTCATTCAAGTATACAGAGTAGGGAGAAAAGAGTAGCTGACGATATGCAAATTATACGACGTCCTTGTATCTTTTGTATCGTAGTTTGCTGCGAGTGGTATTATGAAACTTAAGCCGTAGAGCACAAGTGTCGCGTTACGAGTCCGACCTCATCCTCTCTATACTACACTTGCTTCTTCTTTTTTCTTACTATCCGGCTGTTCTGTTTTATCTGTTGCGACCATAAGCTAAAGTACTTTTATTTTCTAGTACTTCTCTATTGCTCGAGAGAAAATGTCTTTCTAAAACTACTTTCAATTGTATTGTCAATTGGATATAAATATGTATTTATTTATTTATTTATTATTTTTCAACGACAATCTTGTCTATTGCAGTTATATTGCCACACTTTTTCGATGAGTTCTATAAATATACAGATCGAAATATTAGTTGGATAGTAGTTTGAATCTGAAACTTTTCAGATCTTTGATCAAATGGTTTCAGAAATGCCGAAAATAGAGAAAACTGTGACTCTGTAACCAAAATTTTAATTTCCTGGCTACAAGTTATTAAATATTCATTTCGTAGCAAATTTACCAGCATATTACAATTCTGAGTCGCCTCATATATCAGTAGAAATCGATGAATTTTCTGAGATTCATTCTTAAAATTTATCGTCCATTTATCTTTCTGTCTTTTTTTGTCCACATTTACATTCGTATACATCTCGCTCTGTTTTCTATACGTATACTATCTACCTATTTTACTTATGTATGTACTAGCGCCCCCTATAAAAAAAACTAAACCAGCTGTCAGTTTATTTATTATTTTTTTCTAAAATTTATCACGGGTATTATGACAAATTGATTGATTAATTAATCAAATATTCATTTTTTGAACGACGTTTCGTCACTTTATTATTGTGACTTTTTCAAGTTCTGAAAAAAGTCAGTAATACCTGTGATAAATTTCAGATATTTACATATTCTGGACGTGATCAAGATGAATAATAATTTTTTTCTTTAATTTATTTTGTTTTACAGGTTAGCTTTTATGTTTGTATTACATTATTTTTTAGAACATTTGAGACGTGCACATATAGCCTTTCCAAACATTTTGTACCAATATAATATGTTAATACTCAAAGCAGATGATGGTAATAGTTATCGTGCCGAATGGTAATCGATTTATTAATAATTGCTCCATGAACACTAACTATTATTTATCACATGCTAAATATTACACCCACTTGATGTAATATATCTTTGATAATACGTCAATAGTAATAGCAATTATCTTGCGGTAGTAATCATTATAATTAATGTGGTAACTATGATTGTCTCCGATGATAATGATTGTCATGCAGCCCATACAAAATTCTATACTCTAACAACAATCGGTTTCTATTTAATTTGTCAGCGAATTGATTAGATTATTTGTGCACTTAACTATCAATAAAAAGCTTGACAATGGCAGCCCTTTTGTCAACTGGAATTTGGAGGATAGAGTAATTAATGTAACCTAATTCTTGATTGGTTAATAAAAGATTGAATACCTTTATTTCAATAAGTTAATTTAAAAACTATAAAATATTACGGAATAAAATAATTGAAATGTTGCTGAGTAACTTTAATAATCCACGATGGTAACTACTACCATCTTAGTGTAATAAATATTGCGACTAATCTTTTTTTAAATATTTGAATTTCTAGAAAACAAATACCTTCTTTTCTTGTTTTATAGAAACGCGACTAGAGTCAGTCAGTTATATGTTGACAACTAAACAGCATACATCTTGTAAAAAATAAACTATCTTTCGTGCGTTTTCTTTTACTGCTGTTAATTGTGGTGTTATTATTTCTAATTCAAGTGTGTTGTTATTGTAATATAAATGATAATAATTTGTAAGTTACCAGTTATCACAATACTATCATCTAAGATTGTAAGTACTATTATTCATTATATCGCGTCACTAATTGCAAAAGAACTTATACTCACTCTAAAACCAAGTGTGCTACAAGTGTATTATTTTAATAGATATTAAATGTGTTCTATGTTTAAGGCGATGAGCAAAACTATAGTTTTTTGTTGTCATTTAAAACACGTTTCACGGTGTATTAAATATTTATAGATTGCTTATGTCGTTTCAATGTTATTTGGCAAGTGTGTTAATTTTGACTGCACACTTGGTTTTAGAGTACTGCCGTGCTTAGAAAAAGGGCAGTAACTTCACTTACTGCCCTTTTCTTAAGCACGACAGTATATTTTTATACGCCCCTTTAGCTTTAGTCACTAAGTTTAAAACTAATAGGGCGTATGGTTTTATTTTTAATTGCAAATCATTATTCTACAGTTGAAAATTAAAAAAAAAATGGCAGCCAAAAGGGCGTATAATTTAAGCTGTATGCCCTTTCAGCTTTCAAATTTTTTTTTCAATTTTCAGCTATAAAATAAATTTACAAACGATTGGCAATAAAAAAAAATAATACACCCTTTTGGCTTTAGAGAGTTTCCTAAAGCCTAAAAGGTGTATAAAAATACAAGTCCTTTTGGATTAGTAACGCAATATAAGTGACCACTTTCATTGGTGAGAGTGATTATTATTCGGGGATAACAATAGTTATCAAAATAAAATTGTTCTCTACAGCATTACGGTGAGAAATTTGAAAATTAAAAATCCCAATGGTAATCATTACCATTAAATTATTAATGCGAGACAACGAAAAGTTTATCTGTGCAGTAGCAATATTGATGACGATAATGAAGAATAAGTATTTATGCGAATAACATGTAATCGTAGTAGGATGCTTTGGAAGTGGATGAGCAAGGAATTAGGGTAAGCGAGAATATCAACGATTAATTTAATACCGTTGCTGCAGGAAGGAGCAACGGCGTCAACGTGCCTCGCGCATTACCAACCGAGATAATCCAATCGCTCTGGCACGCTCGGTTATCAATTCTCAGGCGTAGTAATCGTGCCATTGTAATTAATGTGGCCCAATTAAGGCGATCACGCGATCCATACCACTGTAAATGCCGAGATTGCTCACCCTGATGTTACAAACTCTATACTCCCAAGAGTATATACCCTCAAACCAATATCCTTTTTTCTTGTTAAAAAAAAAAATATACTTGAATTATGATACTCAAAGGCGCCTTTCACTCTCAATTCTCAATCGTGCGATATATTGAGTTGCTCTATAAAGCAGTCAGTGGTAGCATAAAATTTAAAAATTTTTTTGTGTTTTGGGCAGCATATTTTAATGGTAAATCCCGAGCCAATTTTCGTACTTGCCCAACCGTGAAATGCATTCGAATCGCGACGCTTCCGACATGTTGACATATCGATGGTAAACCATCCGTGCGTGTGGTCGGGTTAGTTTGTCTCTAGATACTAGTTTCCCTTCTGTCCATTTCATCCAATTTATCTTTTAGTAATATATATATTTTTTAATATATTCCCATTTCCATATAATAATTTTCACTTTAATTTCCATCATCTTACATTCGTTCATTGCTTTTTTCAAGACTTCACGCATCAGCGATAGTGTAATATCATAGACATTATATGTCGAATAGAAATGGATTCAATTCATTCGAATTCATATCCCGAAAGCACTCGGCATAACGATGGAGAAAAATATAACCGAATAGTCTCTGATGCTTAGAAATGACCACATGCATGCCAAGCATTGCGGAAACTCTGGTAAGAACGATAAAATAGACTAACGTCCTCGTCGACATTGTCGTCATCTGTGAAATGAAATAAAAAAAGAGCTACTGAGAGATGAATGAGGGTCGAAAACGTACATATAGAAATATTTGAATTTCTGACATTTCAAATCAGAATTCTCTCAGCGTAATCCCAGTAAGCTTTGCAAAAGTACGCAGACATATGATAAAATAAATTCAAGTGATGAATGAAAGCATTTAAGAAAATGGTTATATTTATCATGAAAAATTTTTATACTTTATTTATCAAACGGTTATTTTTATGGTCCATCAATTTAATTACTGAATACATCGCTCGTTAGATAAAAAAAATAATATTTTTTTAGCGGTATTTATTTTTAGTTTGTATTTTAAATTTCATTTTCGTAGCGAGCTAGTAAAGTACCGCCTACCTCTTTTGCTTATCCGTCGGGTTTTAATCAACCCTCGGTACCACGGTAATTGCTTAATACCGCGCCGAGCTTTGTTCACCAAGAGCATCGTCAACTGGTACATTGAGGGGGCTAATTCAAATTTAAAATTCCGGTCTACGCTCTATAGTGGTAGCTCCAGTGGCGGCACTTTTGCTGGATCTAGTGTCCTCATCGCCAATAGCAAGCTGTGTTGTTGCTGGAAGCTTTATATATACGAGCATGTCTGACCTAACACGGCCATTACTACTGCTTTATTCATGCTTTGCTCATACTATCTACAAAGACCCGCATTATAATATTTTACCCAGCACCATGTGCTAATATTCTTTTCTCATTATCATACACAGTGATTCTCAATCATGTTGCATTTCTGTATAGTGTTGGACAACTGTTTAACAAATATTTTGTTTAAATTCAAAATAACGGCATTATTTACAAAATAGGGCGCGTTACACAGAAAAAACGAATTTCGTTCTGATAACAAAAGACGGGATAACGAAAGATTTTGTTATAATGACAAACATGATTAGCTTACTGTAACAAATCAATTTGTTATAGTAACAAATGAATTTGTGTCGTAATTAAGAAGTCGATTTGTTATGAGAACACATGACGTTTACTATAATAATATCGTCGTATTGTAAAGCCGGCATTTGCTACCGTAAGTAATCTTAGCTTATGATGACAAAAATTTTTGTTAATGCTACAAATTCATTCTGTTACTTTAACAAATCAGTTTTTTTATTGGAACACAACAGTTTTGTTACAGTTACAAACCATTGCTTGGCCCAACGAAGAATTTGCTAGCATTACAAAAACATTGTAATCCCAATGAATGCTTCGTTATCCGTATATTAAGGCATAATTTTGCTACCGTAAGTTATCTTATGTTCAATTTCGAAAAGCGAAATTTTTTTTGCAAGGCATTCCAATGACAATGAAGTTATTTTAGAGCTAGAAGTCTGTTCAGTATCAAACTGATGAATAAGCAAAAGCTATTATTTATTCTGAAATATGAATTATAAATTTTAAGGTTAAACCAATTAGTTAACAAGCAAATCGAACTCTGGTGATTAAATATTGAAATAGGACTAGTCGGAAGTGAATTGAGCTATTTCATCATGTAGCTCTCGACACTCAATATTGACTTGACACGAGTAATATTAAGCTCCTGGAATAGAACTATGTGTATATATATGGATTCTAAACTAAACTCTGACACTAGAATCCATTTGCGGATTACACATGACATCGATAAGTCGATCCTACTCCAGGTTTTGGTGATCGTGCCTAGTCGTGTTCGTAGTCATAGTCATAGCCATAGTCATCGTTGCCGTTGTTGAGTTGAGTTGAGTTGAGTCGTAGTTGGCAATTCCAACATGAGGCATCGTGGCTTCCGGTGGACGGGTCGTAGTAAATTTCAGATCCGACGACAGTCGATTTCGTGTGCAGTCAAACGAAACTCAATGCTTGCAAGGACTACTCGGTAATCAGACGGCATACCCGTTCGCGCGTGACATCCATTGTCGTGCGAAATACTGTAGGCAGGAGAGGAATAGACCATACCATTGGTCTACCAATACATCCTTTTACTCACTCTCTCTTCTCTCAACACCAATTGCTATTTTATGCCACAGCAACAGTACCATCAGCAGTAGTAGTAGTGCTATAAATGTATATTCTTCCTCTTTATTCACATGCACACACGAAACAACGAATATTTTCCACAAAAAAATAAGAACCAGAAAAGAAAGAACTTAAATTTCACTTTAAAGGATCAAGAAACTCTAAAGAGCATCACTATCTTATCGCGGGCTTTTAGATTCTACATGCAAAGAGCTTTATCGTCCGGTCATTCTTTGATGCTAAGAAAGATAAAAAAATATTGATTTTTCTTTAAAGACCACCACAAAGGCCCACTCAGTAGCGCAGAGTCGCTTAGCCAGAAGAGCTTATAGATGGGTCATCGTAAACCACCGTGAAGCTCTTGGGTCCCTACTGCATCAGTAATACTAGAGCCAGCAGCAATAGTAGTAGTAGTAGTAGTAGTAGTAGTAGTTCAGTGACGTCAAGGGGATTGCCTTCGTCTCCATAGCTCAGTACTATCCTCGTGCCAATATAACGATAATCCAGAAGTAAATATCAGCTTGCATGACAGCAACCACATCTCACCTGTTTTGTTGTTGGTTGTTACTCAACGACGGCCCGAGGGATCTTCTGTTTGGTAAATATCATTTTCCTTGTCATCATAGTCATCGTTGTCGTGTTACTGGTTATTCCAAACATTGAACCATCTCGAAAACATACTTGTGCGCTCTCCACTATACACTTGTGGATCCAGGAAATAATTAATGTCCTATATATATATTATTACAGGAAAAACTATAATATAAAAATGTGTGTCTATATATATGTATTTTCCGTTGGCGGAAGGACAAATCCTCAGGACTCGAGGTTTACGGCAGCTCGTTATTTGTGGATTAAACTTATCTAGAGGTACTTTTGTCTGACGTTGCACCGATGTTCTGTAGCAATTTCATCGTCGAGCACCAGCAAATCCTCTAGGCCATTAAGATTCTTTTTTTTTTGTTTCTTTGTATACAACATAATCGAATATTGAATTGGCAATATTTTTTTTCGCTAAAGCAAAAAAAAAAATTTTACTTTATCAAGAATTGATCTTGATCTGAAATAGTAGCAAAGGTATTGGTGGATTATCTAAAAATATTTTACAATTCTTAAGTCCAAGTCCATTAGCAATCAAAGTAACTTGTACCAACTGATCCTTGGGTTCCATCTTGGTTTAGTTTCCCTCATTCGCAAGAAAATCGACTATCTACCCAACGCGATGGGAGGTGCTGCAACTGGTTCTTAGACCGGAGTACGGCGATAGCAACTACTGGGAATCGGCTTAGCTCCAACAAGAGAAACTTGCCCAACAAAACGGAGGCCGAGGTAACTAACCGACTTACAGGTTTGTTACTTTAATTGTACTTTAATCTTATTTATTATCTTACGAACTAACTTGTATTGCATTTAACCAATTATTATTATTGTTACAATTATAACAATATCTGGCTACTTTAATAATAATGATAAATTAAGTAGACAGATATTTTCATTTTATGGCTGCCGTTTAGATTTTTTTTATTCTTCCTATTGTAATTTATTATAATTGGGGGATACGCGGAATAAATCAAAGGTCAGGTGTGAAATTCAATTACTGATTATAGATAAAAGTAATAAAAGTTAGAACGCTTTGAGAATAGTGAATTACACGTAAAAAAATGTTGGAGTTAAATTTGCCACGCTAAGCTAATAATAATTGAACTACACTTTGTGGTCATCGTATCGACAAATGAAGTAGCATAAATGACACTGTATAGGATTAATCTCTACTGTAGTAGTTCTATTTACTATTCAACTGGGGTCAAAAATTTGTAGGCTCAGTAACTACTCAATGTAGTATGGAAAGCTCATCCTGTTGTTTCTTTAACCACACAACCTTATAAGAATTAGTTGGTATTGCTATTTTTGGAGCACATAATATCTCATAATTTGTACAATCTACTCCAATGTGGAGTAAAATGACTGACAAATGAAAACAACAGCGACATCTTCAACTTTTTTACCCGACTGTGTGGTTATACTGGCTCCACAAGTGTAGTTATAATTACTACATCTTTAAATGTGTGAATTATAACCTTTAAAATTAGGGGCTTGTATTTTGTATCAACAAAAATTAAATATTCAATGAAACTGTGTTAGTAATACAAGAATTAATTAATTAGTCATGAAGATAATTCCAAATGAAAAATAAATATCATGACATATAGAAAAAAAAATCTACTTTAAAAATTTTGTGCAAATGACATTTCGAATAAATTATTTACAAATCCATTTTAATATATTCAAAAACTCTTTGTGCGAACAATATGATATAAATTAAAAAATTTTTAAAACTTCTTAAATACCATGAAAAATAATAAATATCAATAAATATATATTCAATAAATCTATTAAGGATAAAAAATTTGAAACTATGATGTGGAGTAGCAAGAACCACAGCTGTCATTTACCAAGGAGTTGTTTTAACCAACGACAGTAGTAGATGTTACTACAGTTTGTACACCACAATAGGCTAGTAGTTATTGCTAAATGTGTAGTGATCCTATATATTACTAGTTAGTGTACTATGTATCCCCGATTGTGGTTAAATCAACTACACCATTTTTTCAAGTGTAAACATAAGTTTTGACTGACACCCGAGGTTATCGACACTCTTGCGTCTTATACGCAATTGTACTAGATATGTACGTAAGATTTTGTAAAAAATACTCGAAAAGTACACTAATGAGTGCCCATCGATGACGGGTAATAAAGGGCGCATACAAATATGATGACAAATTTTGTTCCTAGATGACTCAATGAGTTACTTCGATATTTTTTGCATGCTAGCTATAGTACATGCAATCAAAAAATATTTTTTGCACGGCTAATGACGTTACTATTTGAGTGATTAGGTTTCTTTGTCATTCGCTCTCATATCTAATATTTTTAGCAGCTGACTATAGGCAAAAATAATATTTAATCGTAAAAAATAAAAGTTTTGATACATAAATTTGATGGATCTATTTGAAAAAATATAGCAAAGTTATAGATTAAGAATAATATGTTATCGTGAATAAAAGGTGTGGAAAACGAATGGGTTAAAGTAGTGGGTAGGATGTGCATCGTAGTATGAAAATTTATTCTCTGTAGATCAGAGAATCAGAGGGGGCGGTTAAAAGGGTGTGTAGTTGGCATAAAGTCAAACGGCATTAATAATTTACGTAGTTTTCGTCTGTGGCCGGTATAGTACACACATCCATACACACATATACCAAAAACCGCACCCCTTTGCTACAACTCTCTCGCTCTTTCTCTTTTCTCTAGTATCACAATAATTTCTCTACACTATTGTATGTATTAGTAGCGAACGAGACCGATTGTATAAACGCGTTTGTGTTGGCGATTTTCGATTTTCTCATCACATATATATTTTTTTCTTTTCTGTCTCATTCTGTTCCCGAGAGTGTTAGCCGAAATCCCAGCCTGTTTCAATGCTCACACATGCACACCATATATATATATATATATATATATAGAATGTTATGAATTCAACCCCCGCGTGGATACCTCCCCTTTACTCCCTCCAGTAGGCAGGCAACGGCAGCAACGACGACTGTTCGGAAAACACGAGGATTTATGGCGAACGCTTGGGCCAACGATGCATTTCGTTAATTATTTTCCGAGCTACGTGGCTGCCTGCTTTTACCGCACACTATTCTACATCTACACACTCTCATTTTAACTCTGCTTTATTTTATACGTTAATTTAACACAACGACCTATATATTAATATGTATATAATAAAATTCGTATCTACATGTGCACATATTTATATACCAACCTCCCAAAATATATATAGATATCCAAGTACCGAACGGATTAAACTTTTCTAAAATAATAAAATATTGTAGAGCTCTTGGGTAATTGTAGATTATAGTTAATTATCATTTATTTTTTATGTGTAATTGAGATCGAGAAAATTAATTTATTTGTTCAATTCCCTAAGAATCCCTTGATGCGCAGCACATCTAGGTTCTGTAAAAATGAACTCGAAAGCTCGACAATATTTTCTTGTTTTTGCAGCGAGTTTTGTTAACAAAGAAGGTTGGTGGTGGTGGATATAAAGGGGGAGGTCAAGGCGGACAAAAAGAGTAAGAATTGTAATAAGAACAAGACAGAGGAGTTGATCCTTGTGTAGTTGGATCAGAGTTAAAATTGAATCGGCTTTAACGAAGCAGAACGAACGCAGAAAAGCTTGAGAAAGACTGGATTCTTTTTTTTCTTTTTCTTTTTTTTTTGTTATCCTTCTTTATTTTTACTTTTTATATACTTTTCCTTATTTCTTTGTCGTTTCCTTTACTATATAGCTAACATAACATACGAAACGCCACACGTTTCAAGACTCCGATTCACGTTCGTACTTTTCTTCCTGACGCTTCTGGGGAACTTGTGCACGTACACTTCCCCTGGCTACGTGTCCTTTAACTGAGTCTTAAATACGTGACGCAAGGATAATGGGGAAGATTTCACAGCCGAGATCCAACGTAAACCGAACGAACGAACGAAGGAACGAACTAGCGTTACAGCAACCCGTACTCAGTACCTACGTGAATTCGATTCCCCTCGAGACTAACTTTAACTTTAACTGACAATCTTTAAGTGTCACGAAGAAATACAAAAATGTCATTTTATATGTGACGTGCCAAAGTAATCGCAAAACTTGCCATATTCGATTCTAACAAAATAACGAAAAAAAAAAACGATATACAGAGTGAGGCAAAATAAGACACCATTTTTTAACATAAATAAATTTTTTTATTTGCAAATAATTATGTATAGTCTCTAGAAAAAGTTTGGGGTAAGTTGGACCGACTAGTACGACCATTTTAGAATTTTGAACTAAAGCAAATTTTCTCGTGTTTACTAAAAATGAAAATAGTACAACATCCATACTGCACTGAATGAAATTTTCTTAAAAAATTACCGTTATATTCACGGTAATCGTGGGACAAACGGCACGACCTAATTATTTGTCGGTAAGTGAGATAATTTTTAACTTTTTTTCAACAAATTTTACCGTAGTATACTGTAAATTTTATTCGGTTTTCAGTAAATTTTATGAAGTCTACCACAAAATAAATAAATTTTTTCGTAATTTTTATTTCAAAAATGGTGATAAAAAAAGCGCCGCATTATGTCCCACAATTACAGTGAATTTAACGGTAATTTTTAAAGAAAATTTATTTCCGTGTGGTATCAAAAATAGAAAAAAAAAACCTTTTAACGCCCGAGTCGAAGTTTTAATTTTCTGTAAGTTCTCTCAAGTTCTTAAAATTGTATTTTTGATTCTCCTACATGCTCTCTACATCTCTATTGATGCTCTTATATTCTCTTCACGTTTTTTTTTTTTTTTTTTTTCAGTTCTCTATGAGCTGTTCTGATTTCTCTATTCGAAGTTTTTAATTCGTGGAATAGAAATTTACGTATGATACTGAAATTAGCCAACGTCTAATAATTTTTTGATTTTTTAAAAAACGATAAATTGTCAAAAAAAAAAATATTTAAAAAAATTGCACTTGTAGTCTTTTAAATTTTCTACATGTGCATATTTTTAGTTTTTTTTTCTTCAAATTTAATTGTTCGAAAAAAATTCAAAAATTTTTAATCATCTGTTAACTTCAGGATCGTAATTTCTGTACCATAATTCGCTTTTGATTCTCTTTCATTTTAAAAAAATCAATTTAAAAATTTTCACTTATCAGAAATCAATTAATTAAGAATCTGTCAATCGTTTTCAAGAGTATTGGCTCACGACTACCCCAAAAACAGTATTATTGTTTGTGTTTGCAGATTACATACTTTACTTGGCTTCAAAAGAGCATCATTATATCAGTACCCAAGCGAATTTGTTTATACAGGAGGGTCAAAAGAGAACCTAGGAAATCTTTTACTTGATTCTCTTTTGTTATCTTGACGTGTAAAACGGAAAATGTTATCATCAGCAGAGTACCAAAAGACAATCAAAATTGCACAGAGTTAAATGAAAACGTGGTATCTCGTATAATTCTCTTTTGGTTCTCTTCAATTGTAAAAAAACAGGAAATAATTAAAAAGAATATCAACAGAAAATTAATACTTTGACTCAAGATTTCGTAGAAAAATTAATAATAATTATTTGAAATAAACTAAATATCAAAATTCAAATCGTAGCTACTATTCATAGAACATTTATTTAAACAATTGAATGAAAAAAAAAAATTTTTTTCAAACTTCATTTTATTCAAAGTCAGCTTTTTGCTGATTTGTAATAAAATTACTGACAAAATTTCGAAATAGTCGTACTATTTGAGGTCACCCACTCATCCCATATTTTATCTAAAGACTGCAGATTAACATTTACAAAAAAAAAAAATTTTTTTTTCCATTAAAAAGTAGTGTCTCATTGCCCCGTTCTCCCCTATATCATTACTATTCACGAAGAAAACGCAAAAAAACTTTTAAATCACTAGCATTAAATTTTTTTTTTATTAGTTCCTATAACACAACTCTTCTGCTCCAGGTTGTTCTTATTCTTTTAGTTATCCTCCAACTGGTGCGTCTAAATCGAGAGACTACGATTGTTTTCCTGACTGCAGAAACCCAAAGATTTAACGTCCTTTTTGCTCTCATTTCTTTTTCGAAGAGTTTAAGTTTTTTACGCTCCCTTTTTCCAGCTCAAAGCTTGCCCGCGGGCGTCTAACTTATAACGAGAATTGCTCTCGGAGCAAACTTTTGGAGTTACTTTCCCATATTCCTTTCGGCGTAGTCGTGTGTGCGCGTAAGTTACCCTGTACTTTTTTTTTTTTTTATATCACTATTTTAAACTTTTTTTATCCATTTCCCTGAAGGTTTTTTTTCTATCCCGCAGTACTCGCATGTTAAATTCCACGCTGTGGTCGCCCATTTCCTCATGCAGAAAAAGGGAAATAAAATGTCCGCGAAAACTTATTACCCAATTTTTATTTTGTACATAACCCGTATACATTTTTTTTCTTTTTAATAAAAATTAACTGTGTGTGTGGGTGCGGGTGTGTGCGTGTACAGTATCGATTCATTAGGATTTCAGAACCCTCATATAATTTTTAAGTATCGACTATCGATGCATTTACATGGAAAATTTAACAAAGCTCACCGCCCGTATCATCATCGGAGAGTTAAAATGATGGTAAAGAATAACGAACAAGCTTCATACCCCTTTCAAAATTTTTCCCGCACACATTCACTTGGAAAAGCTACTGGGGATAATGCGCATCGAGTTACTATCTCTTCTCTCTGCTGATGGCGCGGTCTTTTGTGAATACTAACGATGCCGCAGCTTTTATATAATAACAATAATAATAATAATAGAAATAATAATAATAATAGTGTAGGTATATGTGCGTGTATGTTGATCCCTCTCATAATTGGAAAATTTCAATGACCGAGCCGTGACGGTTATTCAAAAATTTCTCGTGAGTGAATTTGAATGCATAGAATTTAATACGTTGCCGTGTTTGACAGATTTCAATTTATAAATTCATGCACACAGTGTTTGTATACGCTATGAAATTTCAATTTGTTTTAAGTTTTGAAATGTTTAATTTTTTTTTTACTTTTTTTTTTTTAGTAAAAAAAGGTTTAAAAACTAATAATGAATTAAGCATTTAGAAGCATCGAACGTATTGCTAATGTTAAAAATTGATTGCAACAAAATGTCGTGGGAGATATTTTTTGTCGAGACACAAAAAGGAAGTAAAAAAATTTCAACAAACAAATTTTACTATTTGGTTGTTGAAGTCGGATTTAACTTCAATTCATGAAATGAAATAGAATGAGGGGTAAAATGAGTCATTCGAAAAATCTTTGATTCTGAGGATTTTAAATTTATTTTTATTTTTCGAATATCTCGTAAACTAGTAGACCGATCGACTTCAAAATCTGATCAGATATAAGTCTTAGTGAGCCATTTTGATTGTCACCAAAGATATCGTCGGACAAAAAAAGTTTACATGCACATCCACACCCACACCCACACCCACACACACACACACACACACACACGCACACACACACACACACACACACACACACACACACACACACACACACACACACACACACACACACACACACACACACGGACACGGACATCACGCTGAAAATAATCAGATCGAATGAGAACTGGGTTTTCGAAAATCGGATCGAAACCAATAACTTTCCTTTTTTTGAAATTTTTAATTTTTATAGCGGGAAAAAACGATGAAAATTCGAAATGGGAACAACATTAGCCATCGTAAAAAATTATCAAAGTTCAATTTTTTTTTTAATTTTGATTTATTCAAGTCGGCGAGCAAATATTCCAATAATATGACCCAGTCATGAAAAAAAATGTATAAGTAAGAAAGTTAATTTTATCTAGTCCAATCTTTTGTATTATCAACTAAAAGTGCATTTTCCAAGGTTCTATGTATTTAAAAAATCATTTAAAAATTTAACTTTTAAAGATATTGAGTTAGGCAAATAATAAAATCAAATGAGGTGTCAATAATTTGGTCTGTTGATTATCGTAAATCTTTTTTCCAGCTGATGAGGATTCAAAATAAATCATACCTAACTTTGACTAATTTACTTAAAATAATTTTTAATTTAATTATTAAAATTAAAATTTGTAAGCCGGATTTTAGATATTTAATTTTTTAATAAATTTTAGCCCACATTGCCCCTGATGTCCATGTTGCCCCTTGTAGAGTTAACAAAAAAATGAAGCAGCCCACTTTACCTCTCTTTTCTCTACTATCTTAAATAAAAATCTGTAGTTTGCTGTTCCTAAATGCATTTTGCGATACTTTTTCCATAAAAAGTCCTCATAAAAATTTTCCTATTCAACTTTTTTATCATTTAATAATTTTTTATCCGTAAATCGATCTACGATTTTTGAAACTTTAGATTAGATTGTTACTGTAACCTCATTGTTTTTACAGCTCTATTTTTTTGTTGTTTATCTGACAAGTTTCTGACCCGAAGATACTTTTGATAGAAAGTCCTTGAGGAAGTTATGAATATTTAGGATTTATCGCAAAGTCATACGAGCCACTAGACAACCAGCTTTAAACCCTATGAGTCGAGAAATCGTCCGGAAGGCGATTCGCTCCGTTGGCCATGTAAACTTATATCCATACTTGTATTACCCCGAGCTTTTTAAATCAACCAGCCTGAGGAAACTCGTTGGTTGATCTTGTGGGTTTTGGGTTAATCCCAAAAAGTTCCTTTATCTAGCCGCGACAAAACAACCATCGCCTTGTCCCACCCAAAAGTTAAATAACTTTGGCCATCGTGCCAGTTAATTTTTACTAAACTTTTAATTTTATTTTTTACGATCACCCTAAAAAAAGGGCCGAAGAAAAAATTCATTTTTCTCCGTCAGAATTTGCTGTAATTTTTTTTTAAGACGCAATATAAGTAAAAATAAAATAAGCTCATGAGTATAATGAAGAAAAAAAAAAAAGTTTATTTTACGAATAGGGACGATTGTTGAAACACTTACCGGTAGCAGCTGAACCAAGTCTGAGTACAGCGTCGCCTTGAAGTGATATTGAGAGGGTGGCGGTATCTTCAAGTCGAGCAAGAACTTCCTCTGGTATGTCTTCTGGTTCGCGGAGGCGGAGGGTGACTTCACCTCCGCCTCCGCTACCCTGGCCGCCAGCACTACCGGGACTCGTTGACGCCGAGTACATAAACACTGATCCGTATCCATGCAATGACTGCAGAGGTAATCTTACACCTCCTACTTCACCGACTGGACCCTGGCAAAAAAAAAAAACAACAAAAAAAAGTTAATCAAACAACTTGATGTTTACACACCTGCATATTTATTTATACTAATAACAATCTGTACGTAACGTTATTTATTAATAAAATGATGCAACATATTTATTTAATAATGGATGAAGTATGAGAGTGAGAGCAAAATCCATGTTTGAACGATCCATTTGGATTCGAAATGTAAACGCCAGCGTTCGCTCTACTCGGTATAGAAGAGGGAAGGGGCCCATTATTTACGTAAATTGATTCGTTGAGCTGAGTATATCCTCGTCGCATATTTACAGACATCAGGCAGGAGGACAGGAGGGCAGAAGAGCAGAAGGGTAGAATGGATAGCTTGCTAGCTGACTGGCTAGGTGAATTGTCGAATGAAAAGGGAGGATGCTGCTACTGGGCCTGGTAGCCCAACAGTGTACTGGATCCAGCATCCAGCAATGAGAGTAATTTATTTTAATGGTCATTTTCGTAATGGTCCTTTGAACATGGCACACGACCACACTCAATTGTCGCTTTAGTACTCGCTAGTGGGCCAAAAGTAAATTTAATTCATGTACGCCAATACGTTATTCGAATTTTATTTTACTGACAAATTTCAAATTATTTACTATAGATACATATATATGTGTGCGTGTACAGATTATAGTTTTTATCTAGGCTGAGTGATAAAAATTATTTAGTACAGGGTAGAAATACTGTTGGATTCTCTGAGCGAAAATAAACCCCAGTTACAAAACTTTTACTTTTATTTTTTAAATATTTTGTTTACATAAATATATATTTTAGAAAAATTGTATATTTTATTTTATTAGTTTTGAAATGTGAAAAACACATTTAAGGCACATTTGTGCAGCTAGAATAAGAAAGCCTGTATAGGCTTGATTTTATGACCTTAGGTACTTGAGTGTACAAAGGACTCCTTATTTTACTATGTACAGTACAACCAAATATTACGGTCTTAGTTAAGAAGAAAAACATGTGTTTTACTAAGGACAATACATAGGGTTAGACCTCACAATAAAATAGTTTTAACATTATAGTTAGTCTGCGACTAAACTCTGTCAAGGAACGACACTTCTCTCGATACGATTCTTTTAAAATAAAGATTCTATTTGAATCACTCTATGTAGATAATAATATCGTATTTTCTCATTATTTATTATCAATCCTATTCATAACTTCCTACAAATAACATAAGTAGCTACTGCTCAATTTTTTTTTATCATTCATGCGATACAAGTGCTATCTTGGCGCACGCTGTTTTGTTCGCCAAATAGCTGTTTGCCCATTCAACTGTTTCCACGACATTTGTGTGCGTTATACGATTATCTGCGTGCGACAAGTAAACTGTCGCACTCAAATTTACTTGTCGCATACAGATTATCGTATAACCCACAAAAATGTCGCGGCAACAGTTGAATCAGCAAAAAGCTACTTGTCGAACAAAACAGCGAGTACTAAAATAGTACTCATATCGCATTAATAATAAAAATAAGTATATTCAATTCGTGCGGTGTTACTGATTACCCACACGAGCAAATGAGCGCACTAGTTGTACAATATACTATTATCACACGAGAGAAAAATATTGTCAGAATGACCATCCCATGTATCTTCAAATGACGTATCGTCAGAATAACGATCCGTATACCTTATTTAAGAATAATCACATGTTTATTTGATAGTCTGTAGTATCGTTAAATTAAGGATATGCATTTAGGTTAGGATGAGTATTTATTTATTTAATTTAAAAATACGACAAATAGCCTTTGTAAACATATGTAGTTTCATTGATATAAGTATCTGTTTTGCCAACGTGAGAATCCCTATAGCTAAATTGGCTATACGTATAGCCATCGTACGTTGGCGTACGTTGTATCGTTCTCGGTTGTCGGTTGCCTAAATACAGATTTTGCGCAATAGTCATATCAGAGATTCATAAAATGCCTAAAATAAAGATACGGATCGTCATTTTGACGATCCACTGTGAGGAAACTCTGTATAGCTGAATTGATTACACGGCGCATCATTATGTAAGTTGAGTATACAGCGTATAGCCAGAATAGCAATACGTATACTCTCTCTGACGATATTTTTCTCTCCGTGCATTTAATATTTTATTGTAAGTAATGAAAAAGTTTTAAAAAAACTTCGATTGTAATAGTGAAATAAGAGTGTCTTTGAACACACTTAAAAAAATAATTATGTCATTGCGTATTTTTAGAAGTTGTTTTATTTAAATTTTTGAAGGGTCCAAAACTGGCCCGAAAGTAGCCGACAAACGATACCTCTACTCTACAAAAAAAAGAAGAATGAATAATTGCATTAAAGTTTTCAATTAGAATTTTGAAAGCCTATAAATATGTGAACATAAACATTTCTTCAAATGAAATTTTGATTGTACATAAAAAGTAGTGAAACGATTATTTTATAACAAAGATTATGGTTTAGAAACAAATTTTGAAATAACAAATCCATAGAATGAAAATTTGAAATTTTTGAAACATGCCCTCTAAAAATGAATTAGTGAAATTCACTGCGAATTCTACAGCTATAAGTACACCACCAATTCAACCAGTGGTATACTTATAGCTGGTTTCCAGTCCATATTCACTAATTCGAAGTGAATTTCACTGATTAATTTTTAGAGTGAACAGTATAAGCAAAAAACAAAATAATCGCAGATTCTAAAAATTAAGCAAACCTGCGCTTTCGCGCTTGAGGTGTGCAATAATGAGTGTATGTATAATCGGATAAGGATTGTTAGATAGGAAAAAATAAAGATTAATGGAATGTAATAATTTTTTTGGATTTTGGAAGACTATTGTTGAAAAATGATCGAACATCGGGAGTTGTAATTGAGAACCGTAACAAAAATTAATCAATTAATTATTTTTTTCGGAAAATTGCAATGGAGTTACATGAATATTTGTAGGGACAAATTTGTAGCGGCGAATTCAATTTCTTATAAAAATGTAATGACATATTTTTGTCATATTTTCAATAGTTTAGTCGAAAATTTGAATTTAAATATCAAGTTTTTTTCAAAATCAACATTTTCCAAATTTATATTCCAAATACTTAAAGGTTAATTTCTAATTTAACTATCAACGATACGTAAAAAGTGCATGGAAATGAATTTGTAGAAAATTAAATTTCCTACAAAATTGCTTTGATACATTTTTATCGAATCTGTAATATTTAACCCAAAAATTACGATTTAAAAATCCACCATTAATATTAATATTTTAACCCTACCGTAAGTGAGTTTATAGCCGACAAAAATTAAATAGTATACGTGATTTTAAAATAACATAATCACCAATTTACATAATTTTTCGACTTCCAAGTGAGTCATTAAAATAATTTAATTGCTCTGAAACTGTTTTTAGGCTTTTAATTTAAATATCAATAAAGATATTTTCAGGCGACCAATAAATTTAATGAATGAGTAAAATAATTGTCACCTAAATGTGGATGTTAAAGTTCTAATTAAGGCTAAACCTCATTTTAAATGTCTCCACTAAAAGCTTTTTTCACAGCAGGCATCAAAAAAAGAGAATCAAGTGCTGACTATTTATCTATTATTAAACTCTATTGATATTTTTTTCCTACATCTGACATATATGCTGTGTTCTTATGGGTAAAGATGTCTATTTCTACTTATATATTTATGTCTCGTTTTATTTTATGACTAGAAATTCCCAGAGTAATTTTGTCGGATCTAAGGGACGTGGGTTGACTTGTAGTAAACGTCGTAAGTGGAACGATCGATTTACGAACGTGACACAGAGAAGAGAAGCAGTAGTACACCGTTCTCGAATATCGTGTTTGGAGCTCTAGGAGATCTCCCAGAGGATACTATAAACACGGTGTAACCCGAGAAGACGAAAGGTCTCACGAGAGGAAGTTGCTTATTTTTATGAGCAAGATTTGTAGGAAATGCACTACTACTAATACTTATTTACTCTATTCATATATCCCACCGACAATCAATAAATTACTTATTTTTATTGCATCCTACTTCGTCCTACTATCCAACAGTTACTATTACCGTCATTATATTTACAGACATAGATCAAGTAAACACTAATGCAAGTGTCGGATGTCATCTTGTTTTACGATTCGTTTGTTGAACAAAATATTATATCCATGAGAATGACTCAACTGGGTAATAAAAAAGCTCAAAAATAGAGAAACAGCATAACAAAATAAAAAACACGCGACGACGGTAAAATACGAGCGGTTGCTAGAGCGCACTCAATATCAATGTGGCGCCGAAAATTATCTATAGCGTCGAGAAACTTTAGATGCGGGCTTTCAAAACGACAAACAAACGGTAGCAGAAGCAACATTTAAAACTTTTCTCGCTACATGAAGAAAAATAAGGCTTGAAAATATAACAAATTTTATTATGATTGACCAAACTTTAAACAGGCCATTTTTTAAATTATTAGTATTGATTTCAAATCGAGCAATAATATTTCTGAATTCTTTTAAGTAATTGTTAAAAAGTTTTGCTCAGTACAGTGAATTTTGTAATGGTCGATTTTATTTTTAAATGATAGCGAATCATTTTTTATCAAACTCTTCTTATTTTTTACGACACCGGCATTATTAAAATTAGCAAGCAATATTTCTCGAGAAAAAGAGAGAGAAAGAGGGAGGCTTTGTTTTTCAACGGAAGACTTGACTTGTTTACTGACAGAGTATAGGAAATGAGGGCCAGGTTCAAAGCTTTCGTATAATTATTGAAAGCTGATTTATTCTTTACTGGCCGAATTCTGTTTTTTTTTCCGAGAGCCGGGCACGATCACTGTACTTCAGAGTTTCTTGGCGAGTCCTCTGTCCAATTCGCTGTTAGACCTTGAGTGAAGTTACGCACTATTGCATTGTCTTCTTTGAGCTATACTTTGTTTTCTTTAAAAATGAATAATTATACTATTTATTGCAATAATTGTTATTTCCCTTAATATTTTGCCAAGCGAAAATGAAAATCGCTTTGTTAATTTGTATAATTCGTTGCAACAATATAGTTATTATAAAATACTCGACAAATTTTATTATTCTGGCACTACAATTATCGTTTGTATACTTGTGTAAAAAATAGACTCGGCAAAATGGATTATTACTGCGAAATTATTTCAAAGTTAATGTCGGATCTTTCAAAAGTCGCCTAAACTATACATTTTTAATGAAACTAGGAATCATTTTTCCGTTGATTCAACGAAATATTGTAAAATACACTGCAAAAATAATTGTATAAAATATTAAAAAGTTCGATTATA
Organism: Microplitis mediator; assembly: GCF_029852145.1. NCBI lineage: Eukaryota > Metazoa > Arthropoda > Insecta > Hymenoptera > Braconidae > Microplitis > Microplitis mediator. The sequence goes on along the minus strand of NC_079976.1, from coordinate 10,020,535 downwards.
AATAAAAATATAAAAGCGATTACTCATAATTTGCTATTCATACATTTCTTCCATTCTTTTCTCTACAATAAATTATGTTATAAATTGTCATGATGGTATTACAATTATTACGTACATCTACTATTTGTTTTTTTTTCTGGATATTTTGCCCAAGTCCGATTTTAACTGCAAACTCCTCGAAACTTTCCACTTTGTTTATGTAAAACAAAAAAAATATTAAATAAAATGTAACGAAAATAAAAGTAAAAAGCTCTTTAATTCGTGTCCTAGTTATCGCATGGGTGAGAATATTGTCCAAGAACAATTGCTTGGATCTACAGTGTGTGTAAACGACAGATGGTGACACATTTGCGAGAAATGGAAATGTGTCGTCCTCGATTGTACACTCTTTGTTTATTCTAGTTGGTTTTATTTTTCTTTTATTTACTTTTGTTCCCTTTAGCTCGTTTTTATTTTATATTTAAAAAAAAAAGAAACAAAAAAAAAACTCTTTCGTCGTGCGTTGGTTGTCTCGTTGAAAATTTATGGTTCGCTTGTGGCATCCACCGTTACGCTCGTCCGTTTTGTACGGTGTTCCGAGGCTATTTCGTTATTCCGAAACATTCGCTTTAATGACTCCCAGGCTTTCAAGAATAATATGGACTACGCTCGTTCAACAATGCAATACACCAGAACACTCGATATACATCAAGACAGCCCGGTTGTTCACGTTTACACGTTAAAACACTAAACAATTTTTACCATGTTACATCTACATACATCAACATATATCTCTCTATCTATATTTTTTTTATTAATTATTTTAAGTATTTTCTCATTTATCTCGCATTCTAAAATTTTTATATTTTATGTTTATTTAAATAACGCAACTTTATAACTTCTTGTGAAAAAACAACATATGTTTACAAATAGATAGTAACGTAGGGGAGAGGGGGACAAAGTAGGCCTTTTAAAGAAAATAATTATAATATCAACAATTTTTTTTACGCGTTTACTTCTTTTTAGACCCTTGATACTTATTTTCACTTCATTATGCTGCGTCAATTAAAATTGAAAAATCGAAAATTAGGGGCAAAGTGGGCCCTTCGAAAAATTTCGGATTTGGTATTATTTATTCTTTACACGTGTGAAATTTACAAATAATTATAAAATAATTGTATTTTAATAATATAAAAAATCATTTTAATAGTCTGCTGCGATATAACTTTCAATCGTAATTTTATTATCTTTTTTAACTTACTTATAGGTATAAAATATTAACTAATAACGTACTAACTAATCAAAAAATGTTCAATGAACGGTTTTGGTGGTCTACTTTAGCCCTCATTATATAAGAAATTTCGATAAGCTTATTATCCATCCGAATTTATTGACGTATAAAAAATTTCGAGGCTCCCACTTTGCCTTCTGCCCTATAAGGAAGGGGAGGGGAAGTAAAACGAGACGTCTCCAAGAATTTCGTCAAAAAATTTTATTCCAAAATTGTTTGTAACCATTATTTACGATAACCGTCATCATTTAAGTAGAAATTCATGTGTCCCAAAATTTGTTTGCTTATTTGTAAGAATTTTTCAGTTGACTCAGTGTATTGTTGGTAAAAAAAAAATACTTGCGATATTTTCTTTGCTATACTTAAATTTTGTATGAGTTAAAAATTTCAATAATTTGGTTTTTTCGGCATCTTTATTGGTTAACAATATTGCAATACTTTTTTTTTACTAAGATCAGATATAAGCAACTTTGTTAGAGTTTTTTTTTTAAATGAAAGAAAAATTTTTTCAATTTTTTCGAGGAAGGTCCGTTTTGCCCGGCAGGGGAAAAATTTTTATTCTATGGCAATTGGAAATTTGAATTAATTACTTCAAATGTAAGTCAAAAAAAGAAGACAACGTATTCGAATGCATAAAAATCCATTATTTTTATAGCGGTCCCGTTTTACCCACCCTTCTTCTACAATATAAATTAACTTATTTATATACTTTATTTTCAAATAACTTTTAATTTCCAAGTGATAAATGTCGTAAACGTTAAAATCACAATGTATGTTATTTTATTTCCTTTAAATAATTATTTTTTTTGTCCATAAGTGAATAAATTCTACATAATATAAATTTTAAAGCTGATACTTAATTTAAAAACCTGATTTTTATTTTAAAATTATTTGTTTTCATGTATGATTAATTTTTAAATGAAATAAATTTAATAACAAGACTTCAATAAACTCACAATTGTCAAAAACTAATTGAGATTTTTAAAAAAAAGTTAGCACTGTTTTTTGAAAATTTTTTAAATTTAAATCCAACCCAATATTTTAATTAATCTCATAAAAAATATATTTTTGAATAGTCGCCTTTGTATTTTCATTAAAAATTATGCTTCAATTTTTGTAATTATGTAAGCAAAACAATTTCGATGTAAAACAAATAAATTTCCATGACAATTATCTACAAATGTCATAAAATTCAGCTGCCGAAATACTCTCACAGAATCTCATTTGTTGGGTTACAATGTAATTTTATGTCTGTCTAGCTTTTTGGCGAACTTTTACCATCGCATTTACACATTTTTACACAACAACACAATTATTTTACTATGCTCAGTACTGACAAATAAAAAGACAGCTACAGAAAAGTAATAAAATACAACCGACCCAGATTAGTAACGACAATGAGTTTTTGTAAGACGAATTCGTTAAAGGAATAAAAAAATAATAAATTCAAATTGAATAAAATATAATAGAATCGGTCTCAGCAATAAAACATTTTTTCCAATGGGAATAAAACATTGCCAGCGATCGGATAGTAAAAAAAAAAAGAAGAAAAAAAAATACAAACAAACAGAGGAGATATAGTCGTGCGGAGTAGTTGGAATGAACGGAGCGGAATGTCCGGTGATGAATTATTGTTGAAAAACACAGCAGAGTCGAGCGTATACGGCTGACCGCACAAATCCTGCAGAATGCATTGTTTACAGGCGTCGCGAGCGTCCTCCCATGAGGACAAATTTTTTTTTTTTTCATCATGTTTCACCTGTTTTAAAACATTTTATCCTTGTCTACTTTTATTGACAAGCTTTAATTTGTTAGTGTTGTACACATTCGCGTCTTATTCAATCCTTGCACAAATGAAAAGCAACATAATTTCGTTTATCTTTGACAGCTTGGGCTTAAAATATCGTAAATTAATTAATCGTGATAATTAGTCAAAAATATTGGAGTTTCAAGTTAGTGTAGGGTAGTTTTATAAAGGGAAGGAGCCCTTGTCAGGTAGAAAATTCACTTAGAGCCCCACGGGAGTTAGTTTTAGTACTTGACAGTTCGTCGGATTAAGTCCACTCCGATTACTCTTGCGAGCTTGTTATTATTGTTGTAAGCAAAATCGCATCGGCTCTGCTAGGAAAAGTAATATGACATTATTGTAAATCAGAAAAAACATAAAAAGTTTTAATTAATTGATGAATTTTAAGTCGGTGATTTTAGCTCGTGCTTTTATTAAATAGATTTTTTTTTTTTTACAAAAAACTTTTGTTTTGCTGTTACTCACAGCGAATCATATATTTCTTATTAAAATCGACAAAAGAATTATGCTGTCTATTAATTTCATATCAAAATATGAAAAAAAAATTTTTTCAATAGCTTATTAGGGCTAAATTAAAAAAAAAATTTTTTTTTTGATGACTTGAAATCCCGAGTCGAAATCTAAGACATACTTTGAACCTATATAAGTATTGAAAACCTACATTAGACTTTTTAGGACATAATCATTGTAAAAGCTTGAAATGGACCTACTTAGACTTACAAAGGCTTGAAATAAATCTACTTAGACTTATGAAGGCCTAAATAGGCATAAATCGTAAAACAAACGTAACTATATCGACTTAACAAGGAGAGGACTTGCAAAGAATATTACAAATAGGTAAAATTGTAGAATTCGCGGACTACTGGAGACTTGATGCAAGTGATTCATTCATCTTTTCAGTAGGTTAATGATATCCAAGGGTGGATTGGGTCTCACAGGCAGCCTGCTCTCTTAAAATGAATCAATGAAAAGTACTCGAATCAGTGAATATTCACTGCACAAATAGTCCCAAGTATATCATTAATTGAATCAGTGATATACTTGGGACTGATTCGCAGTGAATATTCACTGATTTTCAGGTTTTTTCACTGATTCATTTTAAGAGAGTGAGACTAACAGAGGGTCAATTTAAAAAAATTCTAAGACTAGTAAGAAATTGTTGCAAGTGATCCAGCGATTTTGTCAGTAGATTAATGACACCTAGGAATAGAATAAGACCTACAAGCAGCCTGAGACCAACACAGAGTCGATTTTAAAAATTCTGAGTTCATTTATTTCACGATATATGTCTTTATAGGTCTAATTCATGTCTCCATAAGTCTAAATAGGTTCAATTCAAGCCTTTATAAATCTAAGTTGGTTCATATCGGGCTCTTACAATGGTTATGTCCTAAAAAGTCTAATGTAGGTTTTCAATACTCCTTTAGGTTCAAAGTATGCCTTAGATTTCGACTTGGGATATCACTAATTTTCTTTAAATATAAGTGAAACGTAAAAGATAAGAAGTTCGAATAAAAAAAGTTAATTTTCTTTAGCATCCCTATTTTTCACGGCCTTTCCCTTCATATCTATATGAAAATGTATGTATGGGTTGGTATAGACATTATTGTGATTCGAATGAGATTTTCTAAAGTGTTTTCTCACACTACTGACTTGAAATATTAATCTGTAAGCCACGCAATCAGATTGGAAGCACCCTAAAAAAAAATTCAAATTTCGAGATTGTTTAAATTTTGTATATTTTTGTTCTTCGCTCAAATTCAACACAATATTATTAATAATGAATATTTAAAAAAAATGAATATAAATATCAGATGTATGCAGTGATATTTATTCAAAAAGTTTTATTGAAATTTAATTGAAGAAGATTAAATATTGAATTCCATTTAAAACATGCGCTCTGTAATGAACGTTCATCAAGTCCGAAATTAAATAAACCAGCGTACATTTGTAAATAATTGATGTACAAACGAATCGAACAGAACGTACACAGTATGAAATATATGATATGAAATATTAAATATATAATATTACTACTATAAATTATAAAGCTTGAGCACATCAGAGCGAGGGAGCTTTTTACCCCAACCACCACTCCCTAAGCACCCGAGGTATATTTTCGTTTATTATTTTTCCCTCATACTTGAAACTCTAATAGTTTACTATTAGCTTCTGATATTATCAAAAGCAGTGCCATAAAAAAACTATATCAATAAAATTTGTCATCCGCTTTTTTCTTTATATATTTAATATATATATATACATATAACTAAATAAAAAGAGCTGCTTATACAAATTCTCCTTTGTGAATATATTGATTGTGCTGGTTTCGCTCTATCATCACATTTATTAGCTATTGCCATTGTTATAATTCAACATTATCGTGAATCGGCTTTTGTGAAATATATTTCGTTATTACAATGTGGCTTTTAAATTAACTTTTCAATACCGAATATCTAAATATAGTCAAAGTAATGAAATATATCTGAACTGGGCAATTATTTCAAAATCAGTAGGTAACTTCATTTTTTTTTTAATGCAAACGAAATTCACTCACAGGAAGTTTAATTTAATATTGAAATTTCGGTTCGGAGTGAAATTCAATCCTAAAAAGAGCAAATGCGAATTGAAGTAAGATCCAGATTACTCCGATGAAAAAACAAACTTCCTATTTACTCCGTATGCATAGTGATTTATTTAAAAACTCTAGAACTCCGAGTAACGGAGTGAGTTCGGAGTGAAATAAAAGCTGTAATCAATCCGTATTTAATCCTGATTTGTTACAGTGTATTATTTGTGGCCAACAATACATTGAGTCCACTGAAAAATTCCCGAAAAAAAACCTTGGGGACACTTATAATTGTACAAAAATGATGATAAGAGTCTAAGTAACGATTAAAAACAGTTTTAGAAAAAAAATTTTTTACCAGATTTCTGGAGTGGTTTGTTTTGCTCGCACTTATCCTGTCAACTTTAAAGCCTACATTGGCCTTCTTTAAGCTGAATAACTGTATAGATGGAAAACAAATTTATGTGACTTAGCGTCATACGATTTTCCGGTCGTCACAATACTCGTTTAAATATTTGGAGATTAGATTAGTGAGGTTAGAGATAAGTATAATGGTGTCAGTAACAATATTTTCAATAGAACTAAAATGGATCGATACGATGACTTATAAGAGGATTGAATTAGGCTTACAGAGGCTTAAATCGTGAGGTGAACCTAATTAAGACTTGAGATGAAATTGGGCCTAAAATATGTACGTGAAAATTCTGAGGGATAATAACCTGTACACAATACTATCACTAGCTATTGTGATATTCACTTGGTGATGACGGTAGAGGGCAATCTTTTAATAGTTGCCGTCCTAGATCCAAATGGGATAATGTGGAAGAAACTCTTCTAGGGTAATGAGTTATGCTGCAACTCACCACTTATCTGCAGCCTGTAGACCAATATAGGGAATTGGTACCATGGGGGCCCCATTCCAAGCCCCATTTCGGCCAGAGTCTCTCTATTTCCTGAGATGGAAGGAGTGGGGGGCCCGAGTGAGATAGGACTCGTGGTGCCTGTGGTTAGATACCACACGCACTGGGGACTTTTGATTATACCATCGGTAAATGTCCACTTTTGGTTTCGACTGAGAGTGTCGTCTAGGTAGAAAAGATGGGACTTCGCAGAGCGTGTTTTCCCAAAAGGGCGAGGAAACGGCTTCCGTGGAGGAGGTGGACTTAGGTCCCGTTACATTAATTAATCATTTCACAAATTCAGGTCCAAGTAGGTATAGTTCATTCCTCTGATATGTCATGTAGGTTCATTCCAAGCTTCTATAACTATTCAAGTTAAAAAAAATTCAATGTAGACTGTCAAAGTTCATGTGCGTTCAATGTACACCTTAAATTTTCGATGTGGATGTTCTGTCAAAGCATATTAGTTTGAACAATTAAAGCAACTTAAGCCTTAACCACTTTCAGAATCTAGATTCAAACATGAGAGATAAAAGGGTGAAGTTGGTACAAGCTTACCATCAACAATTAGCGGTCGTAAAATAGTTAAAAAATTTTTGTGGATAAAATAGGCAGCAAGTGGCAAAAGTGCTGTAGGAACATAAGCAGAGACAGGGACGAAGAGAGAGAGAGAGAGAAAGAGAGATTAGGGTTTGAAAGAGGCTCTGGACTCGAGTGGCAAATATTAGTACGAAAACTGGTGCTGGCAGGGTTGCGACGAAAAGCTGCTTAAGCGCCCTCTTCTCTTTCCTAGTGCTTTTCACTACTACCGAGTAAAGTTACACAAACGAGGGAACGTGAAGCAAAACCTTTAGCAGTAACAGACGAACATAATTCCCCGAACCAACGTTCTGTTACCGTCCTACCTTTTCAACCGGTTTAAGTTATAAATGGATCTAAGGGTCCAAGCTTGCTGGTCAGCTGAACACTATACAGAAAACTCATAGCGAATAAGGGATAAAAGTACCAAGAGAATTTGTGGTTATAGCTGGTTGATAGCATCGTTGCATCTATATCAGCAAAAGTTATCTCTATTTAAGTCTATAGACACATATATTCCATATATACATTTTATAACAACATATGTGCGAAAAGTTACAATACATGTCTATTGCAAGTATAAACTAATTATCACTTGGTGAGAAACTAAACGAGGATTTGAGGTAAAATCCCGAGTGATTATAAACTTGTATAAAGTTACGAGTAGGTGGTTGAAAATTTCACTTGTGATTATAGATCCTGTCATCTAGAATTTAAATCAAATAGCTTGTTTATAGTTTTGACGATGATTTATATGCGTATATCAATGGGTAATAATACAATTGGTAATTGTCTGAGTGGTTGAAATAAGATTTAATGCTACTGGTGAATGAACCAGAAACGATAAATTTGAAAGTAATATATGGGAATGTGAAATCAGGTCTCGTTATATCGGTGGTTGACAAATCAGGCTTCAATACACCCTAAAGCTGATTTGTGTGCCTTAAAAATAACGTAAATTTTTATGTATGTACGACGACGTTGAATAAAAATTCCCCGAGGGACTACAGGTTACTTGGATATGTCTCTCTGGAAATGGGTTTACTGTGATAGGATAACGGTTGCGTGATTGGTAGTGGTAGTGGTAGTGGTATTGGTGGTGGTGGTAGTAATAGCTGTAGGTTTGACGTAAAAAATCTCGACAAACTTTAGTAGATAACCATTTTAAGAGAAATACGACATATCGATTGAGAGACAAGAAAGTGAGACGAGTTAAATTTTTTTCTGACAACCCTCGACGAAAAAATTTCTTTACACATTATGGATATGTATATATATATATATAAGTCCTGTAGCAATACATTTATTCAAATATTATCAGAAATAGATACACCTATATATCTTACAATAAATATTGTATACATATTTTTTTATATTTTTTATACTACCAGCAACCTACTTGGGTTTAAAAAATGTTATCACCGAATATTTTGGTTGTAAGGGTTCGCGTATACCCTGGAATCTCGAATATTCGATTTTGTAAGGTATTCATATTTATTTTTTTTTATATGTAGGAAAACTTTATGGGATATTTCCCTCGCGGCATTGCAAGTACCCACGAATAAGCAAAAAAAAAAAATACGTAAATTCCAATTCAACCAATTGCTACACACTTTCACACACACCTATAAACATAAACATATATATATATATATAGATATCAGACTTTGTTCCTTAGACTGGGCAATAAAAATTCGCATTACGTTGCCAACAATGTTCTCTCGAGTTGTGTGCAAGTACGAGAATTGCCGAGTTTAACAAAACTGCCACAACGATGAATTTATTGCTAAAGTCCACACTAATATTTTTATTTTTTAACAGAGCTCTTATATTTTTAAGACAGCTATCCCATCTCCTTTGCACTTTAGCTGGATACGAAAAATGAAAACGTCAAGCGATGACGGCCGTGACGAAACATAACTTTTTCATTTCCTCCTAACTTCCGTCTTACATATATATACTGCAGCAAAGAGATATATATATATAAGAAGTGCCAGAATAACCAGCTAAGCTTTGGCTCACATTTTATTCTCGCACACACTTTGTTGCAAAGCGTCGTCCTTTGGAGACGCTCCTGCGCTCGGTTCTAGTGTCACGTAACCTCTGTACGGAATATCTTTTGTACGTGAGACTCTTGAATAAACATTCATCGGGGAATATATAGCTTTATAAAGAGAACGGAAGTACCACCAACAGAACCAACACCAAGACCAAATGGGTTTCCTGCTGACATTAAATTGTAAATAAATAAACTTTATAAATATACCTTATCACTCGTTTATAGATATAGATTTAAGGTTAAGGATATTCTGGTGTAAAGTACGAATATGTCTGTAGAGGAAAGAAAACCGAGTTAGGTAACGTCAACTATATAAACTATTGGAAAACACTCCTGGGAGTTAACATTAGTCACACTTGGACATCAGTCATCCCGAGGACATATTCGCTCGGGAATATTTAACGCGACTGGTAAATTGCTAACGTGGGTGTACGTCATTAAGGGAGTTGGACCACTGGATCCAGGCAATAATCCTCAGGGAATTAAGATAAGACTATCCGGAATTGTGGGTAATGATCACGAATTTACAGAAGTTAATGTATTACTAATTTGTAAACAAAACACTGGTTTAGTTTTGTTTATAAAAATTAAAAGAATAAGAAATGATGGCTGTGGTGATAGATAAAATTAAGGAAAAGAAAAATGCCCAAGTATCTGGAGTAAAAGCATCGGATAAACTTTGGCATTATGCCAAAAACTTGGTTGCTGCTGGCACTAAAAGTTAATTTGCGTAATGGCGTGTTTTAAATTCGTACTTTGCCGTGTGAGACCTTGTGTTGACTGATTTTAAAGTGATGGGGAATAAACCGCTGATAAAATATGCGGGCATTAACACATACACACACATATATATGTAGAAGTGATAGATTTTTTTTAGGTAAACCGATAAATATTTCTAGAACATTAGGCAATAATCGATAGTAACTGTCGTTACAATCGATATCATCGCAGAAGACAGATTTTTTTTTAAATTTGGGGAAGGGCCGGCAAAACGGGACCACTAAGAAAATAGTGGACTTCTGTAGATTTGAATACGTTGAGTCTTCTTGTTTTGATTTACGTTTGAAGTAAATAAATGAAATTTCTAGTTACCATAGAAAAACATATTTTCCCCTGCCCAGGAAAAATGGGCCCCAGAAAAAAAAGTGAAAATTATTTTCTCTTCTATTAAAAAAGATGACGATAGTAAAATTGTTCAGATCCAATCTAAGTGATAAAAGATATTTGCAGTACAATGAGTAAATAAAGATGCCAAAAAAACAAAACTATTGAAGATAAATATCTTATATAAAATTTAAATATAACAGAGAAGACAGTGTGTGTATTTTCTGTGGCCAATCATACATTGAGTCCACTCGACAAATTCCTGAAAATAAATTTAAGAAAAAATTTTGAGACACTCGAAACTGTACAAAAATGATGATAAGAATAATAAATGATGATTCAAAACAGTTTAGGAAACTTTTTTTACAAAATTTTGAGGGCGGTCTGTTTTGCCCAGCCTTCCCCTATGTATATAAAGATATTTTAGTGATTATTTTGTTGGTGAGATAAAATAATTTGATGGTTGATAACGAAACGCAGACAAAACGACTGGGATTATCGCTCGGACGCACGCGATTTAATAGCTGGCGTAACAAACAATCAACAAGAGAAACGTTGCCAGGTGCAGTACGTCAAGCTCACGTGAATCTGCCCAACTGATAACAAATGCCATATTGCATAAATAAATACTCTAGCATGACTCATTGCTGTCACCAGGTTTATAATTTCAAGTACGTATACATTTATATTTGCGTGGAGGTATAGCTGCAGGAGTAAGAGCAGCAACAATAACGACTAGAACAGGAGTTTTAGCGAGGTGAAGCAGCAAAAATAAAAATTAAAAGCAGTAGTTACGCTTGAGTATATACAACAGAGTCATAAAAATTAACGATCTCTAAACGGAACAGAAGCAAAGTTTGAACGTCAAGAGTATACCCGGTAGTATATTGCCAAAGTCGTTAACATTCCGGGCTAAAGTTAGAGTGAAAGACTGAGAAAGATCGTCGAAGAAATGAAGAAAAGAGCGCGGGAAATAAAATAAAAAAAATAAAAAGAAGAAAAAATAGGAAAATGGGAATGGGTTTTAACTACTGGATGAAAAGAAGAATAAGAAAAAGGTGTATGCGTTGTTGGGATATGCGGGTTCTTGGAGGTAACTGCTGGCTCGGCAAAACCTTGGAGTAGCGGTAACTTGCGGTAAGACGAGCGAATGAGCTTAGAATGGAATAAAAAGTATGAAAAGAGTGTGGTTTTAGTTTTCTTTTTTTGTTTTTTTAAATAAAAGAGTTGAGTAGAGCGAGTAGGATGGTCTGAGATTCTTCACAATCGGGGTTGAGATAACGGTTGTAAGTTGTATCTAAAAGTGGGCGGACACACTGGGGGTGTAACATCGTTCTCTATCCCCTGGCTTCCTCCTCTCGATTTATACTCAGTGTTCCGTGCGAATAGAAAAGCTTTTGTTTGCTGCATTACCAGTGCCGGGAAACAAAAACCCGAGGCGTACAAAACAAACAGGTTAAGCAAAAACAAAAAAAACAAAGAAAAAATGAATGCATTGTATACTTTGTAAGAGGTTGGACCATGTGTATTTGAGAGAAGAGAGAGAGAGTTGACGTTTGGGTGGACTGAAAAAATAACAAAGATCACGACTCTGTGGATTGTGACAGATTGAAACTCAAAATAACAAGAACAAAAAACTATTAAAACAACTAAAAGCTTAACGTTGAGACTAAAATAAAGGATAGATCTGTCTTTAGCAGCACTAGTTGGAATATATGTGAAAATAAATGTAATGGTAGTAATCGCGGCAGTGGTAGTGTAGGGAAAGAGCTATAAGTTGAGGTAGAGCTGGAGGTAGTGGTAGTAAGTCTCGAGAGTGTTGTCGATTAGAAACCATTCCACACCCTCGTCCGATCGATTCGTACATCCGTCACACCAGACTTTTGAGTTTAAGAGTCGAGGGTAAACAAGAAATTTGCATTTTACCCTTACACAACTTTTATCTTTTTCTTACTCTTTTTTTATTTTTCTTTCTCTCTGACGTCTGGAATTTTGTCTAGACTTATTTCTTGTGGTATCTTTAAATTCAATCGATCAATTCAACTGGCACCTTTACTTTTCAACAAATTCAAGTTAAAGATGCATCGAAACAACCAACAACAAAGCTAAAGTTAAATCTTTCGTCAACAAGCAGACAAAGCTATTGTTCAAAAAAAGCCTCAAAAATGTGAAATGGCTATAAAAGGTTATTTTGAAATCACTATAAATGGTAATGTAGATTATTTTGTTTGTCTATACTGCCCTTGCGAGACGACTTTGCTATCTGAATTTGAATTTTAACAGATAAAGACAAAAATTTGATTTTTAGTAGATTTCATAGAAATCTATCTTTTGCATTTGTCCTCATGGTGGAATTTTCAAAGAATTTTGCCATAATCTATCATAATTCATCGAGTAGGTTTCAAAAATATCATTGGTTCAAAAGTTTATTTATATATATGTAATATGACGCGCCATGTTGCGACGATAGCGGCCACAATTTTTAACGGATCTCAATGAAACCTGGCACACATTGTATGAACGATTATCACGGTTAAGTTCAAAGATGAGCTAAATCGGTCTAGTTTAGAAATGGTGGATTTGAAATTCCAAAAATCCTACTTTTCCGGCTTTTTTCGAAAATAACTTTTTAATGGGTATATCTATCCTTATTAAAAGATCCTTATGTAAAGAGAACTTGATGGCCGATAGAAAAAGATATATTTTCCTTTTTTTATTTTTTGTTTTACGATAACTGTTCCACTTTTAATAAGGGTTCAAAGTCACATAATTGACTCATGTGTTATGGTGATAATGCCATTGTTTATATCTTTGAAAATTTTTGATGGGTGATTATTAAATTATATATACTTATTCTCTAGGTAATCATCTTGATCAAGCTTAAAAATTTATAAAAATCGGTTGAGCTTTCTAGAAATGGTGGCACTTTGAAATTTTCTAATGAATGAAAAATGCTGTTTTCTGTATTAATTTTGTCTAAATAACGTTGTAATGAGTACATCTATCATTAACGGTTTGATTTAAGTGAGAAATCTACTTCCATTTCGGATGCCGAATGGCCTTTTTTTAGTTGAAAATAAAAACAATAAGAATTTTTGCAACAGAAATTTGTTTTCAAAATATCTTTTATTTTCTTCTAGCGTAACTATAAAATACCGTTGACATTAAAAACGACTTTTTTAGAAATAATAATAATTGTATTCTTATTTTGAACATCATATCCAAGAATCCTCGGCGATCCTCGGCTTCTCCTGTCAGTCGCATGAGTTGAATTTAACGTCAAACGATTTTCCCAAGTATTTCACTTGCTTTCTCTATACATAGCTCTCTTATTTGTTAGTAGTTGTAAAACGCGACATACCTACTCCAGAAACTTATCCTTTCATTCCGTACGTCTTGACTAGCATCGACAAATTCCACCAGACATTTATAAATATATAGACATATAGATCTACCTTACGGTAGAGATGCAAAGGAAAATATTTCAAATTCTGTCAAGAGATGGAGAAGCACTTTCCTCGACTCAAATTTTATACCAACGTATTTTGGTGCTTGAAAATGAATCCAAGATATGCGAGGATGCGAACCAATGACACTCCAATGCAGCTGTTGTACAGATAAATCGACCTCAACGATATATGTCTATCTATCTATATATATTTCATCTATATTTTTTCTATCAATGGAAAAACACGGGAGAACATCGTACATCATATGTGAAATAAAATAAAATTATTGGATATTTAAAATAAAATATATGATATGTGGTAACGTAACGTTTGTGTGTGAATATATATCGCATAAGTATAATATATATAAATAAAAATAAGCTTTAAAATGGAGAAAAAGATGAGAGATCTGAAATAGTAGATCGGCTTTGCATAATGCAAAAGATTGAGAATAGACCGTCTATATGTTTAAAATGATACTCAAAAGGTTGCATTTATTTTACTTTTTCTTATAATAGGGGAAGGCGGGGAAAACGGGACCACTAAGAGAATAATGGATTTTTGTGCATTTGAAAAAGGTGAATCTCCATTTTTCGACTTACATACGAAGAACTTAATCCAAATTCCCAGCTACCATAGAAAAACATTTTTTTCCCTGAATGGGCAACAAAGACTACCCCCCAAAAAAGTAAAAAAACTTTTTTTTGTTTATGTGTAAAGAAAAATGACTATAATAGAATTTGTTTATATCTAATGTAAGTTAAAAAAAAAAATTTGACACTGAAAAATTCCTGAAAAAAAAATTTAGAACATTCAAAAGTGTATAAGTATGATACAGTCGAGTTGCGTTATGAACCCGCCTACAAGGCTGTAAGAGTATACATGTTGAAAAAAAAATGGTAATACTTGCCATCTTAACGAAGTAACTATTCCCATCCTTACATTTTAATGATTCTCATTCTTTTGTGTTAACTTTTCCTATCAGAGATGGTAAGCATTCTTATCTAGATAGTAACCATTCTTATCCGTGATGATAATCATTACTATTTTAGAAGGCAAAATCACAAATTTTGTAGACATAAGGAATACTACTATCTAAATGGTAACTATTACTATCGGCAATAGTAAATATTACTATGCGAGAAACGAATAGTTAACGTAAAAGCATGACAATGATTATCACATACAAATAGTAATCATTCCCTATTGCAAGATGATAATAGTTAGCATTTTTTTTTCAGCGTGTATAATTCTAAGAATTCCTGCACCCCTATTTCTGCTTAGTAGGAGATTATACTTCCTCTACTTTACAAGTGTGTAAGTACGTATGTAATTATTTTCATAGTCACTTATTATTTAATTTAGAATTAATTACAGGGTAAGAAATGCATGGCGTTCAACACCATGCTGGTATGGTCTCAAGACAGATACTAAAATAGTATGTGAAATATTCCAAGACAGTATTGTTACGAGTCCCAGAAGTATGGCGGTATTTACTATTCTATATAGCATTGGAGCCACTGGAGCTATTGTATTGCTCACACGTATGCATAGCAGGCACGGCGAAACAGCATGGCCCTGAGACCCGTACTACAATGCCGAGGGCACAAATGCTGCTAGTTTTTCCCGCTATAATTTCTGGCGTGTCAATCAATGTATACTATCGTATTACCACCAAAACTATATAGATGTCGTTAGACTAGGTTTATCGGCCAGAAGCATTGTGGATACAGCAACGCAGTATGGGCCTGACGGCCAAACTGACATTGCGGCGTCCGCGACAACTACTGCCGATGTTACTATTCCCGCAATGGTCGAATCATCTATGCATACAATTTTACAACCTATAAAAATCTTCGATACCATAAAGTATGGCGTTCACGCCCGAATTGGCATAGTGGTATCAGCAAAATATTTCTTGCCGTGTATTTACTTATTTATTATAATAATATACGTATTCTATGATTATTATAACAATAACATTTATTAAATATGTTACTATAAGTTGTATTTTATATTTTAATTAAAAAATAAAACGTATAACTAAAAAAAATTAACATTTAATTCGTCTCACTAATGTTGCGGTCTCATATCAAGAGACTGAAATGAATTTTTTTTTTAGTTCATGGAGAGGGATTGTCTTAAAAAAAAAATTCGAGTCGACGGAACTATAACGAGCGGACTCATAATGCGACTCGACTGTAATAAAAGTCGTAAATGACAATTGTAAACCAATTTCGAAAAAAAAATTTTTATCAAATTTTTGGGGTAGTTCATTTCTCCCACCCGATCCCGTTTTGCTCACTCTTCTCCATATATATTAACTGGAAACTTTAATTTAAAGATGTCAAGCTAAAATATCACTGAGATAACAAATTGTCTAAAGTAAATTAACTTTATATGCCCTAGCCAATCTTTAGGTCGAGCTAAATCACTAGGTGGATCAGTTAATAAAACTAAAATGTACGTAAAAAAATAATAAAATCTACAATCTCGAGACATTTATAGTTCCTCCTTTTTTCTCAATGTGGTTTTTTTAAAGGCAAGATAAAGAATAAGGGTACAGTAAAAAAAATTAAAATTGTGAATAAAAATAACAAAACCTCGTGTACTTTTGTTTCCGTATTCAAGTAACGTACCAGACTTTATCTTTTCGCGCGATTTGACAAAAAACACCGGGTGCACGTGGCAAGTTTGTTAAAACAAAAGCTCCTTACGTGTTCTGGCGTAGTCTATTTCTCTCGTGGTTTCTTTTCGAGGGTTAAAAAATTTAAAACTAAAATAATTTTCTCTTTAAAAGTAAACAATAGAAGAACAAAAAAATAACATTTTATGCGTACTACTTTCTCGGACGTTTTTTTTTTTACTACGAAATAAAATGAGTTTCTGTGTTGCAGTTGTAGCGGGTTTTATACACTCAGTTTCCGTCTTGTCCATAAGGCTTTTGGAATACTTAAAGTTTTGGTTGCCGAGAGAAACAGCAAGTACCAAGAAATCAACCAACTGTAAGAATCTTTAGCCTTTTCCACTGCTACCTTTACTTTCCAGTACACTATTCCATATAAACTCTAAAAACCCGCATTCACTATTACATTTTATATTGGTATCATGAGATCCTCTATAAGTCTACTCTTATGGAAACTGTTTTTCTATTGGTTTAGACCATAGAACGCTTGACGGAATCGCTTGAAATTTATTAGCTACACGGAGAGAAAATATTGTAGTATTCACTATCGCAGCGTAATATGATCTATTAATATATTCGCTGTAAATCGAAGTGTTTTAATTAAAAACACCCAAGTGTTTAATTGCCATTTAAATAAATTGTAGTCACTTTCTACACACTTTCAAACGTTTAGAAAGTGACTACAATGTATTTAAATGACAACAAAACACTTCGGAATTTAAATTTAAACACTTTGATTTACAGTGTTGATATAATAAAAACTATTATGTAAAGGTAGTAGGCTCTTCTATGTTAGATAGTAATTTTTACTATTATAATAGGTTATTTACTGTATTGGCTCCGTGCACGAAAATACTAATACTATTAAATCATCAGTGTGAGACGTATACATGCATAATGACAGCGCCACCAACAAGAAGGATCAGAACTTCTGGAGGATAATACGTATACACAATACACATTTACTTCTATAGTAGTATACGTAAGCGCACGGAGCCAATACAATAAAATACACACACACTAGCGTACACGGATATTGGTTCAAGCAATACTTACGCATGAGTTGTAGGTGGCGCGATTTCTAGTTTTGCCTTGATATCGCTAGCGAGGGCCTAGTTTGTAATCTTGGCTACCCTCGATTATTTCTACTAGGGTAGGATGGTATCCTCTACTATTTTCATTGGTATTAAAAACGAATAGTCGTAGCTGCGTCTGATTTTTAATGTTACTAACGCAAGATGGTAACGGTTACCATCTCACATGATAAGAATAACGATAGGTATTGTAATTATTAATATATCGAGATAGTTACAGTAAGAAAAATTTGCGATTGTAATAATTATGATTCGGGCATAGTAGAAACTACAGCATTTTTCTCTGCGTGTACATTGTAAAAAAAAGCGTAAGTCCATGTTATCTCGGTGTTAAGGTTTTCGGTGTTAAAATTTTTCCTAAGTGTTAAGCAGTGTTAAAAAAAGTATCAGAAGTCGAATTGCATTTCGAATACAAAAAAAAAAAGATTTTTATTGTTTCAAAAACTAATGATTCGACAGATTTACCAATTTATGGAGAAATCCAAAGCATATATGTTCACAATGACATGTTAATGTTATTGTATAAAATATGGGAAACAGATTTTTATCATTCAAGTCTACTTGCAAACTAAATCAACGAGAAAAATGAGATAAAATGATCAATGATTGATTTATCATCTCTAAATCAGTTGTCACCTTGTGAAAAACATCACAGTTATCATAAAAATAATTATTATATTGTACCTCAATATTTAATTTGATGTGATAAAAAATTTATGCAATTTGTTCAGTTTAATAAAAGTGACATTTATTATTTTATAGGCATGAAATTGTTTTTATCTCAATGAATGATAGTTTCATAATTTTAACGATTTGTTATTATTATTCTTATTATTATTTTTTCTGTTTTGCAGATCTTGAAACACTTATATTCACACCCTAACATTCCGATCGGAGCTAATTTACTCCGTATGTACACCGTTTTAACGCCGGCTGGATATAACACCACTAAGTAACACAGCTACACCGGTATGAGTTCATTTTAACACCATTCAGTCTACAGTAGTTCATTTATAAAAATCGAAAAAATGTAATTTATATATATATATATATATATATATATATATATATATATATATATATATATATATATAATTGTAGATTAATATCTTGGTTAAAGGAAATGGGCTGTGAATATTGTTGTAATATAGATGATGATCAGATGGAAAAGCTGTCAACCCAACTCTCGTTTTATCAACGAGCAAACACGATATACAGATCCAGGAGGGTTAGCTAAAGAAATATCCGAATGCTGGATGGTTGGCTCTCCTGTTAAGTCTCAGAAATTGATCAAACCTAATACTGGTGTGAGGAACGAGAGTTGCCAGCACACAAGAAGTAATGGGCTAAGCTGGTTGTTGAAAAAGAGGGACTGATAAGCCATCCGTTTAAAGTTACCCCGGTCCAAGAGATTTCCCGGTAAATTGAGGAGAGTTTAGAGTCGAAGAGATGAAGAAGAACTAAATTTAATGCATATCACACCAATGATAGAAAAAAAAAATATTAAAACTCGTTGGCTTTAGCAGGTTTACAGTCTCTTTGAAAACTGGGAAGCGCATACGCGCCTCAAATAAATTTCTTGTACGTGAACAGAATCCGCGAGGTTGGCCCGCGGCTGGATGATTTAACTAGTTCAGTAAGAAGGTTGAAAAGGGCTCTACACCTATTTCTCTCTTCCTCTTATTCCATTTTCCTTTAAATCAACTATATACTACTACAACTTTGCTGGCTTATGCTACCGCCAGTGTACTTTGGGCGCAGTTTGAGCCAAGAGAGTAGAAGAATAACTTTTTAGGGAGTGGTAGCATGCTGGGTTCACTTCCTATCTAGCTAGCTGTATAATACGAATCGCTGGTCTCTACGCCGCAGTGAACATGCAGAGACGTACATGCCAGGAATACTGAAATCGGCTTAATGTTTTACTCCAACTTAGCGATTTCACTAACAGATTATCGTCCGCAAACTAAATTGCTTCATTTAAATGATCGTTATTATAAACTCAACATTTATTTTACATATACTTACAACACAGCTTTCAATAATTTAAAAAATTAAGCAATGCAAACTTCAAACTTTGATGGTAAAACAAAAATATACAGTAGGAGTCATGTATTTATAACGTACTTACTCTCCGAAAATGAATCAGTGAAATTCACTTTGAATTAATGAATATTCACTGGGAACCAGCTATAAGTATACTGGTTGAATTAGTGGTATGCTTATAGCTGTAGAAATGGTGACTATTCACTGATTCGCAGTGAATTTCACTAATTCATTTTTAGAGAGTAGTCACAATAGTGCCTACCAATAAAAATTACCCGCTAAAAACTTTCGTGAATTATCTTGCTAACGTACAGACGTCCATACAGAGAATCTGGGTAAAGGTTCATAATCGGGGCTCTGCCTGTTTATATCAAGCAAAAATCCAAAAATAGGCAAATTGCCTTGTTTCTTTTCATTATATGTATTGACTCTTAAGTCAACCACCAAATCTTAAGGTGTATGCCTATTTGCCATAATATTTGTAGTTTCGTCCTAAGTACGTTAACGGACTCGTCAGTAAGGCTATGTTAACGTATTCTTATCTTTGACTACATCTCTTATTAGTACGCGCCAGCATAAAACTATGTTGTGGGCTTCAGTCAGACACTATACTAGCAAGGGGAGGCGGATACCGTTCAAACTACTTGCAACAAAATGTTAGGTGAGCTGTTGTACACCGTTAGAGTATTGAACTAACAGAAATATGCTAAATTTCACTATTACAAGAGTTCAAAAAATTTTTATAGCTCTTAGGTGGAAACTTGGAACTTTGAAAAATATGTGGAGCCCCACTTATAGACCATTACCAAAATCTGACATGACTGCATGCACGGAGAAATTATTCTCCTTTGAAATGCTACGGTGTCATAGTAAAGCCGGACTATGTTGACCACTTGACGAAAATTTAAATAAACACATGCAAAAATTATTATGACCATAGTAAAATTTCCAATGGTTATATCACAAATTAGTGTAAACATTGTAAATTTGACTATGGTCATAGTAATTTTTGCATGTTCTTACTTCGATTTCCGTCAGGTGACTAACATGGTCCGGCTTTACTATGACACCATAACATTTCAAACGAGAATAATTTGTCCGTGTACGAAAAAAAAATTTTTCAATGTGTTGACCATTATGATTAATCGACTCAAAATATCATCCAACTTGTTCCTTAGTATCATGGCTTACAGTAGTCTACTTATTCCATTTCAATGTATGACTTAATATGTAGATACGATTTAATATTATCGAAACGATCAGAAATTATCAATTATTTTGAAACAACTACATAACACCCTGAGAATTCACGCTTGAGATGTACTATATATTTTAAACCAGCAATTTATCAAAAAGATTCCTCTTTTTGTTATCAAAAACAGAAGCGCGGAATTAATTAAAGCCACGCGAGACATTAAATTATTAATGATTGAATAGAACTGTACTGTTTTCTTTTTTCAAAAGTTTTATATACATTTGTATACGTATATATTTATTTTATTTTCCTTTTTGTTCGCTCTAGAGACAGGGTGGGTGCCGGGGATATTCAGGTCCCGCAGTGGCCATTCGTCAAATATCACGATGGTAGTAGGATTTCTCAGGGAACTCGATCCATCTTTTTCGTAGATGGCGAAAGATCGATCCTGCTCACGAAACGTTCCTCTTTTTTTCCTTTTACCTTTTATTATTCTCATTGCTACAGCAGACTATTTTTCTCTCTGTCACTTTTCTCAACTCTTCTCTTTTTCATACTTAGAAAAATATCCCGGTTCTACAACACTGACGGGTGCATTTTCCCGGTGAATTTCAACGACGATATCTCTTGTCTCGTGGGGAAGCATCAGCCAGTCTCGTGCTCGTCAAATTTATTCACGTCACGTTATAATACAAATTCGTTCGGGGTCACGCTTATCGTACTATTTCCTCCTTTCAGTAAAAAAGATAAATTTATACGTGCAGCTACATGTTTAAATTATTTAGATTGATTAATCAATCGATCGATCGGATAATTGCACCACAGAGTACCAATTAAATTACTTGATTAATGTAATGCAATACCTAATATTTAACTTAAATACGAGGAAATAATTTACGACCGCAGATTTAAGTCTATATAAAGATATATTCTGTGTGCTTTCATTATGACTAATGACCAATACCGACCAAAGGATTCCCCAAATACCCGGAAATTAAATTCACATCAATGATCCCTTTATACTCTCGTCAACCCAACATCCTATATATATATATGGACGATGGTCTAAATCAAAAGAATGCTATTCAAGTTAGGATAAATGACTTTTCATTAATTTATAAATTCCGCGACGAATTTATTGGGTTTTGTCAATTTAATTGGGAAAAGGGGCCGATTGGACAATTGTTGAGATCACACGGGTCAGTTGTAATTTCGTCCACGCGGCAGCTGTCTCCCATCATACCAGCGTGTCGTTCAACTGCAGTTATTATTCAATTCACCATTCTGTCAGAAATAAAAAAAAATATTCAGATAAATTTTTTTATTCTGATAAAATTAGTCAATACTTTTGTTGGCTGACGTAGACGTGACTATTGTTGATACTAACATCAGGATATTAATTGATGCTATTTGATAGGATATTGGACGGCAGAGAGGGAACATAATGATTACAGGCGAGGGTGGTTGGCTGCATAAGCCGAAGGCAATCGCTGCCATCACGCGGAATTTCAAATTTAGTTCTATCCTATGCCAGCCGAAATTAAACAATTTAAGACCACTAAGGCATGGTTTAATGTAACTGTCAATCACAGTTCCAAATTTAGTAATTGATAATTTTCAATCTACTAATTCATAATGACCTGAAATTGGCTACACAATCATTGACTCATAATTTCAATGCAGGGTAAATTGAGTTTTAAATACAACAAATTATCAGCCATCGAGCGAAATTTCGGGTTATTTATGATTTTTAAGCTCTGACTCATCATAATAAATTTAAAAATGAACTTAGGCTGTTAAAATGATCATGCATGATAAAGAAAAGAAATAAATAAAATAAAAAATACTGTGATGTAATGGCAACAAGTATGTTGGATATTTGTGCCAAGAATTGAGTCAGACGTTTCTATTCATTTTCTTTTAGTCTTTCCTCATTTCTACTTTTATTTTAGCAAATAGCAAATGTAGAGTAAAAAAATCTAAAGTAATACTAGTACTAGCTAGAGTTTTAAGTTGTAACAGCGCATGTGTTACATATACATACATATATGTATACACCTATATGTAGGTAATGTCATGACGAATGTGAAAAGCACTCGATTCTTTATGCTATCCAAGAGACAGAGTGCCAAGAAACGAAAAGAAATAAATAATATGAAAAAAAAAAAAAAAAAGAGAAAAATGAATAAGAGTAAAAGATGGAAGAAAAAGAATTTGAAAGAAGTATAAGTAGAATAAGGAGAAGGAGAATAAAAAAATAAAAGTGTCGTAGCCTGCGGAGTCAAGAGGATCGGGGGAATAATTTTAGATGTATGAGATTTTGAGTATAGAGCTACTACTACTTCTACTACCACTACTACGAAAGATCGCGAGGATGCTGTACATTTTGTGGTGTTGAAAAGTACCCTCTGTGTTGGTAGGTACCTCTGGGAATACGCAAATGTCCAATGTTCTCGTTTTGCATGTAAAATAGTCTCTCAAAAGTCTATATTCAAGAGGGACTAGAACTTTACTTTTTGTCACGATTTCTATTTCAGTGTATTTTGTTTTATTACCGGGTTCTAGTGTTGGACGTTTTCAACTCAACTGTCTCTTTACAATATATAATATATAATATATATATAATAGTAAGCGTAGGAGCAGAAGTAGGAGTAGAAGTAGGAGGTTGTACTGTGCTGCTGCAGTGGCTGCCTCTCGTTGCCAGGATTATTGAATTTCCTGTCATCTCCAGAAGAAATACGGTCTATTTACTTTGGCAGAGAATAAAGGGACGTTCTGCAACCGTTGGAAGTGTAAGGAAATCAAAGAACCGACAACGCTGAGAAACTTTTTACGCGACACCTTTTTATTGCAATCACAATCTTTAATTAAGACTTTGCTGGCATCAGCTCTCTGAAACTCAAGTCTTAGATGCTTTATATATATATTTTATAATGTTTGCTGTTGAGTGTAAAATATAGAGAGTCTGGTGTAAGACGTTGAGTCCATTGTATTAACAGTCTGACAATTCATTAATTTAAACAGATAAAATACCAGTGGGTTTAGTTTTAAATGTAAATAAATGAAATAATAATGAAATAGTGCGTTCACGAGACTGTTTTAGAAAAGGTAGTTTATCTGCGGAGTTTAAATTTGAATTTAAATTTGGAAACGTCGAAAAATAGAGAAAGAGGTCGTGGCACGAGCGGTAACCGTGACACAGGACGAACCGCTGGCGCATAAAATCATAAAGTATGCAAAATCCAAATGCAAATGGTCTTCGTAGTATGCATGAAAATGGGGAAAACGTATGAAATATTGGATATGAAATATGCGAACCACCAAAACGAACGCTTCCAAGAGTATACAACCTTTTATTTTTATGATAAAAAATAAAAAAAATATAATATTTAATATTTAAAAAACAGGCGATTGCTTTTATTAACAATGCGCGAATTGTAATGAATCATGAATGTTACATGAAGTGGTTTTTATAAATTTAAGAACGTCCTTTCGCTACTCGTAAGTTCAACTTTTGAAATTATTTATAAATTTTTAAACTTATTCCACCTATTTGACATATATAGAGAGGAAGGGCGGGGAAAATGGGACCGCTAAGAAAATAATGAAATTTTGTCGATTCGAATACGCTGGGTCTTATTTTTTTTTATTATCATTTTGGTAATTAAACCAAATTTCTAGTTACCATTGAAAAAAAAAATTTTTCCCGGGCGGGCAAAACGGATCATCTCCAAGTGAAAAAAGAGATTTGCAATAGCGTGAATAAATAAAGATAAAAAAAAAATATACAAATAAGTTAATTCATGATGATACTTATATTTTACATTGATGAGTGATTTTAACTTCAAGTAATTTGCTTTTAATTTCAATAGAAATTTTTAACAATGTAAAATATATTTGAAAATAAATACATAATTGAAATAATGAACGTTGAAAATTAATTTCTGAATAATGAAGGGCATAATATCGGGATTGAAATGAAAACAATAAATTTTATTATGCATTGAAGCGACGGTATTGATTGAAATAAATAATTAAGTATCGATGATGGGTATTATTTTAATTATTGGTGTTTTCGTGATGAAAGAGCAATACATTTATTTGCAATGTATATATGTATATATATTGAACGTGACGGAGAAGTAGGATAGTAATTGATGGGGCGTAAGCGTCACCCCTTTTACAATGGGAGGCATTGTTAGCTAAATTCCGGACACGCGGTGACGACCGGACGAGCGGAACGAGTGGAGGGTGACTTATCTCGTCAGACCATCACGCGCAGCCGTGCGTCTCGGATACCAAATTAGAAATGCTCGTTCCAAGAGATTTAGAGTGAAAATGACGAATAGAACAAGAACACAGACGAGAACAAACGCAATTTGAATTAAGGGGTTAGGGGTAGTCAGAATTTTCAAAAAATCGATTTTTTTTTTTTTGCATTTTCTTAAAGTATAATATTTTAAAAATATTGTGTGAAAATTTGAAGTGAATCCGACAAATTCTTTTCGAGTTATTTAACAATGACCAAAGGACGCTCGGGTGCTACGTGGCATTCGAGAGCAGGTAGCTAGAAACAGCTGCAAGCAACCGACTTTTCGGGTTTCATTGTCATGAATATCTCCCCATTTTAATGTATTTATAATTATATATATCCTTCTACATATATTCACAATTTGTAGGTAGTACAAGAACTGAAAAATAATTTTTGGTTGCCAGTATACCTGTAGTCGTTGCACTGATCAGTCGATAGTTTTGTGATAAATTATTTCTCAAGTGAATTAAATTATTAACCATGGGACGTGATTCTAGAAAGGTTTCAAGAGAACTTCGGAGTTCTGAAAAAATTAATAAGTCGCGTTCAGTCAAAAGAAAGAATGTTTTTAATCCGAAAACAGCCGAACGTGATGAAAGTATTCAGAGTACATCTTCTAAAAAATTAAAACAAAACACTGAAGATGATGTACCTGAAGACAGCAGTACTGAATTTCGAATAATAAATTTTATTCAGGTATTCACTGCAATTTCTGCTCTTATAAAATGTAAAAAATGTGATGGAAATGTAGTGTTTCAAACAGCAAGTACACGTGGGCTGGGATTCAAAATTGTAGTTGCATGTAATAACTGTGGAAATGAATATATTCCTTCCTGTTCTTTCGTTGGGCATTCTTATGAAATAAACAGACGTTTCATTTTTGTAATGAGAATACTAGGAATAGGATACGAAGGATTGTGCAAGTTTTGCGGCCTGATGGACATGCCGTCTTTTTTAGATAAATCTACGCATACAATTTTACTGAAACAGATTTTGAATTGTAGTAAAGCCGTCGCAGAAACCTTCATGACGAAAGCTGTGAATGAAGAAAAGCAAGCAATGCCAACAACTGAAAATGAAGATATAAATCATCTAACTGTATCGGGAGATGGAACCTGGCAAAAACGGGGATATACATCGTCATTTGGAGTTTCTTCTATAATTGGCTATTTTACTGGAAAGATTCTTGACATAAACATTAAAAGTGCATATTGTAAGCTATGTGAGTATTGGAAAAAAAAAACAAATACTGTTGAGTTCGAGGAATGGTATCAATCGCATGAAGATGTGTGTTCTGCTAATCATCAAGGGTCTTCTGGGAAAATGGAGGTGGATGCGATGGTCGAAATGTTTTCGTATTCTGAAACTAAATATGGAGTTAAGTATGCCAACTATATTGGTGATGGTGACTCCAAGACCTATTCAGGAATTATAAAATCAGATCCTTACGAAAATACAACTGTAAATAAAAAGGAATGTATAGGGCATGTCCAAAAGCGGATGGGGAGTCGATTACGTACGCTGAAGAGTAAACAAAAAGGTCTTGGTGGTCGAGGTAAGCTCACAGGAAAATTAATAGACAAACTAACTGTGTACTATGGTTTAGCAATACGCCGGCATTGTGATTCTATTGAAAATATGAAATCTGCTATAATGGCAACCTTTTATCACTACGGCTCGAGTGATGAAAAACCGAATCATGATATGTGTCCAAAAGGCGAAGAATCTTGGTGCTCTTACCAGCGCGCTGAAGCAAGAGGAGAGCTTGATACCTTTTCTCACGATTATTCTCCTTTACCTTCTGATGTTTTAAAAGCTATCAAGCCTATATACGAAGATCTTAGTAATGAAAATTTACTTTCAAGATGTGTAGGTGGATTCAATCAGAATAATAATGAAAGCTTTAACCAACTAGTATGGAAAATATGCCCAAAAACGGTAAATACTAGTTTTACTATCGTACAAATAGCTGCATACGTTGCTATGTGTATATTTAATGAGGGTATAAATTCATTATTAGTCTTGATGAATACACTTGGACTTAATTGTGGGCCTAATTCTCATCGGTATGCAGAAAGAATGGATGCTGCACGTATCAAAGTAGCAGATAAGCGCGCTAATGATAACACCCGAGAAGGTCGATTGCAACGTAGGCACCAGCAAATCGATATTTTGGAAGCTGCTATGTCGGCTGAAGAGCTATTATATGGTCCAGGAATAGATGACTCAGTGTAAGTTATTAAATAATTCTTATAATTCGACATAAATCCATAGCAAAACTTTAAATGCGTTTTTCTCAAAACTATGTTTTCTGAACTGGTGATCACTGTAACTTAAAAACTGCTCGGTAGATTTCAATAAAATTTATTGTACTTTTGAAATACATTAAAAACTCGTGCCTGATCGAAGGATTTTTTTTTTTTTTCAAAATTTCGATTTTTTTTTAACAATAAACTGTCGGTTTTTTTCTCGAAAATTTGAAAAAAATTTCCTGAGGCCGCCATTTTGTTAATTTCGAAAAAAAAAAAAAAAGCTTCGATCAGGCACAAGATTATCTATTAATAAAACTAATTTTTCTTGTCCGATTGATTTTAGATGAATCTCCAAGGACTTATGATGATCACCGCAAAGGACTTCGGGAGGAACGGGCTCTACAAAAACAGCGATAACTTTTTGAATTATTAATTTTTTTTTTTGAAATTTTCGTGAAGTCAAATCGAAACGTGTTCTAATAAAGCTATGTTTTTATTTTTGTCAAATAAAGTAATTAACTACAAAAAAAAAATTATTGAAAATCATCATTTTTTCATACCCCTGAGTACCCCTAACCCCTTAAGAAGATTCGGAGATTCATAAGTAGAGCAACTGTCAACTTATACTGCTTTTATTTATTATAATTATATGCTTCTATTATTTGTTAATACAAATAATAAGGGGGAGAAGTAAAGTATACACGGGACCATTATTTTGTTTTATTTGCTATAAAAATACTTTTTTAGTAACTCGATAGGTTCAAAAAATGATAAATTTTATAGAGAGACTTGAGAAAAATATTTATAAAATATGAAAAATTATGTCACGTGGATTTTGTCACTAAACTATATGTTGAAAGTAAGCTGGGATAAAATGGCAAAGTGGACACTGCGGACAGAGCTAGAAAAATATTAAATCGTTTTAATTTTTCTAGAGAAAATAGATCATTTTTAAAAATATAATCGTTATATTTTTTGGACTTTCTCAGTTTATTTTTAGAGTAAATATAAAGTAAAAGAAAAATTATTTTTTTATAATTAATGGAGGCGAGTAGTCTAAAATAATAATATCTTTCTGTGTACCAGAGCTCTATGGAAAAAAAACAACGACTTGTCAGGATAATTTAATTTTGGGTAGAAATTATTGAATAAAAAAAATTTATCGTTTTTCCAAGATTTTGATATAACTGCATACGAGGAGTAAGTGTTCTTGTTTACCAGGCTATGACGTCATAGTAAAAGATTAGATCGCAAATTACTGTAACTATTCGTCCCCGTTGTGTGTCAATCTCACAACTGCAAAATTATAATTTTTTCAGAAATCCGTCAAAACATCCATTCTGTTACACGTGCGTTAATAGAAATATTAAAATTCGAGTCTTTCGAACATTCTGTTACAATTATAAAAACTTGAAGCTTTTTTTACGCAATAGCAGTACTAAAGAATGTTTTTCACCTATAATTTTAATTATGAAAAAAAAGGAGTTAGGAGGTTTACCCAGAAAGGGGACCTATTGTAAATTTTACTATGGTGATGGAAATTTTTTCATGTGTTTATTTCAATATGTGTTACGTAGGCCAACATGGCCCGACTTAACTATGACACCGTCGATTTTCGTGTCTCTGAATTTTTCAAGCCCATACCTTAATTTCTAAGTTCAAATTCGATTATTATTACCTACGCAGCCCAGTTTACTCCAATTTCACACATACATTACTTATATTAATAAAAAATGACTTGCATTAGTTAAGAATCTCGATAAATGAAATTTTGACGAAAAATAATTTTATCACTCTGTCTTGCCTCACTAGACCATTTTCCCCCACTTAAACATACTGACAAAAAATTTAATTGTTTTATAGATCCGAAAAATTTTTAAAAGAAATTACTAAAATTACGCTGACTCACACAGAAGTCAGAATTTCGAACGTGAAATTTAATCAAAAGCTTAACAAAAAGTTTAAAAAATAATTGATAACAAGAGTAAAATAAAACTTAAAATTTGAAAAAAAAGAAAAATAAAAAAAAAATAACAATTTTTAGTTGCTCATGCCATAGAGAGAATGTGGTGCTTTTCCCTGCTGTGAATAGTGAAGCCCGAGCCTGGTTGTTCATGACGCGTGGAAATTTCAAACGTTTTTCATCAGTCAGCTTGGATACGTGACGTGTGAACCACACTGAGAGAACCATTGTTCCATGAAAAAACACATTGCATAATGTTATTTTCGAAACGCGTGTTTCAACGCACCGGCGTTACACTACTGGCTCTCTAGAGCAACCATTGGGAGTCAAAAGTCTCTCCTTGTCCAACGTTTCGTGATTCCATGTTATTTTCACCACAATAAAAATCAAATTTACAATTCACTAGTTATTTTATGCCGCACTAAATATATACAACAAAATTTGTGTCAAATGACAGAATAAATAAAATAATAAAATGAAGAACAAAAAACGAATTTTTCATTTTATAAATTTTAACATCAAACGTGATATGTGAAAATCGTCGATTGACGATAGAAAAAAAAAACACGTAGAGTGGGAGGGCGGAGTTAGTTTACGCTGGCAGTTTTTACGAGCTCCAGCAAAGGGGCTCAGGTTACAGCGTTTGAAAATAAAATAAAATAAAATAAAAACATAAAAATAATAAAAAAAAAAAAACGGAAACGAAACTGAGGGCATAAAAAAGAGAGAAGAGGTGGAGGGAGGAACGAAATGATCGTTAACTCGGAACATAGGGTGGTGAGCAACAGGGAGGATGTGAAGGAGACAGAAGAGGTTCAAGTAAAGAGATAGAGAAGGAGTAAAAAGAGAAATAACGAAGCTGTAGAGTCATCTCCCCTACACTTAAAGAGCTTTCGTATCCAATGGATATTGCAAACGGGACACATTTGGGCCGCGACAAAATTCGCGTAAATAAAATAAAATAAATTCATAAAAAAAAAAACGGGAGAATGGGGCAGAAGAAGACATCATATTTTAACAGAAAAAAAATCTTTTTTTGTAATTTGTAATTGTTTATCTGCAGGGTCGAGAAGAAAATATGGGGTAAGTTGGTCACCCTAAATAGTTTGATCTATTCCCGGTCACTGTTATAATCCTTGATTTGAAAACCAGGACAAAAATATTCCAACACACAAAAAATCGTGAGAAATATTGATGTTTAATCAGGACTTATCTTAATTTATCAGGATTTTTCGTTTGGGATATTTTTGTAGAGATCAAGTTGGTAGACTTTTATTGCCTAGTATTTTATTGTCTCGGGTATTGACCGGTTACCAGTCTGACCGTTTCAAAATTTTGACAAAAAAAAATGTTTCGTGCTTATTATCTAAATTATTTTATTGCAAATCGGCAAAAAGCTGATGATAAATTTTTTCTTTTACTTAATTTATTTCACATAATTTTTTTAATTTTCCCACAGAATTAGAATTTCTTTTTTAATTATTACAAGCATTACTCTTTTTACTATTATCAATATTAGTCAACACGGAAAATTTTTTTTTGACAAAGCTCCAAAATAGTCACACTACTTGAGATGACCAACTTACCCCATTCTTTTTCTAGAGACTATATGTAAAAGTTTCTCAAAATTTTTCTTTTTTTTTTTTAAATTGTGTAACATTTTGGCTCACTCTCCCCTACTTTTATTTGATAATAAAAAAACGATTGAGTGACATGTGCGTCAGTGTTAGGATTGAGTTTGTAGAGGCGTTTAAAAAATACGTAATAATTTAATGAGAATAAAAAAGGACTCAGTCGGTGATCGATTTGTATGGCCGATTAGCTAGAGGAGGAGTGAAGGTTAATTACGTCGGCGAGAGTAAGAGAGTATATAGTAGTATAGTATTGAGAAAAAAAAATATCCATCATCACCTGGTGGTCGAGATTGATTTCCTAGCGAGTCTGGTGTGGTAGCATTGCGGCCAATGGGCTTCGTTGAGTCATTACGAGGCGAGAGTATTTTTTTCTCTGCATCGGGGTTTATTTCCGTCGAGAGACAAATGGAGGTTGAAAGTAGAACCAACGGCTGTGTGTATTGAAAAAGAGTAGGAAAGAGGGAGAGGGGAAGGAGTAAAATAGCGAACGAACGAGTGAAAGAGTGAGAGTAACTCGGCTCGGTGGATTCTCGAGTCGGTATCGGTTTAATATAAAACGATTTTACGAGCCCGAATGAAAAGGCCATTAGTCGCTGTCGATGGAACTGCGCTAAGGGCAAAGAGAAAGAGGAGTACTGAGTGAAAAAAATGAAAGACGATGAATATAAAAAGGGAGTGAGTTGCGAATCTTTGGGATTTATTACAAGCGAGTAAGCATCAGCTTAAGTGTAGTCGTGATCGACATCGGTCGCCCGCGAATCAATTTTTATCGAAATTATTATTTAAGTCCTCTCCACTTTATCACTGATAATATAACTGATATATATATATATATATATATATATATATATATATATATATATATATATATAAAAAGAGAGATTCTTTTATCACAAGTGTTATGATGGAATTCTACTTGTCGATTTAACTTTTATTGAAATATATTTTAAACTCCGGATTTAGATTGAAAATTTTTTAAAAAAACTAAACCAAGTGAATTTTTTTTATATACGATTCGAAATTTGTTTAAATCCAGTAGCATAAAAAAATAAAGTTATTTACCTAGGAATTGTTGAATTGAAAAAAAAAATAATAAATAAATAAATGTTAGTTTTAATAAATAAACAGTTTTTCCAACCCAGCTAGTGAACATGTTTGCTGAATGTAAAAAATACGCAATATTTTTCATTGTAAATAGCAAAAATTTTTTTTAGTGGCTTTTAGTTTTTAAAAAAAACATGTCTCTATTGAGGAAACTGACAATTAATCGAGAAATTTTTCCGCATACATTTTTTTTATTCAATACTTCATAGAGGAAAGGGAAAATAGACACCAAAATTCTATACTTTTATCCCGGAGTCATATTGACACCAAATATTTGTGGGCTAAACGAAACATTTAATTAGAAAAAAAATTCACTGTTGACAATTTTTTTCGAAGACCATTATACGTCTTTGCTCCTTATATTAAAAATAGGAATGAATGAATAAATTAATGAAAAAATGATTGTGATTAAAGCAAAAATTAAAATTTTTAAAATTACACGTCAAATTTTAAGTGGACAAATTAAATTAAAAAATATAAATGAGAAAATTAATCTCGGGACTAAAAAAAAATTAGAACAAATTTATAGAGCGGGAAAAACGAGACCGCTAAGAAAATAATGAATTATTGTGCATTTGAATACAGTAAATTTTCATTTTTTGACTCCCATTTAAAGTAATTGAACCGGAATTGCCAATTGACCTAGAGAAAAATTATTTCCCCAGGCCGGCAAAACGGATCACTTTCAAAAAAGTTAGTTGTTTACAATCGTGGCTCCACACATTTTCCAAAGTTCCAAGTGCTCACACCTTAAAGATCTATAATTAAACTTTTTCCACGTGTTCTGCTACACGGCGGAAAGAATTTTCTGTATGAGTTTATGTCTCTAACACTACATATCTATCCGAACCTTGTAACTAAAGTATGCAAAATTGATAAAAATAACACAAAATCATGCAATTTTCCAAAATAAATTTTTCTAATAAATATAAGTAATTTTATATAATATACCGTAAGAAGGACGGTGGCGATAGAAAAGTCCACCTAAGAGCTACAAAGATTTTTTGAACTCTTGTAATAGTGAAAATTGGCATATTTCTGTTATTTCAATACTCTAACGGTGTACAACAGCTCACCTAACATTTTGTTGCAAGTAGTTTGGACGATATCCGCCTCCCTTTGCTAGTATAGTGTCTGACTGAAGCCCACAACACAGTTTTATGCCGGCGCGTACTAATAAGAGATGTAGTCTAAGGCAAGAGTACGTTAACATAGCCTTACTGACGAGTCCGTTAACGTACTTAGGACGAAACTACAAATATTATGGCAAATGGGCATATACCTCAAGTTTTGGTGGTTGACTTAAGAGTTAATACATAGAATGAAAAGAAAAATATGTCAAATAGTGCAATGTAGCACGGAACGGAAAAATAACAAACAAAATCGCTAAATCAAGCATAATTTATACCTTTGGTATACACTTATACCTTATTAAGGCTTAATGATCACCTAAATAAGCAATTATATCTTCAATCCGCTGACAAATGCCAGAGAATGAAACAGGTCTCTTGGCCATTTGCCTATTTTTGGATTTTTGCTTGACAAAAACAGTTGGAGCCGTGAAAGTACACAATTACCTCAAAAAAAAAGTAAAAAAAAAAAAAATAACTGCAAAAAAATTGGTTATATATAATCTCAGTGAAAAAAGAGATTTGTAATTCTATTTTATTAAGTTGATTTGGACAAGATTTCAATTAAATATATTAATAATACTGTTCATAAATAAAGATGCTGAGCAAATAAAATTATTAAAGATCAAAAACATGTAAAATTTAAATACAGCGAAAACACCATATAAATACACAGTACAAAATTTTTCGTATTTATGTAAAGAAAGAAGTCTGTGTTAAAAATTTTATGATAAACATTTAACATTGTCATCTGTTAATTTAACATACTGCTTTTGCGTTGTTCGATCAGGCCATTTTTATTATAAAAAGATGTTAATTGAAACAAAGGTAATATTTACTTAGTGTTACTGTCCAAACAAGTGTTAACACTTTTCGAATGTAACTTTAACATAAAGCGCGTGTTAATTCATTAAAGTAACACAAAGAATGGGTTGAATTTACCGTAGTCGCTTCTTAAACTTATATATACATCAATTTATATAAGTATCAAAATAACACAAATAAAAATGTTAAATCAACACTTTACGTGTGTTGCAGTTAACATTCGAATGTATTAAAGTTTTAGAACCGGTAACAGAAAATATTAACATTTTTTTGTGTTATTTTTTTTACACAAATGAATAATGTTGAAACAACATAAAAATTTGTGTAAAATGTTGTTCTAACACACAGTTTTGTGTTAATTTTTACAAAATTTTGTGGGGCATTCAAAATTGTACAAAAATGATGATAAGAGTCGTAAAGGTGATTAAAAACAATTTTGAAAGAAAAACAAAATTTCTGGCCAACCCTCCTCCCACCTCCTTTCCACACGCCCTTTTATTGTTACACATAAATTCCCTATATTTGTTACACATAAAAAAAATATCAGCACACAAAGTGATAGGAGAAATTTCCACTTAAGTTTGTCGACATGATTCTTGCGACCTGAAAAAATAAGAATCGTGATCGCAATCCACTAGATCCTTTTTCTATATATATATTTCTCTCGTATCACTTGTTTTATCTTTCCCTTTAGATACTCGATCTCACACTATTTTCTCAAATATATATGTAGTCAATAGAGTAATCCACTATTTTACTGATAAAAACATCGCTGACATTCTGAAATGTGACAAAAGACTAAGGGAAAGTCTCGTCCTGACTAAGAAAGAACAAGATACCCAACTCGACTTAATATTCAAATGGAACTGGGCCAATGGAATTCCACTCAACTGCCTAGAGACAACTCAACTCCCTTATTTCGTCCATAGAAAATTTTATTTTTAAAAATAATAAATTGTCCAAGTAATATAATTTATATTTATGCTCACGATGAAAGCTCGGATATTTTTTATGTCAAATTATTCTTACTTTAAATCCCATTTAAAATTTCTTGGACATTTATTAGACAAATATTCATGATTTTTATCATCTTTATCTTCATTTTCTACCCCAACTTATTTTTAATCTAACAGATTTCTTTTTATATTTTTTATTTTACGCTGCTTTTTTATTACAAATGCCTTGAGTGTTTAAACAATAATTATGTATAATATCAAAGACCTATTTCAATGAGTAAATACATCATAAATGTAAGCAAATATATAAATATCGTTAGAGAATCGTAATAGAGTTGACATTTATGAATCAACATAGAACTTTGTCCTTGACATAAATAAACAATTAATTTAAAAAATATGACGAAAAGGGGCTCAGTAGATCCTGGGGCAAATTAGGACTTGAAACAAAATTTCTTTTGTTTACCAAATTATGGAAGCGGCCTATTGTACCCCCAAGTATACTTTGAAATTATCAATGTAAATTTTATTGACTCTTATTGGCCACGAAACCTCAGGCAATTTTAAACTTGAAATATATCGATAGAAATTCATTTAAAAAAAAAAGTATAAGATACCTTCATTGTTGTGAATCCGAAGCTTTACAAAAAAGCTATCTTACAATTTTTCGAACAACTTAATATTTCTAGAGATATTGGCAAAAAACCAATCAAACTTTTTTATTGATAACTTTAAATTTACAAGGGAATTTTTTTATTTTATTTATTTAAAAAAATATTCTTTTTGAATAGTTAAATTTCTTTCATCAATCGCATTTCAAAGTACATGTATTTTCAAATAATTTGCCACAAGATTTAGTTGGAAATATTGATTAGTTTCATTTTTACAGCTGATTAAAGACTCTGAGGTCTCTAAGTGTGAGCGTTGAGTTTAAAATACTTTTGGATCAAAAATTTTCTACAAAATTCTAGGGTCATGCTCGGAACTTTATATTTTTGAGATTTTGATTATTATTTCACGTATTTTTAAATTAAAAATAATTTGGAAAATCAAATACTCACACCTCAAATTTTTATGCTGAAATAAAATTTTACAGATTATCTTCTGTAGCAGCTAGCGATTATTTTTTCCATGAATATTTGGTTTTTGTTGTTTAAAGTGTCAATTAGGTGGAAATACGCGATTGTTTCCTTTGACTATTCAAGAGCAAAATCCTGGGACCGTCCTTAAACATAAGTCAAGTACTGTGTAGAATTATAAAACCATACTCAGTGCGCATGTATATCAATATACAATAGTACATTAACGCATTGAGTGGAAGGTGCTTTCGACAACGAGCGTGATTGGTTCACGAGCCGTTAGGCGAG
This sequence comes from Microplitis mediator, assembly GCF_029852145.1. Taxonomy (NCBI): domain Eukaryota; kingdom Metazoa; phylum Arthropoda; class Insecta; order Hymenoptera; family Braconidae; genus Microplitis; species Microplitis mediator. Next base: position 9,984,238 of record NC_079976.1, on the reverse strand, counting down.
TGTTGCCAACATAGGAGTGTCGAAAGCTCTTCCTACTCAATACGTTACAATAGTTTTTGCATCGAATACACGGTAAGAAATATTTTGCGGATACCACTATGCCAATTCGGGCGTGAACGCCATACTTTATGGTATCGAAGATTTTTATAGGTTGTAGAATTGTATGCATAGATGATTCGACCATTGCGAGAATAGTATCATTAGCGATAGTTGACGCGAACGCAGCAATGTCAGTATGGCCGTCAGGCCCTGCGTTGCTGTATCCACATTGTTTCTGGCCGATAAACCAAGTCTAACGACATCTATATAGTTTTGGTGGTAATACGATAGTGTACATTGATTGACACGCCAGAAATTATGGCGGGAAAAACTAGTAGCATTGTGCCCTCGGCATTGTAGTATGGGTCTCAGGGCCATGCTGTTTCGCCGTGCCTGCTATGCATACGTGTGAGCAATACAATAGCTCCAGTACTATACAGTATAGTAAATAACGCCATACTTCTGGGGCTTATTATAATACTGTCTTGGAATATTTCACATGCTTTTTTAGTGTCTGTCTTGAGACCATGCCAGCATGGTGTTGAACGCCATGCATTTCTGACCGTAAGTTCAAAATATTGTACTTATTACCCTATTTAAATGTACGACATGAAATGTATGTACGAATAATACCAATGAAACAGTCGGAAATTCTTAATTGTTTTGAGGCGACTATAGAGCACTCTAAGCACTTCACGGCTGAGGTGCGAAAAAAAAAGAAATAATTAAAATGAATAAAAAGTAAAGACATTACAAAAGAACAAGAAAATGACCATCGAATCAGATCCATTTTATCTCTTTATTATTGTCTTCAGATCCTTTGAATAATTTAATAATTAAGACGGAACTTTTGTAAAAGACGGGCGTTAAAGACGCGAAAAGAATATAATGCCCAATGTATATATATATATATAATAAGGAGTTAAAAAAAAATAATAAAACAGAGCGAAATAGCTTTAAATGGGTAAGCTTACGGCATTCTAAAAGTTTTACCGAGACTTTGTCGTTCTATTCGCGCAAAAGCTCCATTAATCCTGGAGCTTTCGACTTTGGGAATTCATTTGCAAAACAAAGCCATTAACTATGCAAGGAAATCGTTGGAATCGAATCTCCGATACTTTAAAAGCGCTTTCCTCAACTCGATACTATTGAGTAGTCGGTACTGTCAAATAGTCTTAACAACTTTTCCGCGGAAGCCAGATTAATTTTGTTATTATTATTATTACTTTTTCTACCGAAATTATTTGAACAAGCCGATTCCGCATTGGATACCTGCATTTTATTGAATTTACGATATAATACAATCTGAACAAAAGTATAAGCTCCAATGCTCGTAAACTTAGCAATGCTGACGTTACTGTTCCTGTAACTTTGTAAGAAAGCTCTTTTAGATGGAGATAGAAGCAGGCAAAGGAAAAGTAAAATTTTAAGACGTGGAAACGCATCATGAAACTTGATGCTGCTGTAAGAGAACTGAAGGCTTGAAATATTTAACGAGTTTACACTCTCTCTCACCCTCGACCCGTAATAACCTCCTTTAAAAGCTGAGCATTAAAAAGAAATATAATAATAATAATAAATAATAATTAAAATCTTCCTGATTTCAATAATTAGGCGGAGGTAAATATTTAAAAAATTGCGGGCTTATTTCTGTGGAAACAAAATGAAAAAATAAAATAAAATTGTTTCGCAAGTCTTGGGAATATTAAGAGTAGTGAGCAGTTGAGTTGATAAGTAAAATAAATAATAAAAATAATGTTTTAATAATTTGACGATGATGTTAACCGATAAAAGTTTTGTCGAGAGAGTTTTACAAGTATATCTTAACTTGTCTTGTCTGAGATGTACTGGGATGGACTTGGATGCTTGCGTAATACCACCGGTCTCTACCACCGACTGACCCACATACGCGGGCTTTATTTAAACTCGGTTCTCTTGGGCACTTTTAGTCTAAACTTTCGTGTAGTCTCCACTTCCTCAGCTGCATCTTTCACGATGTCTCGACATAGCTGCTGACGCTTATGTGATTCTTTCCATCTTTAACCATCTCCGATTCTCAAACGCTGATAAATATAACCGCACATCCGTGTATCTTTTCAATACATATAGATATATATTTAAGTACTGTCGACATGTCGTCATTGGCGTATAACTTTAGCAAACATGTCACCATTAACTCAACCATTAAAACCGTTTGTCTCGTTAATCTTTCATCCGGTATTATTTTTTCATTTAAATCAACAGCCCATTTATGAATACTTATATACTTAGTATATTTATTGCTACAGTGACCAGGATTAAACAGTTTTTTTAAAACAATTGTTATTTTAAATAGAAATTGTGGAAATTTATTTACTTTTAGTGTAATTACTCAAAAGCAATTGATTTTATGAGAAAAATTAATGAGACCTTTTTTATAGAGAAGGAAATTTCCTACAAAAAAAGTATGAGGCCTATTTTTGATAGGAGCAATAGTTTACAAATTACGGGCAGTTAAAATTTAAAAGGAAGTGAAAATTTTAATTTCGTAATTTGTTCTATTAATAGACTTAAGTTTTATAAATTTATTCAAAAACTATTGATTTTATGAGAAAAATCAATGAACACTTTTTTGTAGGGGGTAAAATTTTCGATTATAAGTGTCAATCTAAATATTGATAAGCACAGTACTTGGTAAGTTATGATTAATTGAAAACTAAAGTATGTGTCAGGAATAATTTCTTTTACTGTTTCACTATATAGAATTTTTTATTTTTATTTTCAGTAAGAATTTTAGACCCAGAGTTTATTCGCAAGTTGTAATATGATAAAGCGAATATACTAAAAAAAATTTAGACCGATCGATGCGTAAATTATCGAGGGTTGTTTCTGCGTGAAATCGTATTTTGTTACGTGACCCCTGACCGCACGTGTCTAACCGCGATTCTGATTGGTTACATGGAAAAAAAAATACCTCTAGAAACCGAGCTCGGAAACATTAATTCAGAAGCTATATTTAGAAAAAATTTATCTTTGCTCAAATAAAAATCTCAAAATTGAGTTATCTAATAATATTATTATTTAATTTATATTCCGTAAAATTAAATTAAAATAAATAATTTATTATTATTATTACTAATTTCATACTCACGGAATTAATGGCTGTCATGCTGCCAAGACGAGCAGGAGCTGTGTCCACTAGCCCGCTGTCACTCTGCAATAAAAATAAAATTTATTTTTTAAAAACAGTTCTTTAATTAATTTGATAAATATTTGTACTAGAAACTCAGAATATCCTAATTATTTTAATGAACTACGACCTTAGGAAAAAAAAAACGCAATTATAAATGTTGAAAACAATAGCTTTTTTTATCTATTTAATAATTTTAAGCATTAAACTAATGACGCTCTTCGTTTACCTCTGGTTATCTCTCAACATCATGGATTGAGTCATAAATTTTTTTTTTCACTCATATTGTTAATTAAAATTGCACGAGATAAAATGTTCTTGTGGGATAAAACGGTGAGCGGCTTCGTCAAATTAAACCATTAATTATTAGAGACTGCACAGGTGGTCTAGATCGAAGTCGAGCTGATACAAAATATATATATATATAAATTTGAAATAAAATAACCATTTAATCCTCTTATATATATTGCGATGATCTAAAGTTTTTTTTTATCTTCAAACTGTTGACCAAATAAATGATAAAAATGTAATATCTGTACTTAAAAGTACAAGAAAAAGTAAAAGTAATTATTATTTAAGTGAAAATGTCAAAAGTCTGATCGTAACGGTAACGCGGATAAAAATGTGTATTGGGTTTGAAGAAATTTGAAAACAAGAATAAGTACAAGAACAAAAATAAGAATAAGAATAAGAATAACAATGAGAAGTAAGCAAACATAAAAAAAAAAAAATGTGAGAATGCTTCAGGGACAAGTTGTGGAGGACGATGGGAATGGGCTACCGCGTGTTGAACATTTGCCAAATCGGTTATGCACGAATAAATTTTCGTGTCAAACTAAAAGAGGTAAACTCGAAATATGTATATATATATATATATATATATATATATATATATATATATGTATATATATATATATATATATATATATATATATATATGTAAGACTAGATTTAACAATAATAAGAAGAGTCAAATACATAATTAAACTACTGGATGATGAGGAATCAATAATGTGGTAGAGAACATCGATAATAATATTATTTACGAACGAATAAACTTGAAAAGTAGTTTTCTGGTCGAGTCTAGAAAGCCAGCAAACCGCTACGTTTCTAGCCAAGTGATCGATATTTCCTCTGGTTTAGCTTGGGTCCAGCAAAAGTCCAGTTGAGAACGGACCTTATTCCAACACCACCCATGGATCTTTCATAGAGAGCTTGCGCAACTCGCATTCTCTTTGTGATGTAGATCATCTGTAGCACTGTACGGTCTAGCTTAAACTTTTGAGACCGTGGCTTTGCGTTAACGATGTCGAGTTGTCCTCGGAAATTCAACACAACTTGGATCAATATTTAAACAACACAACTTTGAGATACGCCGTTTAAAATTTTTTAACCATTTTCAAAGATAATTGTCATGGAAATTTAATAAAATTTATTTGTTTTACATGAATATCGATTTGTTGACATAATTTAAAAAATTGAAGCATAATTTTTAATAAAAATCAAATGGCGACAATTTAAAAATATATGTTCTATGTGATTACTCAAAAAATTAAGCCGGATTTAAGCTCAAATATTTTTAAAGAGACAATGCTAATTGCAAAAAAAATCTCCTTCAGGTTTTGTTAATTGTGAGTTTATTACAGTCCTTTTGTTAAATTCGTCGAGCATAAAAACTGAATTATACATGAAAATAAAAAGATCTTGAAGTTAGCAGACAATTGACAATTTTCAAATTTTATTTTTTCAAAAAATCAATTACAAAAAAATAACAAATAAAAATATGCACATGTAGAAAATTGAAATAACTATAGGTGGAATTTTTTTTAATATTTTTTTTTTGCGGCTACAACAACTATTAGCTTTAAAATTTATATTATTTAAAACTAATTTACTTATAGACGAGAATAAAAACAATTATTCAAATGAAATAAAATGAAATACATTATGATTTTAATGCTTATGATATTTATCACTCGTAAATTAAAAATTATTTATAAATAAAGTAAATAAATAAGTTAATTTGTAATGATATCTATATTATATATTTATGACTGATTACAAGTAACCATCTTTTAATTTCAACAAAAATTTCCAACAGTATAAGTAAAAAACCCCATTTTCATTTTTCTAATTTCCCAAAACTATTTGAGAATTTAAATTCCAAATAATTTTAAAGCTTTTACTCAACTATCACAAATACGAGTACAAATTACGGAGGTAATGTCGAATGAATGCGAAACGTTCCTTGGTTAGTTGGAATAGGAATACGGAGTATATACGAGTATAAAGGATACCTTGATATATATATTTATATATGTAGATGTAGATATAAAATGAGGGAGAGAAAGATGAGGCGATTTTGCCGCGGGCGTACGTCGTAAAGCGAATTATGACTCTCACGTAATTTACGGTCTGGATAGATATAACTACTCGGTCCCTCGTGGATATATAACACACCTGTATCAGGTATCTCATACATTCATACAGATATATCATCACATATATGCTCAGAAAAAAAATCAATGTGATATTGTATTGTGGTTCCATTGCGTTGCGTTGGGATCAGCAGGGGGGCACTGTCACGTTCTTGTGATTTGTACCGATCGTGAGTTTGCTAAAAGACGTCGGTTATATATATATTTATTTATATATATATAATAGAAAGCATACAGTAGACTAGTTTATAGCAGTCTTTAGTTAACTAATGCCTCGTTTTACTACTAGACGGATTCTCTGGCAACCTGGCTGTCGTTAAATGAAAATTTTATTGACCATTGCGCCATATAGCCTTTGTGAGTGTTAAAGTTAAGTCTAATTTAGACTGATCAAAATAGTAAAGAATAAGAAGTATAAGAAGGACAAGAACAAGAATAATAGGAATAAATAAAATAAGAATGCGAAGTAAGAGGTTGCTTTGTCTTGTCACGTTTAATATAATTTCTATTCTGTTTTCTCACTCAACTTATTGCAACTTGGGTCTTGCAACATCCTAATGATTTACTTGCTGTCTCTTAAGAAAACTTTGTTACTAATACATTCATATATATTCGTTGTAAAATTATTTTCTCAGTGCGTAAGGCATTAATTCAAATTTTAAGCGTGAATTTGTTTATGGCTTTCATAATTTAAAAGATACAATGTAAGGCGAATACAAATAATTTTATTGGTCCGACAGTTTCCGACAAATTATTTTGATGACTCGCGTGATAGAGAGAGAAATGATGTACCGTAACAAAAATAGAGGAGTATAAGTGTTTTGAAATCTACAAAACAGAAAAATAATAATATCCCATGCAGGAGCTGCCAGAGTTGAACGACGGGGCCCTAATTGGCCCAGCACTGGGGAGCCTAGCTTTGGCACATCTATATTGGCCCATGCTTGGCTCAAGATTGGGTACTCAGTCCTGGCCGTTACAATGATTACCCAGGCTTGGCGATTCAATGGCAAACCAGACTTGGGCCAAGGTAGGATTACCCAAGCTTGGCTATACCTATGGTTTAATAAGTAGATCATATAAATGTATCAGTTCAACATTAGTAGACTCGTCAAGTAGCTACCGCTCGGACCCAGCAATCAGAAGAACGGCAGTTTGTGCCCGGAGCCCAGCAGAATTTTCACCGAGTTTTTTCCACATCATTTACCTCCCTTAGATAGATTAAACGTTAATTATCATAAATTCTACGAGGTTAATAATAATAAAATTTATTTTTAATTAAATTTATTCGTTTCTGCGATGCATGGGCCAGGACTGGCAACGAAGCATGGGCCAGGTCTAGAAACCAGGACTGGCCCTGTGTTATCATTCCAGAGTTCTACCAAAGCTGGCTTACAAGCTTGCGCCAAGGTACTACATACTTGGGCCAAGCCTGGGCCCGTCGTACTTTCCTCTCTGGGATTTTATTAAAATTACGAAGTTATCATTAATTGAGATAAAAACAATGTTATTACCTATAAAATATAAGCAATATCATTTTTATTAAACAATCAATTGCATAAATTTTTGATCACTTGTCAAATAAAATATTTAAGAATAACATAATTGTTATTTTTGTTACAACTTTGACGCTTTGTATAGGGTAAAAACTGATTTAAAGATGTTTATTTAATAATTGCAATTATTATCATGATAATTGAATTTTATTTTTCTTGCTGATTTAGTTTGCAAAGCGACGAGAATCATAAAAATCTGTTTCCCATATTTTATAAAATAACATTGACATCTCATTGGGGACAAATAATCTGTGGATTTCTTCATAAATTGGTAAAACTGTCGTACTCTCTAAAAGTGAACTAGCGAAATTCACCAGCAAATAGTGAATATTCACTACTTCATTTTTAGAGAGTAGCATTAATTTTTGAAACAATAACAACTTTTTCTTTTTTATTAAAAATACAATTCGACTTCTGATGGTTTCAAAATAAATATACTCTTTTTTAACACCGAAAAAAATTTTAACACCGTTTTCGAATTTAAATTTAACGCTGATAAGTTTAACACCGGGATAGCGTGGACTTACACTAGTTTTTTTTTTTTTCAACAGTGTACGCATGATTAATAAGGTGTATAAAATTACAGAATAAATTGGCATTAGCTAATAATATAAATCGTGTTGATTCTTGACGACACTTCTGTTTGAAATATCAGCCGTTAATTAGACTGCGAGTTTTGGTCGACAAGGAAATTCATTACTTGTCATCTGGATGACAATGAGACCTGTCCAAGTTTCTCGTATTAGGTATAGTACTGCTGAGTTGAACGTTATTAACGTCTCGTCTCAGTTTCTCACTTATTATATAACAGGTTTTCCTTGTGGGATATCATTTCTGTCTCACGTCGGCAATTCATTCTGAGATATTCCCCACATGTGTCTACAATTATCTTTAATAATTTATATTTCGAGTATTAGTGAGTGAAGCCGAGCAAAAATTCTCTCTCTCTCTCTCTCTCTCTCTCTCTCTCTCTCTCTCTCTCTCTGTAATAGAGGTTGGGATTTTTTGGTGATAATTATTTCAAATTGGGATCAGTAGAATTGTGTGACTTTTTTATATCAATTGATAACCGAAATTGAAATTGTGATGACAATAAATTAGTAATATGTTTTATGAATTGTAAATAATATTTAGTCATTGATATGCCTGATGGAAAATGAACAACGTGGATTGGTCACGAGCAGAGAAACAGAACGAGTATGAGAGAACTGTTGAGTGATTGATTATTCATTGTCGTGGTGAAACGTGAGTCTGAGTTTCTAGTTCTCTCCCTTTACTTGGTTTCTTCCTTCCTTCCCGTCATACTCTGACAGTATAATTCACTCTGTTATTGATGTATGATGCGTTATGTTTTTAAATAAATTATTCGGGGTATTTTACTTGTATATATATAGAATTGTTTCTTTATTTCTGTTCAATAATAATAACAGTTGGAGTAATTACGATGATAAATTTATAATAAGCATTTAGAAGACAAGTAAGTGAGAAGGGAATACAAGAATGGTAGTTATATTAAATAATAATGATGATAATAATAATAAGAGAGTGAAATACGAAAAAATGCGAGACAAGAGAATGCGAATTAAAAGTTGATATGAGAGGTTACGTAATTCATCTTCGTCGTAGAAAAATTTCAGAGAGGAAGTCTGACATTATTAATGGGCCTGAGGCTCAGTAGAAGCGAGAGAGAATTCAGAGCTCACCAAATAATTTTTCTCGTGCTTTTGAGACATTCTTTTTTATTTATTTACTTGTTTTTTAATATTTTACCTTTTCACTTGGCTCTTTTAGATTTTATTTTTTATGATCGGGCACGAAGAAAACGCCGGAAATGTTTCAAATATATTTAAGTTAATTTTTATAAAATCGAAGCAAAGGATCTGAGATGAAGTTTTTGTGAAATGCTATTAAATAATAGGTAGTGATAATTGTAATGTAGAGATTTTGATGTATAGTAGCATTAATTGAGTAACTGATGGTAGATTTAAAAAAAAATAAAAAATAGAATCAGAAAATATGCAAGTTGCTTACAAATTATAAACAATGCATTTTATTTTAATTTTATTAAAGTTTATATTGGTTTTATTCCCAATAGTTTGTACTAAATATTTAACTTTAATATAAATTTGAGCTTAGTAAGAAAAGTTACTACTGGCATAATAAAATTTATTTAGTAAACCGTAAATAATTTGTCGTCAGTTATCTGTAGCACATATTGTCTACTTTCCATCCGATTTAAATCGTCCTCGTTTATGGAAATTAATAAAACTTGTAATTCGTTATTACACTAGACGTGACTGTTTGTAAGTAAAATTAAAGAATTTTTAAAACAACAGTATAATTAGTATTGTGCCGAACTATAAAAAATGTAAGTTTAATTTATATTGAACGCTACAATATCTGGCAGTTTAAAGTTCGGTGTAGTACAACGACTAGATTTGTATCTAAATTATTTTGAACTGAGCTCTAATCTCTGTTGCCTATCCGTTATCTAGGGAACCCAGAATCCCTTATAAATAATAAAAATTCATATTTTCTAGGCATTAAATGTAAATTCAATTCATGAACTAAACAATCAAAATGTCAACTATATATTTATAGATCTAGTTACACATCAAATAAATAAGTAGTCAAGCAGTCTATCCATATTGTTAAGTTATGTAAAGAAAAGTAGTTATTAAAATATTAAAAATAAAAGAAACGGGTGTAACATGAGCTGGAATATTACGCAGCAAGTCTATTTGTTTAGAACGATGACTCAGAGTGTAAGCATGTCGTAACGCATCTGTAACTCTCTGGCGAAAAGTATTTCAACATCAAAGAAAATATATACGTTGAAAGAAAGAGTAAAGCAACAGCCCGTACTGCCAGTTATTGATCACAATGTCAATAGCCTTAAAAAAATTAACCTCCTCGAAATAGTTGTTTTTCCATTTATCATGTAAATAAATGATTTATTTTGAGTATAATAGGATAAGATTAAGTTAGCAATCACGTGAAAAGAAATTTATAAAGGAAGAGAGGAAAAACATAGTGACTCCCAGGAGTATTTATACAGAGAGACTGGAGTGTCGCCAAAAAGCTCGAACCGACCCTACCTATCTATCGTCAAAACACCGCACGGGGTTTCACTCTTACTGTACTGAGAGTTCCTCCTCATTCAGTGGGCTCTTTCTCTGGCACAAGAGTACTTGACACCGTCTCTACTCTCTACGTACCCCTCCTGGGATATGCCATATACCCATTGGCTCTCAACAGCACCAGATCCACTTTCTTCCTATTTCTACCTCACTTTAACTCATATTCTACTCCTACTACTACTACTAATACTACTACTACTACTACTACTGCTACTACTACTATGACTGATACTATTAGTGAGTATGAGGCCGGTTTATTTGCCAAGCACTCGGAGAAAGCCACCGGAGCTCGAAGCCTCCAAGCCCCAAGTCCCAAGCCAAAATTCAAGAGTCTGTGGGTAATGGCCAGGGTCACGGTATCTTGCGTTTGACCAGTCTGCTCCTAGTGTTTCTGCTCTTGATGATCCCTAGTGTGCTTGCTAGATCCTCAAGTTATAATAGTGAAAATCAATATTGTACCTCAGACATGTATGTAGATAGAGTTAGCTGAATAAATATTTTAAATATTTCGTTGTAAATAAAATAAAAGTGAATAATGCCGGTAAAGTAGATAAAAAAAAATTTAATATTGGATAAAAAAAGTTCCAGAGTGGATACTTGTATAAAAATGATTTAGAGATTCTTTAGAATTTATGGAGAGGAGTAGATTTTTTGTGAAGAAAGCTGAGATAGAGAAGGAGAGAGTGTCGTATCTCGCGCCAAGGCACAATATTGTCGAATCCAGCCGAGGGTGGTGATTCCTTACTGGGGAATATTAAAACGCCAGGCACGAAGGCTGTGAGCAACGACTCGAGTAAAACTCTCAAGAAAAGGAGAGAGTTAGATAGATAAAAATAAAAAAAAAGTAAAATGAAAGAGGAAAAAGCATCACAGCCGGCGGGTACGCGCACCCCGGAAATGAATCTCTCGGGGAGACTCCGATACCGGAAGAAATTTCCTCGAGGTTCATGAAGAAAGAGACTCGGAAAAATGGCAGGCCATCGTTGGCTTCGATGTCATTTCCCGGAAAGATTGTTTCCCATTTATCGAAAAATGAAATCTTCATTTTAGTTTTATTTAAAATTATTATTCTAATAGAAACATACGCGCTGATAATTTTATGGTAATTATTACCATCGGAATTTTTAATGGTAACTACACTGTAAAAAATTTTTGGTGTGAAAATGATCCCCGAGGACGGTCTGCTCGGTGTGCATTCACGGTATGCAATTTTCTTGGTGTGAAATATCAAACGGTATATTTTTAACTCGATGTGAATGTTTTCTTTCACACCGTTCGGTGTTATTACCTAAAATGTGGTCCGATAATATAATTTGTGCATTGATTATCAAAAGATATGTAGGTTACAGCACTACATGCAGATAAATTTTTAGTAAAAATTACCCAAAAAGTATGATACAATAAGGACGTATGGTAAATATATTTTTTCCCATGCACATTGTAAAATATACTACTCGATAGCATGTCAAGAAAAAGCAATTTCTACTAACAACATACTAAAAAGTTAGTTACTGGCTAGATGCCGTTACAGTACGAAACTTCATAGGTAATTTTTACTCAAAAATTCTCTGTGTAGTATACAATTGCTATGATATTGATGTAGATTTCTTTTAAATAAAAACTAAACATCTAGTGTCGATGTAATCGAAAGTTTTAAATAAAGAACTTATTCATTTACACCATTGGTGATGCGAACTTTCATTCACGTCCAAACGATAATTCACACGCCCAAAATTTAACACCGTGCGTCATGTAACTTTCACACTGGCAGTATTGAAAATTTTAACACCAAATCATTCACACAACACCACCTGAGTCAAAAGACAAATTCAAATTTAAGTCTCACAGTTCTCAATGAGGTTTTTGAGGTGAATTACAATTTGAAGATTGACAACAGTATAGAATGTTATCTTAGTTTAGACCTCAAAGTAGTAGTTACGACCAATTTTACCACTTTGGGGACTAAACTGGAATAAAATAATCTGGATTAGAGCCTCAAAATACTCAAAACATACAGGAATAATTTTATCCGCATTTGAACCTCTAAAGTCTCTTACGATGTATTCTCCCCCCTCTCTTTTCTATTTAAAATTTTTCAAAGTCCGTATATAACGTTTCATTCGTTGAGGATTTTGAGCTCTTAGTTATAAATTAAAATCGATAAATGATTCGCATTTAGATCTCATAGTTCTCATTGAAAATTTTTGTACTAAAGTAGAGTAACTTTCGGGGCGGGAAATAAAACATTAAAGGAATTGAGGCTTTTGAGGACTAAACTAGAAATTGTTTTTTGACTCGGGCGCAGGCTTTAAATTTATTACAGTGTATACACAGTATAGGCATTTTCGAACTTAAACGTAATGCTATTGAAAACAATTTTATTATGATAATTATCATTATCCCCGAATGATAATCACTCTCATCAATAAAAGTAATCATCATATAAAGAATAGTAATGATTACAATCTTAGATGACAGTCTTTATTATACCAAGATAGTAAAAGTTATCATCGTCGATTTTAAAAGTCAGAAACATTTTAATTATTCAGTGCCACATAATTTTATTGTTTTCAAATTAACTTGCTGAAATAAACGTATTCAATAGTTTATTAAGTTATAATAAATTTTGTTAAATGAAGTGCTCTAACCTTCAACTGTCAGTTGATAAAAAGGCTATCATTTTTAAGCATTCAACTGCCTAAATTGACAACTGGCGTATATTTTTAATTGATGAATGATTTATATATTTTGTCCACATGAAATATTAACATTAAATAATAAAATGTAACACAGTAATTAATTATACAAATAAACTGATCAGTGCACTGAAAAATCAGATAGCAACCGGTTGGTACCATATTAATTGTAATGATTGCTACTGTAACATAATAACTATAACTATCGATATACTATCAAATATGTCATCAAGTGGTCGTAATATTCATCATGTGATATAATAATAGCTAGTATTTATGTAGTAATTATTGATATATTGGTTAACCATTCGGTACAATAACTATTACCACCATGTGCTTTAAATATTAACATATATTATGAAAGTACAATAATTATGTGATTAATGTATATCGCATAAAAAAAACGAATTTTGGCAAAACGTGATAGCAATCATTACTATAAAATTCATGGCGTATATTGCTACAAGAAAAAACGATTTATGTGACACAGTTGAAAAATTAGTGTTGAATTTAACACAAATTACATGTCCCAAACGGTCCACTCAATTTTATGTGTTAATTTAACACATTATACTTGTGTCAAACAATAATACAGGTTTAAAACTTCTTGAGATCAGATAACACATTCAACTTTAGTTAAATTCACACCTGATGGTGTCAAATAATTGACACAAAATATTTAATCATTGAATTTTTACACAAGAATACAAAATTTCCAACTATGTAGAGTCATGTGGGACAAGTATGCGCAAATCCATTTATTTTGGACTGAAATGCATGGGTTTGCGCATATTTGCCTTACATGACTCTATCTAAATAATTATTAAAACTTTTAATTGTTAAAATATTACTGAAAAAATGGGCAATAACCAAGGAATCAAAGGAATCATTAGTATCTTTCATCGAATGATCCTCTCGTTTGCGCCATTGAATGTCGTTTCTTAGTTAAGTTAAAGCTTTTACGCTCAGGTTATTCTGTTTTCCGACGGCCTCCTCGATCTTAACCAAGAACAGAGATCTTGTTGTATTTCTCAAGCAATTCTCGTTTGCTAAGGTAAAAGAATACCAGGATATAACCGTAGGGTAGGTAAACGTAACAAACCCACCCACCCAGTCAGCCAGCCACCCATCCAAGGTTCAGCAACTATGGCGTCGCCTGGCAACCCTTAAGACGCTTTTCAAGTACTCTACGTAGAATTTTGCTCTACCTCGCTTTATCTTTTCTCTACCGTTTCATCTAACTTATATACTACCGTCCCCATCAGACATCAGCATAAAACAACCGTCTTTACATTAACTTTCTTACCTAGCACCATTTGTATTATATTGCAATACGTGAGAATTATTCAACCTCGCAATTATTTTATTTATTGCCTCTAAAGTTTCCTCAAATTTTTCATTTCACTCATTAAAATATATTATTGCAGTAACTCGAGTTAATTAATTTTCCTCACCTGTCACTAAACTTTTTTTTACACAGCATATTTCATATTATATAAGCTTTCACTGATTTTATTTTAAAACATAACTGAACTATTTCAACATTCATCTACACAAATATTAAAGCACATCTGAATAGTTTTTTGTAGATAGGCGTGAAAGAACAAATTTTTGACACGTGACGGCATTTCGTTGAAAAAAAAAATAACAAACATGACACAAAGTATAAAAAGATATATAAAAACACTCGCGAAAGTAAATTATCAAGACTAAGAACTAAAGATAAAGAGCTAAGTCTGATTCTAACCGCGAGTAAGTTTGTCAAGTCGTGAACCAGACGCCCACCACCTGTGGTAACCTCTTTGGCCCGTTTAAACGTACTTTCGGTACTGTCGTTTTGTCTTACACTTATTATTCTTACTCTTACTCTTACTCTTATTCACTGATTATAATTTCAATGCAAATACAAACCAAATGAAAGACGTCTAGAGACTAAAGACTAAATACTAAAGACTAGAGACCTGAGACCTGAGACTTGAGACTTTAGTCTGAGAGAGATGACAGAATGACAAACCGAGTAATCTATTTTTGAACAACGCTTCAGTATCCTCTAGATAGAACATCGATATTAAAAATACACATAATCCTTTTTTACTTATTAATATTTATAAATTATTATTAATACTGTGATTTTCAACAACACGTGTTTTTGACGCGTGTTTCACTGATCTTGGCACGTATATAATTGCTCGCGAGTCAACACATCCTACGTCAAAATTCATAACTTTATATATATACATATATTCATATATATGTATGCGTATAATATATAACTAGGTACAATTGTTAACGATATTGTTTATTATTTTACAATAGTCGCTTTTAAAAAACGTTGACCCGTAAAATTTTAATGAATGTATGTTTCCTTCACGTTGTATACTCGGCAACTGTATAACTTTCTTTTCTTTTTTTGACTCTCCCTCTTTCTACGTCTTTCTTGATCTTTTTTCTGACTACATGATTTATATTTAGGTTCCCAAAGGCCAACGTCTACTACTCGATACAAAACTTTTCATGTCGCTTAGAATTTACGATTGATAGATTTTTTTTATTAACTTAAACATCCTAATAATTAATTCGGCTTTTGTTTTATATAAACAATGTCGGTAATTTTAAGCCGATAATCTAGTGTGTAAAATATTGTTTTTCTTTTTTAAATAATTTATAGTTAACATAGGCGCATTTTTTTTAGCTGCTGATTTTTAAAATCGGGTCACACTTTTTTCTTGAATTAATTTGAATTAAAAGATTTTATAGGAATATTTTATAAGAATCTATGGATCACAAAAAAAGAAAACATTCAAACAAGATGGCGGCTTGAATATTTTATAATTTAATTCCAATGTTTAATTAATATCAATACTAAGATCTAAAAAAAGTAAATCTTTGTACAAAAAGACTTTATGTCTGCATAAAAGCTTAAGTAATTTAGTAGTTAATAAAAATGACTTTAGCTCCTGACCCGTAAGATAAAATAGAAGTTATTTATAATTGGCATAAAAGGATTCAGTAACTTCTAAACAGGGTTTATACAAAGATAAATGTGGTGTCCCCGTTAAGAGACAATATTCCTAAGGAGAATCGATTCGTCCAAAGACAAAGGCTATACGTTAGAAGTGGGCAGCCTCCAGAGAGAAATCCGACGTCAGACGACTACAGGCCACACGAGCATCTAGTGCCAACTCACCCAAATTAATGCCCGTCCCAACCAGTAACTTATTCACCCGACGATCCGACGATTACTATTTCTCTACTTTCACAATCATATATTATACTCTCTATCATCTCATTTACTATTTTATTGGCTTAACACAATATTTATTATACTCATCATATATTAACATATTTTTTAATTACATTAATTATAATTTAATTAATTATGCAACTCATGTCGGTATCAATCTTTGCAATGTGCGTCACAGTCTGCCATTATTATAATTATTATTATTATATTTATCCTGATTTAATGCATTTCATAATCTCTCCTAAATCCTGCTAAATTAATTATACTCACGCTCTCTGTTTTCTATTAACGACATCCTATTTAATATATATATGTATATATATTTCTGTATATTCTAATACACAAATAACATAAATTCCGAATTCCATCGCTGACATACAGTCGAATGATAAAATCCAAGTAATATGAAATAGCGCAGATACACGCATCAATGAGCATTATAAATATATATACATGTATATATTCAGGCTCACAGGTTACATTCCATATAAATAGGTTGGCGGATAAATTTTCGAGAAAATATCATGCACAAAATAATGAAATTGATCTTGTGCAATAGTGAGATCTATCGTTATAATGGATAACTCCTCCTACCCTTCAGTAGGGAGAGCCATCATGAGGTTAAATTGAAATTAACCATCAAAATCAACATGATGGAAGCGTATATGATGATATAAAATAATTTTGTATTGCACTTTGAAGTTATATTTTAAATTAACATATGGGATTTATTTACAATTACTAAATGTATCAATTAAAGCCGTTGCAGAGAGTTGGTAATATTAATGTACGTATATTTACAAAAGGTAAAACTTGGTTTTGGTTCTCTTGATTATCGCTGGAGCAATTGCCCGTAGCTAAATCTAGGTGCTTTTATACTGCGCATATACATAGAAAGAGAGACAGAGAGAGATTTACAAGGATAGAATGTATATACAGGAAGTTGTTAGCCACCCAACCTCATCCTCACACATCCTCCCATGAGTTCCAACCCGGCCACATGTAATTAAATGCAATCAGCGAACAGTGTTCCGAATTACAAACATTTTAGATCTCTGAGTCTCAACTTGGAAGCTTAATTTTTAAAAGCAGACTAAAAATATAGATCTTTAATATTTAAAATGTTATGATAGGAATTTTTTTCGCAAAATACAAGACTTGAATCATAAACTTTTAGGATTACTGTTGAGTTGAGTAGACAAAGATAGTAAATAATGGAGCATAAAAGAGACAGTATGAAGGTAGTAGAGAATTGCCGGTGACAGGAAAACCGGGGACAAAAGGTTTACAGGACGGTCCCTATAATTCAGGGCGTTGATGGTTGCTGAGGGAACGGAGAATTACGAGGTCACTTCCGGTGGCGCCTGCAGGAGCTTCCGTTTCCGGTCGCGTTCCAACCCTTTTTCACTGAACTACTTTACCCTTGGGATCTAAAGCTCCGTACAATTCTAGGCAACATGATTCCATTCAAACTATTTCTTCTCGAGAATTCAGAGCTATATCTGATATTTTTTGCTTACGACGCTTATTCATCAAGCTTTTATAATCATAATACACACTTAAATTCGGTGAGCTCTGAAACTTTGGACAATGCCCCCAACTTTACTATTACTCCAGTAAACGAAAATGGCTATCACGCTTGATTCTGTTTTATTGTACACGTAGTCTGAGTTGTGCATTAGAATAAGCGACTATTAGATTTTCAAACTTTACACCAGGGTTTAATTAAATATATTAAATCACAAGTTGCCTCAACATTTATGTTCCGATATGAAGGCAACTTTGATGAATGTCTCGATAATTGTTATATTGAGGGAATCCCGGTCCCAACTGACCAATTCTATGCCAGGAATGGAATAGCAATTCCTAGAACATAGTTTTGTCTGGGTACCGGGATTAGAGATAATTAAAAGAGAAAAGTCGTAATTAATGATATAAATTTAGTTAATTTTTAAAATAGTAAGAGCTTGAGAAAAAAAGAATAAAAAGTGTATTATAGGGAACATAAAAGGTGACAGAGCTGTGTCGCTTTGTTAACAAAGTGCTTTCAAGCTTACTTGTACTCAGGGACCTGTGATTCTATAATTAATTCCAGGACTTGTAATTGGACGGAAATTAAGATTAAAAGTCCTTGGACTTGCCGATAAAAGACAAAGCAGTGTAAGGAAAAGCATGTACAAGGCATAAAGCAGAAAGGAAATAGCAGAACACGGGGTGAAACGAGAAAGCTTCAAGTTAAGTGAGAAAGCTAGAGAAATCTTGCAAGTAGAGAAGCTATAAAATGATGCGAGTGGGAGTGAGCTTGCAAGGAAAGAGCTCGTACTAGTTTCTAAGGTAAATTGGCAATTTAACAAATTTACAAAGTTCTCGAGACAGGAAACTTCAACTTTGCAGTACTGACTAAAAAAAAAAAATAAATATATATATAATATATCTACATGTATATATATACTAAATATATTTATAAAAAAAACTATTTTCGGTGATAAAAAAGTAAATTTTATAAAAATAATAAATAGTCAGACATTTGAAGTAAAATTATTATTATTTTTTTCTTTAATTTAAATTCTAGACTGGGAGTCAGAGAGACCGTTCGATAAATGGAAATCGAGGGTAGCAGCAGTAGCGGGTCTGCGCGTACATAGTACGTTTCAATCGCGCCAATTGTCGTTAATTTCAGCCGCGGTTGTGCCGCGGTTACATCCCACTCTGTTGAACCATCATCTCTCGTTCCTCTGGTGTCCTCGATCGGTAGCTGGATGATCCCCGCCTACCGATCGCTCGGTTGCACCCTCATTCATGGGGCCGTACGTCCGCGTTGCAAGCCTTATAATTTGTCGGTGGGAAACAAAGGCTTTCTCTAATCCACCACAGGCGATTCAACCAGCCGGATCATTCTCTAATTAGTCAAACGCTGTCGATCTCTCGCATACCAATCAAATACGTCTGGCAGTATACCCAATTCGTCCACCGATATATATTTAATACTGCTGTGAGAACGGATCATCGGCCGGCTACGGAATCGCTTAAATATTCGCTCCAGTAATCCTCATTACGTTTTATTACTATTTAAATATAGGATTTATTTGTGCTGATGGCTGATGTAGGAACACTATAAATAAAATGTAATTGATGCGTGGATGTGAAGCTGAATTGGGAAGCTGACGAGAGAGACATCAGTGGCTGTTGGCTGTTGGCTGATGGCTGTTGGTGCATGAGCCGCCCCAACAACCACCAGATCGTTCGTCGCTCTGACGATTTCTCGTTTTCCAGTTGCACCTGACGCCACTCCCTCAACCGCTGGCTCGTGGAACGTCAACGGTTATCCAGCGGAAACTTTACACGCCTCGTCGGAGCCGTTGACGAGAACCAAACTTTACACGCGCGTTTCCAACTTTCTGACTGCCAACATGAGAATTCAACCATGCGTTATGTCCGTGACGAGACATTTTTTCAACGTCTAAATATAAAACATATTTTTTTTTTACTTTTTATGCTGAAATTGCTGATGCCGTTTGTTATTTTGTTGTTGGCCGAATCACTTTTTAAATTGAGAAAAAAATAAAATAATAAAAAACACCACGAGAATTAGTTTCAAAACTGAAATAGACTTGATAGGAACTTAAAAGTTTGAATAATAACAATAATGCAGAGTGAAAAGTGTGAAACGATCTAAAAGAAACGTTAAACTCATTTCACCGGCTACTCTCGGGAGATCCACCAGCTAACTAATTAGAAAAATCCTTTTCCACTTTTTCGCGCGTCGCTTACGAACGTCTTTACCCGCTCGTGCTTCACTCGCTCGGTCTCTCAGATTATCCAACCGCTCTTCGAAGCATTTATCTCAGGACTGACCTCTTCTGTGACCGCGGACCGATCGTTATCCTCCCAAAGGGCTAACCAGGGCAAATTCTTAATTGAAATCGTTTGCCAACGGAAACTTTGATAACTCCCTAGTCGATCATTTAAATTAAAAGTCGGCTCATGTCATCCGTGGAATCCTCGCGGTCTTATATAACTACTCCACTTCACTCTTTTACTTTATACATGATATACACACATATATATATAAATATGTATATATATATATAGATTGAGAAAACCGAAACTTTAGTTTCTCCCCAAGGTATTCTACATTTCTCTTTTTACTTCTTGTTCATCCCTCTGGCAAAATATCCCTTATTCTGAAACCTCTATCTTACTGCAGTTTCATGCTTCCCACTCGTAACTAAACTCCTTATTCGTTCTTACCATCCATTACATTTAAACTCTCAGTGAACAAACTTTTACGAAAATGCCAGCGAACGATTACTCAACTATAAGTTTTAATATGACCAAGAAGACAGCTAAACATATATATATATATATATATAAAAAAATATATATATATATATGTATGTGTTTATCGCTATTTATAATATATATTTGTAGGATGTATAAATAAAATTCAAGGACATAAATTAACACGTGTGCTCATCTGGTGCACTTACAACTCTCCAGAGATTGAATTGGGAATGCTCGAAATGCTCAAGACAAGAGTAGACCAATCCAGAACAGTAAACATACAGCGAACATATAACTATATATAGGATTAACTTAGTTGTGCATCTAATCGATTAGTGTCTAGGGAAATCTCCGTTTAACGTGCACGTGATTTATGGATTACAAATTTAAAAATGATACGAACACTGAAAAAAAAATATTGCTGTAATAGCAATATCGTTAGGTTATAGTAACCATCTAAAGTTTGGAAAATCGTTGATTGTTAATCTAGCAATACTTTATTTGCGTAAAGGCTATGTTGCTATTTTACCTAGGGGAGACCGGGGCAAGACGGCCCACCTAAGCCGGTTATTATTATTTGTGGCTTTTAACCATCAAGTCGATTTACTCTTGTCCAACTTGAACTCAATTCACCAAAATTTTGGTGAAGCTCCTGAAAAAAAATTTTTTTTTTTGGGGCAAGACGGCCCCCTCCGAAAAAAAATGAAAAAAAAATTTTTTTTTTTTAATTGTAAAAAAATTTCCCGCGTAACAAATGTTTATATTTTTCTCTTTAACAACTGTATTTACTTTAATATTACTCGAAATAACCTTTTTTGATATAATACGAGTCATTTTTTCACTTCTGTAGAAAATTGATTATTGGTTTTTTTAACTTTTTCAAATGCTCTATTTTAATCCAAATCCATATAATTAACCAAAAAATGATATTTCTATTAAATTAATCATGACTAGGTTATAATACTATGAAATACATTTTCTTTTAGAATTTTTGAGTGGTTCATTTTGCCCCAAGTTTCACGTATCGGGCTAAAAATGAGTAAATAATCTAAATTTGTGATAATCAAAAGAAAACAAGAAAAAAAAATTTTTGGTTAATTTTTGAGGTGGGCCTTCTTGCCCCAGGTGGGCCGTCTTGCCCCGGTCTCCCCTATACAGGTTTTTATTAAATCAACTATCTATATAGATGATAGCTACGGCAATACGTATTGCTATATTAACAATACGTATTGATATATTTACAATCCGGATTGCTATGTTAACCATTTGGATTGCTGCAATAGCAATCTATAAGGAATCGTTAAAACAGCAATACTAAGTATGAGGAATATAACCAAAGAATAGAGTTGAATTGACAATACTTTTATTTAAAATTGAAGATAGTTAATACCGCAATCTAGTATTGCCAAGTTAACGATAATACATTTTGTTATGACAACTATCTACCATTAGCAATACTTCAGATGGTTACGATAACTACATTTGTTTTCAGTGAACAAATAAAAAATAGTTTTTGAAAATTTTAATGTAGCGAGGAAACGAAAAAGATCAGTGATTGTTACATATTTTAATGTGATATTTCATCTGATTAAAACAAAACTATAAAAGTCCCTTCTGCGAAGAATATTAATTTTTGAAAATTTTTAAAAAGTTCTGGGTTCCCTAGATAACGAATAGGCAACAGAGATTAGGGCTGAGTTCAAAATAATTAAGATACAAATCTAGTCGTTGTACTACACCGAACTTTGAACTGCCAGATATTGTAGCGTTCAATATAAATTAAACTTACATTTTTTATGGTTCGGCACAATACTAATTAGATTGTTGTTTTTTAAATTCTTTGATTTTACTTACAAACAGTCACGTCAAGTGTAATGACAAACTAACAAGTTTTATTAATTTCCATAAACGAGGACGATTTAAATCGGATGGAAAGTAGACAATATGTGCTACAGATAACTGACGACAAATTATTTATGGTTTACTAAATAAATTTTATTAAGCCAGTAGTAACTTTTCTTACTAAGCTCGAATTTATATTAAAATTAAATATTTAATACGAATTATTGAGAACAAAACCAATATAAACTTTAATGAAAACAAAATAAAATGCATTGTCTATAATTTGTAAGCAACTTGCATATTTTCTGATTCTAGTTTTTATTTTTTTTTTTAAATCTACCATCAGTTACTAGACTGATTCAAGAAAATCGACTAATTTTTTTTTTCTTCATTATATCGAAAATATTGTTGGAAATGCCGAAAAAAAAATACTGTGAAAGTTTGAGCTCTTAATATTAATATTAACAACTGCCGCATCGCAATTTTCTATTTCCCGTTTAAATAACATGGGAAAATTTATTTTTTAAGCTTTGGAATTTTGTAGCTCACGGTGGGACCAATACTTGTTAATGTTCAAGACATATTCTTATGGGGAATTTTACGCTCTACAAAAAAGGTCTCTTATAATTTTTCGATATTTTTATTTCTTCAAAAGTAATTCGAAGTTGAAATTAGATTGACGATGAATTTTTACATTTTTTTAATATTTTGACGCAACCATCAACTTTATCCGAAAATTTTACAGGACATTTTTTGTAGAGCATTTTATTTCCTATAACTTATCTCAGAGAAAATTTTCAATATTTCTCACAAGTCGTAAGTTATTTGCAATTAACTGAAAATTTAATATAATTAATTTTAAGCAACAAAATTTAGATTATTTAAGAAAATTTTCAGTTAATTGCAAATAACATACGACTTAAGTGAAATATTGAAAATTTTCTCTGAGATAAGTTTTAGAAAATAAAATGCTCTACCAAAAATGTCCTCTAAAATTTTCGGATAAAGTTGATGGTTGCGTCAAAATATTAAAAAAATGTAAAGATTTATCGTCAATCTAATTTCAACTTCGAATTACTTATGAAGAAATAAAAATATCGAAAAATTATAAGAGACCTTTTTTTGTAGAGCGTGAAATTCCCCATAAGAATATGTCTTGAACATTAACAAGTATTGGTCCCACCGTGAGCTACGAAATTCCAAAGCTTAAAAAATAAATTTTCCCATGTTATTTAAACGGGAAATAGAAAATTGCGATGCGGCAGTTGTTAATATTAATATTAAGAGCTCAAACTTTCACAGTATTTTTTTTTCGTTATTTCCAACAATATTTTCGATATAATGAAGAAAAAAAAAATTAGTCGATTTTTTTGAATCAGTCTAATCAGTTACTCAATTAATGCTACTATAAATCAAAATATCTACATTACAATTGTCACTACCTATCATTTAATAGCATTGCACATAAACTTCATCTCAGATCCTTTGCTTCGATTTTATAAAAATTAACTTAAATATATTTGATACATTTCTGGCATTTTTTTCGTGCCCGATCATAAAAAAAAATCTAAAAAAGCCAAGTGAAAAGGTAAAATATTAAAAAACAAGTAAATGAATAAAAAAGAATGTCTCAAAAGCACGAGAAAAATTATTTGGTGAGCTCTGAATTCTCTCTTGCTTTTGCTGAGCCTCAGGTCCATTTACTATGTCAGAATATTTTCCAATTCAGGTTTAATTATTTTTTTTAACTCTATTGTCAATTACTCAATTCCTATGAATAGCAAAATTCTTTCCACTACACTCATCAGTATGTATTCTGAAATAACCTTCAACAAAAATTCCGATCTTCACTCTAACAAAATTTTAAAAAAATTCCTGAAACATATAATTCTTAATATTCCCCTCTATTTTTTACTCGTGAAAGTATTATGTTTGTATACATAACGAGTTCTAAAATCGATATATCGAGTATGTGATAGCAGCTCGTGGCCGTTAGCTCGGTACGTGAATCAAAGAAGGGTAGCTCGTCTAGTAGGGAACCACTCGAATCCGATACAATTGAGGGGTTGAGTATAGCGCGTGTACACTTGTCGTACTCGACATACCAATATAGAAAACTGTCTCGCGCGGCAATCGACAACGTCCAATTAACGTAATTCCACGCGCGATACGCCCGATCGATCGATCGGTAAAACGCGTTCAAATGTGCTCTCTTCTTCCCTCTCACCCAGTCTTCGGTTTTACCAATATACTCCCACACCAACACACCAATACTTCCACATACAAACTAGTTTTCGAATTTTCTCTCTCACCTCCGCCTCTCCACAGATGACACGTCGCTGTTCATTTATTAAACCGATCACTCGTTCAGCAACATTTTATGCAGAGTATAATTCATCCAAAATATATATAAAGGAACGTGGAGCAAAATTAGACACCACTTTTCAGAAAAAAAATTGTTTTTTTTTTTTGTAAATGCTCGTTTACAGTCTCTACAAAAAAATGAGAATTGTTACCATTCTGCAATAGGGAATTATTATGATTATGTGATAAATATTATAAATGTTTTCCTCGTATAGTAGACTGTAAAAAATTGATTCCGCAGCGTGGTGTGAATTATTTGGTGTTAAAATTTTCAACACTGCCGGTGTGAAAGTTACAGGACGCATGATGTTAAATTTTGAATTGTGTGAATTAGAACGTTTACACCACTAATGGTGTAAATGTATAAGTGTTTTATTTAAAACTCTCGATTACTTCGACACTAAGTATTTAATTTGTATTTAAAAATAATCTCATTAATAATTATAATGGTATACTAGTGCTGCAGCCTATATATTATTTGATAATTTTTAACTATCGGTTATATTATCGGACAATATTTCAGGTAATAACACTAAATGGTGTGAAAGAAAACAACGTGTTACAAGCACACGGCTTGATATTTCACACCGTTAATTCGCACCGAGCAGACCGTGTAAAGTCATCGGGAACCATTTTCACACCAAAAAGTTTTTACAGTGTAATATTGAATAATTTTGAAAGTAATAATTACCATCTAGATAGTAATATTTCTTATATCTGAAAAATTTTTTTATTTTGCCATCTCAGATAGAATAATTACAACGTCGGATAAAAATTATTACAATTTCCGATAGGAAATTTACATAAAAGAATGAGAATTTTTCAAATGTAAAGATGGAAATAGTTACATCGTTAAGGTAGGAGGTATAACTCCTTTCCCCTATTTGTAGTAAAATTAAACTAAATTTCCAGTTGCCATAGAAAAAAAGTTTTTTCCCCGTCCAAGCAAAATGTAGCACTGCCTCAAAAAAAAGTAAAAAAAAATTTTTGACTTTTATTTAAAAAAATAACTGTAATAACAGCGTTTTTATCTAATCTAAGTGAAAAAAGAAATCTGCAACAATGTTAGTACACAGTAAAAAAAATAGTGTAATTGTGTCGAAAAAGGTTTGCGTTAAACTAACACAAAGTTTGTGTCCCTTTTTGTAACATAAAAAATGGTTTATACACTCTTTATTAACACATTTTGTGTGTTACTGTGGAATTCTTTGCGCCCTTTTGTGGCGATAATTCAACATAATCTTTGTGTTAAAAAGGGGTTACACAAAGTTTGTGTCGAAATTTTAACACAAATTTTGTGTCAACCGTTTTTAACACACAAACTGTGTTGATTTTACACAATATTTTTTACTGTGTAAATAAGGGTGCCGATAAACCAAAATTGTTGAAGAGAATTAACTCATATAAACTTTAAATATAGTAAAGAAGACATGTATTTTTTTTAGCCAACAATAGATTGAGTTCACTGAAAAAACTTTTAACAAAAATTTTGGGACACTCAAAACTGGACAACAATAATGATAAGAATCGTAAATGGACTCTAGAAATAATTTTGTAAAAAGTAAATTTTTCACCAAATTTTTGGGGTGGTTCTTTTTGCCCACCCTTCCCCGTTTTGTTCACCTTTTCGCTATATATGTATAATATTTTTTTTTTTTGTTAGTAATTATTAAAAAAAGCATTTAATAATAATTAATATATGCAGATGTGGATAGACATTTACTATACGTATGCCATGTGTACTTTTGTCATTTACTCTCTGTCCCAGCGGATGTGTTTCGCATAATAATACTCATTTACTTGCTAATTCTCTATCAGAGAATAATTTTCCTATTTGCATATATTTTTGATTACAACAATAATTATTTTAAAGTAACTTTAAAAAAAAAGCTATGGCGGGAAATATGTAATATTTGAATTCAAATTGAAAAAAAAATAAATATGAATAATTTTTGATAATTAAGAAGTTAATTTATTTAACGTGATATAGAACAGAGGATGGTTCGCATAGTTGATAGTAGGGTAAATGGGTGAAGAGGACTGAGAGTAAACGGCATGTGCAGTTTCGTACGCAGAATGCAAACGTTCACCCGACGCAATTAACGTCGTGGGGTTAATTAATGGGAACTCGCGTGCGCGCGAGAGAATAAATGGTGAATTTGAACAAGGATTTCAATGCTTTTGTCTCTGAGAATTAAATCTCGAGAAAAATTTAAAGGGAAAAAGGAGATAGAGAAGCAAGTGAGGTGGGGTGATAAAATAGGAATTCTGAATGACCAATAGATTGAGAAGAAAAAAAATGAGATAAGGATTTAGCTCGGTGTTGGGGATAAAATTGAAGAGGATAAGGCGCGAATAAGAAAACTAAGAGTGAACATAATAGATGTCGAGATAATCTTTTCTTTTGAAAATACAGTTGTTAGTTTGTAGTGTGTAGTGACGAATCTGGAGGTCAGTGCGATAAGAAAACCTCGGGTTCAGTTTGAATAGCTTCGAGACAATGAAACCGCAGGTGAAGTCTAGACATTGAGAAATTAATTCAAAGATAAAAATAAAATTAATATATATATATATATATATATATATATATATATATATATATATATATATATATATATATATATAAGGTTGATAATTATTATATTTATAAACATATACATTTTAAATTTAGGCCACCTCAAAATGTAAAAATTGATATTAAAATAGAAGATTTACAAATTTTAATGATGAAATCACTTTTTAAAAAATTAAAAAAATTAATAAATTTTTAAATCAAACCTTTGACTAAATTTTTAGATATACGATAAAAATGTATCGATACAATTTTGTATGAAATTTAATTTCTTCCTGTACATTTTCTTGTAATTTGGATGGAATGTCAAAAAAAAAAAAAGAGAGAGAGGAAAAAGATTCAAAAATTAATTTTTTGTCTCCAAGTAAATTTTAAATTGTAAATAAAATATTTTCCAATAATATATATGTATTTTATTAAACTAAGACATCTAGATGGATAAAAGTAACGACAGAAAAGTAATCTGGTTAAAGGCTCTTGAGTGAAGAAAGTTGATGATATTTCAATGTGACACCGGCTGCGAGCGACTCGAATAAAGAATAAACTTAAAAAAAAGTTAACTTGTTTTCCTCTCTATTATAAATCGTTCGCTTTATTGTACACCATATTTTATTTAAATATATATATATATATATATATATATATATATATATATATATATATATATATATATATATATATATATATATATATATGTATATATACAAGTTATTTTTATTTAATTCAAATATAAATAATAATATAAAATGGTCCTTTCAAGGATAAGTAATAAATCTTTAACAAGACGTATTAAAAGTTCGGCTTCTTGAAAGTTAACAAATAGGAAGCCGGGTTGTAGTACGCGAAGTAGGTTTATCTGTTAGAACCCACAAGATAAACTACACAGGCTACAGAGAATTCGATACGCGTCAGATGCAGGTGCTCGTGGGGGTGGAAGAACCAGAGAATACACATTAGATAGTGGTAACCGCGAACCCGGAACGGTTCTGTAATTACGAGCCGCGCTTGTACATTTGCTATTGCACATGCTAAAGTACAAGCCTATATAAGTATCCAACGTTTCTACGACATCCAGAATAAAAAGAAAAAATAAAAATAATCATGCGCAACACTAACTGCGTATAATATATTTTTTATTATCATTCTCTTAAATTCACTTGGAATTATACGGAATTCCGCTGCTAGAGTACGGGAAAACATTCCGAACATATTTCAAACTTTTTTATATTTATTATGTAGATAGGGGGTATGGTGGGCCGCTTGGGGCAAAATGGATCGGTTCGAAATTTTTTAAAGGGGAGTATCGTGGGCCACTTAAGAATGTTACTAAATAATCAAACCATTATTTTGTCAAGTTTGCTGTAAAAATATGTATTTTATAATTCGATAGGTCGCAAAAATGATAAATTTGATAAGGACGAGAAAATTTTTATGAAATTTTTATGAAGTACGAAAATTTATCACGTAGATATTTTTGCTATATTTTGTATTTAAAGTAAGCTGGGATAAAATGGCCGACCAGGGCAAAATGGACACAGAAAATTTTAAAGAATATAATCATCTAAATTTCTGATCTTAGTTTATCTTCAGAGTAAACAAAAAAATGTTGGGAAATCCAAAAGTGCACACCTCAATCACTCATGATAATTGTTAATATTTTATTTTTTTAGTGATACTTCGATTAATGTCATTGTTTTAAATATTTTTTTTTTACAACATTAATTATAATTTAGCTTTAAACTTATTTACTTTTCTTTTATATTTTATTTAATTTTTTTAAGTTTTTTCTTCCAGTTTAATTTTTATTATTCAAACTTTTTTTAAAAATTCCGCCTTTTTTTCATAGATGTCACTTTTTCATTTTTTAATGCTTACTATCACACAAGTGCTGCTGCCAGTAGTTGGTGGAAGAAAAAAAAAGAAAAAATAATAATAAAAATAACAAATGGCAGCTTAATTTTTCGTGCATTACCAGTTTCAAGTTCTTTATTAATTACAATTGAACAAAAAGGATTTAGATCGCGATTTTTAAAAGAGTTCTTGGGACAAAAAATACAAAGCTAATAAAAAAGAATCGGGTCAACTTATTGTATTTTTCGAAAGTTATCGTCGTTCCGAAGAGTCATACGTAGCAACTGACAGCACTGGTTTCTTGTATTAAAATAATTCATTTTAAATCGATAGAATAATGAATCAACTTAATACCGGGTCAGAATTGTTTCTAAATAAATTATCCTTGGACTAGTATACAATTTGATTCATTTTAATATAATCAAAAAAGTTTAGAGATGATTTAACGTGAGTGAATTAGTCGAAAAAATAATCTCGATGTTAAGGCACACTTTGCGCTTGAGGTGTGCAATAGAGTTAAAAAAAATTATTTTCTTACTATTAACGGAGGCGATTAATCTAAAATAATAATAATTTTCTGTGTACAAAAGCTCTATAGAAAATAAATCACAACTCGCTAGCATATTTAATCTTTCGTAAAAATTATTGATAAGCATTCATCTACCAATTACAGACCTATATCCCTAATATCGAATCTTGCTAAAATCCTTGAAAAACTTATCTTTACAAGATTGTATGATTTCTGTATTCAAAATAGTTTGATTGCAGACAAACAATTTGGATTTATGAAAAACAGAGGAACTAATGATACTATCTCTTATACTTCTGACTTTATATATAATAATATCGATAAAAATCGACCGGCAGTTATTGCATTTCTAGATCTTGCGAAAACTTTCGACACAGTAAATCATGAAATTTTGTTAGATAAGCTCTAGAGACGAGGTATTCGTGGACTGCCACATGATCTTTCAAAAAATTACTTATGTAATAGAAAACAATATGTCAGAATAAATAATTGTGTTACTGAAACTAAAACTGTTAAAATAGGGGTTTCCCAGGGCACCATACTTGGTCCATTGCTCTTTGTTTTATACATCAATGACATCTTTGATGTTTTACCAAATAATGCTATTGTTTCGTATGCAGATGATCCTGCAGTATTATGTACTAGTAATAATTGGAATGAAGTAAGAATATGCTTCAATAACTGGCTGGATAAGTTGGATTGCTGGCTCAGAATAAATAAATTATCCCTCAACGTTCATAAATCTAATTTTATTACTTTTGGTAGTTATGAGGACAGTCTTCCTGTAGAATTCTCACTTTCTATTAGAAATAAGCTATTGACAAAAGTAACTAACTGTAAATATTTAGGGCTACTTTTTGATAGCCACATGAGATGGAATTTTTATGTATTAGAATTAGCGAAAAAAAGTCAAATACTTTACATTCATCTTTTACAAACTAAGTCATTATCTAAATCCTTTTATTTTAAAAGTTATTTATCATGGTCTGTTTGAAAGTGTAATTAACTATGGCATCATAGCTTGGGGTAGTGCTTATAACAACTCTGTCAAAAGTGTAGCCTCCATCCAAACTAAATTGCTTAGTAAAATTAGTTCATGTAATATAAACACTGCTATTCCTCTAAATATAAAAGAGGCTTTCATTGTAAATGCTATATATTACTATTATAAAGAGTGTAAAAACCTATATTTACAAAAGGTTGTTAATACGAGATCAAAGTTGCTGGTCCTTCCCAAAATTAATAAATCAATAAGCTATAAAAATGCATATTATGTAGCATTAAAAATTTATAACCAATTGCCAAATAGCATGAAAACTTTAATGTGTACTAAGAAGCAATTAAAAAAGAAGTGTAGTAATTGGATAAGAACTAATAATTATCATCCCTAATAAAAGTTATGATTAGTTTATTATAATGTTTTTGGCAACTTAAGTTGACTAACTGTACGTTGCACTGTATTATTAATATGTAAGAGAAACTGTAAATAATTTATGTATAATTGTTATATACTATGTACTGGTTCTAAGCACAGGTGTAATTGCACCTCTTTAGAATTTGTTTTTTTTTTTATACCAGTCATAAATAAATAAATAAAATAAAATAAATAAAAAATTTGTCAATTTTTTAAAACCGATACCAAATACCCATACGTTAACTTCTTTCGTTAAAATTTGCTTATTACCTAAGGAGCCATTTTGCCCCGTTTTACATAAGTATTATTTTTATTAATAAAAAATGACTTGCACTCGTCAAGAATCGCGATAAATAAAAATTCAAATCAAACAATTTTCTGTCATTCCACTTGATCATTTTGCCCCGCTTAAACATAACGAGAAAACCTCAATTTTTTAAATAGACTCATTCATTTTGGTACTTCCGCCCTACATTTTTACACGATAAAATTTATCGCAATCCTTTAAAATTGTAATTTATAAAACCAATAATTTTCTTTCACTAAAAAATTTCAAATAGTGGACTCTGTCACTTCCCTCTCCTCTCTAAATGAAGAAAACAAAATTTGTAACGAAAAATTTCCAAAATTACTGGCTTACACACAAGTCGGAGTTTCCGCCATGAATTATTAGTGAAAAGTTTTTAATTGGATTTTCATATTAATGAAGTAAATAAATTTTTTTGAAATTATGAAAAATTTAGTAGCACATGTGCATCTTATATTAATATCACTAGAGGAATATAATTAAAAGGAGAAAATAGTGTTGCTAGTCAGACTGTTAATGAAGGTTAAATAAAAGGATGTTTGTAAGCTCGAGGCTCAAAGGCTGATGGGTTGACGCTATTAGAAGAACCCGTAGCCCCGACTCTTCCTTAGCTCCCTCATCGTTCCTCTTTCCTCCTGGATCTTCAACACTAAACTATCCTCATCGTTTCCTTCTCGTCAGCATCATCCAGCCTACAGTAACTGGCGTATCGTCGTCACAACTCTCTTCTTCCTCTTTCCTTCTTACTCTCGCTACCAACGAGAGCTAGCTTTAATCCCCGCTGCCTGATTATAATCTCGTCAACGAGTTATGCCGTTCTTCCCTTTACCTCTCACCCACTTCACCAACCTCGCTTATCCTTGAAACACTCCGCGAACTCTCAACTTCGCTTGTAGTCCTCCACTCATCTACTCCACAACGACACTATGGTCATAACCTCCTCGTTTAATTTCATCCTTCACCAACTGAGACAAGTAATTACTTGAATATTATAATAATAACAACAATAACAATAATTATTATTATTAATTAAAAATTCTTAATACCAAAAATAATAATAATAATAATGATAATAATCAAGACCTGCATTGTAGATTGAAGAACAATAAGTTAAAAGATGATAGAGAAGAGAATAAATTTAGTAGGCGAGGTCAGAGGGGACGAAAAGACCGTCCATTCCAACTAACGAGACCTAAATCTCTTGGTCCGTTGGGTCAAAGGTAAAACTAAAAAAAAAAAAAGGTAAAAAGGTAAAAAAAAAATTTTTCTTTTCTTTGTTTTTCTTTGTCTCGCTACCACATCGACTGGAAGATCGAGCTCCTCTGTCTCAGATTTATAAAAGGCGAGCGGAAATTTTACTGTCTGAAAAATTGAGAGACATGAGATGAAAATTCTGATAACTTTATTTTTATTATTATTATTATTTATTTTATTATTATGATTTATTTGAAATAAAATGATTATTAAAACCATGAGGTTTCATTATTATTTTACATGAAGCCGAGTCAACAATGGACTAATTAACGAAGCGCAATTAAGGTTTTTTGATTCTGTAAACCGATGGTTAGTTATGAATTTATTGTAATAAAATATAAAGTATGGGTGGTTTTCATGAGTTAAAACATGGACTAATTATATTTGGATCAGATGTGTATGTTCCAGCGTAATTGAAGATTTTTATGTTGCATCGACGTCATGTAGAAATATAAAACTTGTTTTGTTTAATTTAGCTTTGTTGTATTTTGTTGGTTTTTAAAATGATGGAGAGCAGAGAGAAAATTTAGATGGAAACTAGTTGGTAGTCATTCAATCTGCGCACCTGCGAGTGGAATCGAACGTACAGGTATAGATAGATGAGGGAAAAGGGCTTACATTACTAGAGCCGGAGGCTTTTCCAAGCCTGCATCCTATCTCTCTTATCCTATACACTGAAAAAAATAATCGCTAGCTGCTAGCGATTTTTTTCTTTAGCAGCTAGCGATTTTTAATCGTTAGCTGCAAGCGATTATTTCGCTAGCGGCTAGCGATTTTTTCTTTAGCAGCTAGCGATTTTTAATCGTTAGCTGCAAGCGATTATTTCGCTAGCTGCTAGCGATTTTTTCTTTAGCAGCTAGCGATTAAAAATCGCTTGCTGGAAGCGATTATTTCGCTAGCTGGAAGCGATTTTTTTTTTAGCAGCTAGCGATTAAAAATCGCTTGCTGGAAGCGATTTATTCGCTAGCAGGTAGCGATTAAAAATCGCTTGCCGGAAGCGATTTTTTCTTTGGCAGGGAGCGATTAAAAATACTGTTTTTATCATTGAAATAAATTTATAAATATACATATTCATATATTTATATATATATATATATATATATATATATATATATATATATATATATATATATATACACATATATATATACACATATATGTATATAAATATATATAAATATAAATACATATTTATAAATATGTATAAATATATTTGAATATGTATATTTATATATTTATTTCAATGATAAAAACAGTATTTTTAATCGCTCCCTGCCAAAGAAAAAATCGCTTCCAGCTAGCGAAATAATCGCTTCCAGCAAGCGATTTTTAATCGCTTCCGGCTAGCGAAAAAATCGCTTCCAGCAAGCGATTTTTAATCGCTACCTGCTAACGAAAAAATCGCTTCCGGCTAGCGAAAAAATCACTTCCAGCAAACGATTTTTAATCGCTAGCTGCTAAAGAAAAAATCGCTAGCCGCTAGCGAAATAATCGCTTGCAGCTAACGATTAAAAATCGCTAGCTGCTAAAGAAAAAAATCGCTAGCAGCTAGCGATTATTTTTTTCAGTGTATATTCACCCGAGGCTTTAAGCTCATGCTTTTACCATCACTACTGTAATTTCATGGCTCATATATATATATATATATATATATATATCCGAGAAACTTGTCATATGATTCAAACTTTAAATAGTTTATTCTGTGACTAAAAAATATGAAATACTAATTAATTCATAGGTTAGAATCGAACAGAATAAGAAATGCGCGAGTCAAAAGAATGCGACTCAAAAGATAATATGAGAAGTTATATAATTTATCTGTGCCGTTGAAGAATTTCAGAGAGATAGTCGGACATTTTCGATGAGCCTGAGCCACGGCAGAAGCGGGAGAGAATTCAGAGCTCACCAAATAATTTTTCTCGTGCTTTTGAGACATTCTTTTTTATTTATTTACGTTCTTTTTTAATATTTTACCTTTTCACTTGGCTCTTTTAGATTTTTTTTTATGACCGAGTACGAAGAAAACGTCGGAAATGTATCAAACATATTTAAGTTAATTTTTATAAAATCGAAGCAAAGGATCTGAGATGAAGTTTTTGTGAAATGCTATTAAATTATAGGTAGTGATAATTGTAATGTAGATATTTTTAGTGATAGTAGCATTGATTGAGTAACTGGTGATAGATTTAACAGAAAAATAAAAACTAGAATCAGAAAATATGCAAGTTGCTTACAAATTATAGACAATGCATTTTATTTTGTTTTTATTAAAGTTTATATTGGTTTTATTTCCAATAGTTTGTATTAAATATTTAACTTTAATGTAAATTTGAGTTTAATAAGAAAAGTTACTACTGGCATAATAAAATTTATTTAGTAAACCATAAATAATTTGTCGTCAGTTATCTGTAGAACATATTGTCAACTTTCTATCTGATTTAAATCGTCCTCGCTTATGGAAATTAATAAAACTTGTAATTCGTTATTATACTAGACGTGACTGTTTGTAAGTAAAATTAAAGAATTTTTAAAACAACAGTATAATTAGTATTGTGCCGAACTATAAAAAATGTAAATTTAATTTATATTGAACGCTACAATATATGGTAGTTTAAAGTTCGGTGTACTACAACGACTAGATTTGTATCTAAATTATTTTGAACTTAGCCCTAATCTCTGTTGCCTATTTGTTATCTAGGGTACCCAGAACTCCTTCAAAATTTTCAAAAATTAATATCTCCCGGACTACCAATATTAAACTTTTTACATGTGTAACACGGAAGCATAATTAAAAATTCTTCTCAGAATGTTATGAAATATTCAACAAATAAAGACCGAAAAAAAAAAAAAATCACTATCAATAAAATGTTATGATTATATCAAGCGTCAGAAAATCAGTCTAAATTCCGCGTAATAATGAATATACCCGCTACTAAAATTACAATAATTTTCCTTTGGTGTACTTGGGTAGTTTCAAAGAGTATCCACACGGTCAGCACATTTTCTAAAATTACTAAACTATGCAATATATTACATCGAAAATAAACAATATTATTAAATTCCTTTTTAATATCACAATAAAGCACAAAGCCCCACTCAACAAGAATGCGGATAGAACAAAATGGCTCAAAGCTCTCGATGGACCGTGATGTAAATGAGCACGAATTGCCCCCAGGACTGTTTCTTTACTTTGATCTATTGACAAAGTTTCAAACATTGTTATTATCAATTATAATAACAAACATATAATTCTGATAGGAGCCAACGTTAAATTGCTTCCGTAACTTTAATTAACCCGTCGATAAATTATTGAAAACTTTCAATCATTAAGATTTAAAAGTTATTATTTATATATTTTTTTTTCTTTTCCCATTTTTCTGTCTCTGTCTTTTCGTTCTTCTGTCCCAGTCTTTCATCGTGTCTCGTTAATATTGACAAAAAGTTTTATTGGAAAGACATCTGTCGTCCGACATCGAGTTTTCTCTATGCTAGTATATCTCCTGTTTTATATATATGCATACACTTCTTCATATATATATGTATATGTACTCAGTTTTATTTTTTCTTCTTCTTCTTTCATTCTCTTTCTCTCTGTTACTCTCGTTTTATCCCAGACGATCGTTTCCGCTCTCTCAATCACGTCTGAATACTCGCTTCGCGTACTCACACAGAATATGCAACGACCGCGCGAGCTTCGCCCGAATAAATAAGTTCTCTAACGAAGTACACACCCCGCGGTACGTGGAGCTGCTTCAGGCTACACTCGTTATATATATCAATATATAATAATCATAACTCACGTACTTCTTATAACTTAAATATATTCAAATTATTTTGCTATATTTACTTATACCCATTTACCTTTTAAATTTACAATTTATGCGAAAGTTCTTTAAATATTTCGTTTTCAAGTCAAGTTACTGTAAGTATGCCGTGAAATTATTTCGAAAAAATATTTAATTACTTCTTTTTACATATATATGTTAAGAAGGTCGCAGATTTTGGAATAAAAAGTTTTTTTTTTTCAATTTCAAGTTGCAATCCGCAAGAAAATGGAGGGTAATTTCAGTTTCCATAGGGTGGCTAATTTCATGTTTTTAGCAAAAAAAATTTTTTTTTTAAGTGTTTGTTATAAATATTATTTTACTAAAAAAAAAAAAAAAATAATTTAAGGAAGTAGGCAAAATGGTGTACTCAAGGAAATACCAAATTTTCGAGGACTCAAATGCGATTTTTTTTTTTTTTTTTAATGATACTCAAAGTAAATAGAAAAAAATTTCAGTTACCGTTAAAAAAAAAATTTTCATTTTTGCGGGCAAAATGGGGTACCCCCTAAAAAAGATTAAAAAAAAAATTTCTCGATGTTAAATGAATTTGATTGAATTAAATTTTTTTGTAAATAATTTGCATGAAGAAAAATTATGTTTTACATGATGATTGGAAACTAAGGAAAAAAAAAACAAATTTTTGATACTTTTTATCATAAAACAAAAGTCATTAACATTTTTCGATTAACAATCGATTTTTGAAAAAGTTCAACAAAAAAATTGGAAATAATTCTCATTTACATTTAGAAAAGTGATTTTGGAATGTTCAAAAACATTTTAAAAATAAAATTTTTTTTTTGTATAAAATTTAGGGGGTAGTCCGTTTTGCCCACCTTATCCCTACTTTGAGGTCAAATGGGTCACTCTAGGAACTTTTTAAATTGTGTTTGTGTTTGGTGTTTTTTCTTTCAATAGCGACCCATTTTACATCAGATTAACTTTTTCTAGTTTCCAATGAATTCATACAACAAACACTTAGAAAAAAAATTTTTAAGTGGCCGCACTGCTAATGAAATTGCCCCCACTCCTTTCCACGGAAAATTGCTGAATAAAAAAAAAAATTGGTTTGAAAAATTGTGCTCCATATTGCCCGTCAAAATTTCGAGTTAAAAAAAAAATTATAAAGATTATTACCTTAAGATGAAGAAAGAAGAGGATCTCTTCATTTTCCCGTAGCGCACTAATTTTTGTCGAGTTTGGCTCACACGCCGCTCAAATTCGAACGGATAATACTGACGTAAATAGCAAAAGCTTGCGTTGTTTTAAAACCTTTTTAATTAATTAATAAATAAATATATCAATAAATTAATTTATTAATATTATTATATAATTAACATGTCGCTAGCACACGACAAAATACTTGATATGTCAAATTCACACACGAGTTGATCAAGCTTTCACCAATCATACGTTCTTATCACTCAAATTATTCCTTAAAATATTTATATTCATAATTGGCTATAATCATATATATATAAATATATATATTGATTAGTGGTAACAATTTTATTATTTATAATAAATTTTAATAATTAAATATACATATTTGGTTATTTAATACTCGTAATTGCGCAGGTAGCGCGGGTTTTATTAACATAGTCTCTGACATGCTGAAAATACTGTCAGTTTAAAACGACACTTAGACTCCAAATCATATCTTTCTGTCCAAAAATCATTCACTGACACTTTGATAAAGTTTAAATTATTGGAGTTTATAATTGCATATATTTTTTTTTTAAATTAATAAAACGTCTAATGAATAAAAACAGTCCACTTAACCCGAAAAAAAAAAAATTATTTATCCGATTAGTTGATTGATAAATCCTTTGGCGCAAAAAAATATTTGAATAATTATTTCACTGTCGAAAAATGGTGGTGGTAAAAAAAATTCGGGGGTGGGAGGTATAATATTAAGTATTATGAATAATGATGTGTGATAAAATAAAAAAAAAGGTGTATATTAATAATAAATTCACAGCGCGTAACCGTCGAGACAAAGCACTGATGACGGGGTTGGGCGTTAGATCCGTCAGCAGGTAGGGGCCACGCGATCGACGCCGCCTGAAGCGCGCACGATGCGTCAAGGCCGTGGCATGCACCGTTTGTAACGCGCGGACGAATGAACGAGGCTGAATAGAAGCCAGATATAACGAAAGATAGAGGAGCGAGACGAGAACGCGTTTAACCGCGCACGCGTTTACCGGCTCGGCTCCTCGTCGTGGTGTTCGACGACGACTGGAAGAGGAAATACCATCAGGGTTGCTTAAAACCACCAGCTAACGTTGTTGATAAGAGGGCGCTCGGAGCTGTTGCTGATGTTGCTGACAACCGAGCACCAGCTACAGAACCAGCGCTCTTGCCATCGGTACTTTCATGGCAACCTGTTAATCACTTTCCTTCTTTCCCTTCCATCCTATTCGTCTGTTTATTCACGTGCTGTCTTCCTTGGTCAGTAAAAATTTTCATTTATATTATATACTAATCATCATAGTCATCATCGTGATGATTCATTTAAATACATTCAATTAGACTCAAATATATATAAATGTACCAACAAACAAAGAGATATCCAATATATATATAATTGTAACACACCAAGAGCGAGAGTTGCGAGTTGCGCGTATCGACCCACTCACTATGATGCTGTATGTATATACATATATATAAATATATACCCTACACACCAACACACGAGTAGAGAAAACCCATTGGGATCGCACGCAGCCTCTCGTGCCACATCTATAACTCTTAAACTTGCCCTCCAGTAACTACATACATCCGCCTTCATCTATATGCTACATTTTTGCATATATTTTTCCAATGGTAGTTTTTTTTTTGAACTTCAATTACGCAAGCTGATAAATAAGGTGAGATTCAAATGTATATGTGTCAAATAATAATAGATAATGATAATTAATATGAATATATATAAAGAAAAACGCGTGAGGTAGGTATAAAATAACTGGGAATTGAAGTATAAATGCGGTGTCATTAGGGAGGATTGAATAAATTTAAGACAACATTTATTAATGAGCTCGTTAATCAGATATATAATTGAAGATGTAAAGTAAAAGTATAAATCAGGTGGATATGCGGAAGGAGAAAGAGAAGGAAGAGGGGAGTGATTATAGCATTGAAAAATGGGACACGGGGAGAATAAATAGCGAGTGCATCAGAAATGAGATTCGCAGAGAGGATTTCGAAGACGAATTATGGGATAACGATCGACTATCGAGGTCGCTGATGCTAGTGGTGCTGAAGCTGAAGGTAATCCTGATGCGAGAGCGCGACGGTTTTAGACTAGGGGATTTCGTACTCGTGGTCGCGACTGCGCTCACTGTCGGACATTAAGCTTCGAATGGAAAATATCTGAGTAGAGGATCGAAAGAGTGACGAGGATGGAACTAACAAACGCTAACTCCCCATCAAGGATGCTTTACCATTTGGGATTTACCCACGCGCATTGTTCGCAACGTTCACTAAAACGCACACCGGAATCACCCGTCCACCCCCTAACGATCTCCCTCTTTGCTTTTCTATAGCCAATATATATATATATGGAGAGAGAGAAAGAGAGATATGTGTAGGTCCTAGGTATAGAAATCATGATTATATCAAACATGTAATTCCGTCATGTCCACAAAAGCAAATAATCATGCGAATAAGCTACAAAATTCTCGGGTTTGATCCGCCCTCATTACATTTTACAGAGATTCACTCGGCAACATACCATCAGTGAACTCAAATTAAGTGTAAGCTCAAATTAAATTTGTTCAATCGCGGATTCCCACATGCACAAAGTTAACCTGCGCTTTTAATTATACATTAATTAGTAATATTATTAATATTATTATTATCATTGCAATTATAATTAATCAGCTCTAATTAATTTTTTTTTTTTTTTCATTTTTCATTGCATATTTGCTTTTCAGTATGCTGTTTAGTTATGATTATAGAGCTTTAAAACGTGTCAAAGTGATTTATATGAAATGATGAGGCTGAAAAATACTCGTGCTTTTGGACGAGGGTGTGTTGAAGGGTGTAGTGGATAGAGGGCCAGTGTGTGGGGATGGTAAGCGAAAGCCGAAGTGATATTGACACAAGCTTTGGTTTAATTTCTCCATCGGCAAACAGTGTTTCCATCCTACCATCTCACCCCTTTTACTTCTCATCCGGTACTTCCGCTGCTTTTCTATCAACTCTTTCCACCCCGAGCCCCTCAAAATCCCTCAAAATCCCTCTCTCTCTCTCCCTCCATATTCCACTAGTTTCCCTCATCCTCGTCCTCTTTTCCTCTCATTCGTCCAATATAAAACTACGTTAAGCCAAAATATGCTTTTCCCTCCCTCATTCCCTCCTCTTTCACCCTTTTCATCATTTGTACAATCATTCTTCCCTTTATTAGGTATAAATTTATTCACCACCCATATTTACGCATTTACGACGTTATAATTCTCATTTGTACTCTTCCTCTCTCTCTCTCTCTCTCTCTCTCTCTCTCTCTCTCTCTCTCTCTCTCTCTCTCTCTCTCTCTCTATATATATATATATATATATATATATATATATATATATATATATATATATATATATATATATATATATATATATATATATATATATAGAGAAAATGATGGGCAAAACGGACCTTCCTAAAAATTTGTAAAAAAGTTTTTTTTTTATCCAAACTTCTTATTAACTGTCAATTACGACTTTTATCATCATTTTTGTATAATTTTGAGTGCCTCAAAACTTTTTTTTCAGGAATTTTTCAGTTGACTCAATGTATTCACAGAAAGAAATTCACGGTAACTATTACAATAATTTACAAAAATGGTTCCCATATCGGAAGGTAACAGGTTTTTTTGAAGTATAGATTATAAGAATAGGACCCAGCATACAAATCATGGTAAGCATTCCTATTTAAATGCGTTTCTTTCCTGTACACGGAGAGAAATTTATGGTAACCGTTCCTAGTACGTTTATGAAATATCATCCCATACCGTTATGGTAATGATTATTTGGAATTATGGGATATAGGCCCATATTTTCTGGGAAAAGTTCCCATCATTATGGTAACAGTGTCCATATCGCATGTGAAAGACTTATGGTAAACTTTCCCATTATACTATGGTAAACGTTACCATATATTATAGTAATCGTTACCATAAAATTGAAGTAATCGTTACCATAATATTATGGTAACCGTTACCATAACATTATGGTAATGGTTACTTTATATATGGTAACTATTACCATAATGTTATGGTAACGGTTACCATAATGTTATGGTAACGGTTACCATAATATTATAGTAATAATAACTATAATATATATGGGTGCCGTTTCTATAATCCCCATTTCAAAAAAACCGGTTACCATGCATTATGGGAACCATTTCCATAATATATTTTAATTGTTACCATAAATTTCCCTCTGTGTACGATATCGGAATAGTTCTTATAAAATTATGGTAATAATTCTTATGTCATTATAGTAATAGTTCCTATGGTAATACGACTATGGTAATCGTTACCATATTCTACGGCAAACATTGCCATAAATTTTGGTACTGATTCCTATAATTTATGGTAATGTTTACCGTAATACTGGAGCGATCACCATAATATTATGAGAATAATTCACATATATTATGGAAGCGGTTATTATGATGTCTAGTGTTTATTCCCATACGCTCTTAGGAACCGTTCCAATGTGGATATATATTGAACTTATTTCTGTAACTATGGCTACTCTTTCTATGAGTATGTTAATCATTACCATACATAGGAACTTTTACCATAATTACAGAAATTGTTCCCACAGTTGTGTTAAGTTTTTCCAGAAATTATGGGCGTATATCCCAGAATTCCAAGTTATTATTACCATAATCTTATGGGGTGATATTTCATAAACGTACTAGGAACGGTTCCCGAGTCAAAGAACAAATTCTAATTTAGTACTCAAAATCCTTAATGAGAACTATGAGATCTAAATGCGAATAATTTATCGATTTTAATTTATAACTAAGACCTCAAAATCCTCAACGAATGAAAAGTTATTTTCGGACTTTAAAAAAAATTTAGATAGAAAAAGGGAGAGGAGAGAATACGTCGAATGAGACTTTCGAGGTTCAAATTCGGATACAATTATTCCTGTATGTTTTGAGTATTTTGAGGCTCTAATCTAGATTATGTTACTTTAGTTTAGTCCTCAAAGTGGTAAAATTGGCCGTAACTACTACTTTGAGGACTAACCTAGGATAACTTTCTATATAGTTGTCAATCTTCAAATTCTAAATTGATCCTCAAAAACCTCATTGAGAACTTTGAGACTTAAACCCGAATTTGTTTTTTGACTCGGGTTACCTCAATTTTTGTTCCGTGCTATTGGCTACAAAAAATACACACAGTGTTGTTCTCACTGTATTAAAATTTTAAATGAGTTATTTATCTTCAATCATTATGTTCGGCATCTTTATTTATCAACAGTAAGTATTCCAAATCTTTTTCAGTGAATTTCATTGAAATCTGGCTCTTGCGTTTTTTCTCATGGTGGATTTTTCAAAGAATTTTGTCATCACCGATCACAATTAGTTGAATAAGTTCCAAAAATACCATTGGCTCCAAAATATATGTATATATAATTTAATAATTACATTCATATCCGTAATTTTTTTTTAAAAACGTGGATACAAAATTAGTCTTTAAAGATTTTAATTTTCCGTCTTTCTTGTTTGAAAATTCACAAACCGGATGCGCCCACTTCGCTAGAATTATATATGCAGGATATAATAAGCTGGCGGTCCTCGAGATATCGGGGAATTATGGGCGTCCTAATGGCCTGTGGTGTTTGATTTACGGGAGGAAATTATCTTTCTCTCTCTCTTTCTCTCTCTATATCTCAGCCTAGCTATGGATGTTTGCTCTCTCTGTCAGTGGAATTATGGTGTGCAAAAGCAAGATAGAGATATTGAGTAGATGGTGAACGAGGTCGTTGCAAGCACAAGGTGGAAAGCGTGCATCAACGAACAAGAGCTAAAAGAGACTATGTATTATTGAACAAGTGTGTGTGTGCGTGTATGTGTGTGTGGGTGTGTGTATAAAGAGTAAGGGAAAGCA
Source organism: Microplitis mediator (assembly GCF_029852145.1). Classification (NCBI taxonomy): domain Eukaryota; kingdom Metazoa; phylum Arthropoda; class Insecta; order Hymenoptera; family Braconidae; genus Microplitis; species Microplitis mediator. Next base: position 9,940,592 of record NC_079976.1, on the reverse strand, counting down.
CACATCCAATATTCGTTTCCACCTTCACAAAACAATTACTTGTTAAAGTCTATGTTTCACGTTTAAATTACGTGTGCGTTGAATAAAATGAAAAAAGGTATCAAGCTCGGAACGTAAAAAAAAGAAAATAATAAATAAATAAAAAAAATAAACTAAATATAAAGCTTGACTATACAATGTCAGTAAAATGTCCGCGTGACGCTATAAAATTTAACGATTCCTCACACTATTTTTGCTTCCTTTTTTCCTCGATCTATTCCCCTTGGATTTATTACAGCATACCAGCTTCAAAAACGTATTATACTCGACGGATTTTTAGTGAAGAAAAAGAATAATAATAAGAAATATATATATATATAACCAAAGCTATTTTATTTTAGCAGCCGTTGGTGGCATTTTTTATAATCCATCGTATCGCGGATCCCTTGACACCTTTATATATATATATAGATCTTAGGAAATAGTATTCAATAGCTGTAATGTGCACAATATATAAATGTACATTGTGCTTATGTTTATTTATGCCAAGCTCAAGAGTAGTGTCAGGATATGAGAATAATATGAAAGGGAGGTTGGTGTTGATTCCCGTAGGGAAAACAAGCTAAAATTTATCCATCGCGAGGCGACGAACTCGAGAAACCAAACGCCTAAGGGGCTAAAGATGGACTTTGAATGATAATGACGAGCGAATACTTTTAAATATGAACAAGAACAAGTTGAAGAAGCCGGACTGCTTCAGGCAAAATATAAGAATATACAAGTTGTGAACGTGCGCGGCTTCTGCCACTAAATTTAGAACCCACTTACACCAACTTTGTTCTCTCAACTATAAACTTTACCGTTATAACCAACGCAAATACTTGTTTTTCATTCACTTTGCCTTTTTTTCCTGCTACTCTTGTCATTATTCAACAATTGTCTTGTCTGGCTGTGTTAATATTAAATGGACATGGCTTGTTTGCTTCATATTGACAACAAACTAAATATGAAATCAGCAGTTTGTATTATTTTTCTGGCTTCCGTATATTTGTCAAACGTATATTAATATCGTTATATATAGACTGACGTTGCGCACAAATAATATATATATTTATGTATATAGGAATCGAGAGAGGGTAAAGTGATATGGAAGCACTCGTACGTTAACGTGTTATTCCAACGTTTCGTCGTGCGGAAAACTCGCCCGAGTATACATGCACACACATATATATGTACATATGAATATATACGAATGTATGGATGTATAGAGATATACTTTATATGTGTGAGATGTCCAGAATATTTTAGTATTCCCCATAAACCTGGACTAGTGTATCGCAATATACCCATCGGAAATTACAATCTAACTCTCGAACGTTGCTCCAAACAAACAAAAGTCGTGCACCAATGACTTTAGCATACACGCTACATATATTTCCATACCAACTATGTCGATCGACAATTACTATTATTATTATTTTCGGTAAAAACAACCCGTTAATTTTTATCTGAATTCCGAAGATCGTCAAACTTTTATAATTTAATAACCTGAGGTAAAATTCGTGAGATGAAGCTCGGTATAAAATATTGTATAAATTCGCAGGATAAAAAACACGCAGACTCAATACCGTGGTATATAAATCTGTCAGCGGAATATATATTTCTGTTTGTCATTATTATCTACAACTGGGTTAATTCTTCCCTCAGGTTGCGAGAGATCCAGATTCCTTCTATTCCCTTTACATTTGTCGTTTACCCTTAATCCTGGTCTTTCCTCCCAAAGGCAATTCACAACAGCTAGCTATATTGTTCAATTTTAATTGCGATGTCATTGTACACCAAAGTTACTTTTTACATCGTACGTATATAAAACTGGTCCCATTCCGGCTTTTTAAACGCTAATAACGACATAACGGGGCTCGTCCTAAGAAGATTTTTTGTATAGCTGATGCTTGTGTGCTATTGCGACTCCTGTCACCGTTCTGGGACAATCGAAAATAAAATAGTAGTAGTAGTAGTAGTAGTAGTACTAGTAGAAGTGGTAGTAGTAGGAGTAGCAGTAGATGTAGTTGAAATATATATGGATATATAGGTTTGTTCGTTGAACAACGAGAAGGTGGAGCATACTCTTCGACTTGAATTCTATGGAAAATAAGAAGAATGCGCCCAGACAGCATTTCGGGAATACTTGCGCGCTCAAGCCCATTTCGCTTCTGCAACTCCTGCTACTCCTACTACTACTAATACTAGTACTAGTACTATTACTATGAACAACAACAACCCGGTGCTTTCATTGGATACCTCAGGTACTGGTACAAGGGAATATAATTGCCCGTTCCGGATTTTACGGCAATGACGATGATGCGCTTGAAATATCTACTTCCTCTTGTCTTTTTTTTCTTCATTTCTCCTTCCGCTTTCTTCTTCTTCTTTTTCGTTTTTGCATTATTTTTCAGACTCTCTCTTCCTCTTTTCCATCTTGTTCTATACCAAAAAATTCCAGAATGCAACAATTCACTCGTTCAGTTCTTTCTCGATCAGAAAACCAAAAACTTTTTTTTCAGAATTTCATTGTGCTGGGAATAGTCCACAGACACACGATCACAGTAGTCGTAGGAGTTGAATTTTTTTCAAAGACTTTTCCGTAATCTTGTTAATCTGTATATATATATCTATCGTTAAGATAAATATCCCATGTAAAAAAAGTTAGTTACATAAAAGTTCATGACAGTGAACTTCCAAATTTGAGACTGAACTTTAAGTTGATTGTTTTTGGAATTTTAAAAAAATTCAAGACTAGAAAAATTTTCTCCAGGCCTCGTTCTTGAAAAGTTCTTATAAAAAATAAAAAAACGTTCCTAAAAAGTACTCAGTTCAAAATTCGAAAGTTCCAAAAATGATCAACTAAAAATTCAGAATCGTCTCAAATTTGGAAGTCCATGGTTATGAACATTTTTAGAACGAGTTTTTTTTTCACGCGAGATATATATCTATATATTTATGATAAATGAGTTTAATTAAATTTTTTTTAGTCTCATTGTTCTTCTCTTTTTCATTTTATGGATATAGATTATTAATTAATGCTTTATATGACAGATTAAATTTTCGATAAAGAAATAAAATGATTAACTTTTTATCTATAATTCAACTCGCTCACGAAATGTGGTAGCTGTCGATTAAATGGCTTATTCGCGTACATGCCGATATATCTCGAGACTGCTCTGAAAGATACGTGACTAGAATACTTTGCTAGGTGACTCCATTGATTCCACTGACACTCAACCGACAATAAGACTAGCCATTGAATTACTGGCTTTGATACAGCCAGTATTCACTTGAAAAATTATTTTAAACCTGGATATTATTATTATTGTTTTTTTATTTTATTCTTTTATTTATTTTATTATTTTACCTCTTCTGGGTTTTCTTTCGTTGAAATGAATGGGAAAGTCTCGTCGAATTTTATGTCTCGTAAAAGAGCAGGAAAAAAATGTGTCTTGGCTTGAAAAATGGCATTTGAGATTCGCACCGAAATTTACGTTTAGCTTGAGAACGTGCATAAGAAAATGGATAAAACAACCGAGAAAAGCTCAAGACACGGTAGTGTCGTTGCACCATGAATGATACATGAACGCTTTCTTCAGCTCTCGGACCTAAAGAAAACTACAGCACTAAACTTAACATCTCTATATAATACTAAGTTGTCGGTGTTTTAACATTGAACGTTGCACAAGACTAACTTTGCTTCTATTATTTTTTTTTTTTTTGTATTATTGAAACTTTAAATCTTGTCGCTGGTGAATTATTATATTCTATATGTAAGATTATTTTTTTTCAAATTATAGAAGTGAATCGCACATGTGATTAGAAATTTGAAATTTCGTTAATTTTGAGATGCAATACTGAAAAATTTGCTTCCATTGTTGACTTTTAAAGAATATTTAAAAACGACTATAATCTGTTAAGGGGGACCACTAATGTGAAATTTTGAAAAAGTCAATTTTTTTTGTTTAGCATATTCCGATAGTTTATACCTTCAAAAATATCATACTAAAATGTAAAGTGCATATCTCGAAGAGTTTTCTTGAGTTACAGCCATCTGAAGAGCAGCCGCTTATCGGTTCTCGAAAATACATTTTTCAAAATTGCTGCAGTTATAACTCGAAGACAAATCATCCGATCGATTTGATATTCGAATTGCAGCTTCTTTTATATGTGTCTCTACATATCACGAACCTCCAGTTTTCCGATCGAATCAATAATGTAATTTTGGCAGGCCAAAAGTCATCAAATTTTCGCGCAAAATTTGAAATTTTTTTCAAAAACTCCGTCATTTTGTTAAATTTCAATTTTTTCTTAGCCCGAGGGTCATGGTACGGAAAATACCTTCTAGTTTAATAAACATTTTGGTTTTTTCTATTTCATGTACTGTGAAGGTCACGATCACTGCAGTGGAGAACTTTTTTTTTTATCCATGGGAGATTGTGAATAATTCGCGGAATTTTGAATTTTTTGGCCCAAAAATTTTATCATGTATTTATTGTACATCCACAAATTTATCCTTGAAACATTAAAACATCCTATGCAGTAGTTTTAAAGTCCACTTTAAATATTAAATTTGTCAATTTTCGCAACAAGGTTTTTCCTGCAGCCCTTAAAATTCTCTATAAAATTGTTCCTTGATTTTTATATATAAACTTGAAATTTAAGGCTATCATTCATTTTATATAAATTTTTCTAAAGCGTAAATTTTCAACTGTTACTCAAAAAATATTTGACAGACATTCAAAAGTTTTTAATTTATAAATTTTTTTCTAAGGCTTATTGTGTTAGGCAGTAAATAATTGTTGACAATTTTTTCCAAAAATTAAAATTTCTGCAACTGAAAATTGATCTGACAAACGAAAAACGATCTATTTTGTCTATCGTCATATGCCTTATTAATAATATTAATATTTGTTTGTATCACATTTGTGTTTTACAAAACTTTAGTTTGTTTGTAAATGCTTCATATTATGCTTCAAACATTTTAACCGACAAATTCCCCATTTCAAATTATAATTAACATTATTCGAATTTTTGCATAAAAAAAAACATAAAAAACCTAATGGAAAGTAATAGTCTAATAGTATATATAGCAACATTGTACTTGGAGCAGATAAAAATCATCTAGTTTACTTACCCAACGAATATCTCGTATGAAAATACTTTTACTAGCCTCGAGCAAGCCCGTGGTATACGTCATAAAGCACTGAATTATTTTCCACGGCTCTCGGCCAGAAATTTACGAGACGAACTTTTGCACACTGAATATATACTTGTGTATGATGTTCACTCACATACACCAAATACTCTACACACTACATATATATATACATATAGATGGTCGTATAGCAAGCAACTGAGTTAGACTCTCAGGTGGTTTTCAGCAGCGTCTCTTGACGTTACCAAAGTGCATGACTTTTTCCACCCTCTATTTAGGACACGCACTCTAACTTTCTCATTTCTTAACGCTGCATTGCATATAAAAGAGCAAAATTTATATAAATTATTATGAATACAAAATTTTAACCGTTAATTCATTTTATCTTTTATCTCTCAAATGATGATACCGGTGCCATTTTGATCCCAGGCCGTTTTCTATAGAGTTTTGAAATTTTCCCACTGAAAATAGACTAGCCACGCAGTCTACCATAAATTAAGACCAACTTATTTCTTCAAAAAATTCATCACTCATCTTTTAGAATAAAGATTTTTCTTAGAAAACTCACTTACGGGACGAAAACTATTCAAACATAGACCCTGTTTTTTTTTTTAATATTGAATAGAAAACAAAAATGGTGCGTACTCTGGTAAAAACAAAATATTTTCACGTTTTTTTTTTATTTTCCAATAGAAATCTAAAAAATCCAATATGAACAAGGTTGAGTTTTTTTTGTAGAGATAAGAAATATTTTCCAGAATTTAGTCAAGGATAAATTTCGGTCACTTTTTCACGCTGAGGTCAAAACATCAACATAAGTCACATACGTCATTTTACAGACATGTGTCATTTAAGGGTTTGAATTTTATAAATTTTAACACGATCAATCATCATAATGATTTTAAAAAAATACATACGACAATTTATAAAACTTGTATAAAATTTTAATCTCTAGGATATTAAAAATTTTTGTTTACGTGACAGTATCTCGGTTATTAAACTTTAATCATCGAGCCGGCTTATGTAAATTACTAATTATGTAGCCGCGTTCTGTTTCCACTATTTTGTTATTATTACAATAAAGAGGCACGAGGGAAAGCAATTTTAATTGGAATGTAAATTGCATTGAGTTATTTTTTGACCTACCATTTTACGAAAACCTAGATCATGAATTTTCCCGGTAATTCAAGAACCAGTGACTTCTCATCAATTTATAATTGAAATAAAAAATAAACATTTTTTTTCTTATTTTGGGAATCCAAGTGGTTAGGAAGATCGGAATACGAATAGAAGCCGAAAGTTAGAGTAGATCGATGGTAGATAGAGCGCATTTGGAATGGAGTTTGCACTTTGTGGGACTCTCCAAGAGATTTACAGTCTACTCGTGAACGGACGTATCTACTTGAAGAGGTTAGGCAATGTTACGCCACCATTCCAACCTAGCTCCTATTCCCTTTCTATACTGCACTCACTCCTTACAACTACTACTGCAACTACTGCAAGCACCACTCTGAACATTCCGCTAGAACTCATGTTCAACAATCCAGCCATAATCGTCAAGGCATCAAGATAATAATAGATTCCAATTCCTTACAACAGTTACAAATATTATTTTTTTTTTACCATTACTCAAATAACTTTTAATCATCATTTTTATATTTACCTGCGTATAAATATATAAATCCATAAGTAAACTTTACATGTCAATTATAAATTTTAAAGAGCAAGGGGCGTGTCTCGAACGAGTGCACTCATATCGTGTATTCGTTAGTTTTAGGGTGGATTCTGGATGAAAGAAAACGAGCAAGTTAAGGGAGTGAAGTAGAAAGAGGATGAGGAGGAGGAGAAAGAGAAGACGAAAGTAAAAAATGTATTTGCCGTCCTAGTTTGCTCTGGTTGGCATCGCACGGCGAAAGCTCTTCAGTAAATCCAGCTTAAAGCGGCTGTACAAACGTTGACCTATATTACAATCACTACGAAAGCTCGTGGGCTCAAAATCTACAGCTAGAATTCTACCTATATTAAGCTAACTCTCTACTTTCCCGTTCGAGTTCAATGTGTGTATGTGAAATTACATTCAAATACAATCACAACAAAAACATTTCTATTTTTACCATTATTCAGATATAAAATCATTCGACGTAATTTATTGCCCCAGTATCCAAACGTATCGAGTAATGAAATAAAAAAGTTAATTGGCTGATCATCAGAAAAAGCAACATCAGTTTTAAAAACAAAGTGGAATTATTCAATAGGTTGAACAAGTTTTTCCTTGCAACACTTTAAATCAAGAAAATAGTCATGAGTTTTTGTCTAAGAATCGGGTCAGACGATCGACAAACCAACGGTTTAACGGATTCCGTCGGTGAATTCAAGAACCACCAAGACGGGTTAATGTTTCTAGCTATGAACCTTTTCCTTTTCCTTATATTTTTTATTTCTTTTTAGTTCTTTATCTTTTAGCCTCCTTTTTCACCACGTTATTTTTTTTTCTTTTTTATTATTTTCTTACAACATTTCTTTTTCTTTCAATGTTCCTTCTTCCTTTTTCACAAGCTTCGGTCTCTTTTCACAGGGCGCGCACTTAGTTTCGCCGCGCTTTCGCTACCGAGTTCTTAGACCCGTAAATCCTTTAAGTGTCTCCGCCTCGCTCTCAGACCGGTACACTCGCTTCTTCAACCGAATACTCTTGCCTCGAATGTATATATATATTTGGTAAGAAAGAAAACTAACCCCCTTTCTCTTCAACCCTCTAAATTCACCCTGTAGAGAGAAACTACGATTTTTCTCAGTCTTAGTCTTCCTGCTCATCTATATTTTCTATTCCCCTATACTTAGGAGATTAAACCGATAGTCATCTGGATGATGGAACAATGGCTATTTTAAACAATAAACATCGCATATGATGTAACATATTTTTTTCGAGAAAAACAACAGAAAAATAAAAACAATTACAACTAAAACTATAAATAAAGAGAACAATAAAATGTTTTTATTATTTATTTGTTGTTATATTTATGGCGTTAGATTTCTGGAATAGTGCCAAGTGGATTTATAAGCGTTTACCAACATAGTGCCAAGTATTTTGGTATTCGATAACATCATGGAAAGTGTTGGTTTTACAGTAAAATGATAAAAGCACGATAAACCATGGCGCTATTGTACTACCTCGAGGTGATTCAAATATCACTTGAACACTTTGGTACTCGGTACATCATTCAGCAACGCGTATTGTCACCAGCTCACCACACAAAGCATCTTTACTCTTTTCACACTTAAACTTCTCTATTCTTATATCATTTTTGTGTATTTTTTTATACAGGCACAAGTCTGTCCACTGCATGGTATTATTTGAAAAGCTTTTTACAGCAGAAAATCTTTTAAATCTGGAGTTTAAGCTGTCTATAAATTTTAAGCTTATTAATGCTCTTTATTCAAAATTATGAGAAATTGGCTACAAGTTCACTGTTAAAAAAAACTCGGTATAAGTCTACGCTATCCCGGTGTTAAAAAAAAGTAGTTGTATTTTTGTATCACGAGTCGAATTATAGGTCAAATCCAAAAAAATTTTATTATTTAAAATATGGGAAAATATTTAATCCCCTCGGAGTGAAATTCACTCCGAAGGGAAATTTATTTTAATATTGAAACTCTGAATCGGAGTAAATGCGGATTTGAATAAAATTCAGACCATTCCGAAATCTCTCCGCTGAAAAAACAAACTCTCTATTTACTGCGTATACGGAGTGATTTTTTTTGAACTCCGGAACTCTGAGTGAAGGAGTGAATTTGAATTTAAATAAAATCCGTAATCACTTCGAATTCACTCCCAATTTTTTACAGAGTGCAAACTAAATCAGTGTAATAGAACCAATTATTATATTGTTCCTAAAGATTTAATTTGTCAAGTAATTAAAAATTTATGCAATTTTTTCAGTTCATTAAAAGTGGTATTTCGTGTATATAATATTGTTTTTTCTGTTTTGTAGTTCTTAAAACATTTATACTCATATCCTCATACTCCAATTGGAGTTAATTTATTTTGCATGTATACCGTTTTAACACCGATCGGATAAGTAGCACTACTACACTGGTATGAGTTCATTTTAACACCGTTTTTTTTAGTGTACAAAAAAATTGTAAGACCAGTCTAGCATGTAGCTGTCATATTTTCTACATCCGACAACTTAGTTAACTCTCAAGGTCGTTTTATTTAACAAGAGACAGGCTATAATCCGTTGGCAGATACAGATGGATATGTCTGTATGTATATATATATATAAAACTTAGAGACCCTCGTAGAGTTAGTGACAGATATGTCCATTCTGAATACTGTGACCCGAAAGCGCGATTATATCATGTTCATATATAGGTAAGAATAAGAAGAGAATACCCACGAAAAGTAAACAAGTAAAATACTTCAGACGTGTAAAAACATCCGCGACATAAATAAAATGTTGGGAGACTTCTTATAAGTCACTACAAGTAATCAAAAATTAAGTAAAAAATGTTTTTAAAATAAAACTTACCATCGTTGACATCGAGGATTCGTGAATTATAGGATGGGGGTCGAGGACTTTTAGCTGGTTCTACTATTTCTATTGTTGATGCTCGTCCTATTATATCCATTGTCATTAAATGTTGCTCTATAATAAATAGTCTTTTCATAAATTTCAGGCTTCTGAAATCAAATAAAGATAAAAATCTTTTCGATTATCGTAATAAAAAAATCTTTAAATCTTATGAGTGATGAGTAATTAAAAGAGTTATTTGCTAGCACGTATCAGTTGAATAGGTTTTCATTTGACGTATCGAGCTGACAGCCATAAAATGTAACGACTTGGTTTGTGTTATTTCACCGTCTCCGTTTCTCTGGATCATGATCATGACACTAGTACCAAGGAACACTGTCAGTTTATGGGTTTTCTACAGTGCACTCTCTGTTTTATACTTTACTGTATAGGTTTTTTCTCATTTCACGACAAAACTACCACACTTGTTATTATTACATTATAGGTATAAATAAAAGCGGTAAAAAGATCGATTTGATTTTTAATGTCAGCATAAAATATGTAAGGGTGTAATGTAATATCCACGTCAAGGTTATAATTTATAACTTTAACACACGTCATATAAGAGTTATTGTTCTGTATATTTATTTTAAAAATAACATGTCCCATCCGGTAACCAGCTAAGTCAAGATGGTGCGAAGGACATTATTGGCAGACATTATAGAAACCCCGTCCAATACACCATCAGGATTAGAGCAAGTTAAGTTCTTGAAGCAGCTCTTCCAAAACTTGATACCTTAACCCAGCCAATCAAACTTTCAGTTCCGGTAATCTCAACACCAAATACCCCGTTTTCACGTTACAGGTCATACTCTGGATCAACAGACAGAGACAGTTTGATAGAGAGATGTATAGTAGCAGCAGTAGTATTAGTATTAGTATTAGCAGTAGTTGTAGTTATATAGGAAAGGCAATGAGCTGCTCAAGTCAGTACGTTTCTCAGCAGGCTAATCCTTAACGCGTTCAAACACCAACAAAACTTGTGAACGTTTGAATAAACTTTAGCTTCTGGACATTATCTACAGATAGTAAGCATATAATCCTTACCCGCAGTAAATAATATTTTTATCTATAAGTACCGTTAATTTATTTTAAAGCCTTAAATTAAAATTAGTCGTTTGTGTAAAGAAGGAACGGAGGTATGGTTTTGGTGTGTCGCGTTGTCTTGTACGCTTAATAAAATCGTCTGAGACCTAATTGGCGGTTTGCCAGCTACCAAGGTCGAAGTGTGTGTGTGTGTATGAGAGTATGTGTGTGTGGTCATACACAATGGCTGAGACGACGGACACGAGGGTTTTTGGTAAAAGATGCATCAAGCATCGCCGAGAGTATATAATGTGGGAACGTATATAAGCATAGATGAAGCTCCGAGTTACACGTTTTGTCGAGAGCGTTAGCGACCCAACCACCGCCCATGTGCCCATCCACTACCGACGAAGCTCTTTGCCTCGTGGCGCATCCGCATTCAGTAACATGCATATGCAAATTTATTCGTGCGGCACATCAGTACCCAGTCCTAGCTGGTGGTCGTGACTACATACAACCAGGGAGATATAGAATAAATATACATACAACCGTAAGACCATGTGGGTGTGAACGGGTGTCTGTATGTGTGTGTTCCTTCAGAGAAGCTTGTATGGGTGTGTGTTTTAGTCGCTAGCAGAGAGGGTCATAAATTAAATGATGTAAATGCTCTGTCCACCCGCCGTCTGAACCGAGACAACCCTCCGATCTCCACGCCCTCCCTTTCTATATATTTGACTAACTCTCCAACCCCGCGTGCTCTGAGTATCTTCCATCGTTACTCTTTTTCCTTTCCATTCCTTTCCTTTCCACTTCTCCCTCTTCACCTCTCTTCACTTGTTTCTATTTCCCACCGCAAACGACCAGTCCACCTGACTAATTATAATTATCTACGAAAGCGTGTGCAAGCTTTCACCACGATAGTCATAATAATAATTATAATTATTTGATGTAATATTGGTACATGTTCAGTAATTTTGCATCAACATCTCTTCTTTTGTTAGCAGATAATCACAATACTGTTAATTATTTGTTATGTAGTGCTCACTGGGATCATAATACCAATTGTTAATGCATTAATAATAAGACCAGTAACTTTAGACAGGCTATTGTTGTTGTATTTGTATGGATGTAAATAAAATATGAAAAAATCGATGCGAACCGAGGAGTAGTGTGTATATATTTTTTATCAAGCATAAACCACGGATAATAGTAATAAATATCTCGTTCGGATTTAACAGTGTCCGAGTTCCATCCGTCGACAAAGGGGGAGAGAAAGAGTTGGGAGTAGCGCATGTATTCGATGGGGTCATGGAAATTCCGGACACGATCCCGACCCTAGTTCTGGACATCTCTCTTTCGTTATCGCGCGCTTTTGCTCGATATTCACTGGGGGTTGGGGCTGCTAGCTCAGTAAATGTATGGGTGTGGATGAGGGCGTGTGTGTGTGAGTGTGGGAGTGGAAAAACCGAGTTTGGGATCTGCTATACTCTTGGTTTATACTATATACTATATATATTGTATACTAGCCAACGTAGTATAGCGGACGCATAGAACCAATGAAAATGTATCGACCATAAATTACGTCCGTCGAACACGCGGCAACGCTAACGGCAAACTCCCAGCCATCCGACCGTCCATCCGAGGATAAAATCAACTTGACCCCGTTTTCTCGTCAAGTACATCAAGTGTATCATGCTGGGTAGATGTCCAGATGAGCTAAACGTTACTAAATTTACTTTTACCATTTTCAAGTTTATAATATTGGTAATAAAAAAACTTTCAAGTAATACACATACGGAGAGAAGAGAATGGTAATAATTAACATTCTACATGGTAACCAGTCCCATTTTTCAAGGAATGGGAATCGATACTGAGTAGGATGAAAATGATTACCATTTTTGTGGTAATATCCAACATGTTATATAGTAACCATGCAGTTCCATGACAACTGATCCCCGACAAGTAATCACACGATAATTGATCCCACAGACAACTGATCCCATTGACAACTTCATAAAATAATTAATTACTATGACATGAGTGATAAAAATTCACTGTTGTAAATATGAAAAGTTATATCATGTAAATTAGTTGTTGATAAAAATCAATTGACGATCAATTGTTGATAGGATCAGATGTCAGTGGGATCAATTTGTAGGGATCACTTGTCGTGGTATAAAATTGTTGGGATCAGTCGACGGTACACCTAACCATGCTACTGGTAAATATTACTTTGTACTCTTTTAAAATGAGTCAGTAAAAACTTCTGCAAATCAGTGAATATTCACTGCGAATCAATCCCAAGTATATTTGATTTAATTAGTGATATACTTGGGACTATTTGTTCAGTGAATATTCACTGATTCGAGTACTGTTCACTAAGTCATTTTGAAAGAGTATCATACACTGTATAAAATTTTTGATGTGAAACTGTTCTCCGAGGGTTTTACATGGTCTGTTGGGTATGAATTGACGGTGTAAAATTTTCTTAGCGTGAAATATCAGCGTTGTTCTCTTAAGACGGTATGAATGTTTTTTTCACACCGGTGTTATTACCTCAAATATTGCCCTATAATATAATCTGTAGTTAAAAATTTTCAAATAATATATAGACTGCAGCACTACTATATGATTGTTATTATTGATGAAGACAACTTTTGAAAAAATTAAATTTCTAGTGTCGAAGTAATCGAGAGTTTTAAATGAAGAACTTATACATTTACACCATTGGTGGTGTGAACGTTCTAATTCACACGGTCCAAAATTTAACACCGTGCGTCGTGTAACTTTCACACCAGCAGTGTTAAAAATTTTAACGCTAAATCATTCGCACCACACCGCGGACTCAAAATTTTTTAGTGTAGGAACCTAAGCCATGCGAAAATAGTACTGAACCACATGCCGTATACGCGTCAGAACAGTTTAAATATTAAGCGTTGCTATAATATATATGGCCAATAAAAATGTTATGATTCAACCATGAGTGTAACAAATAATATAAAATTGCGATTTATAAAAAAAAAGTTATTGAATAAATTAATAAATGTAATTGTTTTTCACAATATATAACTTTATTTTTAGGCACTTATCAATAATTTTACCTATAATTAATAATATTTTATTAACAAAACTTTTCTAAATCAAAATCTGTCAATTTTTGTACTTATAAATTTCTTAAATTAGTTAAATATTTATTTATTATTAATTAAATAACCTAATTGCACACCTCAAGCGCGAAAGCGCTAGGGGTGCTTTATTGACGGTTCTTCCTCGTTGACAATTTCTCTCATACAAAAACATTTCTACACCCTTTTCATAGCACAAAAAATTATTAAATTGTGTACTCGCATGCAGATAATTTATTAAGGAATAATTTAAACCCAATGTTGAGTCGATTTGTTAATTCATTGATTTTAAATTAATTATTTTAATCCAAGAAACTAGTGGTCAATTGTTACGTATGAATCTTCGTAAGCACGATAACTCTCGATAGACACCATTAATCGGCCTAACTTTTTTTTTATTGTCTTTGTATTTTTTATCATAAGAACCCTTATGAAAATTACTGTATGAACTCTTTTAGTTTGATTATAATTAATTAACGACGTAAAAGTGATTATTCGTAAAAAATTTAGCTGCTATTTTTACTGTTGTTATTATTTTTTTCATTGTTTCTCTCTATCAACTACTGGTGGCAGCACTAGCGTATTAATATGTTTGAAAAAAAAGTGACATCTAAGACAAAAGGCGGAATATTTAAAAAAAATGTTATTAAAAAAATATTAAACTGAAAATAAGAAATAAAAAATCGAATTGATAATTTGTAAGTTGAATAAAAGTTCATAATAAAAAAAAATACATTAATATTGTATCATAAAAGTAATGATTAAAAATAAAATGAGTGATTGAGGTGTGCACTTTTGGATTTTCCAACATTTTTTCGATTATAAATCGTCATTTTAATGATAACTGTATTACCTTGAGTTGAACGCAGCTTCATTGAAATTGTAATAATTCCAATGGAGCATAGGGATATGATCCCCATGCTAGCATAGCGAACCGTTCGCAATTGGGCGAATTACTGTGTCAAATAAATAATGCTGCTAAAGAATCTGCGTTATCATGTTATGTGGTAATGATTACTATGTTGCACACTCTCTTAAATTTGAAATAGTGAAAATAGTAACTATTCACTGCTTACTCACTCACTACAACACTCACTAAAATAGTGATAAGTACGTCACTAATTCAAATAGTGGTATACTTTGCACTGACATTAACATAACGTTTTGGTGAAATACGTTTTTTTTGTGCAATACACGTTAATCAGACAATTATTGTAATTTTAACAATATAATATGTCAATACTTAAAGTACACGATGGTTATACTTATCGTGCCGAATGGTTGATCAATATATTAATAATCACTACTATAATACTAGCTATTATTATATCACATGATAAATATTACAACCACTTGATGACACATTTGATAATATATAAATAGTAAAAGTAATTATGTTGCGGTAGTAATCACACAATTAATATGGTAACAACCAGTTCCTATCTCGTTTTTCAGTGCATTAAACAGTTTATTTGTCCAATTAATTACTTATGTTACATTTTATTATTTTATGTTAATATTTCATATGGACATAAGTATATAAATCACTCATCAATAAAAAATATACCCCAGTTGTCAATTTAGGCAGTTCATTGATTAAAAATGATAGCCCTTTTATCAACTGACAATTAGAGGTTAGAGTACTTAATTTAACCCAATTTATAAAAAGTAAATTAACGATTGAATGGATTTATTTCAACAAGTTAATTTAAAAACAATAATATTATGTGGAATTAAATACTTAAAATGTCTCTAATTATAAAATACGATTAATGCTGATTAAAAATGTTTTAATCGTTTGAAATACTCATGAATCGTCAATCGATGATTAAAGAGTATTAAAAACGATTGAGATTTTTAATCGTTTTTAATTCTCATGCGGGACCAGAAGTTATAATATTATTTTACGATCAAAAACAATTAATGATGGTTAGAAATTTTTAATCATCATGAATCGTTTTTAATCGTAAAATAGTAAATAATCTTTTGATGATTAGAGATAATTAAATGTGAAAAACCATGAGGATTATGAGTATTAAAGATGATTAAAGTTGAATTTTCAATCGTTGTTAATCCACAAATCATATTTTCTAATCAGGGGTTGCTGAGTAACTTTTAAAATCCACGATTGTAACTGTAAAGCACTTATTTTACTGATAAAGGATACTTGAATGAAATTATTACTCTTGCTCTTTGTAAGAAATTCGAAAAGTATCTAAACAATAAGACAGAAATTTTAATAATAGTTCTACCATATTTTTACCATTTTGCACTGAAATAAAATAAAATAGACGTCATTTTTTATCTTCACTAGGCTAAAAAATTTCTGATTATTGTAATATAGAAAAAAATATAATATATATTTAATCGGAAAACAATCGACCTTCTACTTACTTCAACTGTTTTTTAACTAGTAATTTACCGTTAGTTACTAATTGTACTCTAGTTATTAACAGAAATTTTTCAGTCGAGTAATTGCCCATTATCTGTTTCTTCACTGGTTTTTTTTACCGTTTAAGAACGGTTTGGATGAAGTATTATAATTGTTTAATAACGATTTAAAAACAGTTTAAAAAAGTTCAATTTCAAGGGAATAATCGTTATAAAATCATTCGATTTCGGTTCTGCGTTGATCCGAAAACCGTTTATTTTTCGCACATTACAACCTGAATAAACCGTTTTTTCACGGTTAAAAAACTGTGAGTAAGTAGTAAGAGTATTCAAACCGTTAAAAAACCATTTTTTACTTCTATGAGGAAAGATTGTAATTTTTACTGTTGATTATATGAGTGATTAATTTTATTGCCTAGAGTGATTATTATTCGGAAATGATAATAGCTGTCATAATAAGACCGTTTTCAATAGCATAACGGCGGAAAATTCAAAAATGAGTATGCTGTATAGTAACCATTAAAAATATCGACGGTAATTATTACTATAAAATTTTCAGCATCTAGTTAACTATTAACTATATCCTATAAGTAATAGTTTATTTATTTTCTTTAGTTATTTATTTAAAAAAAAAAAAAAAAGTTTGTCTACAAATAATGTTTTCGTTTTCTTTAAATTTCCCAGGAGTCACTCGTCGGACAAAGCGAGAGTGGCAAGAGATAAGTTGAAAAGAAAATGTAAAATCTTCAGTAGAATAGTATAGTTGGTATCCAATAGAGCAAGTATAGGTGAGGTAGAATAAAATAAAAAAAGAAAAAGTATAAGTTCATTCCAATGTAGAAAAGAATTGCTTGGAGACAGCAGCCACGAATAAGACAACTGAGAAACGTGATAGTTGAGCATCGAAAAGTTTATAAACTCCAATATTGATAGTAACTTGGTTTTGTATTTCTAAAGTGTAGGTTTAATTAATGGATGCAGAGGTAAATAAATTTGAAATAATAAAGTTTTGGATGAAAAATGAAGTAAAGTGTCTTGACGGTATGATTTTCCAAAGGGAAAACAACTGAGGGAAGACTACGCGGGAAATCGATTCGAGATATTGCTCGAGCGACGTATTCGCCAGGGAAATTCCGAGTCGATTCGCTGACGTAAGCGGAACCTACGTTTTTTTTTATTTTTTTTATTTCTTTATCTTTCTTTTTCTGGCGGATGTGCAGATTGACGGACAGTCAGTGGCCCATGACGGAGAGCTCTCGTTGTTCGTTGGTCGGTGACTCGCAACGAGATTCGTGCTTACCTTGCAAATCGTTACAAGTCTCTCGTCTCTCGTCTCTCGTCTCTTGGGCCATAAAAAACATCAAAATTATTTACCGTCTAACAATGTACAGTAATTTTATTCAGACAATAATAATAATAATAATAATTAAGAAAATTTAAACAATTTTCATTTATTTAATGATAAAGAGTTTAAAGATAAAACGTCTGAATTGATTAAAAACTAAGTAAGAAAAAAGTTTTTGTTGGTATGAGGGACCCGGTATCCGGTAAAAAAAAGTGTTGAATAAGTAGTGGCCATTTGAATGGCCCTGAGAAAGAAGAGCAAGGACTGCCGGTTGATACGACGACATAGTCCTTGGTCGCTCGACGGATAAAACACCGAGGTTGGCGCAATTAAATATGCAAAGTACCTTCTACCCCCCATTCCCGTCTCGTAGCTACTGCGGAACAAAATGCAAGAGTGGAGTCGAGAGCAGGCAACATCTGCGAGGAAATCCTTTAGTTTCCGAGGCTCAACTCTTACTCAACCTGATGGTGGTACTTTAAATCTTGCTTTGGAAACTATGGTTAGGTGTATATCTCTAATCAAACGGTCGTTAATCATGCAAACTACCATTATTCTTTCCGCAGATATTTAATCCATTACGTCTCTCCCATGGATCATTAAATATAAATGCGTGCTTTTAATTATCCTGCCAACCAGTTTTTTGTTTTTCCAACAAAAACTACGAGCTGATTTTATTTTTTTTAAATAGAGGACACATTTAGTCGGTGAAAATTTAAAGTTGCTGAGACGATTAAACACTGAATGGGAGGATCCTCGAATGATTGGCTACAAGGGATAGTCTGTCGGAAACTCTAGTTTAGTGACTAGCCGGACGTTGATTTTGTTGATTTAGACTTTAAAACAAACTGCGTTTTATTGACCGCTTAAAATACATCTAGTTTAAAACAAGACCAAGAGTAAGAATGAGGAGAAAGAGTAGAAGAAGAAGAAGAAGAAGAAGAAGACAATAGATTTTAAGTAGGAGATAATTAACAAAGTAAAAAATATATTTTAATTTGTAACACCTGTCGTCGTAATATATAATTTTAGATTTTGTATGTTGGTGATTACTCAACTGGACGGAATTTAAATTCAGTAAATCACACTCACCTGTCTTCAGTGCACTATATCCGTCTTGTGCTTTTGAAATTTCTCGTTAGCGTCTAGACTCTAGACACTATTGGTACGACTTAGTCGTTAGATATTTAACAGTTTTCAAATAAAAGGCTTATTCAGAGTCACAGTCAGCCTGTGCAAACCTATTTTATGTAGACACAACACTCTCGCATTAGCCTACAAATCCCTTTTGATGCTTTTTTTTTTTTAATCAACCGAATATTCAAAAAACATAATAAAATGGGATGTAGTGGGTGATATATATATGTATACATATGCGTATATATTTAATATACGGTGCTGGTGGAGAGGTAAAGGCGTCGCTTCGGGAGAGTATTTGCCGGCAAGTTGATCCCCCTGGAGGTGGGTATATTGTGTAGTATGTTATATCTATCTAGCGGCGTGGATTGTTGTGGTGAGAGGGAACTGAGAAGCCGCGAATTGTACCGAGTGAACGAAAGACCGACGTAAACTCCATCTCTCTCTGTCTCTCTCTCTTTACTCTCCTTCCGCCAAATTGTTTTGCCTCGAGCCAGGCACCGTGGTTTGAATATTGAAATACTCGCTTTTTCTTTGCTGTGTTGCGGATGATGGTGCTGCTAGTGCGAGTGCTAGTAATAGTGCTGGTGGTGGTCTCTATACCATATTTCGCTCTATACTGGGGTAAAGTTACAACATCTGCATGAGAAATCCATTGCGATAATCTAGTTAAATACAAATTTGTCTGATGCATATCGTGCAGATACATAAAATCAAGTACCCAGAGAGACTAGATTATACTCTTGGGACGCACTAAAACTTTTGTACAAGAGAAAATTTGCTTTACTTTTTTTTGTTTCAACAAATTTGTTGGCAATGTTGAGGCCATTTAAATTTAAACCATAAGAAAATAACCATTATTAATATAGAAGAGAGAGGGGCATAATGATACACCACTTTTTAGCGAAAAAAAATTTATTTTGTACATATCTAGTCTCTAAAAAAAACACGGGGTAAGTTTGTCATCCCAAATAGTACGGCCTTCAAGAAATTTTGACCAAAAAAAAATTCGTGTTAATTTTAATTTTATTGAAGATCGGCAGAAAGCTCATGGAATAAAATTAACTTTAAAAAAAAAATTTTTTTCGGTCAAAACTCTTAAATGATCACACTGACGAGGATAACCTATTTACCCCTTACTTTCTAGATACCAAACAAAACCATTTACAAAAAAAATTTTCATGTTAAAAAATGGTGTCCTATTTTACCCACTTTTGTCTACATATTTTTTTACTTTCTCATCTACAAAACATTATTATTATTATTTAAAAATAAAAAAATAACTTTTCGATTCACACATATTATTATTACAGTGATGGTAATCTCAGTAGCGTTAAATTTATTCATAGCATCCGCTAATCTTATTATGGAATTTTATACCTCACAAGCACTACGCTGGGAATAATATATATATATATATATATATATATATATATATATATATATATTTTACGTTTAATTAAATTACTATTTTAACTCTTTATTTTTAAAAATTTATTAATTAACTATTTACTCAACTTGAAAACTACTTTTATTTATTATCGTACTGTCAAAAATAATAAAATACTCACGAAACTGGTGTGAGTGTGATGTCGCATCGAAATTGCAGACAGGATGCCTGGAACAGAAAATGGATTTGTCAAGCAATAAGTCTGGATTATTACAATCGTATATATATATATATATATATATATATATATATATATATATATATATATATATATTTATAAATTTTAATACAAATACAAACATAAATGTATGAACCAATAGGTTAAAAGTATAGGTTTGATAATAAATAAAGATGAAAAAAATAAAAAAAAAACAGGACAATAAAAATAAATAAATAAATAAAATTTTTATCGTTTTTTTAAACGATAAATATTGCGTTGACGAATATAATACAAAAGAAAAAGGGCCAAGAGTAGTTGCAGTAGCAACTACAACGAGAAATGAACGAACAAATCGAATGGTCTATGCCGTAAAAATTCAGGATTTTCGAAATGTCATAGTACGCCTCCGGGTATTCGTGTTTTCGTCGTATCTCTATGATGGTACTACGCAACAGCTCGTGTATTGAAACTGTTCATAGAAAAGAGAAATAGGAAAAGGAGAAAGAGGATGAGAAGTAGAAGTAGAAAGAGGAAGAGGAACAAAGTGCGTTACCAATTTTGCTACAAAGCGCTTCAAGCAATTCAAGTGACGGTGGTAGCACACTGCGCGTCGCTTCACCCGTTTCTCGATTGCTATTCCTCCCTCACTTCTCCCATCCTTTCTCTCATCCAATTCATATAGACGACGTCGTATTTATATTATACCCTAGCTTGTCGAAATTTCACAGTGAATAGCAATTCAGCAAAACTGGACAATCCATACGAATCCAGAAACATAATTATAAAAAATTCTTATGCTTCTTTTTCATGCCTGGGAAAATATAATTTAGGTGTACGTTGATCTACAGTAGATCTACGAAGATCTGATTTTTCAAAAAAATTAGATCTACATTACTTCTAAAAGATGTACGGAGGTCAAGATAGATCTCATAGTTGCCAGGAGTTTTTTTTGTTCAGAGATCTCCGATGACCTTTGTATCCTTAATGAAAAAAACCTCCATTAAGATTATTGTGAAATCATCGAAGATTCGAGATCATTGAAGATCTTTAAAGATCATAGGTGTCAAATTTGGATGATTTGTCGGACTTATCAGGATCTTCAGAGATCTATTTTAAATTTTAGATGTAAATAAATCTAAATTATTTCTTCCCGGATGGCCGAATTAGTTTTCTAAACCTTCAGTTAATTTTTTCTAATTACTTAGTTGTCTTTTCCATTGGGACCGTTGTTTCTTTACTCGTCGATTTGTTTAACGAATAGAATACCCCAGAGGAGTAGTTGGATTGGTAGGAGGTATCACCGTCTGAAATGGACGTTAAACCGCTAGCAAGAAAGTTAGATCGGTGGGAGAAGCGTACAAGTAAATAACAAGCAGCAAGAGACATGGCCAGACTACTACTCAGAGGTGTGCGGGATCAGTAGTGGTGAACGAGTGAGAAGGGGCCAAGGGGTTGTAATTAAAACCGGTCGGTATTTACTCGGGGGTAATGAAGGGGCAAACACACAGTTTGTCTCCGTTAGTTGTATCCACTGTCTGACCCGACCTACCTACTTTATCCACCACCACCTCCAGCCCACTATCATCCACCATCGCCTAGGGTGTGTATGTACAGTAAATAGCTGGCTCTCACGGATACACCAGAGACCTGCACCAGCTTCGGATTCTGCTTATATTTATACTTATACACCTGCTTCTGGTTAACTACCACCGTCTGACTATCAACTAACATTTCAAACTCATACACACACTCGCCATCTTGTTTTATACCTTTCGCTGACTCCGTTCAAATAATAGTATAGTTATTATAGATTGTTATTATTTCTTCGATATCGTTTTTTTAAGTAAATTGTGATTATTATTATTATTATTATTATTGTTATTGTTATTATATTGAACAAACAATAATAATAAGAGTGTACTGGGTGGTATCAAGTAGCATCGGGTTCCTCTTAAGACCAGACAGTTATCTTGGGAAAATATAAAATCTTGATTGAACTTGGACTGTCTTAGCTTAAACTTGTTGGGCTTTGAGAGTCTGTTCATTGCTCAATATAACTGGTGAGTAGAAAATTTTCAAGAGCCAACACCGAGTTTCATATACGTTTTCTTTACTTTAACGTACCGCATCTCTGTCTCCATCTTAATTTCTTTCTTTTTTTCTTTTTTATATTTTTTTATTCCAAGTCCGAGGAAAAACTACCGAGAGCTAAGTCAAGGGGTACTCGGTGACTAGGGATTTATCGTTAAAAGTTTTCCGTCTTGAGTAGAGAAAATGTTCGAGTGCCGCGAGCTCTGTGACCTTTTCGAGCGTATTTCGTTTGCGTAAATCTCATTTCTAATCTTCAGGCTGTCTCTTATTTTTTATGCTGCTTCTACTCTTCGGCTCCTGCTTAAATTTGCTCACGAATATTAACTTAAATTTTTTCTTTTATTAATTTTATCTGTAAACTTAAATTATTAAAAAATATTTTTTTTTTTTTTTTTTTTCAATAAACTATTTATGGTTTTTATTCAACTTCGTCTTTGGACACTTTTTAGTAAAGACATTTTCTAGATGTCTATCCAGCTGCCACTTGAACCAACAAAAAAATAAAAGAATATATATATATATTTTTCTCAAGTGGTACATTCAAAAGAACGTTATGTTGTCTTTTAAGTACGATAAGAATATTGTTGGATAAAGAATCAGTAATAGTTTCAAGACCAAAAAAAAAAAAAAAAATGAGATGAAAAAAAAAAATTGACCACTCAAGACAATACACCGTCTGGCTTTATCACACTTTTTCTGCTTCATTTTTCTTGTTACTTTTTTCGCTTAAGACATTTGTAACGTTTTTTTTTTTTTTCTGCGTTTAATCAACGTAAAGTCTAGTGTAACATCTCAAGCATTTTGTCTAAATATCGTTATTACAAAAATTATTTATACACTATCAAAAAAACCGGTGGTAAAATAGACATTACAACATCGGCATGGTGGTGTTAAAATGAACTCACACCGATGTTGCGGTGCTACTTAGTGGTGTTATCTAATCGGTGTTAAAACGGTTTACATGCGGATTTAATTAACTCCGATTGAAGTTAAAGGTGTGAATATAAATGTCTGAAGAACTGCAAAACAGAAAAAACAATAATAATAATCATATATCTTAATAGTATCGGTTATCAAATTAAATATTTACGAATATTACAATTATTATTTATACACGGTAAGAAATATTTTGCGGATGTCACTATGTCAGTATGGGCGTGAACGCCATACTGCATGGTATCGAAGATTTTTATAGGTTGTAAAATTGTATGCATATCAGATGATTCAACCAGTGCGGAAATAGTAACATTGGTGATAGTTGTCGCAGAAACCGCAATGTTAGTATGGCCGTCAGGCCCTGCGTTGCCGTATCCACAATGCTTCTGGCAGATAAACCTAGTCTAACGACATCTATATAGTTTTGGTGGTAATACGATAGTATACATTAATTGACACGCCAGAAATTATAGCGAGAAAAACTAGTAGCATTTGTGCCCTCGGCATTATACTCTCTTAAAATGAACCAGTGAAATTTCACTGATTCTCCAGTGAAATCCACTGATTCACAAGTGAAATCCACTGGTTTAACCAGTGAATCGAGCGATCACTGGTTCAACCACAGAAATTTACTGATTCAACCAGTGGACTAAGATGATCGCTTGGCTCACTGGTTGAACCAGTGAAATTTACTGGTTAAACCAGTGAACTTCACTGGTTGAATCAGTGGAATTTCACTGGTTCATTTTAAGAGAGTAGTACGGGTCTCAGGGCCATGCTGTTTCGCCGTGCCTGCTATGCATACGTGTGAGCAATACAATAGCTCCAGTGGCTCCAATGCTATATAGAATAGTAAATAACGCCATACTTCTGGGACTCGTAACAATACTGTCTTGGAATATTTCACATACTATTTTAGTATCTGTCTTGAGACCATACCAGCATGGTGTTGATCGCCATGCATTTCTTACCGTGTATTATCTGATGTTATTTATAAGGTAATAACTGATTTAAAGATGATAAATTAATCATTGATAATTTTATTTTGATTTTCTTGCACAGAAGAAAAGGGTTTCATAGCGCAAAAAATTTTTGATTGTGAAATGAAAATAAAAATTTTTTGTTTTCAATTCATAATACAAAAAATTTTTCGTGCCAAGAAAACCGTTTTTTCTGTGTGCTGACTTAGTTTGCAAAGTGACTTCAATTATAAAAATCTGTTTTACATATTTCACACAATAACATCAGCATGTAATTGTGGACAAGTATTCTCTGGACTTCTATCGAATCATTAGTTTTTGAAATAATGAAAATTTGTCTTTTGTATTTGAAATACAATTCGATTTCTGGTATTTCAGAAATAAAACTATTATTATAACACCGTTTTCAGGGTTACTCTTTTAAAATGAATCAGTGAAAAGTATTTCAAATCAGTGAATATTCACTGATTGGAGTACTTTTCACTGATTCGTTTTAAGATAGTAAATTTAACATCGATAACCTTAACACACCGAGATGCGTGGACTTCGACCATTTTTTTTTTACAGCGTAAAAAAATAAAATAAAATAAATATTATAACGATAATAGTTTTAAATGCAATTGAATAAATTTGATATGTCTCGGATTATAGAGAATAGTAAGCGAAAACGACAGAGAACAATTGGACGTAAGCCATCGTCTTGAGTGACAGCGCAGATGTGGCAAAAATATTCACAATTACGTGTCCGTCGTTCGTTCGTTCGTTCGCTTGCTCACTCACTCTCTCGACGGCTCGTGAATAATAGACGCTTTCCTTTACTTCTTACAATTCGTATAAACCGTGACAACCCCCTTCTTCATCTAATAATTCTTACGTATGATGTCCCGTAGAAATAGAAACTGAGGAAGAAGTTGAAGCAGAATCAGAAGCAGAAGCAGAACCAGAAACAAAAGCAGAAATAGATACAGATATGGTACCAGTACCAATAGCGATAGCAATAAAATCTCGTGACGTTCCGGGAAATTCGAAGCGGCCTATAGAGAAAATTGGCACAAGGTTTCATCTTGGACGCCATTTTGTCGCTTGCATCGTGTCATTTTTCAATTTTAGCACACCAACACGCAAGTAATTTTTCGATTTTATACGCGTGGATAGTGACTGAGTAATGCGGAAGAACTAAAACAAATATATATCTGACAAGTTTTGTTAAAACAATCAATCATTTTAGATTATTTATTTTTATTTTTTAAATTAATTTAATTTAAACTTGAAATTTTTGTCAATTTGTTTAATTTTTATCGATACACGATTGATAATAAAAAATAAAATAAAAATAACGTGAGGGGTGAGTATTGAATGACGGGACACAAATGAACGTTTCTCTGACGCCCGAGTCGAATTATCGATTGTCCAGGGTGTTTGCAACACGCAACGTTTGCCACATCGGACAGTCCAATTAGTCTAGCCTCATACGCGTTTTTTTTTTTTTTTTTTTTTTTTTTTTCATACAGATAATCGGTGACAGTATTTTTTTAATAAATATCATTACGCTTTTTTTTTACTACAATTTAAAAAACGCAGCTTATACTTTAAGCTGACTGAGAGAAAACAAATTTTTTGTTGGAAAATTTGCTATAAAAAAAATTTTGAATTTTCGAGGAAAAAAAAACTAGTAATGTTTAAGTTTTAATAGATGTTATAGCATTATACAATAAGATTTAGATGTGTGAGAGAGCAGAAAGTAAACTCTTAACAAAATTGGATCTGTTCCAAACCTCAAATTCGTTTTACCTTTTTCTTATATACATTTTCTTACTTAACTTTTTATACACACATAATATTCTACAGCTTTAATATCATATCTATTTTTTTTAAACTAAAAATTTAAATATTAAAAAAGAAAAAAAAATCTAAACTGAATATTTATTCAAAAGATTAAAATTTTTTAATTAATTGCAGCACAATAATAAATTGTTGAAACGGTAGATAAATAGCCTGGAGAAGTTGGAAGCGTTATTGATAAGCAGACAGGATTTCGCCGGAAGGCTAATCCAACGTTTGTAAGGGCGTTAGTGATAACGGGATCACAAAGCTTTCAACCGAATATTACAAGCTCCAATGAGTGCTGGTCAATCTCGTCAGATTTTAAAAGATACTTCTCTCATATATCCGAGCTTGTGATGCCAGAGAATTTTCAATAAAACATTTTTTAATATTCATAAAATATACGCGATATTTAGATGTCGAGATATAAAATGAGTTATCTACAGAATATATTATTTTAAAATGCCATAAAAACCAAGGCGGTCTTGAATCTGAATAAACACTGTAAAAAAAAAAAAATAAAAATAGTACATACGGTACTTTGTATGCAACAAGATGGTAAAAAGGTAGATGTGGATACATAAATTATATGTTTACATATAATTTTACGAATAAATAGAGATTCTACGGTAAGTTATTTTAAATATATATATATAAAGATAATTCAGAAAATATGTTTATTAAATATTTAAATTACAAGATTGCATTGATGGGTTTTATAATGAATGTTAAGTAGAATTTTTTTTTTGTCTTTGGTAACCACGAAAAATTATCAATAAAGGGGAGGAGTGAGAAAAATGTACGCGGTAAAAAATTTCGGTGTGAAAATGGACCCGCAGAACTTTACAGAAAAAAATAAATATTTGTCCCAAATAAGTCAATATTTTTGTGGCTTTTTTTAAATATTTCTTTATGACAAATAAATATATTTGGTACAACTAAAGATGACAGTTGCAAATAATTTTATAATTTGATGGAAATATATTACTTATTCGTAGTAAGTAATAGATATATTTGTGGTAAAGATATTAAATTTGTGACAAATAACCTAAAATTTGGCGATACTATACATGTATTCGAAGCCCTTATTTATTTGTAACAATTGGATCATTTTTTTACGATAAATAAATCACTTATTTTACGCAATTAAACTACTCAAATATATTATATTTTTTTGACAATTAAAACTTGAGCTCAAATAAATATTTTTTTCAGTGTACACGGCCGTGTAGTGTGAAATAACGGTGTAAAATTCTCTCGGTGTAATTATAACACGGTGTAATCAACTTTTTTTACACCATTCCGTGTTACTCGTTATAATTTTGATTAACGAGCAACAAATGATCATAAAACATCTTTAACTACTTAATTAATAACTATATTAATATTATTTGGATATTAAATAGTATTTTTAACATTTAAATATTTTTATTATTATTTTCCCTTAACGCAAAATTTTCATAAGTCACACATTTACACGCTTGACGGTGTTAAAATTTTTTATTTACACCGCCTAAATTTAACACTATATTTGGTGTGTAATTTTCACGCCGTCATTTACAATATACCGGGTTCAAAAAATTTTTTAATAGTGTAAGTTAATAAAAATCGATTTTTTTTATCTGGAAGATGATAAATCATTTCTTTCGGTACGCATATATTTAATGAATTTATTAAAAATTTTCAAGTGGCATTGAAAAAGTTTTTTTTTCAATTTTAGCCAAAACGGAGTAGCCTTAAAAAATAAACTTTTTCAAATATTTTGATGAAAATTTGTAAAATGTAATTATTTTAAAAAATATTTTGTTATAATTTTTTGATATTTCAGCCTTTTTTGCATGACCAAGATTTTGAATTTGAAGATTTGTGATATATGTTTAATTATTAATACATTTATAAAATCTTAAAAAATCTTGAATCTCTATAAAATAAATGAAAATTAATATAAAATAAAAATAAAAAAATTAAATTTCAGTTTGGTTTATCAGCTTCAATTTACTTTCCACAGAATCAAGTTAAGTTTCTTCATTAAAAAGTTCTAAGAGAAAAAAACTACGGAAGTATAATTTTTTGTTATTTTAAAAATTTTTAATGGCTGCCATTTCTTTAACTAATTGACTAATTTTTGCTCGTAAACAAAAATTGGCACATTTTTTGTAGAAAAAATCAATGGTTTCATCAATTATCAAGTTATTTTTATAAATTAAAAATTTTATAGGGGAGGGAGGGGCAAAAGGGGGTACTTAAGGAAATACCAAGTTTTCGAGGACTCAAATACGCTAAATCTTTTTTTTTTTAATGATATTTGAAGTAAATAGAAGAAATTTTCAGTTACCGTTGAAAAAAAAAATTTTTCATTTCTGCGGGCAAACTGGGGTACCCCCTAAAAAAGGTAAAAAAAAAAAATTTCTGGATTTTAAACGAATTTGATTAAGTTGAATTTTTTTTTAAGTAATTTACATGAAGAAAAATTATATTTTACATGTTTATTGGATACAAAAGAAGAAAAAAAATTTTTAATAGTTTTTATCATAAAACAAACGTCATTAATATTTTTCAACTAACAATTGATTTTTGAAAAAGTTTACAAAAAAAAATTCAAAGTAACGCTTAATTATATTTACAGAAGTGATTTTGGAATGTTTAAAAACCATTTAAAATATAAAATTTTCTTTTATCAAGTTTTGAAGGTACCTCGTTTTGCCTACCCTACCCCCTTTTGCCCTCCCCCCCCCCCTTCCCCTACATTTTTAGTGAATATTTTCTCGATTAATTTGAGCAATTACATAAATTCCAACTTGATTGCAATCCAAAAAATAAAAAAAAATTAATGAAAAAATTTGTTTTATTCAAAACGTACTGAAATTTCCTTTCATTTTTTTTTTTTTTTTTACTAATATTAAAAAATATAGATGGAAAATATTTATTTAGTGCAATATTAAATGTATTTTATAAAAAAAAAAATTTTTATTTAATCCTATCAAAGCATTGCTAAATAAATAACTTTTTTTCTCTTTAAACTGGATATATAAATTGAAACGTTTCTACTTTGCAATAAAATATTTACATAACTAAAAAACAATTCTTTTTTGTTTTTTCATAATATGATTTCATAAATTTCCGGGAAAAAATAATTTAGATCTATTATGTAGATTTATTAAAGCAGATCTACGTACATCAAAACTTTGGAATAGATCTCTAAAGATCTCAGCACATTTCCGAAGATTTCACAATAATATCAATCGACCTCTATTTAAATTTATGCAGAGTTACGCAGATTATCAAGTTATTAACATCAATTTTTTCTCATTAACGCTACAGAGGTCACCGGAGATCTCTGATGATTTTCACGAATTTCCACAAATCGTAGATGTCTTAAAAAAAAATCCCTGGCAACTATGAGATCTACTTTGATCTCCATAGATCTACAGTAGATTAAAGTAGATCTTTATTTTTTTTTCTAGAGATTTTAAAATTTTAATTATAAATTAAAAAAAATATTTAAAAATGAAATAGATCACAAAAGCGAAGGGACTACTGGTATATAGATTTTGATTATAATTAAAGTCTTCAATTTTTATAGAAATTGAAAAGGGCTGTAGGTTTTAGGACAGAAAATGCATCTCTGGTGATAAATGTGCAAATCAGAGTTTATATACATATATAGATATATGTAACTACTGTGCGCGTACACTGATGTTATATTGGCACAATTCTCTTTCCAGCACGTTACAAGCTTTCCAATTGATTTTCGAATATATGATATGTGAAATCGCTGACGTCACATAAAGTAATCGTGTTAATAAAAACTAAAAGGGGCTTAAAAATTAAAAAGTTATTGAAAAAGAAATATGAAATAAAATTTTTTTTTAACGTAAAAGTGGGTTTGAATGCAAAGGACAAAAGGAAAAATAAAAATAAAAATAAAAAAAACGTGTCCAGAATCTCGATAACGCGTATATATTTTTACGATAAAATACGAATCCAGTAGTATGCCAGGTATAAATCAATTTCCTGGCCGGAAGCAAGAGAACTGCGCCAGACAGTGGGAATAGAAGTCGACAAGAGTTTTCGCAACGTCGATGATATTTTTCTCCGAGTCAATTTCCTTTTCGATTCCCACCGCTTCTCTAAAAACTTTACCGTGCTCTTTAAACAAAAATAATCTTCCGGTCGTGTGAAACATCCACAAGATAAATTATCGACACATATTATGTACATTTGTCAACTTATAAAATATTTATAATAATAATAATAATAAAAGACTATTATTTTTACTATTTAAACGTCAATAAAAACATAAATAAATTCAATCCGGATTCATACGTGAGATAACCTATCATTCAGCCATACGAGTGACAACATATATGTATATATATATGCAGTATACTATTTACTGGATATATATATAGTATGTCGCGGTTCAGCATCAGCAGGATGTATGTTCCTCTCAGTTCCGGCGATATTATGCATTCGATGAGCGCGTAAACCAAACGCGTTTACGTATAACAACCGTGTCCATGCCGCGACATTGCTAACGATGCATACGTGGTTCATGTTCCATGTGCATTTTATACCGAGAGAAATTATTACCAATACATCTAAATGCATAATATATGCCCGCAGGGTTTACCGATTCAACCATGTTTATATTTATTTTCACATTCAATTAATTGTCCTCAGTAATAAATTATTTGTATATTTTTTTTTTTTTTTCCTAAATTTATGATAAGAATTTCATTGTCCACACGGTATCACGGTAAGAAATGCATGGCTTTCAACACCATGCTGGTATTATCTCAAGACAGATACTAAAATGGTATGTGAAATATTCCAAGACAGTATTACAATGAGCCCCAGAAGTATGGCGTTATTTACTATACTGTACAGTACTGGAACTATTGTATTGCTCACACGTATGCATAGCAGGTACTGCGAAACAGCATGGCCCTGAGACCCATACTACAATCCCGAGGGCACAATGCTACTAGTTTTTCCCGCCATAATTTTTGGCGTGTCAATCAATGTATACTATCGTATTACCACCAAAACAATATAGATGTAGTTAGACTAGGTTTATCTGCCAGAAACATTCTGGATACGGCAACGCAGGGCCTGACGGTCATACACGCTGAAAAAAAAAATACTAACTATCACCATCTTGTAATAGGGAATGATTACCATCTGTATGTGATAATCATGATCATGCTGTTATGTTAACTATTTTTTGCTCATATAGCAATAATTCCTATTGCCGATAGTAATAGTTACCATCTCGATAGTAATATTTCTTATGTCTGAAAAATTTTTTAATTTTGCCTTCTAAGATAGTAATGATTATCATCACGGATAAGAATGGTTATCATCTAAATAAGAATGCTTACCATCTCCAATAATAGTAATAGTTAACATAAAAGCATGACAATGATTATCACACATATCCATGTCCATCATGGCGTTCACGTCCATACTGGCATAGTACACAGAAAAAAAAGTCAAGAAAATATTTTTGAAGACAAACGTTTTCGGGAACCAAGTCAAGATTTTCTTGAGCCAAGAGAATTTGTCTTGGTTAAAAAAAATTCGTCTTGGTCGTAAAAGATTTCTATCTTATCTGAGAAAATTTAGGTCTCCAAAAAAATTTTCTTGAATCAAGAATATTTACCTTCAGTCAAGAATTTTTTTTTTTCTGTGTAATATACGCAAAATATTTCTTACCGCGCACGAAATTAGAGCCATAAGGGAATTAACTTTTAATCTTGAGTACATTAAATCTTTTAAGAGGATATGCCATCTATTCTCTTTCTCACACACATGTGAAAAAACGAAACGGTCCTTGTTGCACTTACATTAGCGAATGGAAATTTCAAATAAGCCGTTTTCAGATATAAACTGAAATTTCCGAACGAAAAGCATTTTATTCGATAAATAATAACTTTGTGCATCGAATCAAATATTTTGTTTAATAATTTGGCTCTTTATCTATGAAAACGGTTAATTTTAAAATCACCTATTTCACTCTCTTGTTTTATTTATATTTTTAAAAACTGCGATTAATTTCAATTTGTCATTAAAAAAAAATTTTATTTTTGGCAAAATATGCTATTTTCAACTTTTAATAACACAATTAGTTCATCTGAACACAATTATTTTGAAGAAACTTGAACAGAAAAAAAAATTGAAAATTTTATTTTTCAAAATTCTGCTAAAATATATTTTTTCACTTTCGTACTAAAAAAAAAATTCTCAACAATAAACTCGTATATTTTTTACCTTTACGATATTTTGAGACAAACATATTATTTATAATTAAAATTTCACAGCGTTTGTAATTTAATAATGAAATTAAGAACTTGTAATTATTTTGGGTTAACCTAAACTTTTTTCACAAATTATAATTTAAAATCCCACAAAAAAATTTATAAAATAGTAAAACCAGCAATTAATTTAAATCACTTGGCTCATTTAGTATAAAATGTTACAGATATATGTGTATGTTATTCATTTTGATGTTATATA
This sequence comes from Microplitis mediator, assembly GCF_029852145.1. Taxonomy (NCBI): domain Eukaryota; kingdom Metazoa; phylum Arthropoda; class Insecta; order Hymenoptera; family Braconidae; genus Microplitis; species Microplitis mediator. The sequence continues at coordinate 9,907,855 of NC_079976.1, read as the reverse complement.
TTTATATGCACGTGTGTGTAGGAGAAGTTGCACTTGGATTGTTAGTGGTACAACTAAGCAGGGTGTCAGACACGTATAAGTAGTAGCGGTCGGTATCTGCCAAGCACGGCAGGCAACAGACAGCTGGACAGACAGCACGCCTGCTGGAGATACGACAGTTTAGTTAGTAGAACAGGTATTAATGTGAACGCAATTGTTTATAAAATACGACAAATAACTTACACTAAATATTTAATAAATTAAATTATTTACTGTCCCATAAAGTTTTGCTGTAAATTAATGTACCTGAAGATCGCAACATTTTTCGCGGAACGGAAGTAAAAAACAACATGAAAAGTAAAAAATCTACTTGTTCTAGATTTCTAGAATGTTTCGCACAGGTGCTAGTACGTCAACCAACAATTGCAGGCCACCCCCAGTCACCCTTAAGGACGTTCGAGCGAGTCTAATGTAAAAAGGATTTTCCAACTTTAAAATTTGAAACTTAGTATATATATAAATAAGTACTTTATCGATGTATTCTCAAAATTTGAATATAATTTACCGCCTAGTTTCTTAGAAAAAAAAATTTTAAAATGACGTTTTTCAAGTTCTTATACACAGGCTCTTATGACGGACAAGCTTCCGTCATGACTTATTCGATTTTTGTCATTATTAACCTCCCAAGTTTAAAAAATAAAAAACCAATTGTCGTAAACTTTAATATTTTTAGAATATGATAAGATTTTAACAATATCGTGTTACCGTTGTAGTTATTTAAATAATTGAAGTCAAACTTTTTTTTTAATCTCATTCATGGACAAAGATACATATTATGGAGGGTTTGGCAACGTCGCGGAAACAGCTGAGAGAAAAAACAAAGATAGAAATACATTTAAAAGAGAGACGAGATTAGAAATAAATTTTTCCCGCTTTAATTTGAATATCGATGTTTAAGAAGTTAAAACATGCTGTTGCCACATCTTTTTATAAAACCATATGAGTTAAAAATAACGAAGTCATTTAATTACTTCCTTTCATTAAATAAGTAACAATTATTAATTTAAGATTTCGTTATGTTATTATAAATTAAAATAATGGATTTTTATGATTATCAGGAGAATTTAGCAAACATAAAAATTCAAACACTACTTTGACTCACTAGTTTCGCTCGAACCTCCTTAAGCAGTTAAAATACATGCACGGAGAGAAGAGAATGGTAATAATTACCATTCTACATGGTAACCAGTCCTATTTTTTAAGGCATAGGAATCGATACTATGTAGCATGGCTTTGATTACCATACTTCTGGTAATATTTACCATACTACATAGTAATGCTACTGGTAAATATTACTTTGTAGCATAGTAATCAAAGCCATGCTAGAATGTTACTGAGTCCCATGCTGTATAGCGTGAAAGCAGTTTAAATATTAAGCGCTGCTATATAGTACATACGTCAAATATAACCTGTATATATATTAATCTTAATTACTACTTATATCAATGTATGTTATTTTAATAAACATTATCAATCATACGAAACTCAAGTATTACTTGACAAGTATCATTGTCTATTGTATTCTGATTTAAAATGTTATTCTACCACACGTATCGTCACTGCTGCAGACGGAAAAATGTATATTCCAAAGCGTTGAATTTAGTATTTTTCATTTAGATAATTGTTAACTTTCTCCACATTAATAATTCATAATTAATAATTTTACTTACAATAAAATATTAATTAAATGTTTTTTCAATAAATAATTAAATTATTATAATATTTTTCTAATAAAACTAACCCATGTTAAAATATGTTAATATTAATATTTATTGTTTTATTTAAAAATTTTTTAAATCAGTTAAAAATTTATTTATTATTAATTAAATAACTTAATTTTTTAATTATAAAACTTTATTTTAATATTAACCTTCTACCTTCAATTGGAAGCAGCTTCATCGAAATTGTAATAATTCCAATGAAGCATATGAATGATTACTATGCTAGCATAGGAATGATTATCATGCTAGCATGGCTAGCGTTACCATTCAAAATAGGACAAACTACTATGTCAAATAAATAATACGGCTAAAAAACTTGCATTACCATGCTACATGGTAATAATTACCATGTTACATTGGAGAATATACCATTCACTTCACTCCGTGTAAATGTTTTTTATTTTCGTTCTGCGAAAAACGTTCCGATCTTCAGGTACATGATAATTAAATTTGGCAACCAGGTGCACGATTTGTGTATGTAAGCCAGTCTAGATATACAAAACGCCCCAACAGACTACCATCTTACTTCCTGTATCCTATCTTTGGTTTATACAACAACGCCCCTAGGGACTAAACTTTAATCCAACATCTAAAAACTCTACTGCAGATATCACGCGTCCAAAATTAAAAAAAAAAATCTATAATAGTTTATAAACATAACATTGTTTTCCGTATTTTTAACAGCTTGAGATGTAGGTACCTACTTAACTGGCGGAGGTTCGATAAATTTTCATGAAAATCTTGAATCTGCTCGCGAGAGAACGCGCCAGCACAGTCCAGAGATTACAAGGACGATAAATGACTCTCTAACCTTTTATCTTACCTCTCATTCTTATTCTCTCTCTCTATCTCTCCTACTTCCCCTATATATATTTATCTTTTTATATCTTATATAAGAGCTTTTTAAGACAGAAAACTTTATGAAACTTGTGTTTCTACTGCATCTATAGCATTAACAACCAATTCATAAAGTTAATGGAAAAAAATAATACTTTTAAAAATAAATATAAAAAAAAAAGTATCCGTAAATAAAACTTGGATTTTAAAATAAATTACATGTTCAATATATGTACGCTTACAACTTCCGGACGTGTGTCGATTACAAACAGGAAATATTTTAAAATATTTACAGACATGAAGAAAGTTTAGCAAAAGTTTATTTAATTGCGTATGATAAGAATAATCAATTGGAAAAATTGTAAAGAACGATAATGAAATTTTAAGAAAATAATAATAATAATACACTGTAAAAAATTTGTGAACACGGATTAAATCCGGAGTGAATACGGAGCGGATGACTGTTTATTTACCCATATAACAATCTTTTTCAATTCTTGAGCAAGTCTGCTCTCAGGATCGATAGGTGCTAATGTCTTTTTCTACGTATGTGTCTTGCTGCAGATGCTTGTGACCAGATTTAAAATGCAAGCCTTGTGCACGGAAAGATTGGAACCGGACTGGTTACTGTTCTGCACCTAACTCAGTACGGTGCTGGAAAAAAATGCTCGATTGTGGTGCAGCACTACACTGATTACTGTGTGAAACCTGACAGAGTGATATGCGCACACGACTCAGTCAGGTTTCATAGAGTAATCAGTGTGGTGCTGCACCACAATCGAACATTTTTTTCCAGCACCGTACTGGGTCAGGTGCAGAATAGTAACCAGTCTGGTTCCAATCTTTCCATGTGCAAGCCTTACACAAGAAATTCATGCCAGATTATAACTCAATTCAGGAGGAAGACTATATATAGTTGAAAATAGTTACGCATGGCTTGTTCAAGATCTGCTTAAGGCTCCAAATTGACCTTGAGCTTTGAGCAGATCTTGAGCAAGCCATGCGTAAGGACCTAGTGTAAGTTACTGGTGCAAGAAATGCGTCAGACACTTTTGATTGCACATGTTCAAGATATCTTTAATATTCTTGCGCACGATACCATGAGCAAGACATACACAAATCTTGACATCGGTTTCTTGATACACGATCTTGCGAAAGACACATACGTAGAAAAAGATACTAGCAGCTAGGGGTCTTGCTCAAATTACTTACTCCAAGATCTTGCTCAAACACGTGTTACTAGGGATATATTTAATCCCCTTGGAGTTAAATTTATTCCGAAGGGGAGTTTATTTAATATAACTCCGAATCGGAGTGAATTCAGATTGAAATAAAATCCGTAATCGGTCGGAATTCACTCCCGATTTTTCACTGTGTAATAATAATATGTAAGTTATTTATAAAAATTAAAACTTCACACACTGAGATATTTTACGTGTCGAAGTTAAAGTTTGTTGATGTCTTATTTTACGGTGACAGTAAAAAAAAAAAAGGAGACGAACACGGTGAAGAATGTCGATGAGGAGGTAGTGTACGCGAATGAGGGAAAAAACGAACATAAAGAAAGAGTAAAAAAATTTAGTGAGGTGCCGCTGACAACGACAACCAAGATGAGGTAACGACGTAGTACCAGAAGACGTTGAAAGTGCCATTGGGAGCAGAACCTAGGAAAAGATGGGAGGATGCGAGTAAAGGTAAAATCCGAGGAAAGTGAATCCTTTCTTAAGACTCTTCCTCGTATTTTCTCTTTCCCCAAACTGCCGGCTCCCGCTTCCTTCTTGGTATCCTCTATTTCTTCCTCTCTCTCTCTCTCTCTCTCTCTCTCTCTCTCTCTCTCTCTCTGTGTCGACTAACACGCTCACAAGGATTATGGAAGTTTCTTCACCAGCATCAGCTGAGTAAAGGCTTAAAGTCTCTCACTCTTCCTTATACAAACTCTACCCTTATTCTATCCTCTGGTGTGTCAACTATAGAACATTATAAACTTAAATTTACATTTTTTATTTAATGTTATAATAATAATTATTATTATTTTTATTATTATTATCAAAAAGATTTAATAGGAATCTAATCCTTTGCAGAGGACTCCCGTCTTGGACAACTTTAAGAAAATTTTGTCTCAATATGCCCTTATTAGTCGTGTAGGTTCAAAAAATACCATCAATTCAAAAGTATACATATATGACGTATTCTCTTGCATCAAGTAAATTTACGTTTGCTCAAAACTAATTTTCAATTATTTTTGCCCAAGCTTTTCTCGAAAAAAAAAAAAAAAGTCTAAGCACAGAACGAAGCTCGGGATTCGATGCAATACTCTATAATCTAGTAATCTATACTGTAAAAATTCGGGAGTAAATTCGAAGTAGTTACGGATTTTATTTAAACCCGGATTCACTCCGTCACTCGAAGTTTCGGAGTTTAAAAAAAAATGAATCCGCATAGGAGTAAATAGGGAATTTGTCTTTTCAGCGGAGTGATTTGGGAGTTGTGTTGATTTTATTTCGATCCGCGTTCACTCCCCTTTGGAGTAAATGTCACTTCTAGGGAATTAAATAAATAAACAGTCATCCGTTCCGCATTCATTTAGGATTTAATTCGCGTTCGCTCCGTAAATTTTTTACACTGCAAGTTTTTATTTATTGAAAATTTTTATTTGAAGATAAAAACGTGGAGGAAGTTTTCATTTACTAAATAAGTGCAACAAGGACAGTATTGTTCGTCTACTTGATTGCGAAAGAGAAAAAAGCGACAACTTTTCTTAAATAAATTTACTTGAATTATGTAAATATCCATTTGATCTCACGAATATTTTATTAATCCAAATAATTGTCGATAAAGTAAATGATTTATTTGAATTTACAAATTATTTTTCTCGGTGGATATATATTTGTATAACATCCGGTGATTAGTTTCAAGGTACGCGGGTATTTTAAATTTTTAAAATAACAAAAAAAAGACCTTTTACGGATTTATTTTGAAATCGTTTTATAACGTAAAGCCATTGCTGAATTACGCTAATTGTATATTCAAGTTTAGAAGATAATCGTTGATTTTATCTTTTTTGAATTAAGTCCTATAATTATTCGTCCGATTTTACAGTAGTGATAAAAACTTTCAAAAAACAAAAAAAAAAATATTATTTTTATGACTTCAGTCTTCAATAACTTTTTAACAAAAAGTCAGAATGTACTTGAAAATCGGAACGTTTTTCTTCGAACGAATCGGAACGAAAATCAAAAAAGGTTATGTAATTCGTCAAGGGCGACTTAAGGCGTAGTTCCGGATGTTAGGGGTGGCCTAAGATTTTCGGCTGACATAACCAGCATCTATAAGCGAAACATTTCAGAAATCTAGTCATCCAGTAAATTTCTACTTTCAAATTTTTTTTTCGTTGCGTGAAAAACGCTCCGATTTTCAGGATTTTAAGCCAGAACTAAATTTTGTAAATTTCAAGTTGAAGCTTACAGGATGAACCTGTATTAATTTTTTAATGAATTTTCTTACAATTGTACACAGAAAAAAAAGGATTTTCTTGGTGCAAAAAAATTTTTACTCGTCCAAAACAAACTTTTAATAGCCTCAAAAAATTGTTCGTATTATGGATTGAAAACCAAAAATTTCTTGGAGTGCGAATTAATTTTCTTAGAGTAAAAAATTTTTTCTCGTCCTAAAAAAATTTTTTAATTTTAATTTATAAAAAAAAAATTTCCTTGAGCCAAGGAATTATTTTTTTCTGAGTACGGTGGAGATTTAAAACTTTTTCATTACTAAAAAATAAATTACTTCGATAACTTGTTTGAAATTACTGATCAATTAAGATTTTTATAAATAACAGAGTAGATGCTGAGAAAAAAGTTATTATGAGAAATCTACCTTCCGTTCCATCAGGTATTGAATGAAATTTTTATAATGATTATTATCATTATGGGATTACAAATTAATAATATTCGACGAAGCGTAAAGATAAAATTGATTTAATTGGTAATAATTAGTTGATAACGCGAATCGGTAATAAATTCGAGAGCACGTGTATAAGATTTTGTATGCCAACTGCATGATGGGAAACATAAACCTCATACGGAATTAACCATAATGGACAAACTGCACCCGAGATGTCGACATGCACTCATCGTGTTCCTGCATAATTTATAATATACGCCGGGATATATACCTAGGCCGTCTGATGACGAATTGGGGTGACTGCTGCATATTTACGGATTACACGAGCGGGGATTTGGAGCGTCGCATACGGCTACGGCCAAACCTACACCAGACCTCCACTGTATCTACATCACGTGTATAAATATCTAGACAACCTTTATCTAAAACTATACCGAACATCCAACTACAAATATATTAAACTGTCATTGTAAATTTATTTTTTTAAGAGACAAAGAATTATCTGCACGTCTGATTAGAATTTCATATTTTTTACTCATATTGTTTCGTACAAATTTTTTTTTGCCATGGGAATAAAATTTTAGCTATGAGTAACTTGAGGGAATTTTATTTCCAAATAAATTCATATATTTTTATATGTAGATATTCATTTTTCTCATTAATATTCGATCTACTCCAAAATATTTAAATTAATTTTCTAGTAAAAAAAATTTTTGATTTGACGGATAAAATAATAAAAAAAAAAAAAAATTTATCGAATTTGAATTTCAAAAATTTTTAAATCTAAATTTTTGGCTAAATTATTAAAGTTAAAATAAAAATTGTATCAGTACAATTTTATAGGATCTGTAATCCTCTACAAATTAGTGTCTATACACAATTAATGTATCTCTGGTAGTTTGACCGGAAATCAAGTTTTAAATTTTGAAAATAGTGACATCAAAAATTCAAATTTTTTAAATTTAAAATATAAATATTAGAAATACATAAAAATGTATTCATACAATTTTTTAAAAAATTTAATTCTCTAAAACTTTTCTTCTATACATTTTTTATTTATCCATGATTTAAATTTTAAATCCACGGTCTAGAAATTTAGTAATTAGTGATCTCATAAAAACTAAAAATTTAAAAACCGTGAAAGTAAAAATAATTTTTGTTTTTTTTTTTTAATTCAAATTAATGACCGAGAAAAAAATAATTCAACAAATATTTTTACCCCAACAAAAAAAATAAAAAAAATTCTACAGCGACAGAAATACAAAACCACAAGTAGACAATAGAACTCTAATAAATTAAATAGCATTGTTATTATTCGCGTTGTTTTCGTTATTGTTAAACTTGTATTTAGTATTTCCGATTAGCATCTCCCTAATGTTATTCACCAACGCAATTATACTAAAACTCCAGGAAACGATAACTGACCTGAATAGGAACAACAGTTTCCATGATCTCCAGCAGCCATCGATTCCGTCATATCCACAAACTCGATGGTACATCTACTCACGGCACAGGATTTAGTACCATACCATCATAGACCCATTACATACTCTATAATGCTCTATATTCTATACTCTACGACGATGTTCGAGCTTGCAATTGTGCTTACTTGCATTGTCACCATCCAAATACGAATGGTCATTCGTACAAACAATTGTTTCAGTATTCAGTACCTATATAATATTATCCTATCCAGCAAACCGGAGTACTAAAGATTTACGTTTATTCTCTATCATGAATCTAAATATCAGGATCAGGATCAGGATCAAAATCCAGAATTATCCAATTCTCTCTCTCTCTCTCTTTCTTTCGATTGTCATTACAACAATTGTTTAAATTCATAATAAATAATTTATAATTACTAATATTCCAATTAACAAAATTAAATTAAAAAAAAAAAAGCTCATTGTTTTCAATTAGCCGGCAAATTTAAAAAAAAAATAAATAAATCTATTGTATCAATTATTGCTCAGATAAACTAAAACAAAAACAATAAAAGAAATACTAAAAGAAAAATAAATTAATTCAAACGAGCTGTCAAAATATATATATTTGTTTACTTTGTTCTTCTCGTGGCCATTTCGCGCGTATTTTTTTTTAATCATTTTGTGAAACAATTAAATTGTGAATATTATAAATATAAAATAATGAATGAATTTATTTATTTATTATTAAACTCACCGGTCCATTGTATTGAAGAAATAATTTAGTTTTTAATTCCACATCTTATTAAAATTTAGTAAATAACAAAAAAAAAACAACAAAAAAATTATCACACGACACTAAAACACTGCGCACACAGCATCCACATATTCCACCATAGAGAAGACAAACGGGGACGACGCCAGCGACGATCATCACGTCGACGGTAACGACATCATAAAGCTCTGTGGTACAAAATTTAAACTACGCGGGAAAAGTTTTTTTAAAAAAAGCTTGCATATTTAAATTATAATAATTGAAGTTAAAATTTAATTAATTACACTATTGCTGATTCAAATTATCTAAATATTTGTTGATACAATTGATAAAATACAATTATAATTTATAATTAAAATTTTAATGAAATAAAAAAAATTAATTAACGCGTTTACTAACAATGAGTATAAATTAATTACAAATTGTGTTAAAGAAACTGAACTTTTAGCAGGTAATTAAATACTAATTTATATTATAAATATTAAATTTAACAATAAATAATTTTCATTAATTTAATTGTTATTTATTTTAAAATAATTAGTGTCCATAATTAGGACTTAAAAATTAAAATGAACTGACTATTGATCGATTTACGGTATTCGAGATAATTTATGAGCAAATAATTGCAACTATGAGAAAAAAAATTGTTAAAAAAAACGTAGACTTGTATATTTGAAAGTTATAAAATGAATGTGTGTAGCAGAAATCAGGCAAATTTTAAATTATGAATAAACAGAGTAAATAATTAATAAAATCAAATTTTTAAAAAATGCGCATTTAAAAAATTTTTAAATTAATGAGTACATTTTTTATAAATATTATTTACTCTAATTATTTATAATTTAAATTTGTCTGATGTCTGCTACATTCACGAACGTGTTATAAATATAATTTATTATTTAAATGATTAAATTTTAAAAACAATTCGAATGCAGTGATAATAATTATTTGAATTTCCAATAATGAGATTAATTAAAATAATTGAATAAATAATTAATCTTATTAAAATATTTAAACGTTTTTAAATTATTTAAATAAACATCTATACATTTAAATATTTTGTTTACTTTATTTTTCTTTGATAAATCAATAAAATTAACTCAGATAAATAATTAGTACATCAACATCTTAATTTAAAAATTTTAATTATCATTTGTTTACTCTTAAATTATATGAATTTTAAATTAAAAATTTGAATAATAATTTTTAAGAATTTATGTTAATTTACAATACTGTCAATAATTTTTTACCTTAAATATTTAGAATGTCATAAAATTCAAGTTTGAATTTTCCCGCGCAATTTAAACTTACCACAATTAAAGTTTAATGAACACAATGATTATAATTAAAATAAAATTTGAAAAATATGTGAAAATATAAAACTTGTAATTAATTTTATAAATACTCAGTACATACGCAATTAAGAACGGAAGTGATTGTGTCGTTTGATTGTAAGTATCAGCGCCAATCGCGGATGTGTCGCGTATTTGTTTTTTCAAAATGGCGAGTGTCAGACAACAACGACGTAAACAGAGTGACGATTATAATAAAGATTCATATGTCGGTAAGTTTAAATAATCTCTTAATTAATCATTATCTCAATCACAATTATTATAATTATTCATCTATGTAATTTTTTTTTCCCACCTACGACTTGATCTCTTTCAAACTTAAAAAAATTTTTTTTATAACCACTCGCTGACAAAAATCAAATACTTATGTTGAGTATTAAAATTGAATATACTTTAATTATTTACAAGTTAATTATTTGAATAATTAGTCGCAGTAAAAAAAAAAAACAATTAGATACGTGCATAGTAATGAGAAAAAAAAGTGCCGAGTAATGTCGTAAGTTTTTGCTGTTACATTTTAAATTTATAAATAATTCATATTTATATAAAAAGTGTATGTCAAATTTTAAAACTCGTGTTTAAAATAAATACTATCATTTAATTATTTATAATGACAATAATAATAATTATTATTATTGATTAATGTCAATTAAGTATGTCAGAAAATAAATTAAGTATGGAGATGCTGATGGAGCGAATGAAGCGCCACGTAAGAATGAGAACAGGAAAATTTAAAAAAAAAAAAAATATAAAAAGTAAACTTTACTCTTAAAAAAATTTATTTCTATTATTTTTATTATTATTTGATGAGTAATGAATAATTTATCATTATGAGACACTCAAAATGTATTATAAAAATTTAACTTTGATCTTTTTATCAAAAGTACGTATTAATTCCATGGACCAATGAATTTTTGACTAATTAAGCTCGTTGAATAATTCATTAGTGCACATGAATAGTAGCCAATCAATCGGGAGCCTTTAATTACTATGGACTGTAATAAAATAAATGTAGAAGAGCAAAAAAAAAATTAATTATTTTATTGGAAAATATTTTAATTAAAATTAAATTTAAGTACGTTGTGATTTTATTTTCATTTACGATTGGGAAATTTTATTGATAATTTATGTAATTAATTAAATATGTATATGGTTATTACAGTTTGGGATCATTGGATTTATTTTAACTGGGGGAGGGGTCATGTCCTCAAAATTTTATTTTTATGCGGAAAAATTTTAAAAAGTATTTTTGATTAAAAGTTTAAAAAATGTATGGTAATTATTAAGTTTTTTGTTCATTCGAAGTAAAGAGAATTATAATCGGGAAGTTGACAGACACTTAACAATTTTCGAATTTTTTTTTTCAATAATTTAATTTTAAAAAAATAAAAAATAAGAATATGCACAAGTAGAAATTTGAAAAAACTACAGGTGCAATTTTTTGAAATATTTTTTTTTTTTTTTTTATTTATCATTTATAATAAAATCCAAAAATTATTAGACGTCGGCTAATTTATGATCTCAAAGTTAGTAGACAATTAATAATTTTTGGATTTTCTTTTCAACAAATCAATTGCAAATAAAAAACAACTAAAAATATGCACATGTAGAAAATTAACAAAGCTATAGGTGCAATTTTTTAAATATGTCTTTTTTTTATAATTTGTCATTTCTTAAAAAATTATTAGACGTCGGCCAACTTCAGTATCATGGCTAATTTCAATGAGTGTAAATGGTAGCAGGCATTAGACAGTTTGTTAATTACATATAAGAAAAATTAAATATCTAAAATAATAAAATTTTAAAAAATTCATCTACTGATTTTTTAATTGTCTAAACGTGCATTTTTTTATTTTTATTCTACAAGCATTTGAATTGATTATTTAAAAGTTTTAAAAATTGTCAGATGTCTGCTAACTTATTGTCTTCTAATTTCATTATCATCGAAAGTTTATTTTTTAAATCAAAGAAATTTTACTTGGTTTTATTATTTGACTGTTTTATAGATCATTAAATTTTTCATATAAAATATCATTGTATTGATAATATTACTACATCTTTCTAGTCACAATAATAATTTAAATAATTTTTTAAAAAATATCAGAAATTTTCCCAACAAAATTATTAACTGGCCATTTTACCCACAGTTAATAATAAACATAAAAAAACTATTGTATTTTCATAACTCATAATTTTTTTAAAATATTCAAACTTTTTTTCATTTTTGTTCGCCTAAAAAAATTGACGTCAGCAAATTTATAAATTTTCTGAAAGAACAAATTAATAAATTAAAATTTTTATATAATTTAGCCAAAGAAGTAAAAAATTTTTTTCTCTGTGTACTTTGGCACGTGTACAAAAACTCATGGCCTTTTAAAATTATAATTAAAATTTCCACTCACGAAAAAAAAGAACATTTTATTTCAAAATTAAACAAATCCGTCACAAAAATTTTTTAAAATTCTAATTAAAAAAAAAAAAAAAAAAACTCATTTATTTAATAAATTAAATTCAATGCTCTATATATTTCTATAAATATATACACTTCAAATAATGAATGTTATAAAATTCATTTAATCGCTGCCTCTTAAATTTCTCTTCAAGTTTTTACCATACGCTAAAAAAAAATCTCAAAAACGTGTATAAAAAAAAAAAAAACGTAATAATATACAAGCATATTGAAATGAATTAAAGGTAAATACATAAACTGTTGAATAATTCTTATATACACAAGGTCGATATTGCAAGTATGCCAATTTAGTTTTAGATTAACTGCAGACTTGGGTCTGCTATTCGCGTATGTTGCTAAAGTTAGTATACCGTCTTTAGTTGTCTGATGTGATCATCATTCGCGAGTTAAGCAACAGTGTATGTTATGTTAATTATATTTTAAAGCTTAATCATGAGTGAAAGTATAAGAAAAGTTGGTAAAAGTACTGGTAATACTAGGCCAGTAAATCGACGTAGACTTCCAGATGGTTTTGGAATGGTAGCGCGCGGTAAATTTTAAATAAATTTAAAAAAACAAATTAATTGACTCTATAAATATTATTTAAATAATTTTATTTCAGCAACTAAACCCCCAGTGACTTATTGTCTTGACGAAAATGTTAATTGTTTATCATCACACAAGATAAGTGATGATGGTGGGGGTCGTGTAGGTAAAAAACTCGGTGAGTTTTAAATCCAGAGGTTTATTTGTGTGCGTTTTCTTTTTTTTAACATTTTATTTTATTTATTTATTTACTTATTTGTTTATTTGAATTGCGTTAATTAACAGCGTTTATTTTATTTGCATGAGTTGTGTTGTAACAAAAATAAAATTTCCAACTTTTTTAGACTCGCGTTTGTATGAGTGAATAAATTATTATTTATGCGAATCATGCACTCAACTTTAGAAAATACGTAATCACTGACGGATAATTATTATAATATATGTCTCTCTTTTGAGATAGACATTTATTTTCAAATTATTATTTTTGTTATTATTAATAATGATCATAAGTGTACACTAAAAAAAAAAAATCATGCTGTATTACACATAAAAAAATATGATACGGAAGTTAGCCAACGTGTAAAAGTTTTTGGATTTTTTTTTAAGACGATAAGTTATAAAAAATAAATGTTTGAAAAAATTGCACCTTTAGTTTATTTAATTTTCTACATGTGCATATTTTTATATTTTATATTTTTTTCATTGATTTATTGAAAAAAAAACTCTGAAAATTAATAACAGTCAGCTAACTTCATCACAAAAAAATACTGCTATAAAAAAAATCAATTCTTGATCCAGAAAATTTATTTATTCAAAATTTTCAATTATTTTTTTTTCATAAAAAAAAAAATTACAGTTTTTTTTCGCATTAATTCTTAACAAACTAAAATTTTACCCGCTACGAAATAAAATATTTTTGAAAAAAATTTTCTTGGTTTTAATTATAAAAGTTTTGTTGAGAAAATTTTTGAATTTATCTAAATAACATTTTATTTTGTAATAAGTAAATTTTTTTTCACAAATAAATACCACAAAAAAAGTTTGTAATTTCTTCAGCAAAAAAATAACTTGCAAATTTACAGTAAATTAATTTTTTTAATCAAGAAGTTATTTACTACAAATAATTAAAAATAAACTGAACCACTTGTAAATTATTTTTTACAAATTTCTACCAAATTCTTTGGCTAAAAAAAAAATTAATTCACTTGTAAAAAATTTTATTTAATATAATGATGATAATAATAAATTGTTTTTTTTATAGATCACGACACGAAAAAAATAGGAAGGATAGAAGAGCTGTCCGCATCAGTGAGATCATCATCGACGTCAATGGATGACGATAAAAAAAATACGGACAGTGACGACGGTGGCCGACCTGTCCAAGTTGTTTTAACCCATCCCGATCATACATTTGAACTCGATGAAGATGCTCTAGCTGAAATACTTCTCAAAGATGACATTAAAGATCGTAGTGTCGTGGTCGTGTCCGTTGCCGGTGCATTCCGTAAAGGAAAAAGTTTTCTTCTGGATTTTTTTCTTCGCTACATGAATTACAAAGTAATAAATTAATTTATTAATTAACCAATAAGTAAATAAATTCTAAATTAACTTTTTATTTAAAAGTATTTAGATAAAAAATCATCAGAATCATGGATTGGAGATGATAATGAACCATTGAGTGGATTTTCATGGCGCGGTGGCTCTGAACGTGACACAACCGGGATACTCATGTGGTCAAAAGTATTTCCGGGTACGATGCCAAATGGAGAGAAAGTTGCCATAATTTTAATGGACACTCAGGGTGCATTTGACAGTCAATCGACAGTAAGAGATTGTGCGACTGTATTTGCATTGAGTACAATGTTGTCATCAGTACAAATATTTAATTTGTCTCAAAATATTCAAGAAGACGATTTGCAGCATCTGCAGTTATTTACAGAGTACGGTCGTCTAGCATTAGAAAAATCCGGAAATACGCCTTTTCAGAAGCTTGAATTCTTGGTACGTGATTGGAGTTACCCATACGAGGCCGAATATGGTTCAGAGGGAGGCCAGAAAATATTGCAGAGACGTCTTGAGATCTCTGACCGGCAGCATCCGGAGCTACAGAGCTTACGCAAACATATTAAATCGTGTTTTTCGGATATATCGTGTTTCCTGATGCCGCATCCGGGTCTAAAGATCGCGACGAACCCGCAATTTGACGGGCGGCTGGTAGAAATTGAGTCAGATTTTAAACAACAGCTAAAAGAGCTGATACCCTCGTTGTTAGCACCCGAGAATTTGGTAACTAAAAAAATAAATGGACAAACTGTTCGTGCACGTGATTTATTAGAATACTTTAAAAGTTATATTAGAATTTATAAAGGCGATGAATTACCAGAGCCAAAAAGTATGTTAGTTGCTACTGCTGAGGCAAATAATTTGTCTGCGGTTGCTGATGCTAAGGATTTGTATTTACAAATGATGGAATGCGTTTGTGGAGGCGCTAAACCCTTTTTGGCAACCGCACATCTTGAATCTGAGCACCAACGGTGTGTTGACAAAGCGCTTCATCAGTTTTCTAATAAACGCAAGATGGGGGGAGATGAGTTCAGCCAAACTTACATGGAAAAACTTGTTAAGGTAATTTATTATTTTATTTATTTTTAATTATTAAGATTGGAAATCGGGAAAATTCTATTACTGCATGATTTCGAATAGAAAACTCGAAAAAATTCTGTAAAAATTACAGTTTTTAATAATTAATTTATTAGTGTGGTTCTTAGAAGTAAAGTTTATAGATTGAAATTTTTTGTCGCAATAATTCAGTAAAATCCTGAAATTATTATTTGTAAATTTCTTTTTTTTTTCGTGTGGCTTCATTAAGCAATAGTATCACTATTAGATTTATTTAATAAGCTTTAAATAAAATTATTCATCATTAAGTTATTTATTGTATGAAAAAAAAATTGCAGTAAAATCGGTGATTTTATTTTAAAAACTTTTTCATACTTTTTATTTATATATGGGGCATTCCATTTCAAATCGGTCACTTTTGAACCCGACCCCTGTCGATTTGGATGAAATATTTTTTTCCTTTTCTATTCCATTAAAATCATTTTTCAGGAAATTTTCTATTTTTTTTATCCAACCCAAAAAAAGTTATGAATTTTTCAAAGAAAAAAAAGGCTTTTTTTTTAAATAGCCATAACTTGTTCAAAAATTAACTAATTCGGACTTTCTTTTTTCAAAATTTTTGTCTTTTTAATTATTAAAAAACTAATAAATTTTTATTTTGTCACCAGGATATGGATGAAGCATTTTTACAATTTAAAGCCCACAATGAAAGTAAAAATATTTTCAAAGCAGCTCGTACTCCAGCCGTATTTTTTGCCATTGCCGTCACTATGTACATTTGCTCCGGAGTATTTGGTCTCGTAGGACTTTATACTCTAGCTAATATTTGTAATCTCATTATGGGAATTGGTTTATTAACTCTCGTATTATGGGCGTATATTAGGTAACTTAATTTTTTTTAATTACGCACTTTCTTTTAACCAAAAATTCAGTTGCATCTTTATATTAAGGCCATTCTCAGACATTTCTTCCCCCTCCCACTTTGTAAAAATATTCAATGACTTTGAACTGTCATAACAGTATTAAAATTTTATTAATTAATTTCAAATAAATTGAAGCATTAATTGAAATGAAGCATTAATTGAAAAGGACAAAATTGTCATCAATTAGAAGTTGAACGAAATTCGGTAAATAAATTTTAGATACAATTTTTTATAAAATTCATGTAAAGATTTTACTGAAATTTATTTAACAAATTTCGTTTTACTTCTAATTGATAGGGTAGAGGTACCATTTTTGGCCACTTTGGGACTAGTTTTGGACACTTGAAAAATTTGAAGAGAATAATTTGTTAAAGACGCAGTAGCATAATTAATTTTTTAAATATTTTTAAAGATACTTTTATCCCACTATTGAAATGAAAATTTCATTTTATACTTTTTCATTAATTAAAATTAAGTATTAAATGTCCGAAAATAGAGCAGTGGCCACAAATGGTATCTCTACCCTATCAACTGTAAATAATTATTTTTTAAATTTATGTCTTGGTGAAATCGTAACTGCGTAGTCCTTTTTCAATTCATGTTTTAGCTTTTTTTTTTCAAGTAATTGATAAAATTTTGATACGGTTATGACAGTTCAAACTGATTGAAAATTTTTAAAAAGTGGAAGGCACTGTATGAGGATGGCCTTAATTAAGATTTATTTCGTGTCGAAAATAGATCAATTTAATAAAAACTAACGATCTATAAATAATTAGCCATTAATATTTATTATTATTACAGATACAGCGGAGAGCTCCGTGAAATAGGAACACAAATAGACGATTTAGCTAGCGGTATATGGGAAAACGTGAGTAAATAAAACCAAAGCACAATTCCTGCATGACTCCATTAATATCCCTCTAATAAATATACAAATTAATTAAATAATTAATATATATAATACTATACCTAGTAAATTATTTTATTTCCAACAGGCCTGGCTATGCGCTCATCTAATACATCAATTACGTTACATTGTCCTCTCCTTTTTTCTAACACTCGCAGCCTTTCCGACTTATTCAATTGTTTACACTCACTTCCATAAACACGGTTATATCTGATCTCACGCAATTATTTAGACCCTTTTATTATACTTCATTATTTTATCATTATTATTATTTTTATTATACCATTAATATTTTTTACTATTAATTTATTATTTAAAAACCTACGAGTTGGATTACAAGCTAAAGGTAAAAAAAATATCGTGCAGGAAATTGTTGCTTGTTAGTGAAATTTTAATAATTTATTAATTACTTTATTATTTATATATTTAATCAATATATTTATTTATAATAAATTTTTATTTATAGATAATGAAACCAATTTATCAACAATTTGTCGAGAAATCAGTGTCCGTCGCCGTAGCACAAGCAGCAGCTGAAATAGCAACTAATTCAACTATAGGAAACGCAACATCCGTTAACGGAAAACATAAAGTATCGTAATTTATTTATCTAAAATATTTTAATTAATTAATCAATTAATTAATATTTTATATTCAAAATTTATTATTTTTATCTACGGAAAACAAAATAACAAATTGTGTCCCTTACAGATGTTGGGATAAAATGACTCGGGACTAGTCGGGTATCTTCGGTTTTTTGTTCCTCGGTAGTGATATCAAAAACTGAAGATAACCGAGTTCCGGTTTTATTACAATGTCTGCTTGGTACTCAGATATTATCTCGTGTACAGTAAACCTAGAATCGTTGCTTTTATAATCTGTAGTAAATAAATAAGAATAAAGATCTTAATTTTAATAAACGGAAATTTTAAATTTACTATACACCAAAAAAACCTGAGTCTACGACAGGTGTCGGAAATACCCGACTTGTGCCGAATAATTTTATTCCACCTGCTAAGGACTTAGAAATTTTTTTGTATGTAGTAAATATAGAATCGCTATTTTAAATTGGTAGTAAATAAATAAAAAGATCTTAATTAAAATATATGAACTTCTAGGTTTACTATATATATAAATTATTTGAACCCATTGCAGAGGTTAGAATTAGAAAAAAATTACTCGAGACTTGTCGGCATTTTGGGTTTTTGTTCGCAAATGGTAGCCGTAGAATAGAAACCGAAGATACCCGACCGATACCGAGTAATTTTATTCTTGTACCTTCTAAGGACTCAAATATTAT
The DNA here is from genome assembly GCF_029852145.1 of Microplitis mediator. NCBI lineage: Eukaryota > Metazoa > Arthropoda > Insecta > Hymenoptera > Braconidae > Microplitis > Microplitis mediator. The sequence continues at coordinate 9,889,063 of NC_079976.1, read as the reverse complement.
TTTTTTTACAGTAAACCTAGAATCTTATATTTTAAATCAGCAGTAAAAGTAAAGATCTTAATTAAAATATATGAACTTCTAGGTTTACTATAAAAAAAAAAAATTATTTGAATTCATTGCAGGTTAGAAAAAAATTACTCGGGACTAGTCGGTATTTTGAGTTTTTGTTCGACCAATGGTAGCCGTAGGATAAAAACCGAAGATACCCGACCAATACCAAGTAATTTTATTCTTGAACTTTCTAAGGGCTCAGACATTTTTTTATAGTAAACCCGGAATCATTTATGATAAATGTAGCAGACATCAGACAAATTTAAAATTATAAACAGAGTTAATAATTAAAAAATATTTATAAAAAATGCACTCATTAATTTCAAAATTTTTTTAATGCGCATATTTTAAAAATTTAATTGTATTATTTATTAACTCTACTCATTAATAATTTAAAATTTGTCTGATGTCTGCAACGTTCACACTCATAATTTATATTTTAAATCGGCAGTTAAAAAATAACGATCTTAATTAAATAAGCTGTGATTCTAGGGTACTATTATTATTATTATTGTTAACGTAAATGCTAGCGTCTTAATACATTCTTATTTAAATAATAATTATAAATTCGGTTGAGTGAATGTATGTACAGTATTTACAGATTATAACAGTGTTGTATGTTGAAAATTAATTACTCAACAATAAACTATAACTCGTTATTGTTGACCGTAGGATCTTTAATGCACGATTAAATGTTTTTATACATCTTCAGAGAGTTTAAAGGAAAAAAAAAATATAAATATATATTAAATCTGTCTAATATTTTTAAATGTATAGATAGATAAGCTGTTTTCTCATTTACTATTATTTTGTTTAATGTATATAATTAACTGTAACTAAATACGTCGGCATGTAAATGCTGCTTCTATGCACATTTGTTTTTTTTTAAATTGCCATACTAGGTTTATTTTAAATAATAATTGGGCAAATTAGATGAGTTTTTAATATATTTGTTGTTAATTTATTTTAAAATACAAAAAAATTAAATTAAATTTATTAATAAGCTCTCTGCGTAAATTTTTATTCAAAGGTAATGCGTGTGTAATTATGGGTAGTAAATAAATGCGCATATTTTTGTATATCATGTGTATAATTATTAAATTTATTAAATTTTAAACATTCTTTTAAGCAAATCGTCGCTTTTTTTAGCGGCCTCTTCCCAAAGTTTGCTGTAAGCTATCATTTTTTTCCAGACCAGAGCATTCGCGGGCTCAATGTGAGCGGCTTTTTGAAAGTCACTCAGAGCATTCTCAATATTTTTCATACTTCCGAAGGCGCACCCGCGACGATACATCGCCCGGACGTTATTTTTATCTCTCGCAAGTACTTTTGTGCAGAGGGAAATTACGTGCTCGTAGTTGTCGTACTTCAATTGACACATCGCCATGTTGTTGTACAAACTGGTCCTCAGATTATTTATGTCCCGTAGAAGATCTTCCGGTAACTCGAGATCATTTATGGGCTCCAAGGTTATAATCAAGCTTACGGCTTTACTGAATCTTATGAACGCGTCTTTTACTCTGTTTTCCTGCATCAGTTTCAGCGCGCGCTCTTTGTATTCGGATGCGGTCAAGTATTTTTCTGATGGAGTCCAGTCCCATATGGGTTTGAACGGCTCATGTTTTATTAAAGACAAAGTTAAAGATATTTTAAGTGCAGGTGATTCGGATTCATCAGAAGGTAACTTTATATTGACAACCGCGGACTCGCCTTCTCCCATCCATTTTAACGCTCGCTCAATTTGTCTGTCAACTTCTGAATCGGCTTCTCCAATCACTAGGGTAATGTCACCCGTGTGAAGCAACCGGCTGTTGAATTCATCAGGACCCAATGACCCGGGTGTAATATCTGATATTTTTAACTGACATATCGATTTCTCTGTTGGTTTATTTAAAATACTGCCGCTTTTTGTAACTATTTTTTCAACGACATTGTCTGAAGATAAGTAATTCAATTTCATTATTTTATCTGAAACACAGTTTTTGAATTAATTATTAAGTTAATTAAAAACAATAACCTTAAAATTACTTACTGATATCGATAGATTATTTATCAGCGGGAATTATCAGAATGAAGTGATGAATAATTTTAGTTGACTAATTAACAAATTTTGTTGGTAAACATGTCAAATATTATTTTGTATTGACTTTATATTTTTTTTTTTGCAATGAAAATTAATGGCGAGTAGCAGAATTACAAGTAAACACTGAGATGCAATACAATACACAAGACTAGTTCAGGGTTCACGGAAAAATATATGAGAGAATAAATTTGGAAATTTATCGGAGGATAATATATCGACTAACAGTAAAATTCAACTAACACAAACGCTACCCTGATAGCGACCTTATCTACAAGTTAACTTCAAGCTACTGCCGTATTTTAAAGCTGGACCGCACCTAACGAAATCTCGAATTTAAGAATTCTAATTATTTATTGAATAATTATCATAATAGCAATTTTCTCAGCTTTCGACTAAAAGCAGAAGACGAACTTCCTCGGAAGATTTTCATCAACCGAGTCCTATAAATATTCAAAAAGTAATTTGAATTCTTAAATTCGAGATTTCGTTAAATACGACCCAGCCTTAAGTTGATTGAAAATTTCACTTCAAATTGACGGCAAGTTTTTCTGTCAAACTACATTCAGATGACGGCAGTTGGTTTGCATCAATTTGCACGCAAGTATTATCCAGCCAAGGCTTGGCAGAAACTTGTCGGTAAGTTAGCCGAAAATGTTTCACTGCAGAACTTGCTGAGCAATTATATTTAAAGTGTGTGTGTGTGTGAGTGTGTGTGTGTGTGTGTGTGTGTGTGTGTGTCCGGCCCCGTTGTCAATATTTTTTTTTCCTATAAGGGTAGTTAAAAAGATATCGGCGTTGAAAAATTAAAAAAAATAACATTTCACGTTATTTGTTCCGGATAAATGAAAATATAACGTACTAAAATATGTCTAAAATCGTACAAACTCTTCCTCTTTCTAGTCTCTTTCGATCATCATATAATTTCATCTAACTGGTTCTTTAGTTTAAATGATATTATCAGCACAAAATTGAAAAAACAAAAAATTTCATATATTATTGCTCTGACCTAAGTCAAAACTCATTTAAATCTTGATTTTGATCACTGACATTGATTTCTGCCTCAATAAATTTATTTCATTGAACATAATTAACAAACTAATCGGTTGATGGATAAAATATTTTTATGAGTAAAGAAAAATTATCTTAGTAATGAGAATACTATAGTATGACTCAAGTACTTTTGAATAGAATAAAGAAATTTAAAGAAAATTTAAATTGATTTTCTTATAAGAAATAAAAATTATCTTTTTTGAGTTAAGAAACTAATGATTTACAGACGAAAGAAAGTTGTTTTTTTTTTTTTTAAAGATGTATTTTTCTTAGTGTAATATAAAAATATTAAAAATTTAAAAATATTTATATTGATGATATAAATTCTTTAAAAAATTAAGATTTAACATTAATTTATAATTAATTATATTCCAGTAAATTAATTAACTATGAATATAGGTAGTTAAATATAAAAAGTATATGTCTAGGTAACTATAAATAAAAAAAATTATCGTAAGAAAAAAAATACAAATAATTAAAATTTAAAATAAGTCGTTTTTATTACATAAAAATATAAAAATTAGGTTTTGTAAACAGTATATACATAATATACAAATAACACAATATGTGAGTCAATTAAGTAAATTACTATACATAAACATACTACTAATTATCTTAATACATATTCAAAATTATCGGCTATTTTTTTCAAATCTCTATTACTGAGGTATTAAAAAACCTCCCTTGTACAAGTACTTGGGAGTTCCATTTTATCGAAAATACTGTATATTCTACTTTTAACTTTTAATAATAATTTCTTTCGCCTTAGTTCTTTCTTTAAGCGATAATTCAACATTCCGCCGTACAGTGGAAAAATGGACTCTGTATTTAAGTTAATAATAATTTTAGGCTTGATATGCGTCAATCGGACAGCTAAACTGTGTTGGTCCATACACAAAACATCGTAAAACGTAAAATTACTCCCAGTAATATACGTTTTTTTCATTTTCTGGACTTCTTCACAACACTGAATACGCAGTTCTTCAAAGACTTTATCAGTTACCTCAGCCAAATTTTTTTTTGATACATAAAAATTAGCCGCACTGAGTTTGACGATGTGCTTTAGTTCCCGGGAAAAAATGATCAGACCTGATCAGACATGAACAGGCATGAGTCTTCAGGCCTGATCAGACATGAAAAATGACCATGCCTGCCCAGGCCTGATCAGGTCTGATCATTTTTTCCCGGGATAGTAGTCACATAACCATGTTTTCATACATGTAGGAAGAAGTCTTTAGCTAAATTTTTAGCTCCACCCATTCCGGAGTTATCATTTTTGCTCAAAAAGTATATAACTGACTGTAGATATATGATAATCTCACGTCATGGGGGGGGGGGGGGGGGGGGCATTTTTTTTTATTTTCAACGCTCTTCCTGAAGAAAAATTCAGAATCAGAAACAAAAAATTTTTTAATGCTTTTTCGGCCATTTTTAGTCAACAACGTAGTTTTTCGTTCAATGGGACAATTTGATTTTTTCGTAGCGCATTTCAAAATGCACCCTTTTATTAATTATTTTCATTACTTGCGCGGTACATTTGAATATTTGAAATATAAATTATTAGAAATTGGAGAAAACTAAAAATTACCCTAACAGTCACTTTAGCTTGAAATTGACTGTAATTTGACATTGAAATTGCCTGAAATTTGCTGCCCGAATTTGCAGACAATTTGACAGCAAAAGTTGGAAAGAAAAATTTACGGTTAATTTTTGCTATTACTAATTTTTTTTTCGTCGGATTACCATAAATCCGATATATTTGCGCATTTTTAGCCTTACGCATGACACCTAGGGCAAAATGAATCAGCCAAAAATCTTGAAAAAATTATTCTTTCAAATTTTCATCGTCAAATTGAAAAAAATTTAATATATTAAGTCATTTTTCGGCTGATTCTTCATAGCTGGAACAAATTTGGCCACTGAAAATATTCGAAAATTTTGTAATTCATAAATTTTTTAATTGATAAAATTTTTTAAATAATGCAAAATTATCTATAATCTAAAAACTTGAAAAACACGTATTTTGGGTTCAAAATAATGACAAATAAAAAATACAGAATTGTTTTTTTTATATTAAATAACAATTAGTAACTAAGCTAATCGAAGGGGAACGATTTATTACACCTTAAAAAATTTTTTTTGACTGATGTAAAACCAAAAATAGTTGTCAAGAGAAAGAAATACATTCTTATTAATAAAATCAATTAAAAAAAAATTAATCATTTTTTGGAGGAGGGCCCCTCTGCCCCACAAAACAAAAAATTTTTTCTCAGAATTTTGGCAAAATATCCATAAATTTGTTTAAAATAAGACAAAAGTAAAATGATCTCATAGTTTAAAGCCACAAAAAGTAATCATTGGCTTAGGGGGGGGGGGGGGCATTCTGCCCCACCCTCCCCTATACTTTGACGGCATGAAGCATTTTTTCATACCATATGAAAATTATTATTTTTTATGTAAAAAAAAATATATCAATGTAATGTATTATGAATTATACATTATCTGTATATCAGAACGGCACCTTGAAAGTTAAATTTATTGAAAATTGATTGACTTTTGAACAGTCATTACAATAGAATAAAATAAAAAAATTTTTGCTCTGATTTAAAATTTAACATGTGAATTGTTCACTTAAATTTAAGTGAATTGTTAAACCAACTGTTCAGTGTCGAAGTTTCTTCATTTTTATTTGATAATAATTGATAATTGTTAATAATTTTAAAAACAAGTGCAATGAATCCTGCAATTTGCAACGGAGAAAACATGACGTCAGAGATTTCCTGCAATCCACAGTTCATTGGAGACCACCTGCCGTTATCTGTTGCCATTCGGGAAGGTCATGAAGAAATGGTTGAGCTCCTGTTGAAACATGGTGCTGATCCGAATGTCGACAACTATAGGGATATATCACCCCTAGTTCATGCTGCCGAAAAAGGAAATTCAAACATCATCAAGTTACTTCTTGCATATGGTGCGGATATAAACTTGGTACCAGTCAATGGAAGCGTCACCAAAAGTGCATTACATTGTGCCGTCGTTCGCGAAAACTTGGATGTTGTCCAATTATTATTAGACAACATTATGATCGACGTCAACACTGTGATCGCCAACAAGATGATAGCTCTTCATTCCGGAGCTCTATTCATCGATGACAACTTTAATGTTGTACAGCATCTGCTTGATGCTGGTGCTGACGCCAATGCAGTCAATGGATATGGTCATTCGGCATTAGACATATCATGTCTAAAATGTTCAACGGAGATTGAATCAATGATACTAAAGCACATCGTCAAACTCAGTGCGGCTAATTTTTATGTATCAAAAAAAAATTTGGCTGAGGTAACTGATAAAGTCTTTGAAGAACTGCGTATTCAGTGTTGTGAAGAAGTCCAGAAAATGAAAAAAACGTATATTACTGGGAGTAATTTTACGTTTTACGATGTTTTGTGTATGGACCAACACAGTTTAGCTGTCCGATTGACGCATATCAAGCCTAAAATTATTATTAACTTAAATACAGAGTCCATTTTTCCACTGTACGGCGGAATGTTGAATTATCGCTTAAAGAAAGAACTAAGGCGAAAGAAATTATTATTAAAAGTTAAAAGTAGAATATACAGTATTTTCGATAAAATGGAACTCCCAAGTACTTGTACAAGGGAGGTTTTTTAATACCTCAGTAATAGAGATTTGAAAAAAATAGCCGATAATTTTGAATATGTATTAAGATAATTAGTAGTATGTTTATGTATAGTAATTTACTTAATTGACTCACATATTGTGTTATTTGTATATTATGTATATACTGTTTACAAAACCTAATTTTTATATTTTTATGTAATAAAAACGACTTATTTTAAATTTTAATTTAAAAAAATTTTCCAAAAACGAGATAAAACAAGAATTTTTTTACTTTTTACTTGGGGGGTTTTTTTTTTTTCGTTTTTTGGAAAGTTTTTTTTTTTTCTCTTTACCTTACATTTACTGAATAACTAACGCAAAAATGGAAGAAAATCCGAAAAAAATTAACTTTTTCATTTTGGTAACGATTACACAAATTAAGGAACAAAACTTGTTCCTTTACTTGTTTTGTAAAACTTTGAGCAATTGGCCCAGACAAACAGTACAATGGATCAATCTGAAAATTTTCAGGGTTTTTGGGGGTACATTAAGCTTTAAAATCACCTGGCAACATTGACCTTTCCATCAATATTTGCAAAGTAGCGATGAGTTAACTTAAAAACCAGAAAATGGCCATTTTTTGTGGGTTTTTCAAATTGATGTTAAGGATGAAAAAAAAATTTTTTTTTTTTTAAATCGAAAATGTAGCTTGTAGGGAATTCATTCAAGTTTCTTAAATTGTCCTTCAAATTACTGTAGCTGATTAAATTTCCTAAACGAGCCATGAATTGGTTTTTTCGAAAAAAATTTTCCCGGCCCCGTAAACCTCAAAAACAAAACTAAAGAATTTGGAAAAATTTTGTCTCGACCTTTTTCTTATGATTCCGCAAAAACCGTAGCATGAAAAATTATTTTGCTGAATGATCTTCAAACTAGAGATTTCAAGCTTCAATTTGCTTTTTTTCATTTGTTCGATACGATCATTTTTCACGAAAATACAGCCTTCCAAAAATCACTAAAAAATTTATAAAATTTTCTTGTTCATTTAATTTTTTGGAACAGTGTATTTTAAAAGTGCGTAAGCTGATTCAGTGTAAAAGAAGAAAGTTTACAGTGAAGTTACACAGATCGTTAAAAGTTTTGTATTAATATGGCACAAAAGTGGTATCTAAGCAAAGAAGAGCTGAAGAACTCTCCAAGCTCCAAGGATGGTATCAGTGCGGTGAAGGAATTGGACCACAAGCAACAAGCCGTTTACTTAATAAACGATTTGGGCAAGCGGCTTAAATTATCGGAAGTGTGTACATACTGCTATAGTGTGCATGCACAGATTTTTCATCAACCATTTATTGGCCAAGTTCCATCGTTATGAAATTGCAACGGCGGCAATTTTTGTGGCGGCAAAGGTCGAAGAAGAGCCACAAAAATCGAAGGCGGTCATAAGTGCTCTTCATATCTGTTTAAAAAAAATAGATGTTTGGCCAAAAAACGTAAGCTGTTATAGTTTTAATAAGAGTTTTAAATAGTCATTGTAATTTAGTGTTCAGTTTGCGAGACGATTGCAACCAAGACAGTCGAGGATAAGAAACAGTCCACATCGCAGCAAAAGAAAAATGCTCATCATGTACCTCTGGTCTGATACAGATGCGTAAAATGGCAAGCATCATAAAGCCTACTGAAATAACTGACTTTGAAAAACTAGGAAAACAATTAGAAAATGTATCAAACCATGGAGACATAATAGATTAAAATAGAAAATTTAGATTATATAATTAATTTAAAACCAACAATTTCAACCAAACTCAAAATAATAAGAATAAAAACGGAATTCATAAAATTCTTTTATAAATTTTAAATATTAATCAAATCAATTTATTAATTCTATTTTTTTTTTAAATGATAATATAAACAATCGAAAGTAAAGACTGAATGTAAATTTCAAGCAAAATGATAAATTAAAAGACTGAATATCTGATTACAAAATCATCATATTCTAATTATTTATTTATTAAACCAGAATTGGCCGATAGGTATACATAAAAATTACAACATACTTACACTGTTAAAAATAATTTGAAAATTACAATACAAAAGGAATTGAATTTTCATAACTAGATATTTGAATTGTATTTTCAATAAAAAAAAGCTTCAAATTTAATATACGTCATTTAATAATCAAGCTGGTATTTAAAATTAAGAAAAAAATTTGAATTTTAATAAACGTACTTGAAATTTATACTTGTTTTTTTAATTTTCAAACCAAGTATTGAAAATTCTAAGACATATTGAATTTTAATAATTCCATTTGAAATTTCATAATACTTATTTGAAAATTCAAATGCTTGTATATGAAATTTCTGCGCGTGACGTGCTGCGCGTTCAGTACACTGCTAAAAAAATTGTTTGATTTTTCAAAACATTGTATATAACGCAATAAACACATACATTTGTGCTTGAAATTTCATTACTAATTTCATATGGAATTTTAAATTAACACTTTGGATTTTCAAATACTTTTTTTTTAATTTTCAAATACAAGTTTTTTAATATTCAAATACTTTTTTTTGAATTTTCAAATACTCTTTTTTTAATTTTCAAATACTTTCTTTTTAATTTTTAAATAAATGTATTTGAAAATCTGAAGCGTCTATTTTAAAATTCAAAAGCGTGTATTTTAAATTCTATACGATCGTTACAATGAAATTTCAAACACAATTGTATGTGTTTATTGCGTTATATACAATGTTTTGAAAATTCAAACAATGATTTTAACAGTGTACAATGTTTCGAAAAATCAAACAATTTTTTTAACAGTGTATTGCATTTTTTCTAAGCATCTGTTCATATAGTAGAGACTCTATACTTATTAGTAATATAATATTTTTTCTTCTAGTCCAAGTTTAATTTCTATGAGAAAACATTCATAGAAGCATTGATAATAAATACTAACGTCACAATGTATAATAATAGGATATACTATGTAACCATCGAAAAAAGTATTTATCATTCGGTCGTAGCAGAGGAGTACTGAGGAGTACTAGTGCCAAAATTGCTTCCAACATTGAAATATAACACTTCTGGAATAAGTTTCTTATCAGGGACACTACAACTGGTGGGCGCGATCTCGTGGCGAGCATCAAACTACTTCCGCTGCTGCTTATAGCACCGGTGACTTCCCTCTCCTACATATATACATATACAACTTTACTCCCAAGTTATTTTTCTCTTAGTTTAATCATTTTTTTCTTGGTTAGAGCATACAAAAATTTTTGCGTTTAAAAAATAGTACTTATTCCGAGAAAATTTATTGTCTTCAATCAAAAAAATGTAATATTCCTTCAAAAAACTAACACATCTTTCTTAAAAAAAATATGTCTCATATTTAGAAAAAAAAACTCTTAAAACAAGTAAAAAATTTTTTTGTTTAAGCATAAAAATATGTTGATTTGAGGAAAAAAAAATTTTGATTCAAGATAATTATTTATTAGGTGCAAGAAAATTTTAATTTTCTGAATCGTTAAAAAAATTTCTTGTATCAAGATTAATTTTCTTGGTTCAAGTGAACTGTATAACTTTGTGAAAAATAAGTTGTGGGAAGGGAAATGATTTACATAAGAGATTCATCACATTTTAAGATAAGTCTGATAGTTTTGCCGAAAGTCAAATAATACTAAAATATACTATGAATCCAACTTTGACCTCGAATAACTTTCGAAAAATTATAAGAGACCTTTTTTTTGTAAAGCGTTTAATTTTCAACACAAGTATTCATTGATTTTTCCGATAAACTAATTCCCTGGTGAGTGATAAAATTCTAAACTGTAAAAAAAAATTTTTCCTATGTTATTTAAATCGGAAATCGAAAAATGTGATGGGCTACCTCTAAAACTTGAATTTAAGAGCCAATCTTCTGACAGAATTTTCATGTTGACATATTTCATCAATTTCTGGTGGTGCCAAAAAAAAAATGTTGTTTTTCGGCACACCCTAATTTTTATATTATATATTTTATAAAATAATTCCAACTTTTAGTGTTGATTACAAATACATTTTACAATTATCTGATGTTTTTGTAAATTATAACTACATAGAAAAAACAGTTCACTCGAATCCAGAAAAATCCGGAAAATCAAAATTATCTTGCACCAAGTAAATAATTGTCTTGATATTTTTATCTTAAGTCAAAATTATTTTTTTTTAAATCGACATATTTTTATGCTTAAATTATGCATTAAGTTTAGTAATATTACAATACAAGTGTTGTAATTTTATTAAACAATTTATATTTAAGAAAATTATTTTTAATTTTAGTATACTGTATTAAGTATACAGTAAATCAAATTACAGATAATGTTTGTCAATCTTAAAAACTTTTTATTGGAAACTAGTCAACTTTTCGGTTAAATCACAAAACGTGTAAGAAAAATAAAAATTTTTGGCGAAATTACAATGGGTTATGTAATTTTCAAGTCAGAGTTGTAACTCTGATTTGTAATAATGTTTTCGAGTTTCTGAACTCGATAACAGCAGGAAGTTTTGGGGTTGACCTCCAGGGTCAACCGTTTTTCAGATTTGTTTCATAATTTATAGTTTTAAAAAAAATCCTAAAATTATTAGACGTCGGCTTATTTCAGTATAACAATTTTTATTCTAATTAATGAATGTAATTTAGTATTTAAACTCAAGTTACTCAACTCGATTTTCCAAAGAGTTTTAATCCTCATAATTAATTTGCTTTAATTGTTTTGATTTTATGATTTAAAAAAAAATTTCTTTAATGCTGAACTTCTGGAAAAAAATTTTTAGTTACTAAGGCATCATTTGGTACAAAAATCCTAAAAATAGATTTTTTTAGTTGACACGTAATTGCTTATTTAAGTCATATTTAAAATTGAAATAGTTCAATAAATATAAAAACTCATAAAAATTACTTTTAATCACAAATTTTAATTACTATGTACATATATATAACAAATAAAATAATCAAATGAAACTAAAATAAATATATTCTATAATTTAGTCCACTTGGTACTGGTGATCCAGAGCCACTCAGCTAATTTATTATTTTTGACTTCATCTGTTTCTTCTTCTTCTTCAACAATTTTAAATTCACTTAAAAAAAAAGAAACAAAATAAATAATTAAAACATTTACTAAATGAAAAATTGGTATTAATGTTTAAAAATAAGTACCTCAAGTATTTTCCAGTTACATTTTGCAACTCAGGATTCAAAGCAGCATTAAGTACAGCCTGGGCTCCTTGCTTAGGTGTTTTAATAAACAACCAAAAGAAAGGTTTCACCATAACAGTGGCAGTAGTACTCTTAGAATAAGACATATGACGAGTAATCTCAGTGTCAACGATCCCTGGATGAACTGCATTTACAGTAACACCTGTACCGGCTAATTTTTTTGCTAATTCTTTGGTAAAAAGGACATTGGCGAGTTTACTTTGAGCATAAGCCTCAGCTCCATCGTAACTATTCTCGCTATTAAAGTCATCGGTCTTGATTTTTCCTTTACGATGAGCTGCACTTGACACCACAACAATTCTCGATGGTGCTGAGGCTTTAAGAGTATCCAGCAGTAAATTAGTAAGCAGAAAATGTCCCATATGATTGACACCCAACTGCGTTTCGATTCCATCGGTCGTTACACCTTTTGGGCATCGCATTACGCCGGCGTTATTAATTAAAATGTCTAGTCTGTCATTCTCTTTCTTGAATTTATCTACAAATGCTCTAATACTCGATTGAGATGCTAAATTACATTGACGACAGTAAACAAATTTGTTTTTCGTTTCCAAAACGATTTCTTTGCGTGCCTAAAATAAATAAATTATTTTATTTTTTTCATTTAAATTTATTACACGACCACAGATTTTTTAAACTGAAGTTCCCTGACTTTTTTAGGTATTCCAGTCAGATAATTATAAAATTCCTTGACCATATGTAGTAATATTTAATCATTGGAAATATTAATTTAATTAAAAAAAAAAAAAAATGGTATAAGTCAGTTCAATAGATAATTAATCATTATCGTCGAATGAAACTTTATTTTATTATTTGTCAATGTTCATAGGTTTTTTTTATTTCTTAAAGGCATTCTCAGACAGTGCCCCCCACTTTTTAAAAATCTTCAATGATTTAAACTGTCATAACCGTATTAAAATTTTATTAATTAATTAAAAAAAAATTTTAATCTCAATTGAAAAAAGGACAACGTAGTCGTAATTTCGTTGCGATATAGAATTTTAAAAAAATTACTTACAATTGATATCAATTGGGAGTTAAACAAAATTTGTTGAATAAATTTTAGCCAACAAAATTTAAAAATTCGAATTATAAAATTGACATGACGATTTTTCTGAAATTTATTTAACGAATTTTGTTTAACTCCTAATTGATATCAAGTGTAAATAATGTTTTTTAAAATCTATATATCGGCGAAATTACGACTACGTTGTCCTTTTTTCAATTAATGCTTTAATTTTTTTTTAAATTAATTGATAAAAATTTGATACGCTTATGACAGTTGAAAGTCATTGAAAATTTTTTAAAAGTGGGGGGGCACCTTCTAAGAATGCCCTTAAATGAATAAATTTTTTATTTTCGATTTTAAATCTGTTTTTATAGAACTTACTCTATAATAAAATATAAATAAATTTTTCATTTTCACCAGAATAAATTTCATAAGTAAGAATGTTTTATAGAATATTAATAAAATATTAATCAAGTGCGCGAATAATAAATATAGAGAGACTTATTAGTTCAATACTTATGTGTACTTTTAATGCTTTTGGTTTTTTAAATTGTCAATATGGATGTTAATAGCTTGAAGATCTTGACTATTGATTTCTACTGAGACTTTATTTTTCCAACAGCCTTTTCAATTCTAACTGCTTCATTTTTTCGTTATTGAAATCAATTTTTAATTATTTTTTTCAAGATGATTTTACAATCGCATTCGCGCCGCGCCACTCTTTGAACAGTTTTGACAGAAAAAAAGTTTATCCGATTTTTTCAGTCAAAAAAAAAAAAAAAAAAAAAAAAAAAAAGAAAGCAAAAATTTTTATGAGTGTAGATGTAGCAGACATCAGACAAATTTTAAATTATACATAAATAGAGTAAATAATTTAAAAAATAATATTTATTAAAAATGCACTTATTAGTTTCAGAATTTTTTAAATGCGCATTTTTTTTAAATTTAATTTTATTAATTATTTGCTCTATTTATTAATAATTTAAAATTTGTCTGATGCCTGCTACATTCACACTCATGATATTTCCAGGTTTTCCAGAAATGTGGCCACCATGAAATAGATTTTAAATATATTAATTAGTTATCAATAATTTAATTTACCTTTTCACATTTAAATAAATCACGACATGCCATAATAACTTTAGCTTCACGTTTAGCTAAATCACGTGTCACTTCTTTGCCAATTCCAGTATTTGCACCAGTTACAATTACAACTTTATTAGTTAATTTTTCATTGCCTTCGTATGCGGTTCCGGCAATTTTATCCCTGAAAAAATAAACAATTAGTAATTTTACTTGCGGCAATTAATAATATTTATTTTAATTCAATACTAATTACTTGATTAAGTAAATACCGCCGACAATCGTACAGGCTGCACTTCCAAAAACCACAGATTTTGGTATTTTAATCCCCATAATGAAATGTATTTATTATTTTGTTATTAAAATAGTTAGTAATTAATAAATAATTATCAATAAACAATATAAATAGACATACAGAGATAAATATATGAGTACAAATATAAATTACATAAAGTTTCACGTGCGAGTATGCAACTTTAGGTTATGATTAAAAATGGCGGCAAACTGAAAATTCAAATGTAAGTTGAATCCTAATATATTTAATTGAATATCAATGATAATTGAATCAGCATATATTTTTATATACTAATTTATATAGATTCATCACGTTTTTGCTGTGTAATTACATGAGTAGACATGAGACAATTTATAAATTTTAGAGTACATTCTGAGACCGTGCAAGAGCAGCGAAGTAGCAGCACGATTTTTGTGCGTTATACTTGTGTGTTTTATTTTAATATTTTAAATATTTCTATCATGTTCTGCCGCGATTTTATTTTGATTTACGATTTTTAATTTTTCTTCCATTTCTAATAAGTTATTTTTCGAATATCTAAATTTACCGCGCAAATAATAAGAATAGTAAATAAATTATTGGTGAAAATAAAAAATTTCGAGTAGACTTTTTAGTCTAATTAATGTAATTATTGACATAAATAAATTTTAATGAAATTATTTCATTTCAATTTTGAAATTTCGCGCCAAGATGGCGCTACTGCATCTCGCTGTGTTCGACGTTCAATTTTTTGCAAAAGTGGGGACAGTCGAGAATCGCAAAATCGATTGCTTTGTATCAACTGGCGGTCCAATAGCGGCAGTCAGTATCATCAACAACGACAGTGGTAGTCCAGATCCTTCTTTACGTTTAAATTGAAGCACAGAATTGCAGTTAATTTGAGAAATTATCCATAAAATTTATTGCTAATAGTCATTGTTTAGTTAAAATGTGCAGTGTTTGTAAAATTTAAATTGTGCAAAGTGTCTGTGGTGTCGTTAAGTGTTGAGTGTTCAGTGCTAGTGTAAAGTGTTACGAATTGCTGATGCTGATAACTTCCAAGTTCCTGAGCAAAGTCATCTGGCATCGTCTGGTGGGAAATAGCAGTTAAGTGACGTTTTTTTAGCTGCGATGCACTTGGGCAATTTAAATTATATCTTCAAGTGTATTAGGACACTCTTCTGCATATTATTTCCCCGCCAAGGTTTGTTCAAACGCTTGCGTGTTTTTTTTTTTAAATATTTTTTTATCACATTCTGTCGCCATTTTATTTTGACGTACAGTTTTTAGTTATATCCAATCCCTACAAATTTATTTTTTAAATATTTAAATGTACCGCGCAAGAAATAAGAATAATCAATGAGGATGCATCCTTAAATAAATAAATTTAAATAATGAAATTTAAAATAATACGCGTACTGATTTATTATTTATCTAAACACGCATTTTTTTATTTTTACTCTGCTTACATTTTATTTATTAATTCAAAAATTTAAAAAATTCTCACTTGTCAGTTACATTCACACTCATGTAATTACACATATTTGTGTAAAATCATACAATTTTTTAAAAGTTACGCGAGTGAATTCGACACGCCGGCGCATGCGCACAAATTCAAAGAAATAAATTTGAAACCGGGAACTGAATAATCGGTTCAGTTGTCGCGTAGAACTAAAAAGTGATACAAGATGGCGATACTGTGATTTTACGATTGTCATTTGTCATAACAAATAACAAAAACACAAATCACTTGTTTTGTTTTCTCGATTGTGTTATTTGTAAACAAAGAACACAAATAAAGTACAGTAGACAAACAATGATGTTCCAACAAATATTTCGTCTTGCAAGTCGTTATCGGAACCGGTTTATCTTTTATTATCTACCCGGAATATTTATAAGAGTAAATATCATTTACTTTTATTTCCTTTTATTGTCTATACTAATAATATATTTATATATAATATAAATGTATATATAATACATGGTGTTTTATTTTTTTTAGAGACATTTATCAGCTAAAAAATTCGTTTCAGCTCCCGTAGTATCTCTAGGTCTTTGGGGATTCGCAAAAAAAGATGAGTTTGATATTAATTCTAAAAAAAGCAAAGAATCTCTCCTAGCAAAAGCCGATGCGTTCTATGAAAATCAAGAGTATCAAAAAGTTTATGATATTTTGAATAATTATCGGGTGGGTGACGTTCTGTATTCATAATCAAAACTGTCAATATTGTTTAATAAATTTGGTTGGATTGATTTTTTTTTTTTTTTACAGGACTCTAAGGATGTGGAAGTATTGTGGAGACTCTCCCGGGCTCTTTACTACATGGCAAAAACAGCAAGTGATGTTGAGGCAAAAAAAATGATTTATGAAGCTTACAATTTAGTAATAGAAGCTTCTTCGATTAATGATAATCACTGGGCTGTTCATAAATGGATTGCAATTTTAATTGATAGCAAAACTAATTATGAAGGGATGAAAGAAAAAATAAAAACATTAAATATTGTTAAGGATCACATGCTGGTAAGTTTCATTATTATCAAAGCTTTTGTTGTTTACGTATGTAAGTCAATATATATTAGACTGTGTTAAATAAAATCGATATTTTTTTCCGGTTTCATATGAAAATTACGTTGCATGTAACATAAAAAAATTGGGTACCAAGTTGGGCCTTCAACTCAATTACAAAACGCGCGCTCGCTTAAATAAAATTTCCCATTTAACAGGGGTTATTAGATATTTCAGCTGGGTTTTTATCCGAAACAAAATCTCTATTGAGAATATTGTATTGACAAAACACAGACTGTACATTGATGCATTACTATCTAATCTAGCGAAGTGCGCTTTAATTGTTTCATATTATTCATTTGTTTAAGAGAAAAACTCGGCCAAAGTTTCCATTTACTGTACAAGTGCAACAAAGATAGTACCTGTTGTGGACTTGAGTAGAATAGAGAGAAAAGTGCGAACCCCTGTTAAATAACATGGGAAATTTTTTTTTCTAAATCTATAAGCTTTACAAAAAAGACCCCTTATAATTTTTTGAAAAATTTAACCGTTCAAAAGTTACTTTTTTACGAAAATTTCAGTTTTTTTTCCTGGTAATTGATGTGTAAAACCTGTAATTTTTTAACTATGAGATAAAAAAACTATTAACTGACACACGCTGATAAATTTTTAGTAAAAATTACCTAAAAAGTTTGATGCTGTGAGGACATGTCGTAAATATATAAATTTTTCCCATGCACATTGTAAAATATACTACTCGACAGCTTGTAAATGACTGACACCCAAGTTAGCAGACAATGAAAAATTTTTGGATTTTTTGTTCAACAATTAAATTTAAAAAATACAAAAAACTAAAAATATGCACATGTAGAAAATTAAAAAAACTATAGGTGCTATTTTTTCAAATATGTTTTTTTTTTAAATTTATCATTTTTTAAAAAATTCAAAAATTATTAAACGTCGGCTAACTTCAGTATCATGTAAATGAAGGGCAACCTCTACTAATAAAAATTTAGTTACTGGATAGATTTTCTTACAGTGCCAAATTGTATGGGTAATTTTTACTCAAAAGTTTTTTGTGCGCATATATTAATTGCAAAAAAAATTATTTACAACAAAGACCTTATGACATCCCGCGCGGCATGATTGTTAAAAAATCATCGTATTGGTATCATAAAGTTATCTGAATAATTATGTTATCGTTCTGATATCAAAAAGATATCTTGCTGACATTCATGCCGAGCGGGATTTTGCTATAAGACTGATAGTTTTGCTAGAGAAGTAAAAAAAAACGAGAAATTTACTATAAGTTTGAATATAAACTTAAATAACTTATGAACGGTTAGATCTATCAAAAAATTATAAAGGATTTTTTTTGTAGAGCGTTAAATTTTCTGTAAGAATGCGTATTAGTTATGTCAATTCATTGATCAGTTAACGAGTTATAAAATTCCAAAGTTGAAAAAAATTTTTATAAATATATAAAATATTTGAGCAATTATTTAAATGTGGGACTCATTCTATTTTTGGTCATGAACAATAAAAAAATGATTAAATTATTAAAATATAAATCGATAATAAAATATATTTTTACAGATGGCAAATAAATTAAACCCTAATGATGCAACGACGCTGCATATTCTTGGTCACTACTGCTACTCAGTCGCAGATCTTGCGTGGTATCAAAGAAAAATAGCATCTGCAATTTTTGGCAAAGTCCCGGATTCATCATTCGAGGAAGCCCTGACATATTTGGAGGCTGCTGAAAAAGCAGATCCTTTGTTTTATAGTCACAATCTTTTGCTTCTTGGTAAAACTTACTTAAAATTAAACCGCAAAGACGAAGCTATTAAATATTTAAAAATGACTACTGAATACCCTGTACGTAATGACGATGATCAGAAGGCTAAGCAGGAGGCGACTAAGTTATTAGGTAGTATTTAATTTTCAAGAGTGAGTGCCGGGAGTGAGAGTGGGGTAAGCGTGTAATCATTCTTATCTTATCATTTAATTTGTTTTTCAAATATTTTTTGTTTGGTATTCAAACATATCGTATCGAACGTTGTCATAAAAATAAATAATGGTTTTCGTTAGACCAATTACGAATTTGGCTTTTCTGATAAAGCGATTAGTCTAGTAAATTAACACGACTAATTGATAAATGTGATTGAAAGTATATATTTTTTAGACGTTTGTTTTTATAAAACTTTTTCTGTGATCATGACAATGATATTTAAAAGTTTTATTGATATATTACATATATATTTTTTTTAATATAACCGCGTATTGGCTTTAATAATTTTTTTAAATATTTTATATTTTTTATGGAAAAATCCAATACTTTATGGATTTTTAATTTTTACTCTATCAAAATATTAAATATATATATTAAATATACATACATAAATATATAGAAGGCTGTCACTATGCAGGAAAAATTTATTTAAGTTTAATTATCAACATTTTTTTTTAGTTAATATTTAAAAAAGAAATAGTTTTGATTTGAATTTCAAAGAACAAGAATTTTATAACAATGGCTGTTACTAAAATTTTTTTTTTCTGTTTGTTTTATTTATGATGGAAAACTATTCTCCGGATGTAGAGATATAAATTCGTTGTGTACTTTAGGTATTGAGTTTACAACTTCAATAAAATTAAGGAAACTATTTACGATGCGATTTAAAAGGGCTGTAACTTTTGAAATTTTGAATTTATAAATTTTTTTTATCAGACCTTTTTTGTAACCCATTCAATTCTCTAAAAAACTTTTCTCAGACTTTTTTGTGTAAACTCAAAATTTAAACGTGAGTAAACTTGGGAAAATTCTTATAAAAAACAATTTCTACTAAAACTGAAAAAACATTTCCATATCAAAAATATGTCTGTAACTTTTCAAATTTTGAATTTATAGACTTTTTTTATCAGATCTTTTTTGTAGCCAATTAAATTCTCTACAAAATTTTCTTCAAACTTTTTTGTGTAAATTCAAAATTTTGAGGCATGAGTGAGCTTGGAAAAATTATCATAAAAAATAGTTTCTACTAAAACTGAAAAAATATTTCCATATCAAAAATATGTCTGTAACTTTTCGAATTTTGAATTTATAGATTTTTTTTATCCGATCTTTTTTGTAGCCCATTAAATTCTCTATAAAATTGTCCCCAGGCTTTATTCTCTAAAATAAAAATTCTGAGCACCAGTGAATTTATAAGACAAAATTTACGAAAATTATTTTTTTAATTTTTAATTAAAAGCAAAAATTTTATCAATCAAATTTTGATTAAGGGTGTAAACTTTTTTTTTTATATTTATGAAATCCAGATACATTTAACCGAAAACAAAAATAACCAAGTGGTAAAATAATATTTTAAATACAATAGAAATATGTAATATTGACAAAATCGGGTTTTAAATTTTCTGAAAATTTTTAAAACTGTTTATATACTTTAATACTACTGGCAAATCTTTTAAGCACCAACACTTGAATCTGTATACACCCTTTCAAAAAATAATAATAAACCAGGTAATTTAATCCTGTGAGATAATAATCTAAGCCTGGACTTTTGCGACCCAAACAAATTCTAAGAAAATAAAATTTACTATTTACCAAACACTTAAAAAAAAAAAAAAGAAAAAAGTTAAATTATTCAAAAAATAATTCTACGAACTGTACTCTGTACTGTACAAATAATTTTAAGTCTAAAATAATTTTTGTGATCGGTATTAGTACTAAATCTATGTTTTAAAATTGTGATCTAAAATAATATTGATTTATTGGTGGAAAAAAAATACAATTTAAAATATATAATATGAGAGTATAATTTATCTCCGCATTAATAAATAATTAATATGATAATTTCAGGGTATCTTAAAATTATTATTTATCGTTAAATTATAATAATAATAATAATATTAATTAATTTAAAAATTACGTAGGTACATAATCGACGATATAAAAAATAATTATTAATATATGATTAATAAAAAACGCAATTATTGTACAGCCGTGTCATGAAAAAAAAAAAGTTAACAATAGTTAACTTTTTTTTTTTTTATTAATCGTATAATTTTATTATTTGCAAGTGTACTCTTCGGTACGTTCTGTACAAGTGTCACAAAATACTCGACAGCACCAGTGAAATTTGCATCTGCACTGCCAAGTTTTTGTGTACTGGTGGGTGTTGTATCCTCGTCCACAGCACATTAGGTCGCATCCGTCAGTTCCTAAAACAATTAAAAAAAAACTTAGATTCTTTTCAGACATTTTTTGGTTTTGATTATAATTAAAAGTGAAAGATCAATTATTGACACTATGTTTATTTATTATCACGATACTGACTCTCTGAGAACTCTTCTCATACTGAGAAATAAATAAATAAATTGTGGGATAAAATTAAACGGCAAATTCAAAAATTTCACAACGAAACTCGAGTCGAAATTTAAATCCTAGATTGAATTTACTGAATGTAGAAAACGTTAATTCAAGCTTTGAAGACGTAAATAGCCGTAAAAATGTATTTTAGACGTAATTGACGTATGAAAACGTAAATAAGACTTGTGTAATCGTAGACACAACCTTTTAAAACTCGCAATAAAAAAATTAAACTTTATCAGAAACATTTCATTGCCAAAAAAACTTATCTAGCAGCCAGAAGACGAGAAATAAAAATTTTCAGCAGCTTTGGGAAAATATTTTGGGCTTCGTAAGAGATAACTCTATTGATGACTAGTGAGCTAGTTCAGAGAGTAGAGTTTGGATCTCTTGCAAGGCCCCAAAATAATTTTCAAAAGCTGCAGAAAATTTTTATTTCTCGTCTACAAGCTTCCAGGTGGTCTGTAAGACCCAACGGAGCACAAGTTATTAGCCGTCAGTAGAGTACTGTCTGACAAGGCCCAAAATATTTTTCTGCAGCTGGAGAATTTTTATTTTGGGTCTCCAAGCTACTAGGTAGTCTGTAAGACCCACAAGAGAACATTTTTATTTCTTGTCTTCTGACTACTGGCATGTTTTTTTGACAATAAAATGTTTTCAATGGATAGTTTAATTTTTTTATTGCAAGTTTTTAAAGGTTGTATCTACGATTACGCAAGTCTAATTTACGTTGTCGTACGTCAACTACACGGAGAGAAATGTCAAGTAAATATGCCTATGCAGCATAGTAATAATTACATTACTCTATAGTTTGTATAAGCAGTCACATGAGTGCGGCGCGACACAAACTATAGAGTAACGTAATTATTACTATGCTGCATAGGTATATTTACTTGATATTTCTCTCCGTGTACGTCTAAAATACGTTTTTACGGCTATTTACGTCTTCGAAAGCTGAATTTATGTTTTTAACATCTAGAACGTTCAATCTACACTTTAAATTTCGACTCGGGTATTTTTCTAGAAAATTTATTAATTTTATACTAATCGGAAGAAAAGTCTGAAAGTCAAGATTTTTCAGATTTTTTTCTCAAATATAAAAAAATCAGATGTCAGAAGCAGAAATGATGGAAATTTTTGATTTTTCAAAAATTTTCTGATAATTCTCTTTAGTATGAAAGTTCAAATTAGTTTCAAATTTCAAAGTTCGACTGGTCGAGCTTTTTTTTTTACTCTAAGTGTGATTTCGATTCAGAATCGAATTTACTGTCTAAATAATATAATTTTTTTAACAATTTTCAAGGTAGATGTAGTTAATAATAAAATAATATTTATTGATATATTATACAGAAAAATATTGCCTTTACAGAAGTTCATGTTTCTTTCCAATAGACTATTATAAGATATAAAAAGACAAAAACAGTCTTATTAGTGTCAATAGTTGTATCTTTAACTTAATCCACTGAGTTTTTTTACCTTTACTCGTCCGATTGCAAGACCTCCCTTGGGTGCCTAGACTTCCTTGAGTTAAATCTGGCTCGCAATAATTGGGAGATGGCTGAAGAAAGACAAGCTCACTTCTTTTGGGAATCCTCTTCTGGCTTATCCCCGGGCCACTGTTAACTTTAGTTCTCTTTAATATTAAATGTGGTCTTTTAGTGTTTCCGGATTTCTTTGAAGACCTGTCAGTTCGACCATTCGAACTAATTTCATTAAGTTTTCCTTGTGATTTCGCATCGTTGCCCATAATAGGGACCACTTCAATTGACGACTGATCCAGATAATCCGAGTTCTTAAATTAAAAAAAAAACTTCCATAAATAAAAATCATTATACTTTTAACTTATCCTTTAATTCTTCCATCTTTATTTGTATATTTAATTTTTTCTTTGTATCTACAATTGATGAAGAAATAACGGACAAAGTATAGATGCGTGGTCTGAATTTATTGTCTTAAGTTATTGCGCTCTTGCACGAGCCACAATTTGCATACTGAGATATGAACAACACCCACGCGTTTTAAAAATGAATTTTATCTTGTTATTATTGTTATTTTTTTTTAAATCTTAAATACAATTTTAAAACCTTTGGGTACTCAAAAATTTTATCGTAAGAATTTTAAAGTTCATTGCATATTAATTTACTTGTATATCAAATTTTAAATCTGTAAATTTATTGTCCGTAAAAAGTTTTTTTTTAAATAACCTGCCATTTTTTAATACCGTCGCGCAAATGCTGTACTCGGTATAAATCGGGGACAATGAAAAGAATCAAATATGTCGGCGATTGGAATAAAACTCTGTTGTAAGACATTAATTATTCAATACAATTAAACGTAAAAAATTAAATTAATGAAAATTTATCAGGGGATTTTATATAAAAATTTGTAGCTAATGTAGAAAAAATTAGACCAATTGTTTGGGTTATTAAGGAAATATTGTGACCTCAAACATGAGAGTAGAGCATTCTTATGAAAACCTTGCGCACATTCGGTCGTTAGTATTCTAGTTGTCTGCGTCTTTATTTAAATATGAATCTTACTGCAGAGGTAAAATTTGAAAATGCAAGTTTTGTGCATACTCACAAAAAACTGTGGGTTACATTGTATCTAAAAAAATGCGCAAGCTAATACAAGGCTCATTGATAAAATTACTTACGGATTTCTGGAGCAAAACTCGTGCAAGAGATTTATTAAATTTACTAAAGATAATCACGCATAGTTTGCGACAGATTGGCTCAATATGCGTCATATATATTTATATAAATTCCCAAAGGGAGGAGCAAAGTGACAGAGATAATTATCTGGCGCTTGTTGAACAAATCTGTCGCAAACCATGCGTGATTATCTTTAATAAATTTCTTGCGCAAGTTTTGCGTAAGTGATTTTATCAATAAGCATGAGTAAGAAATCCACAAAATTATTTTGTACAACATAATGTACACCCGGATAGCAAGACTTCCTGGTCAGAAAGTTGGTGTCAATTAATTGCGATCAAGTTGACGACAACTTGTCGATAACTTTCAGCTTTTGTAACTTTTTACTACAAATAGGGACCAACTTTCCTGAAAAGTTAAAAGCAACAAAACGTCAACTAATGGAATGCCGACTTTTGCCACCAACTTTCTCCGCAAGTTTGCGCCTAGTCGTCAACTTATGGAAATGTCAATTTTTGTGCTCAACTTGGCGACAAAATGCTGCAGAATGTTGTCGCCAGCTTGCTGCCAACTTGGCTATCAGGGATAATGTGCAAGTAATACAAAAATTTGAATTTTTTATAAATATTTTGTGACTGATTCATAGATAGATAAAGACGCAAACTCGTTAAGGTTTTCTGCAAGACACTTTTACAAAATTACCACAAGACTGGAACAAAATTGGCTTTTGCATGTTATCTTGTGCAAATTTATATATTTTTATAAAAATATTTTAGTGATCAGTGTCTTGATCAGAAACTTGTGATAGCCCGGGTCAAAAATAAATCTTGATTTAGGACGAAAAGTCTGAATCAAGTTTTATTTTTGACCCAGGAGAAATTATTACATGGGTCAGTATTTTTTTGCAATCTGTAATAAATAACAAGAGTTGATACATTTTTTTTTTTACCTGAATCGTAAGTGTTGGTGTTGATGGTGGGGTAATTGCCATAACAGGTCTTGCGCGATAATATTTTTTCATCAAAGCATCTCCGATTTGTCGGAAGCTCGGCAAAGTTCGCCAACAAGTTCGTACTGTACAGGAACCAGATACCCCATGACATTTGCATTCTGTTTGTAGCATTGCCTTTACAATCTAGCGAAACAAAAGTAAATTAATTAGCATTAAAAAAAATAAAAGAGGGTAGAAATGAAACGAAATTAAATGCAGGAATATATTTATTAAATTAGAGCTATTGTTAATTAAAATGAAAAATAATTGAAGTATTGTTGTCCGAATAAATTCATCACAGCGAGTTATTTTATGTTTAAAATTAGTATTCGCATAAATGAATAACCTAAGAAGTAACCTATGGTTTGTCGGTGTGGTATCCACGGGCCATACTTACAAGTTGTTGTACAACTTGTAAGCGATCTCGATTGAGAGATATCCAGTGGCTCTTATACGCTTGAACTAGTATACCTGTTATTATCCGTGGGATCAATTTACAGTATAATTGAAGGAAATCGTAGCGAATTGTCATTAATGACTCATAACATACCGCTATATATAACATATATTTTATTTTTGATAATAAATCTGAACTACTAATATTTATTCTGCTCTATATATATATACATACATTAGGCTTTTGCAAAAATTAGCGTTTTTTAAATTCCGTGTAACAGAATAAAAGGATTTCTTGGACCAAAAAATATTTTGCATTATGAATTGAAGACAAAAATTTTCTTGGGATTAGAAAAAATTTATCGACGCAAGAAATTTTTTTTTGCTCCAAGAAAACTTTTTATCCCCCCAAGAAATTTTTTATTTTCAATTTAGAATACAAAAAATTTCTTGAGTCAACTAGAAATTTTTTTGAGTCAAGTAAAAATTTTGTTGGGGTGAATGAGCCCAAGAAATTCTGTTTTTCTGTGTAGAAATTTTTAAAGCTCGCCTAAGAATTTTGAAATTTTCTATATAAACAAAATTGAGGCTTTATTTAAATGCAAATTATTTAGGTATCAAAAAAATTTATTTATCCCCACGAAATATGACCTTGACAATATATTTATAATCCATTTTTTTTAAATCTCATTTTTAGTTTCGTTCATAATAAATTTAATCCGATAGTCAAAGAGATATACAACCTTCATATTAATATTTAAATCTGATCAAAAAAAACCTAAGTATCATATTCGGAAAATTTCAAAACGTAGAAGAAATTAAAAAATTCATAGTTTGAGCCAAAAATTTTTAGAAAATCATCTATGTTTCGTCAATTAAACTTTGAAAACAAAAAAAAAACAATTTTCAAATTTTTTAAATTTTTGTGCGATCTAAGAAATTTTTTACTAAATTTGGAAAAAAAGTCAGTTGGTTTTTTTCGTAACCCCAACATAAATATGTGTGTAATATAATATAAAGAAAGTAAAGAATATAACCGTTAATATATTGACTCACCTTTCTTCCGGCCTTGTTGTTATGCAGATTCATAAGACTTCTGGCATCACCTTCCACCTCTCGTGCATCAAGAAACCTACGCGCGAACCTATATTATTCAGACATTTATTCCAAATAAATATAATTTAAATAATTATAATTGTAAAAACCGAACACCACTTACCTCATTCCGTATGTTACATCCGCACTGCATCCACCCCATTCCCACCCACTCGGTGGGGCGGCTTTCCTAGTTCTGTTGAACAAAAATAAGTTTTCTTCAATCAGTAATTGTTATATCATATTATATTATTTATTATTAAATAATAATAATAAATATCAGCTCACCTTACAGTCGGTTCACAACCACAGGCTGTGATGTTTCCTCGGCTACAAGCCGCAGTTACAGCATACGTTACACCTGCCGAGCTTATTGCGTATGTAAATGCAGCCTCTCTGCTACCTGTAATGTAAAAAGAATTGTTACAGTATAAAATATTGCAATATTTGCTTTTTTTTTTGTTTTTTAAAATTTAAACTCAAATCGGGACTCAAACCGGAGCTATTGAGTTATGAACGACATCCGTTATCACTAAACTGCTCCATCATTTCCAAGTTATTTATATCTGCAAGTCTACTTTGTCATAGTAATTTACGGTCTCATAGTTGAAAGTAAGCGTCAGTACAATTAATTACCCGTGGCGAGCTTTAACCGGCATCGCAATATGAGTTACCGTTTCAAGATACTACACTGTCTTTCTTATTCATCTTATTCTTCACCTCTGCTACTCTTTCATCATTATTATTTTTTTTTTATTTGTTATTATTATTCACAACTCCTACACGTCTTCTATAAGCAGCCTACTGTCAACGCGTTTATATATCATCCATAATGAAAAGTTAATAAGGAATTATTCAAATCCATGCGCCAGACAATAATCATACTAATAATAATAACTAGCAAGCAAGCACAGTCACTAGTGAATGCTTTAAGTAATAGTATAACTATTATATTTATATACATGACAAGTTTTGACTATAAAATTAGTTATGGAATTATTAACTTATTTATTGGTTTAATAAAACTTCAGTGAAATCTGCGATTTTATTATTCAAACTTTTTAGATATCTATTAATGTTATATATATAATTTTTGGAGTGAACGCGGATTAAATCCGGAGTGAAATTTACTCCGTAGGGAAGTTTATTTTAAAGTTGAAACTCCGAATCGGAGTGAATGCGGATTTAAATAAAATCCATAATCACTCCGAATTCACTCCCGATTTTTTACAGTCTAAAGTAAATGATTTATTTGAATTTACAAATTATTTTTCTCAGTGTATATATATTTGTATATGTCTATTATAACGCATCTTGTCATCTCAATAGCGCTTAAAATTATCAACAGACATCCTGTGTAATTTTGTAGACTTATCTTTTGGACGAATACTTTGATAAAATTAAAAAATACGTGGGCATTTAAAATTTTTAAAATAATTAAAAATGTCTATTCATGGGTTTATTTTGAAATCACTTTATAGCGTACAGTCATTGCTGAATTACGCTAAATATATTCAAGTTCAAACAATAATCTTCGATTTTATTATTTTTTTTTAATTACTACGAATATTTATCCAATTCTACAGTAGTGATAAAAATTTAAAAAAACCAAAGAAAAATTTTTTTTTTACGTCTTCGATCTTCAACCTTTTTAACGAAAAGTCAGAGCTTTCGTTCATTTTTTAATAACTTTCTTAAAATTTTACGATAGAAATTTGAAACTTTCAAATGAAGAAAAAATAATACTTTGATAACTTGTTTGAAATATTTTTACTATTTCAATATTAGATTTCAAGATTATATTTATTACAATTCACAGCCTATAAATATAAGAGAAATTAAAAACACTTCCAGAAATGATAATAACAACAATAATAGTAACAAGTTTGCATAAATGTATGTTGATACTGATAGAGAAATAAGTGATTAAAATAGTAAGGGCTAATAAAAGATATAAAATGATAGCTCGACTATGAGATCACGGATATATAAACGCAAGTGATCAATATCTCGACGATCGGTTCCCTGATTTATAAGACGCTCAAAGATAAGTATCTGCTCTCCGTCCTCGTGTCGCAATCCAGCCAATTTATGTAGCATAAGATATGCGACATTCAGCACCAGAGCTTAACTCTCTCATACAAAGTGCATAGTTTTGCTGTTATATATTCCTCGATCGCAGTACCTTCACTTGATAATAATACAGCCTTTTTTTTTCCTTTTTTTTATTTTTTTACTTTTTGCCTACTCATTGAATCCCATACTACAAACAAGCATAAATACCGCGAGCTTTCATTGTATACCATTCCGTCTCATCCTACAGATATATATATATGCATACATAAGAGAGCAATCAAATGAATAGATTTATATCCTGCGTATATCAATTGTCGACAGGCTGCACGTGTATTATTTAGTCTAAGGGTCTATAACTCTTAGTAATTTATTTTTAGATCGGGCTCTTAATACTCGGATGGCAATTCTCGGGGTTACAAACCTAAGATAAAATAAAAATATAAATAAATTAAATGATAAAGATGCTGAGAGAATTTCTCTTAGCAGTATCATCATATCTCTCATGCTTGAGATATTTTAGTCAAACGAGTGTACCGATCATAAGAAACCTGGTTCATCAACGACCGCTAGCTACTTCGAGGCTTAACGAGATAAATAAAATAAATAAACAAAAAAAAATAACTATATATTAATTGCCTTGGGTGTACTGTAAATCAAATTAAATGACAGTTCAGTAGCCATTTAACTGACTCGCTATATACATATATGATAGGTATGAATGGTGGGATACAAGTAAACTTGATTTAAAATTTAAATAAAATATATATTTTTCCGTTAAAAATTATATTTAATGAAAGTAAAATTTATATAAAATATTAAAAAATAAATTTATTATTAATAATTAGTATTTTTTATGTATTTAATGCGAAGTAGTTTACAAATTTTTTTACAAGTCACAATTTCTTCTATGAAATTATTTTAAAAAGTAAATAAATATTTTCTTTTTAGATGTAAGTTTATAACTTTGTTGCAAAAGTTTATTAATATATGATATATTAATGATATAAGTGATCTTTAGTGAAATTACAAATTGCTTTCCCAGATAATGATTTCTCTACAGTAATAATTTAAAACATTTCAAATTATTATTTTACAAATTATATTACATTTATAATTTATTATATTTTTTTACTGATAATTAATATAAAATATCATTCATTCATGAAGGAGGACCACTAGTGTGAAATTTTGAAAAAATATGCAAAAATTTTTTTTGTGCATATTTCGATAGTCTATACCTTAAAAAATTTAAACTTTGGTAAATTTGAACTTTGACAATTTGAATTTTAGTAAATTTGAACTTTGAATCATTTAGTATTTCCTTCATCAAAAATAATTTTTTTTTAATATAAACATTTTTTTACCAATAAACTTTGATTTATTTATAAGTTCTTCATCATCTGCATTTTCATCATCATCATCATCATTAGTATTTAAAAGAATATTAATAGGTTGTTTCATTCATAAAAGTTCAAATTGTCAAGTTCAAAATGTTAAAGTTCAATTTTCAAAGTTCATTAGGTCCGTCACCAAAATTTCAAGTACAAATCGCGAATCGTTTTTTTGAGTCATAGCCATCTGAAGAGCAGCCGCTTATCGGTTCTCGAAAATACACTTTTCAAAATTGCTGCCGTTATAACTTAAAGACAAATCATCCGATCGATTTGATTCGAATCGCAGCTCCTTTTATGTTTCTACGTACCATGAACCTCCAGTGTTCCGATCAAATCCAAAATGTAATTTTGGCAGGCCAAAAATCATCAAATTTTCGCGCAAAATTTGAAATTTTTTTTAAAAACTCCACCATTTTGTTAAATTTCAATTTTTTTCTTAGCCCGAAGGTCATGGTACGAAAAATACCTTCTAATTTCATAAACTTTTTGGTTTTTTTTATTACACGCACTGTAAAGGTCGCTATCACTGCAGCAGAGGGGGGACTTTTTTTTTTGGAGCCTTAGGAGATTGCGAATAATTCGCTGAATTTTGAATTTTTTGGTCCAAAAATTTTATCATGTATTTATTATATATCCACAAATATATCCTTAAAGCAATTAAATTTTCCATGCAGTAGTTTTCTTTAAAAAAATTCCCAAAAATCATCTTTTTTTCAGGCGATCAAACTAGTGGTCCCCCTGAACGACAATAAATTTATGGTCCTGGTTCAAAATGAGTATATAAATATTTATTTCAACTCAAAAGTATACTATATAAACTGATAAATTTTAAAGCCTCATTTTTTTTCGTTAATAAAATGGATTTGTTTGGTAAAAAAAATATTTAATGGGAGTAATAACAATAATTTTTATCAGCTTTGTTTGGATTTGACTAATGGGATCCAAAGTCTCTTATTTGTCCATATAGGATATGAATATAAATATATATGTATATAGTTGAATGATCTGGTGCGTGGGTGCGGGCATTCAGAAGTACCCTTGCTAAACCGTGAAAGCGATAGCAAACGTTATTTTCGGACGTAAATGACCAAACAACTTATTCTAGGCAAAAAGAATTGGTTGTAAAAAATAATAGGTGTATTGTAGTAAATGACATTGTAAAGAGGTAATTTTTTAAAATTTTTCGCTGTATATAGGGGAGAGCAGGATAAAATAATACCCCTTTTTGAACGTAAGAAAAAAAAATTTTTTTTTTAATGTTTATATATAGCTAATAAAAAAAGTATGGGGTAAATTGGTCGTTCCGAGTACTGCGGTCAATTTAGAATTTTGACCAAAAAATTTTTCTTCATGTTTACCACAACTGAAAATAGTATTCTAGTAATGCTCGTGTAAAAAAAGAAAAAAACTTTTGAATTCGAAGGAAAAATTTTAAACCATTATGTAAAATAAAATAAATATCAAAATTTAAGTCGTAGCTGATCGTTATGTCATAGAATATTTATTTTTAAAATTTGCACAGAAAAAAAAGGTTTCTTGGCTCAAGAAAAATTTTTCATTATGAAATGAAGACAAAATTTTTTTTCTTGTCAAAAAGTTTTTTGGCTCTAGAAAATTTTTCTCGTCCCAAGAAAATTTTCCTTTTTAATTCATAATGCATAAAATTTCTTAAAATAAGTAAAATTTTTTTAGGGCGAATAAAAATTTTTCGCGCCAAGAAATCATTTTTTTTTGTCTACACAAAATTGAATGAGTAAAAAAATTTTTTTTAAAAGTTAATTCTATCCCAAAACTCAGTTTTTTTACCGATTCGTAACAAGATAACTTGGATTACAAACATGAAATATTTTTTTTCTCAAAATTTCTGAATGATCGTACTATTCAAGCTAACCAACTCACCCCATATTTTTTCTAAAGGCCATACATAAACATTAAAAAAAAACAAGCTTTTTTGTTAAAAACTGGTGTCTCATTTTGCCCCACTCTTCCCTATAGGAATAATTTTACAGTCCATTGATGTCGGTGATTAATATAAGTAAGGATTTATATTTAAAAAGAATGTGCATTCTGCTGTAGCGTGTATTGATAGAAGGCTATAGATAGGATCGGAAAATAAATTGAATGGAAATGAATTGGCGATTGGAGACTGGAGATTGGCTTGTAGGCATCGACATTTGCAAGACGATTGTCGTGGTGATCAGATAACTGAACAATTAACCAATTACTATAATTAAGACACCAGTCCACTTAGCATTTGTATCAACTAATGCTGAATTTGCATTCAAAACTACTTTTAAAAGTATTTTACTTTTTTTTTTTTAGCCGAGTCGAGTTCGTGTAAAAAAAAACTTACGAGATTATAAAAACTACTTCGAGGAATTCATTTTATTTGGGACAATTATATTTTGAATTGATTGAGGTTTGGGTTTTTTTTTTTGTAGTTGCGTGTCGATTTTTTGGGACTGATTGGTTAGAGTCCCGAGAGTATTTAGATAAAAGGTTTATGGGATGTTCAGTAACTGAGGGTGATATTGACGAGAAATTAAACACGTTTGTGAGACGATTAAAAAGCCTACGCGATAGCAACAGGGAGTTGACACGTACTTTATATTTTATATATATAATTACAATTGTCTTATTTTTTTTTTTAACTTTTAGTCGTTATTCCGAGTCTAATTATCTTTGCAAATTAATTTTACATATTTTCTGATGTATTTTTTAGTGAAATTTCCTCTGATTTCCCGAAAACAATCGAGTTACTTTTAAAAATCGTGGTTTTTTTTTTCATTGTTCCAATTCTGGGTCAGATTTTTTGTGAAATAACATTTTAAATTATCCGACAATTTCTACTCTCTTTCACGCTTTTGCTTCATTTCAATCCCAAAAACTGTAATTTTATAGATTTTCCAGATGGTTTTCGAAAATTATAATTTAAATTTTAAAGGCCAGTTTTTTTTATTCCTGCCAGCGATTATGGGTCAAATTATTTAAGAAATGACATTCTACGTTGCCTCTAAAGTGTTTTTGATAAATTTTCATAAAAGAAAAAAAAAAATTTGAAAGATTCCTATTGTCCTAAAAATTTCCAGAAATAGTGGATTTATATTTTGAAAATTAGGTTATTTTATTTTAATTAGCGATTTCAGATCAAAATATTTTTTAAATGGTATTTTTATTGTCTCTAAATTATTATCATTATTAATTTTACTCACAAAATTTGAATTCTGTTGTTTTTACAAAAAATTGAAAATGGGATATGTATTTTAAAAAAATAATGTTTTCAAATTTCATCAGCTATTTCTAGTAAAATTAAGTAAGAATTTTTTGTTTTTCGAATTAATACAAAAGAATTTTGAAAAAATAGCATCTGTTTAAAAATGCTGGCCAAGTTTAACCATTTATATAGAGATATACTTATATGTATATATATTTAACGATGACGAGATCGTTTCATTGATGTAGATGATACTCATAATCGCAATCACACACAATATCTACATAAGATTATAACAATACATAGACTGCAGAAATTAACTCTTGACCCCGTCACGATTCATAGCCTGCAAATCATCCTCTTACTTTCGCTCATTATATGTATCGATCGGCGCATAAATAAACAAAGAGAATAAAAAAAAAAGAAAAATAAATAAAAGCAGAGACTAAAATGAAAAATAATAATAAATAAAATATCGCATTTATATGTATGCGATCGATCGTTACTCACGCGTATTTTCATCGATCAGATAAATCTTAGCAGGTTTCACCGCTTATTCGTTCTCATGAACGACAAGGAAATTATACTTAACGATTATCGAGAGCACGATATATTTTTCCACTGTATTGACATGTTGTTTACGTCTTAATAAGGATGAGATTGCGGTGATCGGCGATCGGAGATCGGTGATGAATGTCATTTCATTAATCCCCATTATATTTATATCATTATTTTTTCACCAATTACGCCATCGGATATTTCCAATAGCCAAAGGCTATCGTGATATATTAATTCATTAACTACCATTGAATTATTTCGTGTAAAATCCCTCAAGCTTATAAACTAGGTATATTAAACTCAATGACATGTTGCCAATAACTTCATTCTGATGAGCGATCTTATACCGATGTTTATAAAATTTACTTTTCAATCACTCATAACTTTTTATCTGCTAAACTAACTTAAATATTTCAGATATGTTTCTGTTAGGAAATTTTCTGCTCTACAAAAAAGCTTTCTTAACATTTTTCCCTAAAATGAATATTTTCAAACTTATGACCAATTTTCAAAAATTCGAATTCCTAGAACTCAAAAATCAAGATCTAATAAATACTTTTCTTATAATGATTCATAAGTTCTCAAAGAATCATTTTACAAAAAAAAGTTTTGAATATTTTTTTTAGCAAATTTCCGACTCTACAAAAAAGAATTCCTACCATTTTTCCCTAAAATGAATAATTTACAACTTATGAACAATTTTCTAAAAGTTTAAATTCCTACAACTTAAAAATCAAAGTCTAATAAATACTTTTCTTTTAAAGATTCACAAGTTCTCAAAAAATCATTTTACCAAAAAAAATTCTGCCTATTATTTTTTAGCAAATTTTCCACTCTACAAAAAAGCTCTCTTACCATTTTTCCCTAAAATCATTATTTTCTTACTTATTGCCACTTTTCCTGCAAATAAATTTCCAAAATCGAGTTCCAAAACTAATCAAGTCAGTTCTCATTAGATTTTCTAAAAATTTTCCCTTCTACCAACAAATTTACAATTTTTTCTCTCTTTTTCCCCCAATTTCCACTAAAAGCATCTCAACTCCAACTAAAATTCAAAATAATATTAAATAAAAAAAAAAATAATAAACTCATGACCATAAATCTTGAAGTAATGATATCATACATCGCCATGGGGTTCTCGCGATTTAAAGTAAAGGTATTTGAGTATAAATTTAAAAATTAACTTCTCTTTATTCCTCATCTCTCTTTACCTCGACTACTCATCCGCGAACAAATTAGCGGCAAGATAATTTCGACAGAGACAGATCGCGACATCTGCGATACAATTATCCTGTAGTGAGTAGTAACAGTTATCATGCATCTTATATATTTATATTTATAATCCTCGTACTTTATTTAATTATCACCACTTTCGTACTTATTCCCTCTCTATCCAATAACTAATGGCAATTTTAATAACCTTAAAGTATATAATAAAAAAAATAATAAATAATAAAAAGAAAAAAAAAAGAAATGAACCAACTTATTGATTATTCTATAGTCCGTGAGGACGGGTAGGTGTATCGAAACACCAAGTGTGGGCCAATCCAGTTATTCGACGGATAAGACGCGAAAGGATAAAGCCAAAAAAAAATATAACGAGATTTCCCTACATTGGAATTTTATAAAATTGATAAGCTAAAACATTAACACAAAATGCCAGACACTATCCGCTGGGAGAAAAGAAGAGATGAGAAGAATCAACCGATTCGAGATTCCTGAGCACAAACTAACCGATCGAATCGAGAAATTTTATATCTGTCATCTTAACATATATTATATACGATTCTGATGTCTAAATTAAATTCCCAATTATCATTTTCCAATTCTATTATATCCTATTTCGTTCTATGAATATTTTATCCATATTTTTTAAAATTTAATATAGAAATTAAATTAACTTGGTCCGCAAAGAATTAGACTTAATAGAGAATACAATTATGAAGCAAAAAATTTTTTTTTAATAGATAGAATAGTCGGACTAGGTGGCCCATGCCAAAAATTTATAAAACTTTTTTTTTTTTAGTTATATAATGAAATATATCTGATACTGCTGAATGTTAGAAGAATTTATTCCATTCAATTCTAGCCAATATCGGAAACCAAAAATATGTAGAAAAAATTCATAGTAAAGTTTGACGTCCCGCTCTGTGCCTAAAATGAAAAATGAAAATTTTTGAGTTGTATTTTATAATTTTGATCTAAATGACAACTCTGGTGCCCCTGAAGATTAAAAATAGACATTTGAAAATTCAATTCGCGCCAATATCGTCTCCAAAAAAATATAGAAAAGTTGGACTTGTCGGCTTAAGACAAAAAACAGTATATATTTTTTGAGTCGTGTCATATATAATTTGTATCTAAACAGTATTGCTAATATGCCTGATCAGTAGAGACAAGATTTTCGTCTTGATTTCGAAATGAATGGTTCAAATGTTTGATATTACGGCGAAAATATTGGTCTCATCAGAAAACTTTTTGAACCAAAGTTGTAGGAAATTTAATTAAAAAAAAAAAATGTCTCATCAGATTTTTTCAAACGGCCAATATTTTCACCGTAATTCAAAAATTAAGATTCATAATGAATAATTCAAATTTTGGATAATTATGAAAACTTGAAATTTGAAATTACGGCTTTCTTTTTAGTCCTAAGAAAAAATTATGAGAGACATTTTTTTTATAAAATTAAATTTCCTACAACTTTTACTGGAAAAATTTTTTTATACGACCAATATTTTTTACGTAATATCGAAAATTTCACACTATTATTTATTATTGGTTGATTTTAAATTGGAGCAAAAATCCTGACCCTACTAATCAGTGATCAGAAATAATCATTCCAGCAAAAAAACAAAAAACTTTTGACTGAAAATAAATATTCTTGATTCAAAAAAATTTTTTTGAAAACCTCAACTTTTTCGAATAAAGTAGAAATCTTCTCTGACCAACACAAATTTTCTTTGCTCAAGAAAGTCTTGACTTGGTTCTCGAAAACGTTCGTTTTCAAAAATATTTTCTTGACTCAAGATAAATTTTTTTTCTGTGAGTCTTAAATTTCAAGCAACAAAGTTTTCCACGAAAATACAGAAAAAATATATAGAAAATTCAAACTTGTCGGCTTATCCCAAAAAACAAATTTTTCTTTTTGAATTTTGGATTCTCACCAACGTATTTCCAAACATCATTTCCACAGAATAAATATTTTTACCTTTTATTTAAAAAAAAATAAATCTCGCTTTCAAACGCGAAAATTTTCAACGAAAACTTGCAAATATTTGATTAAAGAATTTTTTATTTTTCACGTCAACGTTCTGTTTACTTAATTAAAAAAAAAAAATTTCTTGAATCGAAAATCCGAGTGACGAACGAGAATTTCAGTTGTTTAAAAAATTTCTTGGTTCAAATAAAAATTTTTTTTCTGTACAGTAACCGATTTGTTCTCATCTGAAAAAAAAATAAAATAATGAAAAAAAGGAACGCAGCTGCACGCGAGTTAATACTTTCTCTGGTTAGTTGGACGTGGACTGTAATTAAATACACGATTCGGCGATTGAATTAATAACGGGCCGGATAATGTTGGGCCTGGTATACAGATATTTACGTAATGGATCTCTTAATTACCTCAATTCATTGGAGTGATTAGACTCACAAGTAGCCGTACATTAAAGAGGTAAATAAGAAATAAAATAAAATAAAATAAAAAGCCGGCAACATTTATTAAGTTAATTTTATTTATTACCTGTTAATCAGAGAATTCAAAGAGGATTTAATTATCCAGCTTAACAAATTTTTATTAACAACTAACATCGTAATTTATTTAATAAACTCCTTGAGGCTAACAAATGATGCCGCGTTCATTTTTAATTTAAATAAAATAAACTACTCAATCAAAGTTAACAAGTCCAATTTATTTTTTTCGTGGGCGATTAATTTATTCAGGAAAAATAAAGTAAATATGTACAAATAAGTACGAAGAGAGATGGACTGAAGATAAACACGAGATGCATTTAGCTCAGGCATGTTGAACGATCCCGTTAATTTCACTAATTAAATTAGCAGCCGTTCATGAACGTTATGTTTTTTTTCTTTCTGCTCCGACATATTAATTTTTGATATTTTTTATTTGTAACAAACTTGCTCGGGTTTTATTTTCTCTTTCATTTTTTTTTTTTTTTTTTTAATAAACTTTCTTTTATAAAAATCTACAACCAATATATACATATATGACAAGATGGACCACCTAAGAGTTATATATTATTTTACCGAAATAACTTTATATTTATTTGATCGGTTTCAAAAATGAAAAATAGGGTATTAAGGCTTTAAAAAAAATTACTATAAAAATACTTTAGAAGTATTACCCACAAGTTCGGTTGCAGTGAATTTTGTATTTATAGATTTAGAGTAGACTGGGGTAAAATCACTGACCAAATAAATTTGTTGAGCGGCTTATATTACTAAAGTTTTATATATAAGAATCACTACATGGAGAAATTTGATTTCAAACATTTTTTAGTCCTTATCTTACTTGACCATTATGCCCCAAATATATATATGCCCCAAATGTATATATTGTACAAAAGCGATGTAAGTCTACACTGTAAAACATCAGGAGTGATTTCAAAGTAAATACGGATTTAATTCAAATCCGAATTTATTTCGCCACTCGGAGTTCCGGAGCTTTAGAAAAAATCGTTCCACACACAGGATGAATAGGAAGTTTTTTCTTTCAGCGGAGTGATTTTGAACAGATGTAAATTTTATTTCAATTCGCATTCATTCCGATCCATATAACAGCAGTACGATAGTGTAAATTCATTCTACCCTTATTGATGTTAAAATTGTGTCCCTTTCAATACTAGCTTCTTACAGTGGACATATATAGAAGAATAATGGGCAAAACGGACCACTCCAAAATTTGGTAAAAACTCTTTTTTGAACCGTCATTCAAGACTCTTATCATCATTCCTTGGAGAAATACAATTCTGAATGTCTCAAATTTTTTATTTATGAATTTGATGTATTGTTGACTATAAAATTGGCAACTGAAATTTTGGTTGAGTTACTTTAAATTTAAGTAAAAAAAAAAGGGTTCGCTGTATTCAAATGCACAAAAATCTATTATTTCCTTAGCGGTCCCGTTTTGCTCGCTCTTCCCCTATATCGTTCAGAACGCCATTTTTTTAAGAGCTTGACATTAAAATGAAATAACTAGAAAATAATGCGGATTTTTGAAAAACTTTATGAATGATAATTTCTGAGAAATAAAATTATCTACAGAAAAGGTCTTATGACATTTTGTGATAAATCTGATAGTTTCGTCGGAAAAGTAATAAGATCTCAAAATTTACTATAAATTTGACTTCGAGCTCAAATAATTTTTGAACAGATGGATTCATCAAAAAATGATTAGAGACTTTTTTTGTAGTGCATTCATTTCCCTATAAAATTAAGTCTGCAAACTTTTTCTACGATGCATCGTTACTTAGTTATAAAAATCAGAAGACGCAAAAAAAATTATTTCCATATTAATGTTAAATTAAGAGCTCTAATTATCACAGGCGTATTTTTATATCTAACTGAAACTTTTGAACCTGTTCCCGAGAAAAAAAAATTTGTTTATTTTTTAAACACCCCAATAGATATAAATATATACTTTTTTTTTGTATCAATTAAAAATATTTTATGATAATCCGATGTAATCCGTTGAGCCTTTCTATACAAAGTCACAATAATTCTCAAGTCCCTTAATACCAACATGACAAACAGCAAGTCTTTAAAGCATATTTATGCAATCGGATTATCTTGTCTTGTCTCTAGATATTTTCGCACTAAAAGTAATACGATCAAAAAAGTGATAAACAAAAATGTAAATAAAAATAAAAATAAACTATCCCGCAAAAGGAGCATGACAAGTGTGTTAAATATCTATCTATATATATATATACATATATTTTGTCGGTCACTTCTGTATACAAGCATAAAAATTGTTGCAGCTACTTGAATCTTTATACATTTAAACTTTAACATCGGTTTTAAAGGTGTTAACACCGTCTAACAGCGTCGTTTCGCTCGTTAATTCAGCCCGTGGGTGTTGCATCTGTGTATCTGTCAGTGTGCCTGTGTGTGTCTATGCCTTATTCAGCATCAGCAAAACTAAACGGTGTATCCAAATGCGGCTTATTTTCAACTTAAATTCAAATTTGATCCCTTAATTTCTGTTAAATTAATTTCTCATTTATCGGTTAATTTTTACCGCTCCCTTTAATCACTCAGAGACGGAAATAACCGAGAATTTAAAAATTTTTTAAAACTATTTTAGATAAATTTGTGGCATAGACGCAGATACAAGTAGATTTTGAAAGTGGCCCATTTACATTCTCGTATAATTTATCATTAACAAGAATGCAGTAGATTTAAAAAGTTAAT
This sequence comes from Microplitis mediator, assembly GCF_029852145.1. NCBI lineage: Eukaryota > Metazoa > Arthropoda > Insecta > Hymenoptera > Braconidae > Microplitis > Microplitis mediator. Next base: position 9,848,956 of record NC_079976.1, on the reverse strand, counting down.
GATTAATTTCTATTGAATCGTTAAGTTTGTCTTTATCAATAAATATTTTTTACATCGTACAACTATTTAGCGATATTTAAAACCTGTTTTATTATATTTTTAAACTCGAACAACCTCACGAGTTCATCGATTATAAATATTAATTGGACGGTACCGTAAATGTATTGGTATTTGGTATTTTATATTTTTAAAATTTTATTCCGTCGATTAAGTTACGCAGATGCTAATGGATTTTCACTTTTACGGCTTTATTACTGTTATATTTCTATTATTTATAATGATAATAATAATAATTATGATTATCATTTTTATTAAGCTAAAATTGAATAGTATTAAAATTAGTGTTTCAATAAACAAGAGATAACTTTATAAGTATTTAGTTTACGTTAAAATTTATGAGATGTTTTTTTTTAGGAAATTTTATTCTCTATTAATTTATTACAGTACATTTTTATTGTATCTTTGATAGTTTAGAAGAAATTTCAACTCCTAAGTACCGAAAATAAGTTTAATGATAACTTTTTAATCTTTAAATGATAATTGTAGCTAAACTATAAGAGATACGATAAAATTGCATTAAAACTATTTTGTAGATAATTTAATTCTCTATAAATAAGTTCCTATACATTTTTACTCTATCTTTGATATTTAAGTCATAATTTTAATTCCAAGTGCTGATACTGATAGAAGGATTTTATTATTGATAAAAAAATTAATTATTTAGAATTTAATTTTATAAATTATTTAATAAAAAATAAAATATTTTTTAACGTTATACGATTATGTTTTCTAACTAATTAATATTTATTAATTAATAGGTAACTAAATAATTATTAATATTTGAAAATTATTTTGCTGATAAAACTGAATATTTTTGTTTATTTATTTATTTTTTTTCATTAATATGATAGAAGGCTACTTAATTTTTACAATGTCATTGCTCATTTAATTTCACTGGTACAATATATATATATTATTTAGAAAACAAATATGATATATATATATATTTAACAAATTACTAAAATAATAATAAATTATTTTAAATAATCTTGAATATAGCAAATGATAACAAGGATATTTTTTATTTACTTTTAAAGAATTTTTTACTGTTGGCCGAAGCGATCATATCAAAGCTCATAAATTTATTTTACCAGCTAATAATGTACAAAAAAAAAACGTTTTGTCCAGTTACATTTAAATAATTTTGTAGGATCCACTGAAATTTGCGTAACTTTAAACGCTCGAAATTTTATTTCTCATCGATATTTAATTTAAATAATAATTTTAAATGTTTTAATAATAATATAGACTGTACTCTCTATTTATAGTAACCAACAATATTTACCCACGTGGTCCACTAATTTTATGATAATGATAATTTATTTAAATTAACAAATTATTAATACATATATTTAATTTATCTATTCACTTAAATTTTCACTCGCCTAAATAAATATTTATTACTCATCAATAAATATTTATAATGCTAACAAAATTACATGAAATTTAAAATTTTCTAATTATGAATAAATATTTATTAAATAATTACCATAATTACCTAAATAATTTAGCAATCTTATTTAATATAAAATAAAATTCTTCTATCAGTACTCTGTTTAAAGCTGTACGAATTGGGTTCGAATTGAATCGAATCGGATAATTCAAATTTCCGAATTATTAGTAACTTTTCGAAATATTAGTAACTTTTCAAATTACTCGAGTCAAAACAAGAAAATTCTGATAAGCTGTCAAATATACAATTTTAATTTAATGTAGAACTTAATTTTTAAAGTAACCAAAAATAATTATTTCGTAGATTCGTGTCAGAGCTCTATAGTTACCTCTGACAAAAATTCGAATTAATGGAAAAACTATTACACGGAGAAAAATGTTGGCTCGAAACCTAGCAATTTTTATTATGCTGTCGACCAAACTTTAAACAGGAAGTGAAACATCTAAAAAATTATTATGCCGCATCACAATTATTATAATGTATGAAAGTAATTGTTATTAAAGTTTATCGACAAGTCTCTCGTGCGTAGTAAGTATTGTGATACAGCATAATAATTTTTCGTATGAGTACAATAATTTTTTTGATGCTTCACTTCCTGTTTCAAGTTTGGTCGACAGCATAATAAAAATTGCTAGGTCTCGAGCCAACATTTTTCTCCGTGTACAATTTTAAGTCGTTGAGAAGAAAATTTTGGAATTATTCGTAAATTTTTGAATAATTCGAAAACTTTCCAAGTGGCACACTTGCCTTTATGACTTCTATAATAAGATATCAGTTTTAGGCTGTTTTTTGACATATTGATAAAGCACCAATATGTTGACAAAAAGATCAGAAATTTATGTCACCTAAAAAATATCTTCTTAAAAGACTTGACACAAGTGACGACAAAAATGACATTACAAATAGTGGTAAAAATAAGTCATCTAAACGATTTTTTACTTGACATGTCCTTTTTGAGACAGGAAAAACAATACAAATTTTCTCTGTCTCCTAGGACCAACATCCGCATGTCTTATTTATACCAAAAAAGATGACTTTGATACAAAAGAAAATTTGTCTTATCCTTTTAAAAGACATCTTAAAGTTGTCTGTGTGTTGCTTGGGTTACGAATTATTGGAAAGTTCGAATTATTCAATAAGTTCTACTCTTATTTGTATATTTAAAACAATAATAAAACTTACCAACAACAACAACATGGCCAAAAATTCTGTCATTAACAACATGAGTACAATTCCATCTGTGATGACGAAATTGATACCGACACTCACGTAACCCCAGTTCGGCACCTTCTCCAACGGCTGGCATGACATGTGGCATTTTTTTACACTGCTCACGTTGGCTTTTAGCGAGTCCTGGGATGCGACCACACACCGCAGCCCCGACAACTACCGCACCAACTACCCTATAACAAAAATAATTTACCATCATAATAAAATATCAATATCATTAAGTTCTGTGGCATAATTAATTGTCAAAAAAAAAAATAAGTATTAAGTCTTCATAAAGCTCATGATTATCATAATCATGATAAAAATGATAATAATGATGATGGTAGAGCTCATTAGCATTTAAACTCTCTTATTTATTTGAGTTGAATATTTAAAGTCACATAAGGAAGACCTCAACGACGTCTCCCAGGGGTTTTATATCCAATTAGATCGGCGTAGGAGACGTTGTCTTGTCTTTATACTGTCGACTATATGGTGTGATAATGTGTCGGTGATTTCCAATATAAACTTAATAATAATTGCTTAAGATTTTAGCGAGTAGAGAACACGTCAGCGATCATGAGTGGCGGATAATTCGTTTCACGCTGTTATTTCTTCGCCTCATCATCACTGACTACTCTGATGAACACGTTGTAAACCCTCATAAAAGATTATCAACAACGACGCTCGTAGTCGAACACCCTGGAGCCAACTAATATAACCGGCAAAAGAAAATACATATAGATACATATATATGTATATTTTTCACGGCATGATGCCCAATAAATTAAATTTTTTTTACCTTTTAACTGGATGACCTTTGTCAGTACCCGGAAATAGTTTTGTATTTATAATTTAATAAAATAATTATATTATTGCAGATTTTTTTTTTAATTAATTTTTTATTTACACGAAAAAATAAATGAGTTAGAGCTGATTCTTATTTGGGAAGGGAGAGTAGGGATCGGGATCATTAGAGATCTTTAGAGATCACTTTAGGTTTAAAATCATTGACAATCTACCGAAATCATCAGAGATCTTCTGAGATCTAGTACAAATTTTAAATCTACAAATAATCTAAACGTATTTTTCCCGGATTTTTTATATCAGAATTATTATTATATAACGGAAAAAAGTATGCAAAAATTACTGTGTGGAAAGTAACCCGAAACAACTAATGGGATCCGATAGCTTTTACTTTTGACAAAAGTAAAAAATTACTATTCCATAAGTAAAATATGCTATCAAAAATTAAAAATTACTAAGCATTAGTGTCTTTTACTAAGTGTTTGTATCTTTTACTTATGGAATAGTAATTTCTCACTTAACAGGGGTTCACACTTTTCTCTCTATTACACTCAAGTTCACGAACGGTACTATCTTTGTTGCATTTGTATAGTAAATGGAAACTTTGACCGAGTTTTCTCTTCACAGGGGTTATCAGATATTTTCGGCAGAGTTTTTTTCGGAAACAAAATCTTTCAATATTCGTTTGTTTAAGAGAAAAACTCGGCCAAAGTTTCCATTTACTGTACAAGTGCAACAAAGGTAGTACCGTTCGTGGACTTGAGTGTAATAAAGAGAAAAGTGCGAACCCCTGTTAAACAAACGAATATTATGAAACAATTAAAGCGCACTTTGCTAGATTTAGACAGTAATGTATCAAAGTGCGGTCTGTGTTTTGGATTGAGAGATTTTGTTTCCGAAAAAAACCCAGCCGAAAATATCTGATAACCCCTGTTATGCCAAATATAAAAGCCATCGGATTCTCTCTAAACTTGAAATAGTGAATTATCACTTATTCACAGTGTATATTCACTATTAGCCACAGCTAAAAGTCGACCACTTGGAATTAGTGCATATACACTCATTTACCCAGTGATTTTAAAAATTAATTTTTTAATTCTACTGTGTAAAAAGTAAAATTTTCACTATTTATACATAAAATTCACTTTTTTCCAGTTGATTACTGAGTTGATTACTGGGAAAAACAGTGAAAATTTAACTATTTCAAGTTTAGAGAGTTCATTAATAATTTCGGGTTACTTTCCACATAGTAATTATAGCTAAATTTTAAGATCCATTTTTTCCGTGTATTATTTCAAGCGTAGTGAACACGAAAATTTTTTTTTTTTTTGTTAAAAAATGGTGTCTCATTTAACCCTCTCTTTCGTGTTTGTAATAAATTTTTTTCCATCAGAAACTAAAACCGATTGAGTCAGTATATAATTTATCGTTACAGTTAATTTTTTTTCCTCCAATATACAAAATTTAAAAATAATTTAATTTTATTATTATTTAAAAAGTATATATATTATTTATTACTGAAAATGAATAATAAATTATTTCCAACCCTTGTAAAAATTGAAAATAAATAAGTTCTCTGTAAGTCAGTTCTCACTTGGTGACTAGATTCACCAAGAATGTCAAACTAATTTATTACCTGTCTTGCGGAACTCATCATGGCTAACCACACACAGGTCAGAGTTGTCTTGAATAATAATAATAGTAATAATAACAATAATAATAAACTCTGTTATTCAGAGTATAAGAGAGCATAAGTATAAGCCCTGAAAGAATTACTAGACTACCATTCAAACCTGTACAATACTGTAAATAATTTTAAAAATAATCCTGGATTATTCTGTTCTTTTTACAAACGGTTGTCACTAAAATGATTCAAACTATTAAAATTTAAATTCAAGAGTATCCATAACATGACATGACATAAATCCAGGATTATTTTGGGTCTATCAATAACTGCATCCTACCGATCTTGATACCGATTATGATTTCAAGTTCAAACAAAGAATAATATTTCTCTTCTATAAATATCAAATAGTATATCACCGAGTCACAGTCATTCAGTATTTTTTACTAGCAATAAATATACTATACTACTAGGAATTTAATCAGTGCTCAGAACTTTAATTAGTTTAATTTTATCACTAGCTTAATTGGTTAAAGTCACTGTTTGGTTCCGGAAATCCCGGGTCAAAAATAAAACTTGATTCAGGCTCGTTTCACTTTAATTTCTTTTGAAGTTATCGTGAATACGACTTTCCGATAAGATCTCGACTTCTTCGATTTGAATTAAATTTCTGTCAACTTTCAGAGCTTTTTTATCTTAGCTTGAAATTATTCGTCTTCACTTCGAGCACGAGAGTCATTCACATTTCTTCAAACTTGATCGACCTAGTCAAAAGCAAGCAGTATTTTTTAGTGTAAAATGTGTTTTTCGCGTTTCACCATCGTTTTGACTATTTCGACTTATAGGGTAAGAGCACCAGTACCCAGCCCTAAACCAGTAGCCAGCCACCTCATGTTAAATTATATCTATATATATTTTGAACCAATGTTAAAGTATATGACCGGCTGGCTACTGGTTAAGGGTTGGGTACTGGTGCTCTTACCCTAATTGAAGCCGAATAGGTCTAAACCACGTCAATTTCGACTTGATTTAGAATTTTTCGTCTTAAAACGTGACTAAGTAAGCCAGTTATATTTCATATCTCCGTAAAAAAAAAGTCGAGTTTGTCTTGTGAAAAACGGCTCTAAATTTCGACTTGATAAATCAAATTTTATTTTTGAGCTGGGATGGTATCTAAGTTACCAGTGAAATTCACTGACAGCTTTAGTGAAATAAAATTACTGATCGAGTCAGTGAAATTAACTGGCAATACTGACTAACGATTGACTGTTAATGTCAGTGAAATAGGACGGGGATTTTCTTTATTTTTCGGTGGTTCTCCAAGACGGAACCTTAAGTCGCTGAGCAACTGCTCTATCCACTGTGTCATCCCGTGTACACGGAAAGAAAATTATGGGAAGTTTTGCTATGCATTATGGGAATGGTTCCCATAATAGTATGGGAATAGTACCTATACTACTACAGGGATGGTTCCCATATATTATGGGAACCATCCCCATAATAGTATGAGAATAGTTCCCATATCATTATGGGAATGGTTCCCATAATGATATGGGAATGGTTCCCATACCATTATGGGAATGGTTCCTATAATATTATGGGAACCATTCCCATAATGGTATGGGAATCATTCCCATACTATTATGGGAATGGTTCCCATATTGGTATAGGAACTATTCCTATAATATTATGGGAACTATTCCCATAATGTTATGGGAACCATCCCTATAATATCATTAAATTTTTTTTTTTGCACAATAGTGTAGAAATTTCCCAAAATTTGAATTTTCTTGAATGTTTTGTGCTGACAAAAAATTCTTGTTAAAAATTTTAATGTTTTTTTGCCAAGTACGATTTTTTTTTTCAATGTTTGAATTTTTGTATGTATGTTTAATAATATTTCTGTGTATTGTAGAAGTGATTACCGCACTTCTTCAAATTAATTTTTTCATGATAATATGGGAACCATTCCCATAATATTATAGGAATGGTTCCTATAATAGTATGGGAACTATTCCCATAATATTATGGGAATGATTCCCATAATGGTATAGGAACCATTCCAATTGCATTATGGGAATCATTCCCATAATATTATGGGAATCATTCCCATAATATTATGGGAAACATTCCTATAATTATAGGAACCGCTCCCATAATTTATGGTCGTAATTCCTATGATGGTATAGGAAAAAATTTCACAAAATTATGGGAACCGCTGCTAAAATTTTCTTTCCGTGTAATTTAGTTATATTGACATAATTATTTCAGTCAATTAATTATCATTTAACTGATGAACAAACTATTATAATAAATTATAATGATTATAAATAATTTACAAAAATAAATTAATAACCAAAAAATATTTAAGTTAACAGTGAATTATTAATAAATATTTTAATTATAAATTATAAATAGATAATGAATAAATTGGAAATTACATAAATCTTCAATAACATAAACTATTAGAGTGCACAGTTAGTTAGTTTTTATTGAGATAAAAATTAAAGTAATTTTCACTGATTCAATATTAAAGAATTAAGTCACTGAATAAATCAGTTAAATTTTCACTGATTTATTGTTAAAAATAATAATTTACCAGTGAAAAATTAAGTTACTGACAAAATAGTTTATTTTCACTGACTCAGTGTAAAACGCTGATTCATCACCGAAAATTAAAATCACTAATTAAATTAGTTAAATTAAACTAATTAATTTTAAAAACAACTCGTTCACTGGTAACAAAATGAGTCACTGTCTCATTTAGATGAAATTTCACTAATTCACTTTTTTATAGAGTATTACAAAGTAGTCGGCATGAAATGATGAAGGCCTTCTAAAAAATCAGTTCTTGTTTTAATAATAAAAGTGAATTTTTAATGATCATGGACATGAAAAGCTGGAGACAAAGAGACAAGACAAGATTTTTAAAAAAACTCGAAATGATAAATAAAAAGTAATGGGTCGCGTGCGTTTAAATGTGCGTGTATACTAGCAATCACCCTAATGAGCAGTCTGAAGGATCCCAAAGTCAAGAAGTTGTTGCCCAAGACATTGATCATGCAGCGATTTCACGCCAACAGAACCAGTAGTCACGATAAAAAACTTATAATTACAGAGCTTTCGACACTTTGTTCAATAACCCGATGGTAATGATTGTAACGAAAATAACTTGCAAGTTATTCATTTTATATATTTATTATTGTTATTATGATTATTATTATTATTATTGTTGTTGTCGGATAAATTGTATGTTTGGAAAAATGGGATGATGCACTGCCGACGGAATAAAGAATAAGATAAATGATAAAGGCTTGATCCTTTTACAACATGGAATACAACACAACAATAACAGCAGGCATGTGAGTAGTTTCATCATCATTATCATTATCATCGTTGAAGCGATACTACCATGAATCATCATACTTTTATCTAATAATAAATAAGAATAAGATGCACGAGCAATGATAGCATACCGGCTGTTATATTCCTCAACTGAGAGCTTACAAGATATCAGGGCTTAAAAAAATTTCTTCCGGCATTTATAGGCTTCAGTTTTTACTTTTTTACAATAGGGCTTTTAAATATAATTTGAGAAGAGATAGGATCGATGAAAAAGTTTAACTTTTCAAACAATATATATTTATTTGAGTAAATAAAATGACAAATATATCATCGCAAATTTAAAAGTTAAAAAAAAAGTGTGATTGATTTTTGGCAAATATCTCTGTAAATATTGAGTTTTTTGAAAAATTGCAAAATACCTTATTTGTACAGCTTAAAATTCTCTACAGATAACATGTCTTATACTTTTTGAAAAACGAACTATTAAGACATTTTGAGATTAAAAAGTTTAATATTTAAAAAAAAAGTTATCAAAAAAATGCGTGATTGGTTTTTGGCAAATATCTCTGTAAATATTGAGTTTTTTGAAAAATTGCAAGAGATCTTATTTGTAGAGCTTAAAATTTTCTACAAAAAATGTATCTTATATTTTTTTCTAAAACTGAACAGCTATTGAGATATTCGGAGTTTAAAATTCTAATAATTAAATATCTAGAAAATAGTTTTAGATTTACGATTTAAATCCATCATTTTTCTAATTTTTTCGCCTTTAAAAAAAAGTTAAAATCTACGATCTATATATGAACCTAAATATATCATCTGAGATAAATGTAGATCCAAAATCTAAAAAAATCGATCTACGATCTAATCATATACCAGTTCTAAATTATATTTCCCGAATATAGAAATTTCGAGCTTAAAATTGTCTGGCTTCTGGCGCCCATGTGCGGTCGCGGGTCTCCAATAAAATTCGCCCCCCTATCAGCAAAATAAAATATATATCATATATAGTATCCTTCCACAAAGAAGTTCCGAGTAACAAAGGTGTAAAAAAATAAATTTAACAGTAGCCTATCACGAAGCTATTACTTAAATTGAGCACACCCAATAATTTATAACGAATAACGATTTACTAATTTCGAAAAATAACCAAGCAATATATCTATACATATATATAATAAGAACGATGACGTGGATGACAGTAATCAAAGAATCGGTTTCGTGTCTATCGTTTCAAAGAATCTATGACGATCTATACAATTTACCGACTTAAATCACACTTTGTGTTGATCAAAACTATAAATATATACATATATATATCAAGCATATAATTTTATTATCTTTAATACTGATACAGATATTTACCCTCACTTATGATCACTATATAAAAAATATTGCGGAATATCGAGCAAGACAAAACATTATCCAGATAAAAATAGTGACTTAGGTTGTTGCTGAGTATGCTAGCTAGCTTGCAAATAGCTCGCCCATTAGCCTCCGTACGTGGATACCGGTAGATAATTCTATACATTACGCACTTTAATGCTACTCAGCATACCTACACCTATACCTATCACAGCACACACGGTAAAAGCTTCTATTCTGCATCCACGGAGTATAGGGTCGACTATAAATCCGTTTTACCAACTGTACAACGTAGCCTCCAGTTGAATTTGCAATTTTAATATCACTATGTACTATGTACTAGTCAAACCCTGATAGTATTTCTCAACATTGCACATAGCAGGTTATATTTGTTGTTGGACTGCTTCCTATGAGAGATACAAACTTAGGAATGATCAAAGTATTGATCGACAGGATTGATTATTAATTGCGATTGACAGTGCAATAAAATATATAAAGCCTACAGGACAAGTTTCGCTAAAGGGCGTCAAGACTATTTTATTTTATACGTTGATATGTCTTGTCTTTGGCGTGACGGGTGAGTAATAGGACATGCTCCGATCACGAATCACGGAGAGTTGATGAATAATTACTGAATGATAACGTCAACTAGCTACTAGCTGTTGGCTATTTGCTATTGGCTACTGACTACTGGCTACGTGATACCAAGAGATCCATCATTAAATCTCTGTCACATTTATGGTGTGATATGACACTAGTTCTGTAATTGACTTGTCTTGATAAAATTTTCCGTATGTTTTTTATGTCATTAATGTGGAAGAATAAGGAACGGGTATTTAAATAATAAGGTAATGAGAAGAAGAGATTGAAGTAATTTTAAGTTCTCACGTTACCAGGACACCCTGTAGATTATCTCACGTGGCGAGCTGGTGAGTTTCGGCACCGAGCCCGAGATTTGCATTCCAATGCAAATAACTCGCCTCGGGTCGTGCTGTGTAATCGTTGCAATTTTCATGCTTCTCAGAAATTCAACTCAACCTCATCTCTTCCTTCATCACTGCATATCACCAACAAAACACTCATTCTAAATTATTTTTTCATTTACTTGTAATCTACTTTTCTAACGTAAATATATGAGACTATCATTTCAATTATTTTTAGATAATTTTTAGAGAAGACTTTTGTCTACAATAAAAATTTTCAACAAAATCTAAGAAGAATCTTTAAAGCTCTGTAGACTTGGCTACAGGAGCCGAAGGTCAATGCTACCAATTTTCATTTTTTGTAACTTATGATCAATTTTTTGTGATACAAAATAAAACTTAGATCGAAGGTTTGAAAATTAGGCAGGCGAGTAAGGATTTATGAAGGCTGGTAGCCCTCACCTTTGGCTGAGATAGCCAACGAAGAAATGGGTAACAAAATAATCTAATATCTTCCATTTTTTGTTATTGTTTAAAGCGAAAGTAATAATATATTATGTAGCAGGAGATAAAACGACCAGACGAGGGTAAGGTTGGCTAAAGCCGAAGGCGAATGCTGCCAACACACCAAAGTCTGTAATCGTGTTTCACCCCTCTGTATATTATACTTTCAATAATTCGTTGCATTAAAACTTGAGTTTTAATATCTGTAATCATTCGAAATAAGACAATTTCAGACTAATAGCACATGAACAAAGTCTCCATGAACTATCATTTTGATTAATTGCAATAAGTTATGATTATTCTGATAGGATTCGAATGAAATCGGAACTAATTTAACGGGTAGAAACTAAACGTTTTCGTCCGTAGGAAACTAATGGATAATTTTTCAACTCGCTAAATTTTATTGCTAAAATCGGCTAAATAAGCATAAAAATTCGCTGTAGCGGCAATATAGATTAATTCTGGAGTAGTTCAAGCAAAATACTATGTCGATATGTACTATTTTTTCAAGATCTTGACCAAGATTGCTATTAGGGTTGCAAATATTCAAAGATTTTAAATTCTAACCCTAAAATTTTAAATTAAAGTCTTCCTAGAGAGTAAGTTTCCGTCGGAAATTGTCCTAAATTTTCGGCTTTTAATGCTAATGTGTAGAAACTGCGTGAAATTAGACTCGTTTTTTAAATGTGGTGGTAATGACCGACGGCGACTTACTTTCTGGGAAGACTTTATATATTTTCTTTGCTGCAAATTCTTTACAGGGAATAAGGCACCGTCGGTTTTTACTCTCGTTCTTCGAAAACTAGTCTAATCTTACACCATTATTAGTACACATTAACATTAACACCCAAAAATTTACAATTCCCGATTCCCGATGACTTTCACTCTCAAAAGACTTAAGTTCCCTACATAAAATCGAACTGAAATTAGTAGTGGGAACATAAAAATTCTAAATAAACTTTAAAATTTGAGGTTATGTTCCTATCTCCTCTATATTTTAAAAGTAAAAAATCAGATCCCGAGTACAAAAAAAGTACGAATAGAAAAGAACTTAAAAATCCACCTGTCATTTAATTAAAAGTTGCAGTAAAAACATACATATATATTCATTCAAATAAATTAAAACCTTTTATTTTTATTTCTTATCTCCCATTGCATTAAAAAAATGATTGCATAAACTAGTCTACTAATAACAAATAATTTGTCGTAGTAAATTCTCACAATGTATAATTTATAAATTATTTATAAATTACATACAAAATAATTATTGTCAATACTGAGAATATAAAGCTTGAATTGACGGTAATTAATAAATATACGTATTAAATATAAAACAACTCTATTATAATAACATATACCTATAGATAGATAGATATCATTTCATATATATTAGTATCGAAAAAAAAAAATAATCGCAGTGAATTTATTTAATGACAAATAAAGAGAGGTATTGAACTAATTTAAAGGCAATTTAATATCATATAAGTAAGATTATATAAAAATAACTAAATGAATCATGAAATTATTATGATAAATTATTGTGATATAAATTATCAACTTCCTCTCTCTCTCTCTCAACCAATAGTATAATTCTTTGGGTTGATACTTTCAAGTCTTTTATTCACAGGAAATATAACTAATAATCCCCGTCCGTGTATCGTAAACATTGAAATCAGAGAAATGTCTCTGCACCACCAATGCATAAGTAATAAAATTTTAAATTTAATGAGCCCACCGTTGCTGGTATCTGTTGAATAACAAAAACTAATAGGATAAAAAAAAGGCTAAAGAATTAGCCAGAAATAAAAATGAAAAAATTGCTAATAATAATGATAAGGGTAATAAATGTTTTAAAATTACAAGGTATTATCGGGTATCAATATGCAGCCGAGTCTCGTATTGAGATTAAGCTAAATAAAAGGGATATATTATTTATATATATATACGTAGTGTGTGTGTGTTTGTGTCTTATAAATAATTTGAATATATGGACGAAACTTACACGCCTATAGCAGCAGCAATATTATATTCAATAAACGTGTCCATAAATATGAGTATTAGATGAATGACGAAGCGATGGGGTGGTATAATAAGCTGGTGATGCTGTGGGTCAAGTCCGCCTCTTTTTACCTGATGGCCACAAAGCGTTAATATAAGGATGTCACTACGTCCCACGATATCTATCTACATATATATAGATATATATGTTGGAATGGCCACTTAGCCAGTTTTCGAAGCAAAGTCTAATCTATGCGAAGAATTGATATCATGTATGTAATTTAAAGTGGACAGGTCCCGGGATAAAATACTTTTGATCTAGTAGATTTACTACTGTAGATCTACACCGATCTAAAATTTGTAACAGATCTCGGATCACTGATTATTCTGGCAGGTGGTCAATGATTTCAGATCTGTGGTGATGCGATCTCTAAAAATTTCCAATTATCTCGAATCTTCGATGATTTGAGATCAACAGTTATCCCATTTTTTCTGATCTCAACAGATTTCCAAAGATTTCACAATAATTTCAGTGGAGATCTATTTCGATTTACGCAGATCTACGCAGGTTATAAAGATAAATTTTTCTTATTACGAGATCTTCGACGATTTTCGTAAATTCCTACAAATCTTCGTAGATCTGATAGAAGTAATGTAGATCTAATTTTTGAACAAAATCAGATTTCTGTAGATCTACTGCAGATCATCGTAAATCTAAACTATTTTTTCCGGGTTGGTGAGCACATTAAACAAAACTTAATCATCAAAAGTGAGTGTGCCTGTGTGTGGGAAGGGGTAATTATTGAGCCTGAGACTAAAACTGAGATATTCTATATACGAAAATAATAATGATTTATGATAATTATTAAAATTAATGGACCGTGATGATAGTGAGTTGGTATTATAGATGTAGATATAGATCCTTCTCAAAAGAACCCGTCAAAATTAGACAGATATTGGATTATGATTGTGTCAAGTCAAGTGTTAGATGGCTCGTAGATAGAGGCGTGGTGGATGAGCTCATGAATAGACCTCCCATATATCTCGGGACCAAATGGAGAAAAATTTTTTTTTGTTGAGATACTAGAGAGTGTTTTGCAACCGGACTCGGTCGGATCTAGTTTAAGGTGGAACTAAAATTGGATTTGTAAAGATTAAGCTATGGTTAAAACCGGACTATGACTATTGAATTGTGGTTCCCATATTCCGAGGTGATGGTCCTTGGAGATATATAAATGACTCCTATTTGAAAGTAGAAATTAATTATATGAAAGAATGGCAATTAGTTTCAGTTATAGATTTATCAGTTATACGGAAATGTTTTAGTCGATATTGATGTTTTGATTGAGCATATTTTTTATGTGAACATTCTGTGGTGCTTTTTGATGATTCATTGAATCGATTATTCATTACTCATTTTTTTCTGTAATTAGTTTAGAATAGAAAGAATTAAATTCGATTTTTGATCGAATGAATTACAAAAAATCCTATTGGAATTTCCTGTAGTTATAAACTAAAAATTATTTTATAGCTCTTTCATCATCTTTTCCATCATAAGTTTTATCATCGGAAATTGTTGACGTAATAGATATCGCAATTTACACTATCGCTCATTACCAAACAAAATATTTAAATTTTATAAGAATACACGGGTCAAAAATAAAACTTGATTTAGACTCAGTTTACCAAGTCAAAATTTAGAGCCTATTTTCGCAAGACGAACTCGACTTTTTATTACAGACATGTGAAATACGTTGAATTTTCGCTATAGTTTAGACTTAACTGGCTTACTTAGTCACGATTTAAGACGAAAAACTCAAAATTAAGTAGAAATTGACTTGGTTTAGACTTATTCGGCTTCAATTATAAGTCGAAAAGTTCAAAATTATCGTGGAACGCGAAATACACATTTTACACTAAAAAATACTGCTTGCTTTTGACTTATTGGTTGATCAAGTTTAAAGTAAAACGAATGACTGTCGTGCTCGAAGTAAAGACGAACAAGTTCAAACTAAAATGAAAAAAGTTCTATAAGTTGACAAAAATTTAATTTCAGTCAAAAAAGTCAAGATCTTATCGAAAAATCGTCGGCAGATCGATAACTTAAAAAGAAAATAAAGTGAAGCGAGTCTGAATCAAGTTTAATTTTTGACCCGGGAATTGATTTCGAACAATGACAACACTAGTGAGTACCGCGATTTAATTAGAACAGTAATAAACTTGTTTAGTTATAAATTAAAAATAATTTTATAGCTTCCCCTCGTCATCTTCCTCATCGTAAATTATTATCATCCGGCAATTGTTGACGTAATAGATGTCGCAATTTATACTATTGCTCTTTACCAAACAGAATATTTTATTTCAATAATAATAATAACAAACGTTTTTTCGTATAATTGCAAGCTCAACAATCGATAAAATCAATAAAAATCTAAATACGCTGCTAATACTGAGGACCCCGGGTCTTTTAGAGCACACGGGTAACTTTTAAGTTCGAAGCTTATTGAGGTTAACGCAATTCAGCAAAGACCCTTTAGTCCACAAGTTTTGCGAGTACTCGCCGGAACTAAACAACCTCGAAAAATCTCCGTGCCTCAAATGATCCCACTTGGGTTAAAATTAAAAAATTTCTCCTTACGTATGATCCTCAACAAAAAAAAAGTAAAGCATTACTACGTAACCTTTTTCAGCGCAAGTATGTAACTCATCCATAATCTAGTCTCGAACCTGTGACAAAAGTATCTTCTAATATATTCAAAGTACCTGCCATACATTAAATTACTAAAGTACCCCACACCCATAATAACTATAATCAGTATTTTATTATAATTATTAATCCGCTATGATGCTTCCCTGTTTCTAAATCAATAAACTTTAATCCGTCATGATTACACAGAATCTCACTGACAGCCAACTATTACATTTATTCCCAGCCAATCTGAGAGATTCATCAATAAAAACAAACAAAATTTATAAATTATAATACCATAGACATATATTTTAACCGACATAAATAAAAAGCCGTTAAATTTTTAGCCGGTTAAAAAATAGGAAACTCGTGTATCCGCGTAGGCTGGATGGGAAACGAATGATAAAAAATAAACAAAAAGATATCGAAAGGGAGAAAGGCGCCGCCCAATATATCTTAAGGCGCCAGGGTTAAGATTTTCGCCACCTACTCCAGTGTCAGGAGCCCACTGAGATCTTTCTTATGCATCCATCCTCGTTCTCAACCGATCCGAGCAGAGTCCACACAATCTAACTCTATACCTGAGCTCCTGAACTGCTATCCGGAGATGAAAGATCCCAAAGATACTGAAAATACTTAAATAAACACACAGTGAGCTAGCAAACTCAAGAGCTGGGCCTCGTGCTAAAAGCTTATACTTGTAAACCCGAGGTGAAAAATAATAATTTTGATCTTGACACCTGCCGTCTTTTAAACTCGAGGAATATCCAAACAGATTGTCATGTCATAACAAAATCTTTTTTATCCTTGATAAATATATATGTATATATTTACGTTATATCAACATTCATTCAGCCATCGCGGACTTTTAGTCTGCTTAGAAAATTTTTTAATTAACTTATTTAAATTTTTTTTTCATGCCCACTTGGGCGACTACCGGGCGGCGAGAGTTTAAAGAACTTGCAGCTCGTTATCTGAATCTCAAGTGTACTTAAACTCCTTAACTCTTAACTCTTTTAGTAAAAGACCGAGTTTGAGTCTGAGTAGTCCTCGTCCTCATCCATGTCCATGTCCATGGTCATGTATAAAACCACTTGCCCGTTCTTGGATAGTAATATTTATTATTCTTCAAGTCTTTCTCAGTTGAGTCGATTCTTTGATACTTGTTCTTATTTTTAAATCTCTAGTGTAGTGGAGAAGGACAAAGACGAGTCACCTGCATCCTGCATTATAACTGAACTCATCCGTCACGCGTGACTTGGATGTGTCTCGGTTTTATTTCACGCCCTGAGCCAGAATAAATTTTTTATCTCGCGGACTCATCCTGTGACTTGTCGTCGTGACAGGATATATTAATGTTTGATGATGGTAGTAAAGCTTTTGACCAACACATTGTTACTATACATATATATATGCTGTAAATAAGGATTTCTTGTTCTGAGGACCCACGTATCTTCCAATCACACGTCCGAAACGTCAGACTCTTGACCTCTCTCACTATTTTATGCCGGACGCGTTTGCACTCTTTGTTTCTCTCTGTTATAACTAGAGCCAGATTATTTAAAATATATATATAACTCTTTCCTTTTTTCTACTTGCCCGAAGCCTGCCGACTGTTAAACTAAACTGCCAACTGGACAATTACTGACCAGAGCTTTAAAGTGATGTGATGTTAAAATATTTTTTTTATACGCCGAGTTTAACAAGCTGATGGCTATCAGTTGCTAACAAAATTATAAATAAACAACACATAGAGGAAGAATAAAAGTTTTATGTTATGTTATGTACTGAGTTTAACCAACTGATATGTCCTGGAAATTTGCGTGAGTCATTTCGTGTAAGACAACGTGCGTCATAGAATTCAGTACGATGAATAAAAAGATAGTTTCTAGAAAATTATTATTATTCTCAACTACGTTTATTAAGACTTCAATTTTAGGGGTAAGCGAATAGGGTTTGAATTTAATCGATTATTGCTATTCGATTTTAAATTAGAATTTTATAGTTCAAGTTGTTGGAATAATTCGAAATATTAGTAAATTTTTTAACTTTACACAGAATACAAAATTTTTACTCGCCCCAAAAATTTTTTCCATTATGAATATAAAACGAAAATTTTCTTGCGTCAAGAAATTTTTAGGTCTTATGAAAATTTTTGTCTTCAATTCGTAATGCAAAATATTTCTTGCGCCAAGAAATCCTTTTTTTTTGTGTACGTTAGTTTTTGAATTTTTCGATTTGAATTTGAATCTGATTCAAATGTGAAAAATAAAAATTTTACTAGCGTACATGTTTCACGCGCAAGCGCGCGCGTGTCGTTTTTCATATATTTATTTTAATATATATTTTCGTGTCGTTTGCATATGTTTTTTTGCTTTCGACCAATCACTTTACGAATAGTTTGGCTTCACATATATTTCATCTAAATTTTATTATAGGATTATAGGATCTAATTTCAGATTAATTATAAAAAATTTATTACAATTATTTACGAATAATTCAAAAATTCATGACAGCCGAAAATTTATGAACACTCCGAACTTTTCCAATAATTTAAAAGCCCGCGAAACATTCACATTTTTTAAATTAATCCAAAACTTACGAATAATTTAAACACTTCTAATTATAAAATTGAAGTTATTCGCACAAAAAATGAGTACCACATGTATAAAATATTTATATAATTACTAATCAATGGTCCTTAATTACTGAGTCGAATAAAAGAATGTTTTTTCTCTTGAGTTCGAAGTGTTATAAAAAATTTTCCATCTAGTCATTAAGTGGCTGTGACAGATCTACCTGACCTGTATAGATTGAAGCTGAATGAAACCGATCAGAAAAAAACTTTACGAGCGTGAGAGAAGAAATGAAGAAGAGAAGAGCATCAGTGAAAGAAAAAGAGTACGAGTGTGAGTACAAGTTTGAGCATAGCAAGAGCAAGAGGACCGATGATGAAGAACAAGAGGAAGAAAAATTCTCGCTGGCGTCAATGCTGATCTTATCTCATCTTCCCCGCACTCGGTATCCTTTTAATTAGTCCCGGCTAAGTATAAACGTCGCTCTTGGACGATCAGTTAACCGCAAAGTGTTTCACCTGGTGATAAACCTCTACCATATCTCGTAATAACGACGATTTGTTGGGGTTTTGACTTTTTAATACATCTACATATATATATATAAATTGAATGAAGTAAAGACCGATTTTTCTAGAGAATACCGTTCGAATTCTTCTAAGATTCCTTATACGCTATTCGACGGACGAGTATCGATAAATTTGTGGCTTTTAGAGACCCAACGTGTGCCTGTAATTAATTCTGACAAGCGAAATAATAAATAACGCGATTATCGACAGTAAAAACAATAAAATAAAATACAAGTACGTAAGAAAAATGTCATTGAGAGCCTGATGGGCGGGAATGTTACGCGGTATTAATATTTTCTTGCTCCAATTAGTGTAGATGACAAACTCAATAACCGGATCTTTGAAATTAAAAGTTAATTCCTGGTGAACTCGGGTGTATTTTAAAAGTATTACAAGTAGATCTCGTCGTAAACAACTTTGTATATTCAATTGATGGTAATTTATAATTTATTTTTATTTTTGATTGGATTTTTAATTTATTAATTCATTAATGCACGAAATAAGTACGATGTCGGTTATTAAGAAAAATTAATATTAATTGTAGTGATCGGTTTTAATTACTATCTGAGATGAGGATGAAAGATGGTTTCCATGCTGCGTTTTTGCAGATAACCTCAAAATATTTCCACTCCAAGTACTAATAATTTTGTATAGATTATTGTTATTATAATGGCAGGTACTTTGAATATATTAGAAGATACTTTTGTCACAGGTTCGAGACTAGATTATGGATGAGTTACGTACTTGCGCTGGAAAAGGTTACGTATTAATGCTTTACTTTTTTTTGTTGAGGATCATACGTAAGGAGAAATTTTTTAATTTTAACCCAAGTGGGATCATTTGAGGCACGGAGATTTTTCGAGATTGTTTAGCTCCGGCGAGTACTCGCAAAACTTGTGAGCTAAAGGGTCTTTGCTGATTGCGTTAACCTCAATAAGTTTCGAACTTAAAAGTTACTCGTGTGCTCTAAAAGACCCGGAGTCCTCAGTATTACCAGCGTATTTAGATTTTTATAGATTTTATCGATTGTTGAGCTTGCAATTATACGAAAAAACGTTTGTTATTATTGTAATTGAAATAAAATATTCTGTTTGGTAAAGAGCAATAGTGTAAATTGCGACATCTATTACGTCAACAATTGCCGGATGATAATAATTTGCGATGAGAAAGATGACGTGGGGAAGCTATAAAATTATTTTTAATTTATAACCAAACAATTTTATTACTGTTCTGATTACGTGACGCCAATTCATGTAAATCGTGGCACGCACTAGTGTCGTCATTGTTCGAAATCAATAATAATCAAAATTATTTTGGATATTTATCGTATATTTCCAATGGACAATTAACATTTATCAGGAAGCAATGAAATATTTTGAATTATTTAAATAATTATCAGCTGACACAAATCTTGAGATTTTTTTCCAAAGCTCTATTAAATTTGAAAACTCTAATAGGATTTTCTTTAACACATTTAATTAAAAATGAAATTTTTTTTACGAAAAGCCTTTTCTATTCCATTACTCTAAACTAATTCGAATTCTTTTTAAAATTTAAGTATAATTAGGCGTTTCTATGTTTAAAATTTTTTTTTTTTCCATAAATTTCAACCTAATTTCTTGTTATAACAGTAGACATCATAAGAAATTATACAGATGGTACAATATTATTGTCAGCGTAGTGAATTAATTTGAAGAATTGTAAAAGAAAAAAAAGGAATTAGCAAGTAAGAGGAATAAGAAAAAGAGGGTTACATTCTATCCCCCGAGTCCTCCTTTCCTCACTACCCTTTGTATTTAATCAATTTAAATCGCGATGAGACGAGTGAGCGGCTGCGCGGAATACCGCGTATTTTTTTACTCTTTCTTGTTATTTATTCGGACTAACTCAAACTGTCCGGCGGATCTTTTTCAATTGAAACTGGACGTTAAGGGGATTGAGAGAGAAGGATATTCGACGGACTCTGCGCACTTTGAAATATTTTAATGGCGCTTTGTCTCCTGTTCTTTTATTTATCGTCCTTATTCATTTCCGTTGCCCTTTTATCTCTCGCAATCCCTCTTCTATCCATTTGCTGAAGCGCGGCCAGCAACACATTATCAGCATTAGAAGTACATATATTCATTATTTTTAATACCATCACCAGCACCATCACCTTCCACATGACTTAAAACTTTTTTCTCATCCTTTGCTGACCACTGGTTATTTTAATTGGATCCCCAGCCCTTTTTTTCCAACCAAACGTTTCGCAACATTTTTTCACCGCATTCCATCTTCTCTTAAAGTTTAAACTAAAAACTAAATTACCGACGAATCCACTTTTTTCTTCAGACATTTTTTCATCCCACAAATATTTTTCCACCGTGAAGTCTTATGTCCTGGCCTTAAAGATCCTTAAGCAAATATATTAAGAAATAACTGATGCTTGTGTCCGGTATCTGGGTCTTTTGTGCCAACTGCATATTTTCTCACGCGATTTAAAATAAGTGAATATTCGCTGATGATTCATTGAATCGATAATTACTTACTACTTTTTTTTATTGTTAGTTCAGAGTCGAAAGCATGAAAAAATATTAGTTTTAATTGAATGACTTAAAAAAAATCCTATTGGAATTTTCTAATTTACTCGAGCTTTGGAAAAAAATCGTGAGACTTGTGTCGGCTGATAATTATTTAAATAATTCAAAATATTTCATTTTTTTAAAACTTGAATTGCAACTCATATTTTTAAAAAATTATTAAATGCTTCCTGATAAATCTTAATTGTCCATTGGAAATACACGATAAATTTCTAAAATAATTTTGATTATTATTGATTTCGAACAATGACGACACTAGTGCGTGCCACGATTTACATGAATTGGCGTCACGTAATCAGAACAGTAATAAAATTGTTTTGTTATAAATTAAAAATAATTTTATAGCTTCCCCTCGTCATCTTTTTCATCGCAAATTATTATCATCCGGCAATTGTTGACGTAATAGATGTTGAAATTTACACTATTGCTCTTTACCAAACAGAATATTTTATTTTAATAATAATGATAACAAACGTTTTTTCATATAATTGCAAGCTCAACAATCGATGAAATCAATAATTATCTAAATACGCTGGTAATACTAAAGACCCCGGATCTTTTAGCCCGACTCAAAACACAAATTCTAGTTCAGTCTTCAAAAGTCTCAATTCCTTTGATGTTTTATTTGCCACCCAGAAAGTAACTCTATTTTAGTAGAGTATAACTAAGACCTCAAAATCCTCAACGAATGAAAAGTTATACTTCGGACTTTGAAAAATTTTAGACAAAATAGGAAGTGGAGAGAATACGTCAAATGAGACTTTTGAGGTTCAAATGCGGATAAAATTATTCTTGTATGTTTTGAGTATTTTGAGGCTCTAATCCAGATTATGTAATTCCATTTTAGTCTTCAAAGTGGTAAAATTGATCGTAACTACTACTTTGAGGACTAAACTAGGATAACTTTTTGTACTGTTGTCAATCTCCAAATTCTAAATTGATCCTCAAAAACCTCATTGAGAACTTTGAGACTTAAATCCGAATTTGATTTTTGACTCGGGAGAGCACATGGGTAACTTTTAAGTCCGAAACTTATTGAGGTTAACGCAATTCAGCAAAGACCCTTTAGCTCACAAGTTCTGCGAGTACTCGCCGGAGCTAAATAACCTCGAAAAATCTCCGTCCTTCAGAGATCCCACTTGGGTTAAAATTAAAAAATTTCTCCTTACGTATGATCCTCAACAAAAAAAAGTAAAGCATTACTACGTAACCTTTTTCAGCGCAAGTACGTAACTCATCCGTAATCTAGTCTTGAACCTGTGACAAAAGTATCTTCTAATATATTCAAAGTACCTGCCATACATTAAATTACTAAAGTACCCCACACCCATAATAACTATAATCAGTATTTTATATATATCCCACATATAAATTAAAATATCCCAGCAATACTTCTCCCCAAAGGAGCCAACTCGGCTGACTTGCTAAAAATTATATCGTAACCCAAGTGGTGGCAACTTCACTGTAACCTAAAGCTATCTAACTTATTTTATTCACCCAAGCGGTAAAACCACCAGCATGCTAATAAATGCTAACGTGCCACCTTTAAGAGATGAAGACACGAGAAGAACACGCGGCAGCATCATCATCATCAACCTAACAGACCCGGTCATGCGGCCAAGATCCTCTATATATATAAATATATATATCCAATGGTCTGTTACCGCTTCGCGCCCCAGGAGGCCCGGCAACTTTATTTCAACCAGTAGTCTGTTAGTTGTCCCTTCTATTCATTTACTTGTTCCGTAATCTATTCAACTACGCTAAAAACATAAAATTTTTCGCAAGAAACAACTAAATAATCAATATAAATCTTACGGATTAGTATCTCACCGTGAAAATAAGTAATGACTTGGGATATTTAACTTTTTCTTTACGAATTCCTTCTTTTCTCCGGATGATTTGCCTTAACTTAGACTTTTTTTTTTTTTATTCCTCTTTTCGTCACGCTGACCCAGTGATTTATTTCACAAATACGTTGGTAATAGAGTTGTCCGGTGGTCGGAAACAACCGTGCAAGAGTAGAGTAGGAGGAGTAGTTGAGACGATTTACTTCATTGTGCTCACCCACGAATTATTCAAAGAGTACCCGTAGATAACTACGCATTGCTGTCCAAAATGGACCTCCTGAGATCGTGGGAGTATCGGAGAACGAGATGGGAACGAGAAAGGAGATGAGATGAACACGAAAAAGTATCCTTCTTTATTTTTTGGCCTTATTTTTTATGAGCTATATATATATAGCAGACGAAATAATAAACTCGAGGAATTTTTGGTCTTTGGTCTTTCGGATGCTGGGATAGGTATCAGTTTGAGTCGAGTCTTTGTTGTTGTTCTCAGCTGAGTACTTACAAAGAACCACTTGGCTCGCTCGGATCTTGATGACAGAAGTTAGTGATTGATGTTGACGCAAACTCTTTAGTTACTTGATGATCCAATCATTATATATAAATATATATACGCACAGATACATGGAATTTTTTAAAAATCTATGTTATGTA
This sequence comes from Microplitis mediator, assembly GCF_029852145.1. Classification (NCBI taxonomy): domain Eukaryota; kingdom Metazoa; phylum Arthropoda; class Insecta; order Hymenoptera; family Braconidae; genus Microplitis; species Microplitis mediator. Next base: position 9,824,757 of record NC_079976.1, on the reverse strand, counting down.
AAAAGTGTACAGGACATTATTTGTAAAAAAATAGTCCCTGTGAAATTATTTTGATACATTTTTATCATACTTGTAATAGTTGCAAAATTTTTATTTTTAATTCAAAAATTTGAGATTTGAACCCGGATTTCGAGATCGAATATTTGAAATTGAAATTTCTGGTAAAATATTAGAGATACGGTAAAAATGTACAGAAATTTTTTTGTAGAGAATTAAATTTCCTACAAAATTGTATTGATACATTTCTTTCATATCTTTGATAGTTTGGCCAATATTAACAATCAAAAATTTTTGAAAAGATTCATATTCTCCAAATTAGCAGATACCGTATTTGAAATTTGAATTCTGGTTAAACTATCAAAGATATGTAAAAAATGTACATGAACTTTTTTGTAGAGAATTAAATTTCCTACAAAATTGTATCAATGCACTTTTATCGTATCTCCAATAATTAATTCAAAATTTTCATATAATTTCTAATTTTTATATTTTTGCTCCATTTTTATAAATTAGCGCGCATTTTAATATCTTTAAAATTCAAAAATTTTAGGTTCAAACTAATTGATCTTTTACAACGTTTCTTATTAAAATAGCTCAAGTCTGAAACTAATTGTCATCCCTACGCATTGAATCACCTTGCAAAACTCTCTCACACACAGAATCTAATAACTAACTAGTAATTTGCAGCAGTTAAAGTCAAAAGCTAATTTATATAAATTTAAATGATCAACATCATCAACTACAGCACAATAATATAATGATTTATTACTGACATTGATGACTTATTTATTTTTTTTTTAAATGTAATTGCTAAACTATAACTATTATAGTTTGCGATTTTAGATTCAGTGATTAAGAAATTTTTAAGTCAAGATCGATCTTGTAATATTGCAACTATCAACAAATATATACATATAAATATATATTTATAATCAACAAGATGTTGAAAAGAAAGAGCAAAAAAAAAAGAAATAAAGAGATGAAAGAACGATCAGTCTTTGGCCTGAGGCCGTGAAATCAGATCCAGTATCACCCAAGAGACACGTCGTGTTTGCTATACGACACGCACTGAGACGCAACTCGAACTACGTCCATGTTGATTTTTAAAAAATCCAAACATTCATGTCATGTCAATAAATTTTAAGGTTTTTTTGTTTCCGCCAGAGTGGTATTGTCCAATAGATCGTGGGAAAGTCAATAAACGAGCGGTGCTGTCTAAGGATGGACCGAAAAAAAAAAAATTGCAAACAAAACCGTCCAAGAGATACCAACATTACAAATACATTAACAAGTAACCTTGATACACTGATTAAATAATTATACCGACCTCGATAAAGAGATTGGATTATAATTAATTCGTTCCTGATTATTTAATTTTTTAGCTAATATCGAACTCATCTTTTAATCGATCGTGTCTTATTGGGGCAATAACTTTTGCCGAAAGTCATTGCCCGAATCTATAAATATATATGTACATAATTATTAAATCAATTTGAATTCCATCAATTAGAGGATCATTAATTGCTGAGGTAAAAAATATAAAACGGATGGTTGAATTCCCAAGATGCTTGAGTTGTTAAAAGTCGATATAAAAAGCTTATAAATTTAGCGGCCAGTCTTAACCAACCAACCAACCAACGAACAAACTTGCGCAATGGATTCCAATGGAATCAACAACCATTCGAATGAATCGTTCATTTAAAACATCACCGATTATTTAAACCGAATCGAAAGATCGGTCTTTAACTTACAGTGGCTGTATTTATATCTGCCGATCGATCTACAATTTCTAAAGCTAAATCTCCCTCCGAAACGAGATGTCGATCGAGGTGGTCCCCATGTCCGACGGCTGGACCTAATTGCGTCTGCCTTTTTTTCCCAATCTCCGTTTTTAATTCGCGATACCCAGCCCGAGGATCTAATAAATCGGCGCCAAACTATCTCATCAAAAATTTACATCTTACATTTTTTTTAAATTAATTATTTGTCTATTAACAGTAATTACACTAGTCTTACCTTGTTTCTTTAGGGCCCTGAATTAGCCCAATAATTATGAGCGCAATCGCGATCACCGCGATGTCACCGCGACGCATCTCTTACATCACAATCACTAATTAATGATTTCATCAAACAATTATATCCTTGTTTCTAATTGTTATTATTATTTATATATCTATATATTTTATCTCAGTGGCACAAAATAATATATTACTTCGACTTGTGGTATGTTTGGAAAGTTGGAAAATACGCAATCGTAACCAAGATTTTAAAATTTATCGTCGCACATGTTAATTGATTATATCAATTAATAAAAATTCCAATTAAATGTTAAAACTATTAAGTAGACACTAATTAATGATACTATATATATTTTTTTTTTATAAAAACACTGACACTGTTTTCAAGCCAACTCACATTTCGTAATTTTAAAAAAATCAAACCCACGTTAAAAAAAAAAAAATTGCTGATTATTTGGAGTAAATTAAAAAAATCACAAATTCACAATGAAGGATAAATTAAAAAAAAAAATAAATAAATAAATAGTAATTGAGATTGTGACGGTCGGAGGGTCAGCGAATGAGTGATTGGTGTCGTGTTGACGGTAGTAAAAGTATAAGTGACCTGCGTGGTGATAAGCTGGTGATTTGAATGAGTGGTGAGCCGGTGTCAAAGTATCAGGGGCACATGGGGAGTTTAACGGTTGCACGGAGCACGTTTGGACGACTGGAGGCTTCACGATGGACTGGCCCGGCCGGCGGCCACCTATACCTTTGGGATCAAGTCCCAACCACTCTCCTGAGTCTCTTTTTCTGAGGCCTGGGACAGTTGATCTTGTTTCTTGCTTGAATTGATGCTGATGATGATGATGATGATGATGTTGGCATTAGTTTTAGCAATTTTAGCGTTACGTTTCTTGATTTTTAGGTAGACGAATTTTATTTTCAGAAAGAGAAGGGGAAGAGGGATTTAGTCGAGTCAAATTTCGGCGTGACATTTTTATTAAGATCAGAGTTGATGATCGCGTGAGTAATGGGACTAGACTGATGGGATCGTCAGGTATAACGATAATTTTATCTACTTTTATTATTATTATTATTGTTATTATTATTATTTCTAAGATATAATTAAATAATATTTAAACTTGTGTTTGAATAAAGATAACTCTTTGACTATCGCGTTTACGTTTAAGTTTACAAGAAACTTATTTTCAGAAAATTTAATTCTTTAGAAAAAAGTTTATATACATTTTTAATGTAACTTTGATAATATATAAGATATTGATGATTCAAAATTAACCATCAAGATATTTAATAAAAATTTATTTCAATTTTATTTTTGATTACAACTCATTAACTATCGAGATTAAGAAAAAATGTAAAGATACCTTAATTTTAGGAAATTTAATTTTCTACAAAAAAGTTCATGATCATTTTTTATGTAACTTTGATAGTTGAGCAGGAATTGATGATTTAAAATTAAGTCTCCAGATATTTGATAAAAAATTAATTTTAATTAAATTTTTAATTAGAACTCATTAACAATTGAGTTTAAGAAGAAATATAAGGATATCTTTTTTTTAGAAAATTCAATTCTCTACAAAAAAGTTCATCATCATTTTTAATGTAACTTTGATAGTTTAGCAGGAATTGATAATTTAAAATCAAGACTCCAGATATTTAATAAAAAATTGAATTGAATTAAATTTTTAATTACAACTCATTAATTATTGAGTTTAAGAGAAAATATCACGACACCTTTTTTTTAGAAAATTTAATTCTCTTCAAAAAAGTTCATAATCACTTTTAGTGTAACTTTTATAGTTTAGCGAAAATTATCGATTGTAAGTTAGTAAGTATTAATTTTAAAAATGATGATCATTAAAAATTAAAATTAAATTTTTTTTTTTTATCAAAGCGTAGATGGAGCATAAAAAATTAAAAACTGAATGATAGTGGAGTTCGCGAGTACAATGTATGATTTAATATCCTCAGGGGGGCAAACCCGCGTAATCACCCACGGACTGATGACTGATATTCTTGTGCGAATTCGATTGCTATCGTCTTGGGTGATTCATTCTCCTGATCGCGGGTGGAGTTAAAACTGTAGCGATGTACATGGATATCAATATAGAGTGTTGGTTTGTATTTCAATCGGAGGGAAGAGACGTGCTTTATTGCCGCATAAATAATCCCATTTTTCTTTTTATTTCGTTTTCTTTTTATTTCTTATCATTCATTCATTTCTTAATTTATTTATTATTTTTATTATTGTACACCCGAGGCTACTATTCGTACACGTCACTTACCTACACTTTATTTATTATATATATTTTTTTGAGAATAATCGCTGTGGGAAAATAAAATGTATCAAGTCGAGTTTGGAGAATGATATAAAACGTCCGATGACCTAGTGACTGTCATTCTTTCTCTTTTTTATTTATCTAGTATATAAATATACATATATATAATATGTATATAGTTATGATTTCTTCACATAAAACCGGAATGTTATGTTTGATTTTATTTAAAAATAAAAATTATATTTCTCTAGACAGGTTGTTGGATTCTTCCTCAATCTTCACTCTCTTTATATATCAGATTGTGTTAATTCGTAACATACTTTTTTATAGAAGCTTTATGTTGTGTAAAAAAGTAGGGGAGAGGGGGGCAGAGTGGGCCCCTTACGGAAAATAATTATAATATCATTAATTTTTTTTACGCGTTTACTTCTTATTAGATCCTTGATACTTATTTTCACTTCATTATGCTGCGTCCATTAAAATTGAAAAATCGAAAATTAGGGGCAAAGTGAACCCTCAAAAAAATTTCGGATTTGATATTTTTTATTCTTTACACGTGTGATATTAGCAAATAACTATAAGACAATTGTATTTTAATAATATAAAAAATCATTTTAATAGTCTGCGGCGATATAACTTTAGAACGTAATTTTATTATCTGTAACTTTCTTAATAAATTATATTTATTTAATGAACAGTTTTGGTGGTCTATTTTAGCCCTCATTATATAAGAAATTTCGATAAGCTTATTATCCGTCCGAATTTATTGGCGTATAGAAAATTTTGAGGGGTCCACTTTGCCCCCAAATTTTTTGAAGTTTTAAAAATTTTAAGGGGCCTATTTTACCCCCAGGGGCCCACTTTGCCCTCTCCTCTCCTATAATTCACTTTCAATTATAATTTTTGTAAATTTTTATTCGAAAAATAAAATTTGGTATCGATTTATTTAATTTTTTATGGGTGGAAGGGGGTATGGGGGTTAGACTGTAATTCTCTAGTAAATTATTTTTGGAATTTTTTATGTTAAATCTTGAGGTATTTTTGGAAAATTTAAGAATATTGACATTCAAAACTGGAGTCAACTTTTCAAATTTTGAATTTGAAGATTTTTTACAAGAAACCTTTTTTGTAAACAGTAAAATTCGTTACAAAATAAGCTCTCGTCTGAGGGCTTTTTTTTTTGTAAATTCAAAATTTTAGGAATATTATGAAATTTTGGAGAGACGTGATTTTGAAAAAATACAATTTTAATTAATTTAAAAGTTATTTGACTTAAAAATTGGGTTATCTAATCATCTTAAGAAAATTTAATGCCCTAGCTATCTCTGATTTGTAAAAGAAATTTGTTTTATTTCAGCTTAAAAATTCATTCCAAAAGATTTTAGATTCGTTATGAAAAATTAGTCAATTTTTAAATTCAAAACCTTTCATTAAATTTAATGCATTTTAAACCGTTTTTAAAATAATAAAATTGAATAAAAATAAAAATTCCAGTAAGTTCGGATTTCGTGAAAATAAAATTCAAGTAAATTGTTTAACTGAACCCTATTAATTAAAGTTAACGGCTCTAAAAAAAATAATAATAAAAATAGAACCACGTCAAGTTAAATAATAACAGGGTGCTTGACACCCGTCAAATATATATGTACATATATATAAAATTATAGTTCTCAAGGCCCATATGCTCCATTTTATTCATTCATTCACTATCGGCCTATTATATTTGTTCTTCCGAAATGTTTTATAAAATAATTACCCGTTGTAAAAAATATTAATAAATAATATAATATCAGTAAAGAAATCCGATAGCCCTAATAAATAATAAATAATAAAAATCAATCGGATTTAAATCCATTATTTATTATTATCTGAGTTTTAAAATAATGACGGGACACTCTTTATTTACACTCAGGTTATTCATGTCGATATTGTTAACTTGCTTCATTTGAATGGACATACAAGAGAATAAGAAAGAGATAGAAGGACATATACACCATATATACAATAAATATATATATATGTATATATGCTGGAACTTGAAACGTGTCTGGGCAGTTGTAGTGAACGTATATACACGACCGCCAATTCATGACAGCGTACTCCATTTCCCTTGGTGCATTTTTTATTCCAATTGCGGGAACAAATAACAGGAATCGTGTCTCGTTGCGCAGCGTCGCCAAATGTCAGTATGTCGTCTATATATTTATTATTTACACATACATTTTATTTAAAAAAAAAAAAAAAAAATTTAAGCCTGTCTATACATGAACTAAAAAATTGATGATTTATTCACATATATATATGTATATATGTGTACAATGTCAAACACAAAAGATACCGGTTGATTAAAAACTATATTTCAATTAAATAGTCTTTTGATTACCGGATGATATTGTGCAATAAAATTTTTTTATGACCTGTCATATGATGTCTTGATGAAAAAATTTATATATAAATGTATATACATACAATCTAAAAATTAAGTTGGGTGGCATTTAAAATTGTTTTTTTTTATTTTGAATCGTCAGTTTCAATAAATTTTTCAATTTTTTTTTTTTATCAAAACCATGACGCGGGAGGATCTTAAGATTTTACAGCCCGCCGTGAATTTCCGAGTTACGATTATCCAGCACACCCGGTTTAATGGGACGTTATTAGCTTTATGATTGCGTTATTTATACGTCAGCCAATTACAAGGCTTTATGAACCTCTGGGCAATAAAAATGTTAGACGCGATCCAAAGATTTGTTTTAATATTTTTTTTCTTTATTAAATTTTCCTCTTAATCCAGGCTATAAAATGTTTCAATGTATGAAGAATTTATAATGATGATAATGATGATGATGATGATGATGAAAAGTTTTGTTGTACTGAAATTTGAGACAAGAAATTCGCGTATCTTTTTGACGAAGTATATATAGAGTAGAGAGTAGAGAGATACTTGAGAGGGTCTTCATTTCTAGATGATGACATAAAAAAGAAAGAAAATAAAAGAAGAAAACAGAGAACCAAGAGATTACCCGAATCTTTTGTATCTTGAACCATGGCAACAATACCGTATTAGGCTGTAACAGGCTAGTAGCCCTTGTAGAATGCTCCATTGTAAGTGGCAAACATCTGCCAGTAATACAAACTGCTAATAAAAACATGAGAAAAGAAAAAATTTTTAGAGTTAAACAGGAAGGAGCACCATAATAGAGTATTTCTGGATTTTTTCGACCACTGTAAATATACATTAGTATCATTTTAGAAACTTATTTTTTGGTTCACTGAAGCTTTTTTTATATCGACTTAATTATAATTTTGAGAGGTTAATTTTATTACATTTGTAGAGATTTTTGAGTCTAGTCTGTGTTGGCTTATTCTTTAGAAAATTTGAATTCTACGAAAAATTTTTCAGTCAAATGTTGTACAAAATTGTAAGGGCTACAGAATTGGTCTGGTATCAAAAATTGATAAAATAAGAATTTAAAAAGTTATAGCCATTTTCAAATTTTGATCATTATTAATATATATTCAAAATAACGTTTCACTTAAAAATGACCCCACTCCTGAAATTTTGATTTAACAAAAAAAAGTTTCCAACAAAATTTGTAGGAAATTTGATGGTCTACAAAAAAGGTCAGATATAAAAAATCTCTAAATGTGAAAATCAAAAAGTTACAGCCGTTTTAAGTTTTGAAAATTCAAATTTGTAGTCATCGGATATTTGTAAAGAAGATTTCAAGCGGTAAAATAAAATTCTACTGTTAAAAATTGATTGACAGTAATTGAAAGAAAATTAACAAGAGAAATTACTGAACAAAAAATATAAAGAATAAAAAATTGAATGGATTTCCTACACGGAAATATAAACGGCGCCTACATATCCTGTTTCCGCGAGCTTAAAGATTTGGATGGAAGGAGGTATAGACTCGTGGATTCACTGTAGAGAGTCAGTGATTGGCCGGCAAAGCAGCAAAAGGTATCTTATCTGCGTGGGTTGTCATGTGTTTAATAGGAAGTAACCAAGTAGTAGAAACATACTGTCCCGCCCATTTTGTTTGTTCTGTTATTTAATAATATTATTTTATTATTCTTGGTATTCTTTGAAATTCTCTTGAGATGACAGACTGTAGAGCTGAAGAGAAGAAGCATCTCCAAGACCCAATAGACCCAAGACCCAAGACCTGGACCTAATGCCAATAATGGCTGAAGAGGACTAATTTCCATCCTTTCTATATTAGCTCGGGATTATTTTTGTTTGTAAATTTTCGTAGTCGCTGGTCTGAATCACTCAAAAGATTCAGCTCAACTCTACTACAGTCCACACTCTCTACTCAGCTCTAAAGTAATCTTAAGAGGATAAGCCGCAAAGGCGAAACAATTTTAAAGGAGCGAACGAAACTGAATCCTTTAGATGGACTCGAGGAACTCTTAAAGTGCCGCGGTCTTTCGATAATTAGAGGGCGGCTATTGTTACGTTCTCCTGAAAGAAGAACGGGTAACACGAGGGGTAAGAGGGCAAGACGATGGAAAAAAGAGATGATGAGAAGTATCGCAAGACGATGGATACCCCAAGTCAAATGTACAACAAAAAATACATAATCATCATAAACAATAAAAATATCGCGAGACCTTAAGTCCTTAAACGTTTCGTCGAGGAACAAAAAAATTAAAAGACACTAAAGAAAAAATATTACCGTGAATTTTTATTATTTTGTAGCAACAGAGAGAGCGAGTAATTAATGCCAGCATTAAATTAATAAATAATCTGGGTGTGGTATCTTTCTGATTAGAACTTTAATCCTCGTTAAATATTTTGATACGTGCCCACACACATATATATATAAATTGAGCTGTTCATAAGTTATTTTTACCATAGTGTCACGATAAATGTTATAAAAGTATAGAATACTTCGAAATAAAATATATGGACTGAATTATTTACAAAAATTATTTTATAAATTTTTTTGAAATTCTAGAAAATTTTTAGGTGCTGGCAATGACGTTAAAAATAAATAGTTGATTTTTTGGAAATATGTATTTTGAAAAGTTAGAACTGAGTGACACTTTTGTGAAGATCTGAAAATTGGAAAAAAACTGTAGGGAACTGTAGGGCCAGAAAATTATGAAACTGTTGAAAATACTCTACAAAGTTGTGAAATTGTATTAAATAATTCAGAGAACTCTAGAGAGATTAAAAACAATTCCGAAATTTTGAAAACTGTCTTCAAAATTGAAAAACTTAACTTGAAAATTTAACTGCGGTAAAACACTTCGGGAAAATTAAAAACTGTTGAAAATTCTCTAGAATATTATAAAACTGTCTTAAATATTCTAGACAGGGATAAACTTTCAACGACATTAAGGAAAATTTAAAAACAATCACAAAATAGAAAAAAAAATTCGTAAACTACTGAAATTATTCTAGAAAATTATAAAACTATTTAAATTATTTTAAATAGTTCTAGAACTTCTGGCTAACTCTATTTAGCTCCAGAATTTCGAAAAACACCAAAAAATTTGAAAAATAATCTACAACATGGAAACATAATTTTAGTTGATTATAATAAATACTCTAGAAAATTTCGAAATTATCAAACTGTTAGATACTCCAGTTAGCTCTGGAATTTTTTAAAACACCCGAAAAAATTCAAAAACTATCTATTATTATTAAAAAAAATTTTTAATCCCAAAAATATTCAAAAGAAAAATTATGGAACTGACTAAAAAATTCTAGAAAATTATAAAACTATCCAGATAATTTCAAATAATTCTATTACTTCTGACTAACTCATTCAGATTTAGAATTTCGAAAAATATCTAGCATCTAGGGAAATAAACAAATTGTCTACAACCTGTACGAAAGAAAAAGTTAATTTTTGTAAAAAAAATATTTTCTTAAGTAGTAGATCAATAAAAATTATTGCCTTATTAATTTCATATTTAATTGAAGATTAATTTTCTCGTCCGAAGAAAATCAAAATTTATTTACTGTACTTAAAATTTACTTACTGTAAAGAAAAAAAGAAGTTTAGCATATCTCAATCTGAATTCAGATTTCTTCGATTAAGAAAATGATTTTCAATGAAATCTCCAAATTTTTGGGCTGAAAATATGTTAGGTTGAAAATTTCCCATCGAATAATTTCATGTAAGAAGAATATACAATATTTCTAACAATTTTTCTCTATGCACTGTAAAATCGGAAGTAAATTCGAAGTGAGTACGGATTTTATTTCAATCCGTATTCACGCCGGTTCGGAGTTTTAATATTAAAATAAACTCCCCAGAAGTAAATTTCACTCCGAGGTGATTAAATAAATAATCAGTCATCCACTCCGGATTTAATCCGCGTTCACTCCGCAATTTTTTTACAGTATGTGAAAAAAAAAATTTAATTGGTTACAAAATTGTCCAGATTATTCCAAACAATTCTAGAAATTGTTGGAATTTCAAAAATTATTCGAAAATAAAATAATAGAAATACATATATGACCCCTGCACGGTGGGTCTAAATACGTTCATATATATATGTATATATATATATATCATTAAATTTTGAATTTCATATTATTAATGTCTAAAAAGAAAAAAGAAAAAAAAACACACATTCTAACTTACCGAAAAAATAACCGGCGAATCATCACCACAATTCCGATTTTTTTCATCACATTTCTTTCTATCCTCTTCATTTACATACTCATGTATCACAATTAAATGAATCATTAGTAAATTGAGATGTATATAAAATCTCAATATATATATATCTTATTTTTATTCTGTTACTTAATTTTTATCAATAGTTAGTTTTTATTAAAATTAGATTAATTTATATGATTTTATTTAAATGAAAAAAAAAAAGAAATAAATAAATAATATTAATAAAACACTATGATGATGATAATTGCCCCAGGTATAAGCTTGCTCTGATAACAGGTTTCTCCTTTCTGTTAAACTCAGCGCAGGCGCTCACGACCTGGGTTTCGAGGTCGTAAAGATAATGCCCACCATCGTATCGGTCTTTAAAAAAAAAAAAAATAATAATAAAACGTATGAGGATGAGGAATAATCTAGATTTTGGTGGCTGTAAAAAAAATATAAATAATTTTTAGTCAAGTGAAAGACAAAATTTAATGTTAAATTACTAAACCGATTGCCGAAAGCTGGATGAATTATTCATAAATAAATAAAATTTATGGAAAAAAAATATAAAAAAAAAACGTATTAATTTATGGATGTATTTAAATAAACAACCCGAGTACTAACAAGAGCTTATCATGATAACTGCCCTTGATAAATCAAGCAATTAGCTTGTTTGTAATTAGCAACTCATTAGCATTAATGTATTTATCGTAAAGTTATTCGGCAACCCAGGCTCGGAATTTTCGGTACCAACAAAATTAACCATAGTTATAATAACAATATTGATGATCATGATGATGATGACGATGATGATGATAAATAAAATAATAATAAATAATATTTTAATGTTTAAATGCTAATGATATTGAGTAAATGAGATTGTACATGACATATATCGAGGGGGTATGAGGCTCAATACAATGTGAATGTGCTGGATTTAAAGAGTATTTTAATAGCAACAGGCAGGCACGTTGCTCGATATGCTCATACCATACCTGGTGCTCTGATGCCATTGGAAATATATTACCGGGCGGTACTTTGAGACAAGTTTAAGCGTAGGCGCGTACCAAGACGCGATTCAAAGAGGATACACACACCAAGACTTATTAGGTACCGGCCCTCATTTTACCACTATTAATTCGACGAGAACTCGAATCATTTAACTCGTCAAATAAAACAACTCACTTTTTAACTGCATGTTTGTATGTAGTTCAATGTTACATTTTTTGGCCGATAGAGACTGTTACATTTTTCGCGGTGCGTTCTTTCGGATTATTTTGTCTCCTAATGATACTTGGGATAGTGATCGTGATAGAGATATCGCTTATAAATCCTGGATTACTATTAACGGCATTCTATTTTAATGGATAATTCTTGTTATTGAAAATGTCCTGTAGGGTAGAAAGTTATGATATGTGGATACTTTTGTTTTTGTTTGTGCCAAACACTGAAAAATATCCCTGGCGGATCTGAATTACGGTAAATTTCCGTAATTTATGTACCTGAAGATTGGAACGTTTTTCACGCAACGAAAATGAAAAAAATTCAAGTAATTCGACTACTTAAGGGGTAGTCTGGTGGTCGGGGTGGCCCAAGATTTTTGGCTGACTTACCAACATCTATATGCGAACATTTCAAAAATCTAGTTATCCACTAAATTTTTTACTTTCCAATTTTTGTTTTTTTTCGTTGCGCAAAAAACGTTCCGATCTTCAGGAACATCTTTATTTACGGTATTCGTAAGAATTGCGGTATTTTACGGTAAAATACCGTAATTTACGATAGGATACGGTGTTTTACGATAAAATATGGTAGTCTACGGTAATATACGGTAAACGTATGGAATTTCACGGTAAAAGTACGGTATTTCACAGCAAAAGTACGGTATTTTTACTGCGAATTCGAAATAAGAGAACGGGATTTTACCGTAGAGTGGAATAATGTACTGTAAAAATAAAGAAACATACGGCGCTTACAGTAAAAATGCCGTAAATCACGCTAAATTGACGTACTTTACCGTAATCCTCTGTAAAATGCCGTATATTACTGTAAATTGCAACAAATTTGCTGTAGAAATTACGTATTTTGCGGTAAATTACGGCCAAATGCAGTAAATTACCGTAATTCGAAACCGCAGGGATGTGAGTCTATAGCAATTTTTACACAAAATGTAACTTTAATAATTTTTTATAAAGTTGTGTAATGAAAAAAAATTTGATTATAGCTAATTTTTGTTGCTGAAGACCTACTGCACTGTAGAAGTATGTAGCATATGTATATTTTATTTTTTCATATTTTTGAATATAAAAAAAGTGAAAAATATATGTGAGTCCATAGCAACTTTTTAGAGAAACATAACTTGAAAAATTACGATATAGATCTTAATAACAAAAAAAAAATGTTTCAGTCTAATTTTTACTACTGTGACTCCTCTGTACCTTATAAATATATAATACACATACATTCCATAAATATATTTATATATATAAATCGAGTTATTCTTATCAGCGACACGAAAATATATTAAAATAAGCTTACAACAACTACAAATAATTAATTACCAAGTATTCATTTATTTAAAGAGGCTCTCATATAAAATTATAGTATACGCATATCTTTGTGTGCGTAATACCGCATAATTAATAATTTTGGTCGATGTACAAAGACCCTCCAGTCTGTAATTTCTCCCTGTAATTAAATACCCGATAATTTAAATCGTATATCTAAAATAACTTTATGAACCTGACAGATTCTATTTAATCCTTCATCAGCAGAATGTCACCGTTCGCCGATCTTCAGCTCGGCAATTACCTGTATATTAATCTACAGAGTAATTAGCTGATATATTTTGCTTATCGATCAGTTATTCAAACCTGATTGATCGATACCGATCCAGAATCCGGTTAATATTCAAATTAGCAAGGCGTTTTTTTACGGAATTCCTCATTGTTTTATATATATATATATATATATATATATATTCAGGAAAAAATAATTAAAATCTTTATTGATCTACAGTAGATTTACAAAGATCTGATTTTTCCAAAATTTAGGTCTACGTTACTTCTAGCAGATCTGCGGAGATCGAAGTAGATCTCATAATTGCTTGAGCTTTTGTTTTCTAGAGATCTATGAAGATTTTTGAAAATTTACGAAAATTATTGGAGATCTCCAGCGATTTCTGTAGCCTTCATAAGAAAAATTTATCTGAATAAGCTGTCGATCTGCGTAGATCTGATGTATAAATCTAAATAGATCTCCATTGATATTATTGTGAAATCTTCGGAAATCTGCTGAGATCAGCAAAATCTTTTGAGATTACCATAGATCTAAAATCATCAAAGATTCGAGATCGTTGGAGATCCTTAGAGATCACCATAGGTCTAAATTAATTGACGATCTGCCGAAATCATCAGAGATATTCTGTGATCTATTTAAAATTTTAGATCTATGTAGATTTACAGTAGTAAATCTACATAGATCTTTATTGTTTTTTCCTGGTGTTTTGCACAGTAAAAAATGTTTCGCATTTGTGTAAAGAAAAAAATTTGTGTTAAAAATTTGATGTTAAATATTAAAAATTTTTTGTGTTAATTTAACATACTGCTTTTGTGTTGCTCGATCAGTTCATTTTTAATACAAACAAATGTTAATCAAAACAACAGTAATATTCACTCAGTGTTACTGTCCAAACAAGTGTTAACACTTTTCCAATGTAACTTTAACATAGAGCGCGTGTTAATTCATTAAAGTAACACAAAGAATGGGTTGAATTTACCGCAGTCGCTTCTTAAGTTTATATATACATGAATTGTTATGTATTAAAATAACACAAATAAAACTGTTAAATCAACATTTTACGTGTGTTGTAGATAACATTTAGATGTGTAAAAGTTTTAGAATCGGTAACAGAGAATATTAACATTCTTTTGTATTATTTTTTTTACACAAATGAATAATGTTAAGACAACATAATTTTTTTGTGCGTAACGGATAATTTTCTATTTATTTAATCCCCTCGGAGTGAAATTAACTCTAGATCAGAGTGGATGAAAATTAAAATAACCCCCATCACTTCAAAATCGTTCCGCAAAATAATGACTCCGCTTACGTCCTGATTTTTTTTTAAATTCCGGAATTCCGAGTGACGAAGTCAAATCCGTATTCACTCTCGATTTTTTGTGTACAAACAATTACATAAATATATATAATAATCTCCATATTTATTTATATTTTTTAAAATTTCCATCGCGAATCGTTAAATTTTATTCGCATAAAACAACATTATCATGCTCCATTGGCTAAGACGTAGAATAGTTTTATGTCCGTTGACTCGGTCCATTAATTCGTGAGTTACCAGCTATATCTAACATATCATTATACTCGGTAAAATATACAAGCATAATTTACTCGATAACATTTATATACATACATATATATTTATAATAAAAATAATAAATAATTATCCTCTTTTACCTATTACTTATCGAATTAAAATACTTTTATCTCTATTAATTCATTAAAGTACTTAAATTTTCGGAGATTTATATTTACTATGATTATTATAATTATTTATTATCGATTTAATCGATACAAGATACAATGTCCATAACATGCAGCAATTGAATTATTTTTTTTTATGGACTTGGATCGTAAATTATTTACCGGCAATATATAATAAAATGTATCTTTATGCAATCACGCGTAAAGATTCAATTAACGTCGACTGATAACAAATATTTTACATTATTATTGAATACTTTTACCTTTCTTATTCCTGTAAGTTAATAATTAATTATATCAAAACTATAATATTGTGATTTATGAATAAATATTTATATCATTCAATCTGGGAGAGGAACGATTCCGATGGGATTCCCATCTTCGGTTAGGGTTATTCCCATTTCGCGAATAACCTGATTGTCGATGAATCGAATTTTTGTTGAGGATGAAATGAACTCTTTGTTTTTTGAATTATTATCGCAGAGGTTTCTGATTGCGAGAATACACCACTGGGTTATTACTGATGGTGCGAATGTAAGGAAATAAAATATTTTTAAAATAAAAGTCGGTAAATAATTTTTATCAAGTGTATGGCAAAAGGATACGAGGATTACGGGCATCAATGCTGCAGCAATCTAGTAAAATCGAGATCCCATCGAGTTCGCGGATCTGAAAAAACAAAAATAAAAAAAAAAAATTGTAATTAAATTGTAAATTTATTTGTAAGCCGATGGCTGGTGCGGCGAACCGACGTACGAGGCGCCACTTGTCGGGAGATATAAGAAATAATGAAAGCATCTTTACCGGCTTTGATTATTGAAATAGGAACCTAGAAATTTTTTTAATGATTTTTT
The DNA here is from genome assembly GCF_029852145.1 of Microplitis mediator. NCBI lineage: Eukaryota > Metazoa > Arthropoda > Insecta > Hymenoptera > Braconidae > Microplitis > Microplitis mediator. The sequence goes on along the minus strand of NC_079976.1, from coordinate 9,808,474 downwards.
TGGACACGGGAAGTATTAAAATAATTTGTAAATATTTAATTACACTGAATAATAAGTAAATTTTCTGAAGTACTAGTGGAATATTCTATTTTTCAGTTAAACTTGCAGGCTAATTAGGACGAAATCATCTTAATCGACATTTTCGACTACTATCATCATTTGAGTGCTAAAATTTTTAACTTCCCGCTAAGAAAATTGCAAACTTTCAAAAATTCAGGAAGTCATAGTTTTTGTACATTCAACCCGATGCAGCAATGCCCAATAAGCAACACTGGAGAACTGGATATTACGAACCATTTAATCAACGATTGCCTAATTTTCAAGCGTTATCGCCTTTTCTATTTGAAATTCTGCAATTTGTCAAATCTTGGGGCTACCGAAATTTTAAACAGTCGTGATGCTCATTTGATTAAATTTTTTCTTATTTTATACAATACTGCAGCTATCTTAGAGCTTTTTGTTTAGAGCTTTTTGTTGCTTAACTTTCTAACCAATTGTAACGAATACTTTGGAGAATTCTTGAACAATAAACTTACTTACTCACTTACTTCTTATCCTTCTTATATATGTAATTCAGGGGGTTGTAGGGTTTTGTATTTGTGAAAAATCAATTTTTTTGTCTTTCCTTATAGTTAAACATTTCAAGAGTATATCCCCGAAATTTCAAGTAAATCAGACCAATCCTTGCCTCACCCTCCCCTAAGTTAAAAAAAAAAACCCTGATAGCCACACCTTTGCTCAGCAAGTTCTGCAGTGAAACGTTTTCGGCTAACTTAAGGGGATACGCTACCGGACCTCTTTCTTACACTCAGAAAAATAAACGGGACTGTCTTTGTTGCACTCGTAGAGTAAATGAGAATTTTAAAACAATTTTTCTCGGAGATGAATTCGAATTTTTGAAAATACGGAATTTCTAGCCCTCTGTTAAGGTTTTGAAAAACGCTAAAGACTCTCTATTTTAGGTTTCTAGTGTTTGTCCGTAAATTAAATTGAATAGAAAATCGGTTACCGTTACCCCTTAATGACAAGTTTCTGGTAAGCCTCGGCTGGATAATACTTGCGTGCAAGTTGATGCAAATCTACTGCCGGCATCTGAATGTAATTTGACAGAAGAACTTGCCGTCAATTTGAAGTGAAACTTTCAGTCAACTTAACGTCATTGTCTGACAGTAACACTTGTAGTCAAATTGAATTTAAGTTGCAGACAATTTACTGTCAACTTAAAGGTAACTGCTTACTCTCCAACACTTTCCTTTAAGTTACCTTTAGAATACCGCAGTAGCTTGTAGTTAACTTACGATTAGGGTGGCTATCAGGTAAATGTTTTTTGATTAAATTTTCAGGGGGGCCTTTTTGCCCCAGGGACTTTCTCGCCCTCTCATCCCCTAAGTTGAAAAAAAAATTTTTTCTTCACTTTTTTATTCTAAAACTTCAAACTCATTTTTCTCGAAACTACTTCTTCAAAGCCCATGATCACTGCCATTTGAAAACTACATGACCGATTCATTTCAAACTTGGTACACATTTTCTACGTATAAATTACCTCCCCTCAACGTTGAGTTTGAGATTTTTTTTATATATTGAAGATTTTTCTCACCTGATTGATAAGACATAAAAAAGTTTTTTTAAAATATCTTCATAAATACACATTTTATAAAAAAATGAACATGACCTTTTTTGTCAAGAATTTCATTTCCTGCAAAATTGTTTCTATAATTTTTTCCTTTAATCTGCATATTTCATGAGATATTTAAAAAAAACCGCGATTGCATCAAAAAATTAACTTTGATCGTCTTACAGCACGTGTTCTTTTTACTTAAAACGAAAGAACCAAATTCCCCACGTATTTTTTCACTAAAAAGAAGCTTTTTATGGGGCGTCTGAGAAAATTTAATTTTTAACGACCACCCTAATACTCATTATTAAAATGATACTTTACCAGATCTTGGTTTTTTCTATTCTTATAAACCAAATTAGCTATCAGCCTAACAAGAGAACTCTTGAATCCAAAAGCTACATGATCTTCAATGGATTCTTCTCCAGAAGTATTTCCCGCCGGAGCAACCTGGCTCAGCTTTTGCACTGGAGTGAAAAAATTATTTTTATCTTTTCCCGCCATGTGTACTGCTCTCAATAGGTCTGAAAAATTAAAGCCCAACAGTTAATACCTGAAGTACTCTACTACAATCTCTTTCCAATCATTCAATCAATCAACAAAATTAATAATAAAAACACTTACAAACACTGTTAATCAACAAACTCGTGTCACTTCTTATTTCTTCAGCTTGTTCTGCAGAAGAAAGAGCGCAGAGAATATCCAGAAGAATAATAACTTCCGAAGGTTCTTGCATTTGTTCTTTAACATAAGTGTCCTCAGTCTTCAAAATCAAATTACTTCTCTCCTTGAATCGGTTTATCAAAAATGATATCCAGTTTCTTGGCAACTGGACTTTAGAAGATCCTGGATCTTCACCTGGATCTGAGACCAAGTCCAAGTCCGACTTGACATATTTATATATAAATTCCAGTAAATATAATTTACGATCAATCGTTAATGTTTCGTAGGCATTAAAACTATTATGTTTATTAAGTAATATTATTATTGCGTCTCGAGCTGATTTAACTCCACACTCATCAGCTTTCAATAGTCCTTGAGTAAAAGTTGCAATATCTTGATCATTAAAATTATAATACCAAATATTTAAAATGTTATGAATTAGGCAACAAACTCTACTTGTAATTATTGGATACTTTGCGCAATCAAAGCTCAATAAATTTCTGTAATTTCATGATAAATAATTATAGTGACTAAGCAATAACTTGGTAATCATTAATCAGTAATTAGTTGTCAGTTCACTTACCCGACACTTATGAGTTTGCGACGGTAAGATTCATCAATTAAATCTTCTTCGTCGTAAGCAAATAAATTGCAGAGAAATGAAAGACATTCTTTGATAACTGGGACTTCGTCATCAGGAATCGGGTGACTGGTGGTCCAGGTTGCCAAGTAGTCGATTACATATTTAGTAATTGGCTCGAAAGGAAAACTCGACTCTGGGTACGACGGAGAGAACCCGGATGTGGATATTTCTGCATATAAATTATCGGTGGAAATTTTAACTGATTTGTGCTGATACTGAGTCTCTCTGGAGCATGAGAATGTAAAGCATTTGAGTATCAGCACTTTGATGTCTACTGGAAGATTTTTTTCTTTCAATAAAATATCTCCGAGTTTTGCTAAAACTTTTCTGTCCTTTTTTCTGAAAAATTAAATGCGATAAAATTAAATAAAAGAAAAATTCATTTCAGAAAAATTTAAAATTCAGACTCTAAGCAAAGTATCAAAGATAGGTCAAAAATGTACAGAAACAATTTTGTGAAGAAGTAAATTGTCTATAGAAGACACTGACATGTTTTTCATCAAATTTGATAATTAATGAGTTGCAATTAAAATTTAATTTAAATGAAATGGGTGGAATAATTTTGATACGTGACTTTAAATTATCGATATCTTTTAAAATATCAAATTTATGATAAAAATGGTAAGACACTTTTTTGTAGAGAATTAAATTTCCTACAACAAATTATTCTTTGTATTTTTGGGTATAGTTGATAGTACGAGAGTTATCTTCATTTAACAAACTTTAAAATTAGTGAATGATAGCTTATTAAAAAAGAGAATGATATAAATACCCTTTTTTATTTTTTGGAAATTCCCTGGTACTTATAACTTCTTTTATGTCATTCCAATTTTTATTTTGCTCTATAATATTTAATTTATTAATCACATCCATTGTTTATTTATTCACACGTGTTTTATAACCTCAGAAGCAAAACAAACGTTGTCTCAAAATTTCGATTAATTCGTGGAATTAGCCGACTGCTGTCAAGTCGGGGATTTTTTTATAATTCAAAGACTACAGCGCTCATGTTTCCGCGCGTTTTTTAAAATTACCACTACACCAGCACAGTTTGCTTTAGCGAAAGTTTCATTGAATTTTTCGTCAAGGTCCGTCAACTTCGGACTTTTCCGTTTTTGACGACAATTTTTATACAACATGGTATACAATTTGACCTAAATTTACTACGCGAATAAGAATGCAAATTCACTTCAATTCAAGTTGACTAGAAAAAATTTTATATTAATTTTCAAGCAACGTTTTACATCAATTTATTGTTAATTTGACTTTAAAAGTTGTAAAGTATTTTTTTATCCTCAAATTGTAGACATTTTTATTTATAAATTTGCTTACCTTGTGTAATGGTAAAAATGAACATTATCAACTTTTTTTTTTAGTAAAAGAAATTACCTCGAAATTGAGAAAAAATTGACTGCAATTTTTTATTTCCAACTTTCGCTGTCGAATTGTCAGCAAATTCGGGCAGCGTATTTCACGCAATTTCAGTGATAACTTAATGCCAATTTCAAGCTAAAGTGGCTATTAGGCCAATTACACGGAGAAAAAAAAAATTTTGATGATTTGATGATGAGATATTCTTGTGCTGAGAAATGATTTTATTTGGTATTTGTAACAAACTAATCGGTTGATGCATAAAATATTTTTTTTAATGAAGAAAAATTATCTTAGTAATGAGAATACTACAGTATGACTCAAGTACTTTTGAATAGAATAAAGAAATTTAAGGAAAATTTAAATTGATTTTCTTATAAGAAATAAAAATTATCTTTTTTGAGTTAAGAAACTAATGATTTACAGACATAAGAAAATTATTTTTTTTTTTTTTAAAGATGTATTTTTCTTAGTGTAATATGAGAATATTAAAAATTTTGAAATATTTATATTGATGATATAAATTGCTTTAAAACTAAGACAACATTAATTTATAATTAATTATTTTTCAGTACGTACTCGACCACAGCGTGTAAAGATTTCCCGTTTGAAATTCACGTAAACTTGGGTTTTTATTTTTTAAACTTCTATAACTCTACGGCATTTTATGTTATCATTTCGCCTAAAGCCGGGATTCTCTCAGAATTAAATGTTCTACAAAAGTGTCCATTGTCGCGAAGTCGTAACTCATACGGGTGGGGTAGTACGGACCGCTAAGCCGAATTTTTTCATAGAATTCTTGTTTTTTCTCTCATTATCTCATAAATAACAAGACCTATAGAAAAAATGCAAATAACTACTTTATAGGAAATTTAATTTCCTACGAAAAAGGTCCTTAGCACCGAATCACTCAGATTGATATTTTTTGAGATATTAATTATTGAAGTTTACGTAGCATTAAATTCCCCTAAAATGTCGAATCAAATCTTAGAAAATATTGATTTTTTATTTGACTAATATCTCAGAAAATATCAAACTGAGTGATTCGGTGCTAAGGACCTTTTTTGTAGAGAATTTAATTTTCTATGAAATTATCATTCACATTTTTTCTGTAGGTCTTGTTGTTGAGAGAAAAAACAAGAATTCTATGAAAAAATTCAGTTTAGCGGTCCGTACTACCCCACCTGTATGAGTTACGACTTTGCGACAATGGACATTATTGTAGAGCATTTAATTCTGAGAAAATCACGACTTTGGGTAAGATGATATCATAAAATACCGCGGAGTTATAGAAGTTTAAAAAATAAAAACCCAAGCTTACGTGTATTTTAAATGGGAAATCTTTACACGCTGTGGTCGAGTACTTAATATTAATATTAAGGGCTCAAACTCTCAGGGAATTTTTCTAAGGGTATTTCCAACAAAATTTCGGGATGGGAGGGAAAAAAAAAATAGTTGTAAAAAACGAAGCACCCTAATATATATTAGGGTGATCCAAAAAATAACAAATTTTTTTTTTTTTCTTCCAAACAGGTTCAAAAGTTTTATTTAGATAAAAAAAGACGCCTGTGAAAATTAGAGCTCTTAATATTAACATTAAGAGGTTCCTCATCGCACTTTTCTATTTTCCATAAGAATAACATGGGAAAAATTTTTTTTACGTCTTCTGATTTTTATAAGTAGCTAACGATGCGTCATAGGAATAATTGGCAGGCATATTTTTGTAGGGAATTGAATGCTCTACAAAAAAAGATTCCTATCATTTTTTGAGGAATCTATTTGTTTAAAAGTTATTTGAGGTTGAAGACGAATTCATATTAAATTTTGAGATTTTCTACTTTTCCGGTGAAACTATCAGACTTATTACAAAATATCATCAGACCTTTTTTGTAGACAATTTTATTCCCTAAAAGTTATTTTGAATAAAGTTTTTTCGAATTCCGCATTGCTTTCTAGTTATTTTTATTTTAATGTCAAGCTCTTAAAATCGATCAGAAGACTATTTTTTTATGAGCATCACATTAAAATAAAAATAACTAGAAAACAATGCGGAATTCGAAAAAACTTTATTCGAAATAACTTTTAGGGAATAAAATTGTCTACAAAAAAGGTCCAATGGTATTTTGTAATAAGTCTGATAGTTTCGCCGGAAAAGTAGAAAATCTCAAAATTTAATATGAATTCGTCTTCAACCTCAAATAACTTTTAAACAAATAGATTCCTCAAAAAATGATAGGAATCTTTTTTTGTAGAGCATTCAATTCCCTACAAAAATATGCCTGCCAATTATTCCTATGACGCATCGTTAGCTACTTATAAAAATCAGAAGACGTAAAAAAAATTTTTCCCATGTTATTCTTATGGAAAATAGAAAAGTGCGATGAGGAACCTCTTAATGTTAATATTAAGAGCTCTAATTTTCACAGGCGTCTTTTTTTATCTAAATAAAACTTTTGAACCTGTTTGGAAGAAAAAAAAAAAGTTTGTTATTTTTTGGATCACCCTAATATATATATATATATATATATATATATATATATATATATATATATTAGTTTCTTCATAGTTGTCAGACTCGAATACGAATAAAGATCAATGAATACAAACGTATTGTAATTACAAACCAATTTTACGAATGTAAGTAAGTTGCAATTAAGGTAATCCCTGTGACGAGACTATTATATGTCTAAAAGTAATTATGTACATTGTCAGTCTTTACCTGCATCCTAATGACTGTTTTTTCTCATGTTGATTGTTATTCATTTTGATGAAAATATATCTTAACTAAATATTTCAGAATTTATCAATACTTCTTTACATTATATCTTTAAAAACTAACGAGAAATGGATTACTTCTTCATTTACAGATCGACTTGCCCATAGTAATCAAAACTGAAATAGACATGCAATAATTATTAATTAAGTTAAATTCATAAATCATTTCCGTACAATTATTTACATAAACTCGTTAATTTCTTTGGTCAATTTTTATTTTTAGTTTATATTTTATTTGCATACATAAGTAATAATGACAGTCATCGAGATTGATAAAGAATCTAAAAAAATTATAAAAAAAGAAGAAAAAAGTAGTAATGGAAGAAATATCCCAGCAAGCGCATTGTTTAATCTAGATTATCAGACAATATATGTGCGGGCAATTTAACTTTAATTTATAATTAATTATTTTCCAGTATATTAATTAACTATGAATGTTGGTGGTTAAATATAGAAAGTATATGTCTAGGTAAATATAAATAAAAAAAATTATCGTAAAAAAAAAAAAAATGCAAATAATTAGAATTAAAAATAAATCGTTTTTATTACATAAAAATATAAAAATTATGTTTTGTAAACAGTATATACATAATATACAATTATCACAATATGTGAGTCAATTAAGTAAATAACTATACATAAATTAAATGACATGATTATACAATTAAATTACAAATTATTAAAAATGCTTATCAGTGCGAATGATCTTATAAAATATTAAAAATTATCGGCTATATTTTTTAAATCTATATTACTGAGGTATTTAAAAACCTCCCTTGTACAAGTACTTGGGAGTTCCATTTTATCGAAAATACTATATATTCTACTTTTAATTTTTAAAAATAATTTCTTTCGCCCTAGTCCTTGCTTTAAACGATAATTTAACATTCCACCGTACAGTGGAAAAATGGACTCTGTATTTAAATTACTAATGATTTTAGGTTTGATATGCGTCAATCGGACAGCTAAACTGTGTTGGTCCATACACAAAACATCGTAAAACGTAAAATTACTCCCAGTAATATACGTTTTTTTCATTTTCTGGACTTCTTCACAACACTGAATACGCAGTTCTTCAAACACTTTATCATTTACCTCAGCCAAATTTTTTTTTGATACATAAAAATTAGTCGCACTAAGTTTGACTATGTGCTTTAGTATCATTGACTCAATTTCTGTCGAACATTTTAGACATGATATGTCTAATGCCGAATGACCAGATCCATTGACTGCATTGACGTCAGCACCAGCATCAAGCAGATGCTGTACAACATTAAAGTTGTCATCGACGAATAGAGCTCCGGAATGAAGAGCTGTCATCTTGTTGGCGATTACAGTGTTGACGTCGATCATAATGTTGTCTAATAATAATTTGACAACATCCAAGTTTTCGCGAACGACGGCACAATGTAATGCACTTTTGGTGACGCTTCCATTGACTGGTACCAAGTTTATATCCGCACCATATGCAAGAAGTAACTTGATTATGTTTGAATTTCCTTTTTCGGCAGCATGAACTAGGGGTGATATATCCCTATAGTTGTCGACATTCGGATCAGCACCATGTTTCAACAGGAGCTCAACCATTTCTTCATGACCTTCCCGAATGGCAACAGATAACGGCAGGTGGTCTCCAATGAACTGCGGATTGCAGGAAATCTCTGACGTCATGTTTTCTCCGTTGAAAATTTCAGAATTCATTGCACTTGTTTTTGAATTATTAACAATTGTCAATTATTATCAAATAAAAATAAAGAAACTTCGACACTGAACAGTTGGTTTAACAATTCACTTTGCAATAATGCACTTTTTAAACAAGAGAATCACAAACTTTGAGTTGACGATCAATTTTGATTTGGACACTGTCGTAAGAATAGTGCGACTGATGTTCTGAAGATCAAAAATCACTTTGTGTTTATGTCTATTGCACCTCCAAAATTACCTTAAAATCCCCACCACTTCTATTTTCTTATTCTTATCCCTTCCTTTTACTATAATTATCCCATTATTTAGTAGTTTCAGTCCTTAATTTTGGGATAATTAGTTTTTCCCCAATTGCTTTTAAATGTCTATTAACATAATTACAATGAAGAGGATATTTGAATATTCTTTAAATTTTCTAAGTTCTGGCTAATGAAAGAATAAATGAAAGAATAAAATAAATTTAAAAAAAAAAAAAACAATTTTAATATGAATTAAAAATAAGCCACGGCAGACAACAAATTTTTTATACTTCATGTATTGGTATGTTAAATTTTAAATCAGAGCGAAAATTTTTTTATTTTATTCTATTGCAATGACTGTTCATAAGTTAATCAATTTTCAATAATTTTAATTTTTAAGGTGCCGCTCTGGGATACAGACAATGTATAATTCACATTATATTACATTGCTATATTTCTTTTTACATGAAAAATAATTATTTTCATATGGTATTAAAAAATGCTTCATGCCGTCAAAGAATAGTAGTTTTCTACATTTTTAGATCCAGTAAAGAAATTAACAAGTTTATGTAAATAGTTCTTATTAATTTTAATGAAAATAGATCGTGACTAAATATTTCAAAATTTATCATTATTTGATTGTAGTAAGTCTATAAAAACCCAAAAGAAACAACTTACCTTTTCATTTACAGATCGACTTGCAATAATTATTAATCAAGTTGAATCCATAAATCATTTTCATACAATTATTTGCATTAAATAGTTAATTTCTTTAATCAATTTTTATTTTTCGTTTAAATTTTATTTACATAAGTGATAATCACAAACACAAAAATTAATGAGAATTAAAAAAAAACTATAAAAATAATATAAGAAAAAAGTAGAAATGGAAGAAATATCTCAGCAAATGCATTGTTTAAATGTTGTGATAAATTGTCACAAATATTTTATTTACAAAAATTTATTAGCAATCGGCATCAGAAATGGAGAAATCCTGATAATTTCTGTTTATGACACTAAAGACTATAATGACAACAGTCATTGGGATGCAGGTAAAGACTGACAATGTACATAATTACTCTTAGGTATATGTAATATTCTCGTCACAGAGATTACCTTAATTGCAACTCACTTATATTCGTAAATTAACATAATTACAATGAAGAGGATATTTAAATATTCTTCAAATTTTATAAGTTCTGGTTAATGAAAGAATAAATAAATTTAAAAAAAACAAAAACAATATTAATATGAATTAATAGTTAGCCACAACAGACAACAAATTTTTTATACTTCATGTGTTGATATGTTAAATTTTAAATCAGAGCAAAAATTTTTTCATTTTATTTTATTATAATGACTGTTTATAAAGCAATCAGTTTTCAATCATTTCAATTTTTAAAGTGCTGCTCTAGTATACAGATAATGCGTATAATTCACATTATAATGCATTAATATATTTTTTTTTACGAAAAAAAATAATAATTTTCATATGGTATTAAAAAATGCTTCATGCCGCCGAAGTATAGTAGTTTTCTACATTTTTAGATCCAGTAAAGCATTTCTGATCATTTTTAAAGTATTTCTCTTTTGCAAGTACTTATAAGTAGCACTTATAAGTGTATGAGAGGATGTTATATAAGACTTTCATATGTATTTTATGATATATGGCACAACATATACATCTTACACATTAGAAAAATATATGGGAACATATAATGATTTGTATATTTTCGTTATAGTGAATACATATATATAATTTCAATTTCATGGAAAATTATTTTGTAACTACATACGTGGAAAACTATAACAGCATCATACATATTTCAACATGCATAACATTACACGTATAATATTCATATATATAGGTATTAGGGTATTTAAAAAAAAAAAACGATTATTTTCTTTTTTATGGTATCCAGAAAATTAAATGTATAACTAAAAATAAAAAATTTGGTACTAACCCGAGCTCTCAATAATGATATTAAGGTTTGCCTCACTCTATTTTTCTATTTTCCCTTTAAATAACACGGGGAAAAAAATAAGTTTTTTTTAGAATTTTCCAGCTCAGAACCCAATCAACGGATTTTTATGCACAACAAATATTTTTGTAGGAAATTTAACGCTCTACAAAAAAAGTCTCTTATCATTTTTTGATAAATCCCACTGTTCAAAAGTTAGTTAAGTTTCAAGTTATATTTATAGTGAGTTTTGATATTTTTTTACTTTTCCGGCGAAACTATCAGTCTTATCGAAAAATATCATAGAAACTTTTTTGTAGATAATTTTATTCCTTACAAATTGTTACGAATAAAATTTTTTAAAATTCTGCGTTGTTTTCAAGTTATTTCCATTTCAATGTCAAGCTCTTGAAAAAATAGATTTCTGATTAATTTTAAAAGTTTGACATTGAAATGAAAATAAATTAGTCACAAAATAATTTTCCATGAATTTGAAATTATATATATATATTCACTATAACGAAAATATACAAATCATTATATGTTCCCATATATTTTTCTAATGTGTAAGATGTATATGTTGTGCCATATATCATAAAATACATATGAAAGTCTTATATAACATCCTCTCATACACTTATAAGTGCTACTTATAAGTACTTGCAAAAGAGAAATACTTTAAAAATGATCAGAAATGCTTTACTGGATCTAAAAATGTAGAAAACTACTATACTTCGGCGGCATGAAGCATTTTTTAATACCATATGAAAATTATTATTTTTTTTCGTAAAAAAAAATATATTAATGCATTATAATGTGAATTATACGCATTATCTGTATACTAGAGCAGCACTTTAAAAATTGAAATGATTGAAAACTGATTGCTTTATGAACAGTCATTATAATAAAATAAAATGAAAAAATTTTTGCTCTGATTTAAAATTTAACATATCAACACATGAAGTATAAAAAATTTGTTGTCTGTTGTGGCTAACTATTAATTCATATTAATATTGTTTTTGTTTTTTTTAAATTTATTTATTCTTTCATTAACCAGAACTTATAAAATTTAAAGAATATTTAAATATCCTCTTCATTGTAATTATGTTAATTTACGAATATAAGTGAGTTGCAATTAAGGTAATCTCTGTGACGAGACTATTACATATACCTAAGAGTAATTATGTACATTGTCAGTCTTTACCTGCATCCCAATGACTGTTGTCATTATAGTCTTTAGTGTCATAAACAGAAATTATCAGGATTTCTCCATTTCTGATGCCGATTGCTAATAAATTTTTGTAAATAAAATATTTGTGACAATTTATCACAACATTTAAACAATGCATTTGCTGAGATATTTCTTCCATTTCTACTTTTTTCTTATTATTTTTATAGTTTTTTTTTAATTCTCATTAATTTTTGTGTTTGTGATTATCACTTATGTAAATAAAATTTAAATGAAAAATAAAAATTGATTAAAGAAATTAACTAGTTGATGTAAATAATTGTATGAAAATGATTTATGGATTCAACTTGATTAATAATTATTGCAAGTCGATCTGTAAATGAAAAGGTAAGTTGTTTCTTTTGGGTTTTTATAGACTTACTACAATCAAATAATGATAAATTTTGAAATATTTAGTCACGATCTATTTTCATTAAAATTAATAAGAACTATTTACATAAACTTGTTAATTTCTTTACTGGATCTAAAAATGTAGAAAACCACTATACTTTGACGGCATGAAGCATTTTTTAATACCATATGAAAATAATTATTTTTTATGTAAAAAGAAATATAGCAATGTAATATAATGTGAATTATACATTGTCTGTATCCCAGAGCGGCACCTTAAAAATTAAAATTATTGAAAATTGATTAACTTATGAACAGTCATTGCAATAGAATAAAATAAAAAAATTTTCGCTCTGATTTAAAATTTAACATACCAATACATGAAGTATAAAAAATTTGTTGTCTGCCGTGGCTTATTTTTAATTCATATTAAAATTGTTTTTTTTTTTTTTTAATTTATTTATTCTTTCATTAGCCAGAACTTAGAAAATTTAAAGAATATTCAAATATCCTCTTCATTGTAATTATGTTAATAGACATTTAAAAGCAATTGGGGAAAAACTAATTATCCCAAAATTAAGGACTGAAACTACTAAATAATGGGATAATTATAGTAAAAGGAAGGGATAAGAATAAGAAAATAGAAGTGGTGGGGATTTTAAGGTAATTTTGGAGGTGCAATAGACATAAACACAAAGTGATTTTTGATCTTCAGAACATCAGTCGCACTATTCTTACGACAGTGTCCAAATCAAAATTGATCGTCAACTCAAAGTTTGTGATTCTCTTGTTTAAAAAGTGCATTATTGCAAAGTGAATTGTTAAACCAACTGTTCAGTGTCGAAGTTTCTTTATTTTTATTTGATAATAATTGTCAATTGTTAATAATTCAAAAACAAGTGCAATGAATTCTGAAATTTTCAACGGAGAAAACATGACGTCAGAGATTTCCTGCAATCCGCAGTTCATTGGAGACCACCTGCCGTTATCTGTTGCCATTCGGGAAGGTCATGAAGAAATGGTTGAGCTCCTGTTGAAACATGGTGCTGATCCGAATGTCGACAACTATAGGGATATATCACCCCTAGTTCATGCTGCCGAAAAAGGAAATTCAAACATAATCAAGTTACTTCTTGCATATGGTGCGGATATAAACTTGGTACCAGTCAATGGAAGCGTCACCAAAAGTGCATTACATTGTGCCGTCGTTCGCGAAAACTTGGATGTTGTCAAATTATTATTAGACAACATTATGATCGACGTCAACACTGTAATCGCCAACAAGATGACAGCTCTTCATTCCGGAGCTCTATTCGTCGATGACAACTTTAATGTTGTACAGCATCTGCTTGATGCTGGTGCTGACGTCAATGCAGTCAATGGATCTGGTCATTCGGCATTAGACATATCATGTCTAAAATGTTCGACAGAAATTGAGTCAATGATACTAAAGCACATAGTCAAACTTAGTGCGACTAATTTTTATGTATCAAAAAAAAATTTGGCTGAGGTAAATGATAAAGTGTTTGAAGAACTGCGTATTCAGTGTTGTGAAGAAGTCCAGAAAATGAAAAAAACGTATATTACTGGGAGTAATTTTACGTTTTACGATGTTTTGTGTATGGACCAACACAGTTTAGCTGTCCGATTGACGCATATCAAACCTAAAATCATTAGTAATTTAAATACAGAGTCCATTTTTCCACTGTACGGTGGAATGTTAAATTATCGTTTAAAGCAAGGACTAGGGCGAAAGAAATTATTTTTAAAAATTAAAAGTAGAATATATAGTATTTTCGATAAAATGGAACTCCCAAGTACTTGTACAAGGGAGGTATTCAAATACCTCAGTAATATAGATTTAAAAAATATAGCCGATAATTTTTAATATTTTATAAGATCATTCGCACTGATAAGCATTTTTAATAATTTGTAATTTAATTGTATAATCATGTCATTTAATTTATGTATAGTTATTAACTTAATTGATTCACATCTTGTGATAATTGTATATTATGTATATACTGTTTACAAAACATAATTTTTATATTTTTATGTAATAAAAACGATTTATTTTTAATTCCAATTATTTGCATTTTTTTTTTTTTACGATAATTTTTTTTATTTATATTTACCTAGACATATACTTTCTTTATTTAACCACCAACATTCATAGTTAATTAATTTACTGGAATATAATTAATTGTAAATTAAATGTTAAGTCTTAATTTTTTAAAGAATTTATATCATCAATCTAAATATTTTTAAATTTTTAATATTCTCATATTACACTAAGAAAAATACATCTTTAAAAAAAAAAAAATAACAATTTTCTTTTGTCTGTAAATTATTAGTTTCTTAACTCAAAAATGATTATTTTTATAACTTATAAAAAAATCAATTCAAATTTTCCTTAAATTTCTTTATTCTATTCAAAAGTACTCGAGTCATACTATAGTATTCTCATTGCTAAGATAATTTTTCTTCACTTAAAAAAATTTTTCATACATTTACCGATTAATTTGTTACGAATATCAAATAAAATCATTTTTCAGCACAAGAATATTTCATCATCAAATCATGTCAAAATTTTTTTTCTTCCTGTAATTGGCCTAATAGCCACTTTAGTTTGAAATTGGCATTAAGTTATCACTGAAATTGCGTGAAATTCGCTGCCCAAATTTGCTGACAATTCGATAGCAAAAGTTGGAAAGAAAAATTTGCAGTCAATTTTTCCTTAATTCAGAGGTAACTTTTTTTTTACTAAACAGGGGTTATCAGATATTTTTTGCCAAGTTTTTTTCGCCAACAAAATCTATAATTACAAAATACAGACTGTACATTGATGTACTACTGTCTAATCTAGAGAAGTGCGCTTCAATTATTTGATAATATTCGTTTGTTTAAGTGAAAAACTTGGATAAAGTTTCCATTTACTGCACTAGCGCAACTAAGATAGTACCGTTCGGTGATTTGAGTGTAACAGAGAGATAAGTGCGAACCCCTGTAAAAAAAAACAGTTGGTAATGTTCATTTTTACCATTACAGAATGTAAGCAAATTTATACACAAAACTGTCTACAATTTGATGGTAAAAAAAATGCTTTACAAATTATCAATTTATAAATTGATATAAAAATTTGCCTGAAAATTGACATCTTTTTTCTAATCAACTATTACAGTGAATTTGCATTCTTATTCGCGTAGTAAATTTACGTCAAATTGTATACCATGTTGTTTACAAATTGTCGTCAAAAACGGAAAAGTCCGAAGTTGACGGACATTTGACGAAAAATTCAATGAAACTTTTGCTAAAGCAAACTTTTACTAAAGCAAACTGTGCTATTAGGGTTGTTGGCGTTTATCCTCCTTAGTCTCAAGGCATCATTTTGTTTGCTATATGAATAATATTTTATAAGTATACTTATAGACCATTTACGAAGCCAAAAAACATATTTTATCTTCTTTCTAATTTATAGTTTTTAAAGCCATTTATTTTAAAGCAGCTTGTTGCCGACACTGGCAAAATTGTTCCCTATTCGAGGAGTCAGGATCGAGGAAATTCAACAATTTTATTATTATTATTTTTAAAAACAAAGAACTCGTGAGTATAAAAATTTCTGAATATGCAAAAAAGTATTTTATTCATTTTTTTATGATCCTGAAGTTAGCAGACAATTGAAAATTTTTAGGTTTTTTTTAACAATTAAATTTGAAGAAAAAAAAAAATTAAAATTATTCACACATAGAAAATTTCAAAGACTACAATTGGAATTTTTTTAAATATTTTTTTTCTTATAATTTACCGTCTAAAAAAAAGTCCAAAAATTATTAGACGTCGGCTAACTTCAGTATCATATTTTTTTAAAAGAAAAAAATTTTTATGATGTAATATTTTCAATATTATATTTATTTTGTTAAATAATCACTAGAAGTCACAAGTTGATTTGTCATACAATTGATGTCAAATTGATCACTCATAAATCAATTTTTGCTACTAAACTTTCTATCTCACGGTCACATAAAATATCTGCTTTAATTTTACTGTTGGTCGAGAGCTCAATTAAATATGTGAGAGTGGGACATAAGAGAACTCGTAGTTTTTTAAATTTTAACTTTTTAAATTTCGCGCCAAATTATTTACACTGCGCGTAGTGCATTTCGGGATATCATCTCCTCTCTCACATTCATATGCATTCAAATTACGCGCGCGCAGCGCCTCTATGAAAAGTTTGAAGCTGTATAATTTCTGCTATTCACTGGCAACTAAACTCTGAATGACTGGCGTTTGTCATCAAAAGAATAATAATAATTAATTTGTTGAGTTTAAATATATAATTAACTACTAATTATTACAAGGTAATAACAATAATAATATTTAAATATATAACTAATTAATTTAAATTGGTAAAGTATAAAAATAACGGAGATTTAAGTTTTCTAACCTCAATAAAATTTGAATTTAAATAAAATAATTAATTTATTTCAGATGTTTCTGACAAGATCAGAGTACGATCGTGGTGTCAATACTTTTTCCCCAGAGGGTAGACTGTTCCAAGTCGAATATGCTATCGAAGCAATAAAACTCGGGTCAACGGTAATCGGGATTTCAACATCCGAAGGCGTTGTTTTGGCAGCGGAGAGACGAATCACCTCACCGCTGATGGAGTCGACAACTATTGAGAAAATAGTTGAGGTTGACAAGCACATCGGCTGCGCTGGGTCAGGTCTGATGGCTGATTCCAGGACGATGATTGATCGCGCTCGTGCTGAGTGCCAGAATCACTGGTTCATTTACAACGAGAAGATGACTGTCGAGTCTGTCGCTCAGGCTGTTTCTAATCTCGCGATCCAGTTCGGAGACAGCGATGATGATGGCAGTGCCATGTCCAGACCATTTGGGGTCGCTATTCTCTTTGCGGGTATTGATGAAAAGGGACCGCAGTTGTTTCACATGGATCCTTCTGGTACTTTCGTTCAGTTTGATGCCAAAGCTATTGGATCCGGAAGTGAAGGAGCTCAGCAATCTCTTCAAGAAGTTTTTCACAAGGTTTTATTATTTTTTTTTTTCTACATTTTTATTTTTAAAAAATTCTCCATTTAAAATAGACTGAGTAGAATTCTAAAAGCTTTAATTTTTTGTAATAATCAATAGAATATTTTTTTTTTTCATATTTTTATTGCAGTAGTCTTAGAAATTCCAAGTCTATTAATTTAATTTGGATTTTTTCTCTTCGCTAAACAGAAATAATTCTTGGAGAATTTTTTTTTATTTTAAGTTACATAATTTTGAATGAGTAAAAAATAATATTACAAAATTGTATGTAGATATACATGTTCAATAGGGAAATATTTATTCCTCTTGTTATTGAAAATTTGTAGTTTTTTTTTTTAATTATATAATTTTATACTCTGGTAAAAGAAACTGTAAATTCTTAAATTAAAATTTTGTCTAAACTATTGAAGACACAATTTGTAGAAAATTTAATTCTCTACAAATTCGATCTTACGCATTTTTAACATAACTTTGATCGCTTACCTAGAATTTAAATTTTAAATACTTAATCTTCAAAGTTCTAAATTATTGATCCCCTAAAAATCTTAAAATTTTTAAATTAAAATATTATCTCAACTATTAGAGATACGATAAAAATGTAAGAATACAATCTTGTAGGAAATTTAATTCTCTACAAATTACTTTCTATACTTTTTTAACGTAACATTGACAGTTTACTAAAAATTAAAAATTTTAATCCTCAAATTTCGAAATTATTGATCTCCAGTATCACTACTAATTTTTAAATTAAAATATTAGCTCAACTGTCAGAGATACGATAAAAATGTATCAATACAATTATATAGAAAATTTAATGCTCTAAAAATTGGTCCCTATACATTTTTAACGTAACTTTGATCGTTTAAACGTAATTTAAATTTTAAATACTCAATCTTTAAATATCGAAATTATTCGTCCTCTAAAAATCTTTAAATTTTAAAACTAAAATTCTGTCTCAAATATTAGAAATATGATAAAAATGTATCAATACAATTTTGGAAAGAATTTGATTCTCTAAAAATTACTTTCTGTACATTTTTAACGTAACATTGACAGTTTACCTAGAATTTAAAATTTAAATCCTCAATCATCACATTTTTAAATTCTTGATCTCCAAAATAATTTTTAATTTTTAAATTAAAATATTAGCCTAACTATCAGAAATGCGATAATAATGTTTCAATACAATCTTGTAGGAAATTAAATTCTCTACAAATTACCTCCTATATATTTTTAACGTAACTTCGATCGTTTACCTAGAATTTAAAATTTAAATAATCAATCTTCAAATTTCTTAATAATTGATCTCCAAAATCATGACTAATTTTAAAATTTAAACATTAGCTTAACTATCAGAAATGCGATAAAAATATATAAATACAATTATATAGAAAATTTAATTCTCTACAAATTTGTTCCTATTCATTTTTAACGTTACTTTGATCATTTATCCAGAATTAAAATTTTTTATAAATAATTTCCTGTTCATTTTCTATATAATTTCAATTCAACGAATTTTACAAAAAGATTTTTAAATCTTCCCGCCTCGACTTTTACAATAATTTAAATATGTTTTCGCCATAGTAAATTTAACGCCCCATTAATTATCACTCTAAAATATATCTACTTACTAGACTGTTTAAAAAAAACGACTAATTTTTTATTTGTTCATTATATCGACAATATTGTTGGAAATGACGGAAAAAGAATATTGTGACAGTTTGAGCTCTTAATATTAAACTAACAACTCCCGCATGGCAATTTTCCATTTCCCGTTTAAATAACATGGGAAAATTTTTTTTTAAACTGGAATTTTTTCACTCATCAGCGAATCAATGTATTGGAAAAAACAATGACTACTTTTGTTGAAAATTAAACGCTCTACAAATAATGTCTCTTATCATTTTTCAAAAAATTAAAATTTTCAAGTTATTCAAGGTCAAAGTTAGATTCACAGTAAATTCTAGTATTATTTGACTTTATCGGCAATCCTATCAAACTAATCATAAAATGTCTCAAAATCTTTTTTGTAGACAATTTCGATTACTACAAATAACCTCTGATAGAATTTTTTCTAATTCTGTATAGTTTTCTAGTTATTTTCATTTTTACCTCAAGCTCTTGAAATCGATGAGAACACTATTTTTTTTAAAAGCTTGACACTAAAATGGAAATAACTTGAAAACAAAGCGGAATTTCAAAAAACTTCAACTAAGATAATTTGTAGGAAATAAAATTGTCTACAAAAAAGATTCTGTGACATTTTATGATAAATCTGATAGTATTGCCGAAAAAGTCAAATAATACTAGAATTTACTGTGAATTCAACTTTGACCTCGAATAACTTTTGAAAATTTCAATTTTTCGAAAAATGATAAGAGACATTATTTGAATCGTTTATTTGAGAAACCCCATAAGTCATGTTTTTTACGAAATTGGGTTTTTTGCATTTTTGGGTTCTTTGGATGTCCCTCCATAGAAATCAATCAAAATATGCATCGAATCAGCGTTCAAAAAAAAATTAACGGGGTGACAGCAATTTCATTTAATTGAGAAACCCCATAAGTCAATGACTCAAATAAACATATGCGGTTTTAGTTCTACAGAAATAATTTTCTTTTTTTTATTCAAAATTCGCGCTTTTTTGGGAAATTAATTTCAAATGTTGTTTTATTGTTGACTGTTGTATGACTAATTCAAATGTTCAAATTAATTATAATTTTCTGTAGTTTCTGAGTTTCAGAGTTCAAATACATATTTAATACTTCATTTTATCAGTGTAATGAATGATTTGAGTGGAAAAATTTAAAAAAACAAAGATTTTAAAACTTTTTTTTCCGTTTGGTTGAGAAACCCCATAAGTCAATCAACTTTAAATAATTTTTTTAAGTAGTTTCAGTTAAAAAATTAAATTTTTCTTGTTGAAATCTTTTTCCGAGACGCTAACATTATTGTCTTCAATTATTTATTTATTATTTTAATGTCAAGTTTTTCCAAAAAATTTTGTGTTTCCTGAAAAATTTTGTTTTCTTGACTTATGGGGTTTCTCAAATAAACGATTCATTTGTAGAGCGTTTAATTCAACAAAAGTAGTCATTATTTTTTTCGATACATTGATTCTCTGATGAGTGATAAAATTCCAGTTTAAAAAAAAATTTTCTAAACATGTTATTTAAACGGGAAATAGAAAATTGCCATGCGGGAGTTGTTAGTTTTAATATTAAGAGCTCAAACTGTCACAATATTCTTTTTCCGTCATTTCCAACAATATTTCCGATATAATGAAGAAATAAAAAATTAGTCGTTTTCTTTTAAACAGTCTACTACTTACATATTAGTAAATATACATATTTACATATACATTAATCAATAAAAATTCACTATAATAATTAAAATAATTATTATTATTATTTCAGTCAATGACATTGAAGGAAGCAATAAAATCAACACTAACAATTTTAAAACAAGTTATGGAAGAGAAATTAAATGAAACAAATGTCGAGCTAATGACAATGACTCCCGAGAGCAAGTTTCACATGTTTTCAAAATCAGAGCTGCAGGAGGTGATTAAGGACATTGCTTAATTATTTAATAATAACTTTTAAATAAATAACTTAAAGCATCGTTAATAGTGTTGACCATCTACCGCCAAGTGAAAGTGCTTTAATTAATTTTCATACATTATTACTCTTAAAAAAAAAAATTATCTTTAAAAAAACAAAAAAAAAAAAACATGAACACGATCAATTAATTATTTTTTTTATTTATCAGGAAATATTTCCTTCCTCTTAGATAACTTCCTGTCCGTTAATAAATAAATAATATTTAACACTTTGCGTATAGATATTAGAAAGCTTCGAAGCCCCGTCATCTCGAGGATCAAGACGAAGAGGTAGTAGTAGATCTCGACCTGGAAGCGCGTCATCGCCGGCCCCATTACCTTCTTCATTCCTGCAAACAAGCTATTGATCTCCAGTTACCGTAACTCCTTATCATTTATCTTTTTTTTCATCTCAATTCCTATCTATAACTTTTAAATCCTGTCATCTGTTGCTTTTATTTTATTTTATTATTTTTTACTGCATGAATTATAAAATAAAATAAAATGTTTTCATTGTTTCCTGCATGTCTATTTATATTTTGTTTATTTAAAAATACCGTCACTGGAGTGGCGATTCGTTGGTTTAAATATAAAACCGCCGGACAAAAGTTTAAAATATAACAAAAGGTTTTATCGAAAGCATTAACCGGGTCTGTTGTGGTTTGAGGTGACGGACTGGTTCGCTTTCCATTAGCACCCGGATGAGGTTTAACTTGTGAATTGGTCATATCCGAAATCAATAATTAATTTTGATGGTGAGAGCCAGGTTGTCAGAAAACCGAGTCGAGTCGAGTCGAGTCGAGTTTAGTTCAGTTTAGTTGAGTCAGAAATGGCTTCCACTGACACTCCTGCGATGTCCCGATAACAACAACGTCCCTTTTTATCCCACCCATCCGACCCATACTACTCGGGCTGCCAGATTATTGGATATTATTCCATTTCAACCGTTCAATCCTACTACGATTCGCCCGGATTCCCATTGGGTTCGCTAAGTCATATATATTTAATACAGATTTAATCAAATATATTTTTTTTTATTAATTGAAATCGGTGGGAATTAACGGTGGGGTAGTCAGGTACAAGACTTAAGATTTGACAGCAAGATCTAGGTGGGAGGAAGGGGGTGATTTGGGAATGGGTGAGTGGCGGGAGGAAGAAAGTGAGGATTGTAATTAAGGACGCTGAGTGGTTGGGATAGTCCCGTTCGAGTCCTGGAAATCCCTGGGGACTCGACCCGTCGTATCAGAACCTGACACTCGCGTTCAAGTTTCGCTACGATAATTGCCTTCGCTTCACAGTCAGGCTGATATCTATAGCGTTGGATGGAACGCTGCTCGACCGTGAATAATTATTTTTTTTCTTTATGTAATTTAATAATAATGATAACAATAACGATTTAATATTTAGATTAATTTATTTTAGGAGACAAAAAAAACATTATTTATTTGAAATCAATGATTTTATTTTTTATTTTGTGGGAATAGAGGGCAAAATAAAGACACGGGGTCGAATGGACCATTAAAATTTTTTTTATTTAAAATTATTTTTTAATTTTTACTCAAGTTGTTGGTCAGAAAATTTTTTTGGGTTAAAATTTTTTTCTTTTTTTTCAATGACATATTTATGCAATTTTTTTTGTGAGGAAAATAATCTATTTATTTAAATTGATGATTTTTAAATTTTTTTATGGATGAAATATAGTAAAATAAGAACACAGGGTGAGATTGGCCATTTTTTAAGTAAATAAAATAAAAATAATATTTTAAAAATTTAATGATCATAAGGTAAAAGCCTCCATTATTGACAGGACCCCTACTAGTGACATATTGTTTTAATTTATTGATTCTTCACTTAACTGTATGAATAATCACAATGCTCAATACTTGTTATAAATTGTCGGATATTTTTAAATGGAAAAATGGTTCAATTTTATTGCTGGGTATAAATTATTCGCTGTAAAAAAAATTTATTTTTCTGAGTAGACTACCATCGCTAGAACGTTTGAAATTTTTTAACAATTTCGTTTAGAGAGTAATGGTTGGTAATTTAGTTAAACAATCACGCTTTTTTTATTTGTTATTAAAGGAATTACGGCTTTACTTGGAACACTTGCTATAACATTATCATAGGTTAATTTATCATCGTAAACTTGCTCATTTTTAGCTAAAGATGAACGCTCGATAAAAAAGCTGATATCTATAGCGTTGGATAGAAACGCTACTCGAGCGATAATAATTACTTTTTTTGTTTATTTAATTTAATAATGACGATTTGATATTTAGATCAATTGATTTGATGAAAAAAAAAAACATTATTTATGTAAATTGATAATTTTATTTTTGTGGGAATAGAGAGCAAAATAAGAACGCGGGGTCGAATAAACCATTAAAAATGTTTTTATATTTGAAATTAATTAAAAAATTATTTTTTAAATTTTTACTCAAGTTGTCGGTCAGACGATATTTTTGGGTCAAAATTTTTTCTTTAATATTAATGATGACGAGCAACCTGCAGTCTCTATGTGACTGCCCGAGTATTACTACCAAATTTATTGAATATGATTTTAATTTAACTGTTTATTAAAATCTATACTCTAAAATTAACTCTAGAATCGTTTGTTTATTTTTATTATCATTGAAATTTAATGAGAGCTCAAAATTGGAAAGTTGACAGTGAAAAAATGCATATTGTTAGGGACATAGTGTTTCTATCATAAGAGCTCATGTATAAGGATTTAAATCACACAGTTTTTAATAATTTATTTTTCAATAACTATACGGTGAATCCTCGAATAATTCTAAGAGTAGATGTATGGTATATTTATCATCAAAATTGTAAAATTTCAAATCGAAAAGTTGGAATTTTTGATAACCATTAGAAACGCATGAACCTCGTTAATAATAAAGATAATCATAATAACAACATAAATATGCAATTTTGTTTGTTATGAGAAAAAAAATTTATTTATTTAAATTGATGATTTTGATATTCTTTTAAGAATGAGATATAGTCAAATTAGAACATAGGGTGAAATTGGCCATCTCTTAAATAAATAAAATAAAAATAACATTCTTGAAATTAATGATTATAAAATATATTTGCTTAAAGTTTATTCCGACATGCAATAAAATTAACAATAATAATATTTTTATAATAATTAAGTTCAAATTTTATCGTTAAAGTATTCGGGATTTCGTTTCCGGTTTCCATGGGTGATTATTTTGTTTGAGTCTCCCTCGGATTTCTGGACTAGAAAATAAAATAAAATAAAAAGTTAACAATGTATTTCAAAAGAAAATTAATTTTATAATATCTTTATAGACTTACTAATCTAAAGGTCTACTTAGTCAAGTTTTCACGAATGTGCCACTACGTGTTCCTACAGCCTGCAATAAAAAATAAATAAATAAATAACTAAAAATTAATAGATGAAATAAATAAATGAAAAACGTATATTTTCACTTACCGCGCCTCCAGCTTTAACCGTCATAGCTCTCACTCTTTTCAATTCCTGTAGTAAAAATCAAAGAAATAATAAAGTTAAAATTTTTTTGAAGAAAATTAAATATAAAATATATTTATAAACTTACTAAACCAGTGATAGGACTCAAGTTGAAAAATGACCAAATTGCGAATAATAAAATTACTAACATAAATTTGGAGTTCATTTTTTAAAGAATTAACTGAAATTAAAAATTATTGAGGTTTTAAGTTTAAGGAGATAACTTTTAAATAAGTTGAGTTTAAGATGAGGAAGGGGTTTAAATTGAAGATTAAAATTTTATGAATTATTGCCATGATTTGTAATCAAATGTTTTCGATATACTTATTTATAGACATAAGAGTAGAAATCAGAAAAATTTACTTCTAGGCTTTTTGAACTATAACTTTTAGAATTCTAGCGCAACTCGTGAGTCAAATGAGGGCCAACTGATTCAAATTAAATTCCGAGGCTATTCAATTTTTGAAAATATCTCAATAATTCATCAATTTTTTTGAACTATTGAAAATATTTATAAAATAATTACTGTATAAAATGTAAATTTTTAATTAGACATTATTTTGACTTAGATTTTTTTGTCATAATAAATCCTTAATAAATAATTTAAATCATCGATAACACTATTTTTTTTACAACGATCATATCATGAGCAGAAATTAAAGAATATTTTGAAACATTATTTGTCCCTTTGTTTATTCTAATAATATTTTTTTTATTAAGTTGAAACATAAAAAGTTATAGTTTCCCATAAGACTTTATGTTAAAACTTGATTTTTAATCGTTAATAACTTTTTCAAATGATCGATAACATATACTGAAATTTTCAAGAACAATAATTATTGATTCATTCTTGCCAAAAATATAAAATTTGAATTTTTATCTAATAGAAAGCCTCACGCAAGAACGTTTTTAAGGAACGTAGAAGGACTTGACTCAAGAGTTAGATTTCGATATACAATTTTATTTCTGCAATTGTCAGTTCAATGTCTTAACATTTTATAAATAATTATTAATTATACAAAAATTTAACGCTAAAAAATATTGATATGATATTTGAAAATTACTGACATCAAAATTTTTTAATTTTATTAGATTAAATACTTAAGTTTTTTTTTTGTATTAATTAAGAATAAAATTCTTTTGGTAAAACTTGAAAATTTAAACAGTTTATTTTTATCTTTTATCGTAGTTGAAATATTTTAAAAGAAAAATATATTAGAGGATCAATGAAACAGATTTGACCGTGTTTTAATTTTTTTTTTAAATTCCATGATTATACAATTATCGAAACCAATAAGTTTGCAAATAAATAACAAATATTTGTCCTATTAAATTTTAGTGATAATAAAAATAGAAAAAAAATCTGAGAGTTAATTAGAAAGGATTTGATTAACAATTAAATTTTAATCATTTTTAATAAATTTTATAGTGATACTCGAGCAGTAACTTAGTGAGTGCTAGTTGTTTGAAATTAATTATTTATTTGTTACTCTCTAAATCTGAAACGGTGATTATTAACTGTTTTACAGCTATAATTATACCAAGCTGTATACTTACAGCTGTGAGATGGTGTGTATTAGAGTGATTCAAAAAAAAAATTAAATTTTTTTTTTTGCTCTTACCCCCTGAAACGTTAGTGGTTGCCGAGAAAAAAATCCTCCCAACAGATGGGCTTTCTAGCTCAACCCTAAGAGGTGGCTATTTTAATTTTAATTTTCCATCTAATTAACATGTAAAAATTTACTTCTTCACTAATAGTGTAGTTACTCTTAAGCTGCTCAATATTTTTCAAATTTATGCAAAGATTTTCAAAGCTGATTCCTCAAGCTTTCCAAAACCCTATGACAAGTCAAAATTATCCCCAATTGAAGCTAGCAAAAAAAAAATCGAAAATTAACAATTTCATTTTGAAATACAAAATCGATACTATTCACATAGCTTTGATTGGCGTTTTAATTATGATAATTATGACTTATCATAGGGTTTTGGAAAGCTTGAGGAATCAGCTTTAAAGATCTTTGTATAAATTCAAAAAATATTGAGCAGCTTACGAGTAATTACACTTTTAGTGAAAAAGTAAATTTTTACATGTTAATTAGATGGGAAATTAAAATAAAAATAGCGACCTCTTAGGGTTGAGCTAGAGAGCCCATATTTTGGGAGGATTTTTTTCTCGGAAACCACTAACGTTTTAGGGGGTAAGAGCGGAAAAAAAATTAAATTTTTTTTTTGAATCACCCTAGTGTGTATACACTATGTTTCAGTGGTTTTCACTGTTTCAGATTTAGAGAGCACCCACCTGAAAGATTGATTTGAAGTACTGACGATCTCAACTTGTTTGTGAGTGTTGATCGCATAAAAATTATGCTCTTTTATATCCTGTCTTATCAGTAATTTTTCTGATTACTTTTATAAACCATTAAAAATTTTCCTTATTTAATAAAGATAACAGATAATGAAAATATTGATTTTTAATATATTGTATTTCGCTGAATTTTTCATTTTTATTGATTTAACCACGCGAATTGACTTAAGTATTCAGGTAACCTTTATGATTCTTTCAAAGCCATTGAGATTAAAGAGCACACATCTGCTTCGATATAAAATAATATTTCTAAAAATTCTATGAGCATCCATAAAATTAAATACTGATCGGTAAAAATAGAGATATCGATCTATATACATCTAAGTAGATCTTAGAAAAATTCCATGTGTCATGTTAAAGCCGGGCTATTTTTAAAAGTTACGATGACCTTAGGAATTATTATTGTTATTAATGATTATCATTTAATAATATTATTTTTCAAAGTAATGCAGGTAATAAGAGTAAACTCAACACCCTAAAATAAAATAGACCATAAAAAAATTGTGTACTAAACTTTTTCTTCAATAAATAAAGGGCAAAAAATTTTTTTCGACTGCTGCAAATTTTTATCTGCTCAAAATTTGAAAAAAATGAAATTCATAAAATAATTATTTTACGACTCGAAAAAATAAATATCAAAATTTTTACTATTTTCCCTATTAACCCATTTTGCCCTGTTAACCTGAAGCAAAAAGTCAGTAATAAATAAATAATAGATTGAGGAAATTCTCTTCGACTATTACGTCCGAGCCAATCTCTTAAAAAATGAAGAAAAAAAAGTTTTATCAGAACACAAAGTAAATGAATAAGGAAATGATTGGCATAACAGCAAACGTAAACTTTATCATTATTAGTTAAAGAACGCTCGATAGAAGAGCTGATTATAGCGTTGGATAGAAACGCTACTCGAGCTTGAATAATTTTTAATAATAACATGATAATTGATGGTAGTGAATCCTGATTAAACAACTTAATTCGACCTAATTAAATATTTTAATTCTGTTATATTCTGTCGAATTCTGCAAAACAGAATTCAACTGAATTGAAAATTTGAATTTGAATTAAAAAGAATAAAACCGATTTAAAAATTTCAAATTCGTTTTAATTCAGTTTAATTCGGATTCAGAACTAGAAATTGGAGAATTATTTTCGAATTAATCAGAATTAAACCGAATAGAATTATTTAAATTCGTTTTAATTTGGATAAATTCTGGTTTTCCTGCCGAATTAGACAGAATTCATTTTTAGTTAGGTACCAAATTAACAGAATTTATTTGAATTAAATAGAATTAAAAATTTAATTCTGTTTAATTCGATCGAATTCAGTTGTTTAATCAGGGAATTCAATTAAACGATCATAC
Organism: Microplitis mediator; assembly: GCF_029852145.1. NCBI lineage: Eukaryota > Metazoa > Arthropoda > Insecta > Hymenoptera > Braconidae > Microplitis > Microplitis mediator. The sequence continues at coordinate 9,780,040 of NC_079976.1, read as the reverse complement.
TTATTTTATTTGTTATTAAAAGAATTACGACATTACTGATCGGTTTGATTAACGCTTTTATTCAATTCTAAACTTCGTATGTTTGATTGACATATAAATATCATTAAGATAGTGCTCACTATAATCCCATACATTATTTAGAAACAATCGGAGACCTAAAGCTCATCCGTAAAGTTATTGCAAGTATATTCTACTTTAGACCGTTTGAAAAATGATAGCGACAATGATGGCAAATTATTCTCTATGATAATATTATAGCAAGTATTCTAAGTTTGCTGTTATAATTTGAGAAAAATTCTACTAAATTTATATAGCCTTGTATAACAGTGCAGCCAGATCGTGGACGAAAAGTTCCCCTTCTTTCGCACCATTTTAGCATCACTCACAGCTTAAACGGTGCTTGGGAAGGGGAACTTTTCGTCTGCGATCTGGCTGCACTGTTGTATAATTGTATTGTTGGTAATTTTGTTAAACAATCACACTTATTTTATTTGTTATTAAAGAAATTACGGCTTTACTTGGAATACTTGCTATAACGTTACCATATAGATTAATTATATATCACACTGATAGAAGTATTTATTTGATACTAATGAATGTATTTATTTGAAACAGTTTTCAGCATTATTTGGCCGAAATAAATATTTGTTTGCCTCAAATGTAGATTAATTAATGGTTAATAAATCTTATATTTGAGTGAACATCGCTGCGATATTTGACTACCGTGCCACTTTATGTTTATAACGTCGAATGAAATGAGTGTAATCGTTAGTAGAGATTTATTATAATATTTCATTTTTTTTTTATATTTTGTATAATATTTTTTATCCTCAATTTAAATTAATTGTGTGTATTATTTTCCTTAAAAAAGTAAAATTAAACAGTCCTATAAATTATTTGTCATAATCTTAATTAATTAACTTCATGCGTCATTTCTTTCTATTCAAATGAGCCATTTATTAACTATTAAGAAATGTTTATTTGGTTAAGCTTTCAAATAAATCATTTATTAACTATTAATAAATCTTATTTGGCTCAAATAAATACTTCTATCAGTGCTTAGATTAATTTATCATAGTAAATTTTCTCATTTTTAGCTAAAGATGAACGCTTGATAGAAAGGCTGATATCTATAGCGTTGAATAGAAACGCTACTCGAGCGTTAATAATTATTTTTTTTGTTTATGTTATTCAAAAATAATGAAAACAATAACGATTTAATATTTAGATTAATTGATTGGATGAAAAAGAAACATTATTTATGGAAATTAATGATTTTATTTTTTACACGGAAAGAAAATTATGGCAGCGGTTCCCATAATTTTGTGAAATTTTTTCCTATACCATCATAGGAATTACGACCATAAATTATGGGAGCGGTTCCTATAATTATAGGAATGATTCCCATAATTATAGGAATAGTTCCTATAATTATGGGAATGATACCCATAACACTATAGGAATGGTTACTATAATTATAGGAATGGTTCATATAATTTATAGGAATACTTTCTATAATATTATGGGAATCATTCCTATAATTTATTGGAATGGTTCCTATAATAGTATGGGAACTATTCCCATAATATTATGGGAATGATTCCCATAATGCAATTGGAATGGTTCGTATACCATTATGGGAATCATTCCCATATTATTATGGGAATAGTTCCCATACTATTATAGGAACCATTCCTATAATATTATGGGAATGGTTCCCATAATATCATTAAAAAATTAATTTAAAGAAGTGTGGTAATCACTTCTACAATACACAGAAATATTATTAAACATAAAAACAAAAATTCAAACATTGAAAAAAAAAATCGAATTCGGCAAAAAAACATTAAAATTTTTAATAAGAATTTTTTTGTCAGCACAAAACATTCAAGAAAATTTGAATTTTGGGAAATTTCTACACTATTGTGCAAAAAAAAAATTTTATGATATTATAGGGATGGTTCCCATAACATTATGGGAATAGTTCCCATAATATTATAGGAATAGTTCCTATACCAATATGGGAACCATTCCCATAATAGTATGGGAATGGTTCCCATAATGATATGGGAATGGTTTCTATAATATTATGGGAACCATTCCCATAATGGTATGGGAACCATTCCCATATCATTATGGGAACCATTCCCATATCATTATGGGAACTATTCTCATACTATTATGGGGATGATTCCCATAATATATGGGAACCATTCCTATAGTAGTATAGGTACTCTTCCCATACCATTATGGGAACCATTCCCATAATGCATAGGAAAACTTCCCATAATTTTCTTTCCGTGTATATCTTTGTAGGAATAGAAAGCAAAATAAGGACACAGGGTCGAATAAACCATTAAAAATTTTCTTTATTTAAAATTAATTGACAAATTTTCGTTTAATTTTGAACTTCCCGCTAAGAAAATTGGAAATTTTCAAAAATTTGGGAAATTATTGGTTTCGGTCCGATTTTCGAAAATCGAATTTCTGAGAGATTTTAACGTTTTGAGGTTCTAGGAAGCTATTCTGGCTAATTTCAAGATGATGTCCGAATGTATATATGTGTGTATGTAAATATCTGTATCTTTCGAACGGATGAACCGATTTTGATCTTTAAGGTGGCACTCGGCGCGACTTGTCAATATTTAAAAGCTGTAAAAAATTTAAATTAATCGGTAAGGTGCGTTCGGAGATATTCCAAAAATAAAATTTTTTTAAAAATGTTTTTTTTGGATACCCTTGCAGATTTGAATCACGGTGGAAATACCGTGGATGTGTAAACACCGTGGATCCACCGTGGTTATACGGTTGGTTTGTTCCATTTCACCACCGGGTATACACAGTGTATCCACCGCACTGTAAAAAGAGCGGTGTTAAAAATGGACTCTTTTTAATTCCGCCCGGTGTTAAAATAAAATTACACCGGTGTTAAAAATACCGGTGTAAAAGCGGAGTAAAATTGGTGTAAAAGCGGGGTAAATTGCGTCCGCTTGGAGTATTAACTTTAAAGATTATAAAACACAAAAAATGTCAGTTCTTTATGAAAATTAATAAAAAATATCATTCATTAACAAGTATAGTGATCGAGTAAGTAAAAATATTCACAAAATAAAATGTTTTAACACTGGTAAAGAATATCTACTCCGGCGGCGGCGTTATTTTAACACCGGTACCGAATATTTACACCGGCGGCGGCGTTATTTTAACACCGGTCTAAAATATTTACACCGGTGGCGGCGTTATTTTCACACCGCTTTCGGGGGTAAATTTAACACCGATAATTTTAACACCTACACCGTTTGGACTTACCCCGGTGATTTTTTACAGTGCGTGATTACGCGGTGTATCCACCGTGATTCCACGGTGGCCTGACCACTGTGTATACACGGTGTTTCCACCGTAGTTCCACGGTGTATCCACCGCGTAATCACAGTGGAAATACCGTGTATACACGATGGTAGAGCCACCGTGGAATTACGGTGGATAAACCGCGTAATCACAGTGGAAAAATCGAACAAACCCACCGTGTTTCTACCTCGATTCAAATCTGCGAGGGTAGCTTGCAATGTGCTCGATGGATTGATTCCAAAATCTAATCAGCTCTAAAACTTTATAAGTCACGTCGAATGCCACTTCAACCATCAAAATCGGTTCATTTGTTCAAGAGAAACCGTTGTCGAAAGAATTGAAAAAAAATTTTTTTTTAGTTTTTTTGAAATATCTCAAAAACGACTACATAAATCAGATAAATAAATTTAACTTTTTTTCGGCCACCTCTTAAATAAATAAAATAAAAATAATATTTTTGAAATTAATGATTATAAAATATATTTGCTTAAGGTTTATTCCGACATGCAATAAAATTAACAATAATAATATTTTTATAATAATTAAGTTCAAATTTTATCGATGAAGTATTCGAGATTTCGTTTCCGGTTTCCATGAGTGATTATTTTGTTTGAGACTCCCTCGGATTTCTGGACTAGATAACAAAATAAAATAAAAAGTTAACAATGTATTTCAAGAAAAAATTAATTTTATAATATCTTTATAGACTTACTAACCCAAAGGTCTACTTTTATAACCTCACGGTCGTTGCAGCATTTCTCCTCAATCCCTGTAATAAAAAATGAATAAATAAATAAATAACTAGAAATTAATAGATGAAATAAACAAATGAAAAACGTATCTTTTCACTTACCCTTCTTGTAAGAGAGGTGCTCATTGTTCTCTTTATCGTCTGTAGTAAAAATGAAAGAAATAAAAAAGTTAAAATTTTTTTGAAAAAAATTAAATATAAAATATATTTATGAACTTACGGGTCGAGACCTGAAGAATGCACCATCTGCAACAACCGACCATATTGCGAATAAACAAATTATAAACATCAATTTGAAGTTCATTTTTTAAAGAATTAACTGAAATTAAAAGTTATCGAGATTTTTAATTTAAAGAGAGAACTTTTGAATATGTTGAGTTTAAGATGAGGAAGGGGTTTAAATGATTTCAAATTAGATTTCTGAATCAGGGATACTTGAGACTATTTGTGCAGTGAATATTCACTGATTGAAGTACTTTTCACTGATTCATTTTAAGATATTATACATGTAGGACATGATTATTTACGTAAAATAAATAAATTAACAAATGTTTACACAAATTGTCTTTATTCAACTTCTATTACATCATCGGCTTAAAATCTATTAGTTAAATCGATTGTCATCAAAAAACGAACATCAGGCTATGTATAACTTGGTATAATCGGTATAACTAATCATATATGATCTATAGATCGCTGTTGACATCGGACACTTGAAGTACTTGAATTTTGCACTGGTTTGAATCAGTGATTCTAATACTCCCTGGTTTACCTGTGAGAAACGTTGAATCTCACTGGTTCACTAGTTACTTCTTTATTCTCTGAATGAACCAGTGGATATCTTACTGATTCAAATTAAGAGAGCACTTATTTCACTAACTCATGTTTAGAGGGTGAAAGTTGAAAAAAATATCTTAGTTAGGATTTAATTAACAATTCAATTTAAATAATTGTAATAAATTCGATAGTGATAATATAGGCAGTAACTTAGTGGGTGCAGGTTTTTTGTAATAAATTATTTATTTATTAGTCACCTGGAAGTGTGATTTGAAGTCAACGACCTCAACTTTTTGTAAATGTTAATTGCATAAAAATTATGTTCTTTTATTGTCTCTCTTATCAGTAATTTCTTTTCTCAACAACGATATTTATTCGATTGATAAATCACCTTGTTCTTTTATAAACCATTAAAAATTTTACTTATTTAATTAAGATAACAAATAATTAGAACATATATTTTTATATCAGGTGTTTTGGTGAACTTTAAATTTTTACTGATTTATACGCGTGAATTGACTTACTAAATATTTATGTATCCTTTATAATATATAGTATACTTGTGAAATCATTGAGATGGAAAAGTACACATCTACTTTGATATAAAAAAATACTTTTTAAAATTCAATGAGCATCCATAAAATTAAATACTGATCGGTAGAAATAGAGATATCGATCTATATAGATCGACGTAGATCTTAGAAAAATTCTATGTGTCATATTAAAGTCGGGCTATGTTTAGAAGTTTCAATGACCTTAGCAATTGTTATTGCTGTTAATTATTATTACTTAATAATATTATTTTTTAAAATAATGCAGGTAATAAGGGTAAACTCAACACCCTAAAACAAAATAGACAAATTCCAATGAGGACTATGAGGACAATGAGATGGTATGATTTTTGGACCATTTGGTAAATTATACTCTAAGAAAGAATCAACCGATATAGATGCTTGAGGTGGAAATCGTCGAGTTTCATTGAGTTACAGAGATTTTTTTTTATTTCTTCTATATCTCAGAGTCTATTTGATGTATCGATTTGAAATTTTAAGGGATAAAGTTGATGGCCATCAAATTCTTTGGATTGTTGCAAGAATCGTCTCAATTGATTAACTCATTAAAAAGATATGCAAAGATTACATATAAACACACACATATAAGATCAGGCATCATTCTGAAAATGATCAAAATAGTTTCCTAGGACCTCAAAACGTCGACATCTGATGAAAATCGGGGTGAAAACAATAACTTGCCGAATTTTTAGAAATTTACAATTTTTTTTAGCTGGAAGGTAAAAAAAATTTTGAAACTTTGATTTAAGTTGTCTGTAAAACAATTTTGTTGGCTTGGGATTTTATTCAATAATAAAACAATGATACAAATTTTTTTTATAGAAAAAATAATTTATGAATCTTGAAAATTTTTAAGAGGAAAATAGAGCATATATATATATTAGGGTGCGCCAAAGAAAAGAACTAATTTTTTTTTCTTCAGTTACCGTAAAAGTATCGTTAAGGATGATGAAAAAAAAATTCTGGTAAAGTTTGAGCTCTTAATATTAATATTAAGATGTGGCGCTTCGTGATTTTTGATTTCCCATTTAAATAACATGGATAAAAAAACTTTTTTAGTTTGGAATTTTTTACCTCGGCAAAGGCTCATTGTACGAATAAGCCCAGCATATATTTTTGTAGGGAATTTAACGCTCTACAAAAAAAGTCTCTTATCATTTTTTGACAAATCCATCTGTTCAAAAGTTATTGGAGCTCGAAGTCAAGTAAGAGTAAATTTCGAGATCTTTTTATTTTTTCGGCGAAACTATCATACTTATTATAAAATGTCATTAAATCTTTTCTGTAGACAATTTTATTTTCTATAAATTATCATTGATAAATATTTTTCAAATTCTGCATTATAGAAAATAATTTCTAGTTATTTTCATTTCAATGCCAAGCTCTTAAAATCGATCAGAACACCATTTTTTTAAAAATCAAAAACCTGTGCGACTATTTTTTATAAAGAAAAAACTTTTGAAGTAATGAATTTTTAAAGTCTAAATCGTAAGTTTATAAACAATTGACCTGATCTATAATAAACATTAATATTTTCGTGTAGTTATGCGCATATTTTTGTAGGGAATAAAAATATGGTTCTATTGAACTCTTGGTACGTTTAATAGCTCAACTCGCAAAAAACTTACTGCGTAAAAATCTGTGCTTTTTTAATGATTTTTTTTAGTCCGAGGGAAAAAAATCGACGCGTAAAAAAAATCAGAGAATACTCTTAGAAGTTTCAAATATTTTGATTTGAAATTTAGCACACAGTTTTTATGATTCTGCGCCTTTAGAATGAGAGCTTAAACAATTTGATCCGATAAATAGTTTTTATTTTAGAGCTGTTTGTTCCACTGACACGGCGAAAAAGTCATTTTTTGTTTATAAAAAATAGTTACACAGGGTTCTTTCGGTAACAATTTTTTTTTCTTTGTTTATATTGTTTCAAACAGTTCCACAAATTTTTAATACATTTTAAATTTTTTTATTTCACTGTTTCTCTTAGGCTCTTTTACGGTATGTTTCTATACCTTAATGATTTTTTAACCGTTATGAAGGTTACATAAATATTTAGGAAGTCAATTCATGCGGATAAATAAATAAAAATTTGCTGCAAAACACCTGATATTGGAAATTATTGCTTAACTTATTTGTTATCGTCAGTAAATAAAGAAAATTGTAATTTGTTTATAAAAGTATTTAGTTCAAGGTTATTGATCAACTTCATAAATTTATTTATTTTGTAACGAAATATTGATAAGATAGGATATAAAAAGGATATTTTTATACATACGTACACACACACATATACACACATACAGACAGACATTCGGATATCATTCTGAAAATGATGAGAATATATTCTATAGCGATATGAGAGCTATAGCTTTTCTAGTACCTCAAAACTTCGACATCTGATGAAATTTCAATTGTCTCAGCTTGAAATCAAAAATATTTTGAAACCTTTATATAAGTTGTCTATCAAATAATTTTTTCGGCTTGAGATTTTATTCAACAATAAAATGGAACAGGTCCTAGAAACAGCCAGAGAGTCGATTCAAAAAATTCTGAGTTCGTTTATTTTACGATCTATATCTTTGTAGGTCTAATCCATGCCTTTGTGAGTCTAAGTTCGTTAATTTCAAGCTTTTACAATGATTATGTCCTAAAAAGTCTAATGTAGGTTTTCAATGCTCATTTACTCACTAAACATGAATTAGTGAAATAAGTGAATATTCACTAATTCTGAGTGCCAACCAAACCCTTTTTTGAAATTAGTGGTTCGGTTTGCACTTGGAATTATATAGTGAATATTCACTTATTTTCACTAATTCGTGTTTAGAGAGTAGGTTTAAAGTATGCCTTACACGGAGAGAAAAAAATAGTTCTGATTCCTATGCTATCATGGTAACCATTACTATTTTACATAGGAACGAAGATTTTTGTGAATATCCTGTGGGAATATGCTGGAAAAAATTTTTAGAATTGTGGCAAAAATATGAGTGATAGCTCATTGGATGCGGAATTAAATTCCGAGCAAGATGTGTTTCTTATTTTTTTTTTTATTTAACAACATTTCAATTTTTTATTAACAAAAAACATAAACAAAACGAAGAATCTTAGATTTTTGTTAATATCTCAATAACTATAAGAGATATCAAAAATCTAAAAAAAGATCTTTAAAGAGGAGGAAATTTCTGAAAAAAAGGATCGTTTCCCGGAATTCTATAGCTCCATAAACAATAATTTTTATTTAATGTTGAAAATCGGATTCCGCGCGGCTGCTGTCATATTTGCGCGTTGAGGTTAGAGTAAGATAGCAGCCGCGCGGAATCCGATTTTCAACATTAAATAAAAATTATTGTTTATGGAGCTATAGAATTCCGGGAGTCGATCCTTTTTTTCAGAAATTTCCTCCTCTTTAAAGATCTTTTTTTAGATTTTTGATATCTCTTATAGTTATTGAGATATTAACAAAAATCTACGATTCTTCGTTTTGTTTATGTTTTTTGTTAATAAAAAATTGAAATTTTGATAAATAAAAAAAATAAGAAACACATCTTGTTCGGAATTTCATTCCGCATCGAATGAGCTATGACTCATGTTTTTGCCACAATTCTAAAAATTTTTTCCAGCATATTCACAAAAATCTTTGTTCCTATGTAACATAGTAATGGTTACCATGCTAGCATAGGAATCAGAACTATTTTTTTCTCTCCGTGTAGATTTCGACTCGGGAATGGATTCAATTTTGATACGCTTATGACAATTAAAAGTCATTGAAAATTTTTAGAAAGTGGGGGGGGGGCACTGTCTGAGAGTGCACTTAAATAAAGAAAATTTTATTTGGTTTATACAAGTATTTAATTCAAGGTTATTAATCGACTTCATAAAAATATATTTATTTTGTAACGAAATTATTGTTAAGGCAGGATATTTTTTCAATTCAAATTTTTAAACGAGTTTAATAATGTCAACACCCTAAAACAAAATAGACCATAATAAATTACCAAAATTTTTCTTTAATGAATAGAGGGCAAAAAAACTTGTTTTCACTGCTGAAAAATTCTTGTCCGTCTAAAATTAGAAAAAATTTAATTTATGAAATGATTATTTTACGACTCGAAGTTGTAAATATTATAATTTTCGTTATTTCCTTTATTAACCCATTTTGCCCCGTTTTCCTGGAATAAAAAGTCAGTAATAAATAATAGATTGCAAAACATCCTCTTCAACTATTACGTCCGAGCCAGTCTCCTAAAAAATGAAGAAAAAAAAACTTTAATCAGATTACAAAGTAAAGGAAGGAGAAAATCGGCACAACAACAAACGGACGTAAACTTCCTCATTATTAGCTAAAGAACGCTTGATAGAAAACCGGAAGCTTATTTACCGTACATACAAGCCAATACTTACATCAACAGTTATAAACACACGCTACAAATTGTCACGATTTTTTTTTATTTTCTTATATTTCATTCTTTACTTTCACAATCACCGTCGTCATCCCAATATACATATATACATACATATATATTTATACATCTGCAAATATATGAAAAAAAATTTAATTTACTCGTGACATGAAAGCTACCGTAAATAATTAACTGTCTCATATATTTTTATAAAATCAATATCCGGAAATGTAAATCACTAACCGGATTACTATTAATATAATATTAAATAAATTTTATATATATATCTATATATTTTTTTTTCTATCAAGATCTCACTGGTTCCTTTCACTAGTCATGTATATTGTCTTACCTTTTAATATATATGTTCTGGTATCTGCCTTTTATCATATGTGTGATTCTAATATTTTTAATTGAATTCCCAATTATATATATATATATATATACATATATATATATAGAGCATATGAACAAGATCTTCTTAAAAATAATTTGTTCACGGCCGTTAAATAAAAAAAGTACAAGTCCATATAGAAATATATGTAGAAATCTAAGTGAAAGCAATATATACTTTCAAACATTACAACCCTCAGTCATATTTGATGAAAACATTATTAAAATTACAATTACTCTATAATTAATACCATCTCGAATTAAAAGTATCCGGAAGTTTAATAAACATTCACTTTTTTCCGTTTCCTCTAATAGATCGCAAGTTGCAAATAAATATATGATATATTGTTATTTTAAGGGTAAAAAAAAAACTCAGTTAATAAAATTTTTTTATTACATATATTACTGTATAAAAAATATATATATAAATCTTTTGAGTAAACTCGTGTAATTTTGAAACATAAATTTACAGTAAATAGTGTTGGAGTTTACTATGAGTATTGTGTAATTCCTTAATTGCTGTGTTTATCACAAGATGGTCGAAACAATATTTGAGTAACACAAAATTTATTATTATTATTATTAATTATTAGTTAGCTCAATAATTAATTGACCTAGATAATTATTTAATGATAAGAATGCTCTCCATAGCTACCGCCTTCGTCACCTCCGCCGTATCCAGATGAAGGTTCAAATCCGCCTTCATGTGAGTGCGAGTGTGTGTGTTCATGGTGTGTGTGGTGATCGTGGTGTGTGTGATGTTGATGATGTACATGAACAGGAACAGGTACTGGGACCTTGACCGGTACCGGTACTTCTTTTTCAACCGGTACAGGAACATGTTTTTCAACAAAATATGGTTTATCGACATGTACCTTTACTGGATAAGGTACCGGCTTTTCAACAGGTACTGGGACGTGTTTGTGAACTGTGTAGGGCTGGGGTACATGGACCTTGTAAGGTACTGGGTAAGGTTTTTCGACAGGAACAGGGTAAGGTTTATCAACCGGTACTTTAACTTCGTAGGGCACTGGTTTATCGACTGGTACTGGATAAGGTTTTTCTACCGTAACTGGATAGGGCTTTGGTACGTGAACGGGATAAGGTCTGTCGACAGGAACCTTAACTTCATAGGGAACTGGTTTCTCAACTGGATAAGGTGCCGGTACTGGAATTTTGACCTTTACTGGATACGGCACGTGTTTCTCAACAGTGTAAGGTTGAGGTACTGGTACTTTAACGTGAACTGGAACGTGTTTTTCTACAGTATAGGGCTGAGGAACGTATACTTTAACTTCGTAGGGCTTGTCAACTGGTACCTTAACCTCGTAAGGAATTTTCTTTTCAACAGTGTACGGTTGCGGCACATGGACCGGCACCTTTACGAATACTTTAACTGGATAGGGTACATGTTTCTCGACAGTGTAAGGCTGAGGTACCCCAACTTTAACTTCGTAAGGCACTGGTTTTTCCACCAAATAAGGTACATGTTTAGTAACCTCATAGGGCACTGGTATTTTCTTCTCAACGGTCACTGTTTTCACGTGCTCTTCATGTGGATGATCCCAGCTTCCTCCATAACTGCCACCGTAACCCCCAAAATCACCGTAACTATGATGCAGGCCACGTTTTTCTGTTTTCTTCTCAGTCTGAGAATCAGCAGATGATTCCTCAATTGATTTGTTATCCTTTGACTCGGCTTGAGCCAATTGACACACGGCCAGCACGGCCACCAGAGCTAGTTGCATCTAAAATAATTATAATTGTCTTTTATATAACCAACGAAACTTTCTACCGAGTTTTCACTCAGTCTAGATGTTTATTGATGTAGAAATGATAGATAAATTAGATTTATTTTATGCACTAGAGCTATTACTCACCTTCATTTTCATCCAAAGGCTTACGTGTGTTTTACCGTGGCGCTTAACCACTGACTGAACCGCTTCCTTTTCTACGCCTAGCTTTATATACTCGACGGTATAATGGCCTAGCACTTTCCCTGCACCTCATCTTATATATGCGCCGTTTGTATGTGTATTTGCAACAAAAAAAACTTCATGGTTAAACTATATACTGCAGATAGTAAAGTATACGTTCATTTATATCAAGTTTCGCAATTATATGTTGATATACATATGTATGTATGTATGAATATATGATGGGAACTGATCGGTGGGCCAAAATATGCAATGTCATTGACTTTTGTTATGTGTTATGCTACTGTTTAATTGTGAGAAAAACTTTCTTAGAAAATTTTCAATGGGAACAAATATCTTTTGTCTTTAATTTGTTTTCAGTGAATTTTTTAAAAAATCATAGTGTAACAATAACAAGAAGATGTATGATGTAACAGTTGACGATTTCACAAAAAAAAAAAAAAAAAAAAAAAACGAAAAGAGGGGAGGACAGGGAAACGACATGAAAATTAGTAACTGATTTTTTTCATTTTTGGTGGAAATGATTTATTTTTTTTTAAACTAATTAAGAACAAATTGGGTGTGGGTAAATTAGGTAGTTTCGAAAATTTGAATTTTTTATGAAAAATTACAAGAATAGTGGGGGCAAAAAATGATAATTTGATTTTTATTTTAATTACCCTCACTGAAAAAGTATATCCGTATATATTCGGGCAAACCTGAATATATGCCGCATATATTCCATTTTGCCCGTATATATTCCGGATATATACTTTTCTCGTACGGGTATTTTTTGTGAGTCGATCATTAAAAAAATTTGGGGTAAAATTGGCCGTTCAAAAATTTTAAATATTTTGAAAATAAATATTTAGAGCTACTTTTTTTTACTGATTGCGACTTCTGAGTCTTTAAATAATTTAATCATGAATAAATTTTGGGGTAAGATGAGTTAACTGAAAATTTTTAATTTTTCAAATTTTAATTTCCTGTAATACAGAAAAGAAATATCACGAAATTAATTTTTTAATATAATTATTAAAAAAATATAAGACGTGACTGAATTAATTTTTTTTTAATTTTATGGGAAAATTGTTTAAGAAAAATAATAATTGAATTATATATATAAATATATATATATATATATATATATATATATATATATATATATATATATACGGCCCAATTTGCTCGTGTAAGTTTCGCTCCCTCGTTTGATTGTAAAAAAAAAAAAAATAAAATTGAGGGACCTGCCTCACTATGGTGGCCCTAGTCCGCCCCTTTCGCGTTTATATAATTTGTCATAAGTCATAAGCTAAAATAAATAGGTTTTTTTTCATCCGAACAAAAAATACACTGAAATAATCGAAAGTCACGGTAAAATTTGTAAATCTAGTAGAACCAGTTTAAAAATTGGCACTCAGGTATAATGGAAACGGGATGTGTGTAAATTAATGTCTATATTAATTATAAAAAAATTAATTGAGTTGGGACAAAACTTGTTAGGCCCAAGTAATTCCTCCCCGGAAATATTGTGTACCGTGAAAATAATAGTCGGGCTTGGCGTAATAGATTAAACATATAGATGTTGTTATTAGACGTTCATCAGTAGCATTTTAGTTGTAAAAGACGATGGTTGGATGGTTTAGCTCAAAGTGAGAGCGACTTTTACAACAAATTCTGTTTTATGTTCATACATAACTTAGTTCTCAGATACATTAATCATGTATTCTTCCTTGTTTATATATATTATATATATAAAAATATATTCACATACATACACATACATTTATAAATATGATAGATAAGATTGTAGAATGAATATTAAATCAAAATTTTAAGCATATTTTTACGAAGGACTGGCAGACTGGATCTTATACCCACTGCCTATTTTCTTACGCGACTACGAATTATACACTGTAAAAAATCACCGGGGTAAGTCCAAGCGGTGTAGGAGTTAAAATTGGCGGTGTTAAATTTCAACACCGAAAGCGGTGTAAAAATAACGCCGCCGCCGGTGTAAATATTCTGTACCGGTGTTAAAAAAAATTATCCGGTGTTAAAATAACACCGCTGCCGGTGTAAATACTCTAGACCGGTATTAAAATAACGCCACCGCCAGTGTCGATATTCTTTACCGGTGTTAAAATATTTTACTTTGTGAATATTTTTACTTACTCAAACACTACACTGTAAAAAGAGCGGTGTTAAAAATGGACTCATTTTAACTCCGCCTGGTGTTAAAATAAAATTACACCGGTGTAGGAGGAGTAATTCACCGGTGTTAAAAATACCGGTGTTAAATCGGGGTAACCGGTGTAAAAGCGGGGTAACCGGTGTAAAAGCGGAGTAATACCGGTGTAAAAGCAGGGTAAACTGCGTCCGCTTGGGGTGTTAACTTTAAAGATTATAAAACACAAAAAATGTCAGTTCTATATGAAAATTAATAAAAAATATCATTTATTAACAAGTAAGTAAAAATATTCACAAAGTAAAATATTTTAACACCGGTAAAGAATATCTACCCCAGCGGCGGCGATATTTTAACACCGGTATAGAATATTTACACCGGCAGCGGTGACATTTCAACACCGGATAATTTTTTTTAACACCGGTAGAGAATATTTACACCGGCGGCGGCGTTATTTTTACACCGCTTTCGGTGTTGAAATTTAACACCGCCGATTTTAACACCTACACCGCTTGGACTTACCCCGGTGATTTTTTACAGTGTATACTTGTTAATAAATAATATTCTTTATTAATTTTCATAAAAAATTGACATTTTTTGTGTTTTATAATCTTTAGAGTGAATACTCCAAGCGGACGCTGTTAACCAGCTTTTACACCGGTATTACTCCGCTTTTACACCTCTTACCTCGATTTTACACCGATATTACTCCGTTTTTACACTGGTTACCCCGCTTTTACACCGATATTTTTAACACCGGCGAATTACTCCTCTTACACCGGTGTAATTTTATTTTAACACCGGGCGGAGTTAAAATGAGTCCATTTTTAACACCGCTCTTTTTACAGTGTAGAATATTTGCGGATAATTCATTGAATCGATAACTAATTATTACTTTTTTCTGGTAACTAATTTGGAGTAGAAAGAACAAAAAGACTTTTCGTGAAAAAAATTCAACTTTGGACGAAAATCCTTTTGAAGTTTACTCATTTAGTAGAACTTTGAAATAAAAAAGTGAATACTAATATACTAGTATAGTATGTATACTAGTATATATGTACGACGATTTGCATAAATTGGCGTCTTGTAATCAGAACAATAATAAAATTGTTTAGTTGATAAATTAAAAAGAATTTTTGAGCTTCCCCTCGTCATCTTTCTCATCGTAAATTATTATCATCCGGCAATGGTTGACGTAATAGATGCCGCAATTTATAGATTACTCTTTACCAAAAAAATATTTCAATTTTACAATAATAATAACAGACGTTTTTTCATATAATTACAAGCTCAACAATCGATAAAATAAATAAAAATCTAAGTATACTGACAATACCGGATCTTTTAGAGCACATGGGTAACTTTTAAATTCGAAACTTATTGAGGTCAAGCAATGAAACTAAGACCACTTGGCTCAAAAGTTTTTCGAGTACTTGAAAAAGTTAAATAGCTTCACAAAATTAATAAAAAAAAATCTGGGCATTGGTCGGCCCTGCGGGCCAGTCCCAAAACTTCTCGCTGTTTTCGAGCTCCTTGAGTACACACACACACATACACTCGGACATCATCTTGAAATTAGTCAGAATAGCTCCCTAGAACGTCGAAACGTCAAGATCTGCTGGGAATTCGAATTTTGAAAACCGGACCGAAACCAATAACTTCCCTTTTTTTTTAAATTTTTAATTTTCTTAGCGGGAAATTAAAAAACCCCCGTGGTTCAAATGATCTTACTTGGGTTAAAATCAAAAAATTTTCCCTTACGCATTATTCTTACAAAAAAAAGTAAAGCATTACTACGTAACCTTTTTCAGCGTAAGTATGTAACTCATCCATAATCTAGTCTCGAACCTGTGACAAAAGTATCTTCTAATATATTCAAAGTACCTGTCACACATTAAATTTCTAAAATACCCCACACCTATAATATCTATAATCGGTATTTTATACATAAAAATCCATCTATGCGCAGTACTTCACAATTACATAAAATGGAGCCTACCCAGACCGAATAAAATGGCCGACTCCTAACCCTAACCTTCAAAACTTTTCATATGAATCCATTTTGTGCTCAACACGACAATTGTTTGCATAAAATCAGTGCTCACACACTGCAGCGCATAATCAGTGAATGGTAACACACGGACGCTCGTGGAATATTTAATGTCAGCGTGTTATGTTCAATACCGTTGCATGTATGACGATCATTTTCTTGCTGGATCTAGATAGTCGGCAGTTTTGAGTGATTAATCGTCCTCAGAGTATCCTATAGGCGTCATATCTTCACGGACGCACGTAATATAAAGGTCGCTGTGTTTGTAAGTAAAAAAACTCACATATATATATATATATATATATATATATATATATATATATATATATATATATATATATATATATCAAATGACGATGGAAAAATTGAGAAGAAATGAATTAACTGAACAATTTTGTCTTAAAAAAATTTGTAACGGTGCAGCAGCTGTGGAACCTCCAGCGCAATATTATTTGACGTTTCGACGCTGCAATTATGATTTAATTGGGCGTATACGTATGTTGTATTTATTTATTTATATTTTTTTTTAATTGAAAATCAAAGAATTATTAAAATATGCGTGCTACGAAGCCGTAATTGGAAACTTTTACATTGCGTGTTCTCCTTAACAGTATATAAGAATTGCCGAGCCGTGAATAATCCAAAGTTTTCTACCGGCTACCTTACACTTTAATTATATTTTTATTTATATATATTCTCGGCATTTGTTGGACCCAAACGAGCGGGCAATAATCTCAGTCCGAGCCCAAATACATATAATGCTGTCGGAAAAAAATAGGAAAAATTGGCAACTCGTTCCGGAAATGTGGACATGGTGATATAAATATTTACGATCAAGGATAATAATATTTTAATGGAAAGCCAAGTTTATGTTTAGAGTGAAACGGATGGTTATTTTATTGAGCATGTGAAAGTGAATTGATTCGAGTTTAAGATTATTTTGAATATTATCGCGTTTTATGTATTCATTTAATAAATTAATGATGTCTCGTAACGTTGAGTTGAAAAATTTATATTTTGGTGCGGTAATGGTGTCGTCTGCGATAACACTTGTTATGTTATGAATATTTTTGAAAATATAATTCGACAGATTTAATTTTAATTTTTGAATTATTTTATAACAAAAATTCATTTATAATAATCTTACATAATGTTTGAGATAGCAAGTTGTTTTATGCATCAATACAGTTTTGAAGAACATTAAAATTGCTGATAATCACTTTTTTGGGTCTATTTTATGTCAGATTTTTGAGGGATAAAATTTGATTTATAAATAAAATTTCTCTTAAATCACTTGTCAATTAAAAAGTACTTTCCATTTCTTAAATTTGGATTTTAAGTATAAAAGTTTTAGACGAAATTTGTAGAGAATTTCGTGGTCTACAAAAAAAGTCTGATAAAAAAAATTGATACATTCAAAATTAAAAAAGTTACAACTATTTCAAAATTACTCAAATTTTTTTTCAGTTTTATAGAGAATTTGACGACCTACAAAATAGGTCTTATAAAAACAATCTCTAAATTCAAAATTAAAAGAGTTATAGCTAATTTCAAATTTGACCATTATTCATATATATTTAAAATGATTCGTCATTTAAAAATCACTTAACTCCTAAAATTTTGATTTTACACAAAAATGTTTTCAACAAATTTTGTAGAGAATTTAGCGGTCTACAAAAAAGGTCTGATACATAAAAGTAATATATTCATAATTAAAAAAGTTACAGCCATTTCAAAATTACTCAAATTTTTTTTCAGTTTCATACAAAATTTAATTTTGTATAAACATAAAAATCACTAGCGCCTAAAATTTTGACTTTACAAAACAAAGTTTCAAACCAATTTTATAGAGAATTTGACGGCCTACAAAATAGGTCTCATAAAAAAAATCTCTAAATTCAAAATTAAAAGAGTTATAGCTGATTTCAAATTTGATCGTTATTCATATATATTCAAATTTATTTGTCATTTAAAAATCACCTAACTCCTTAAATTTTGATTTTATATAAAAATGTTCTGAGCAAATTTTGTAGAAAATCATAAGTTACAAAAAAGGATTGAAAGAAAAAATGATAAATTCAAAATTTCCAACTTGTAGCCATTTCAAAAATTTCCATCTCTAATTCCAAAATTAACTCTTCAAAAATCCCGAATTTCTCGGTTCAAAATCCCCTAATTTTAGTAGTTTTTCTACCATCCTGCCTTCAATATACGCATCACACAGTCATAACTTTTCTAAAAAAATAAAACCAACAATAATTGAAAGCGAGCTCTTTTAATTGGTACTGAAAGCCTCGCATTAAGTAAAACCCACTATATAATTTACGTAAAAAGTAGAGTCATCGTCTAGTAAGTTGTGGGTTAGGACAATAATACGTCACATCAATGAATTAGTCTGGTCCCGTTTGTTATTTTCTCTTTATTATTATCTACTTGGCAGCTTTCCATCTCAACGGAAAAGTTATGCACCTGCAAGAGTATCCGTTAGACACGTACTAAACTTTTAAGACAATATACTCCGATTACCTAAAGAGTGTTAAGAAGTAGTAATTTATTTTATCTCTCTCTCTCTCTCTCTTATTCTTTTTTCTCAGTAACTTCAACGTGCACCTGCAATATTCTTGCAAATAGTTTCGCTGTTGATCGCCACCCAGTGAAAAGAACGAACCATCACCATCACCCCAGGCCACCTAATCCCAATACATCTTTTAGGTTTTAAAAGGCACGTGCCTTCGTGACTTCTTTTTCGATCCTCTTGTTCTTGTCCTTATTATTGTTTCTCATCTTCATCTTCATCTTTATCTACAATTACATTTAAGGTTTTTTAAATTTTTTCGAGCTAATCATAGCTTTGAATCGTTCTTCTAACCGCAATTGTCGTTAAACGTCAAACAAAAAAAAAATATATATATCCACATGTATGTTATTTTTTAAAAAAAATATTAATTAGTTGTAATAGTCGAGGTAAAGTTGCTAGTGTAGTGTATTGGTACTTCTCCTGTTGGTACAGATGCTGATGCTTAAATTCTCTTGTACACATTTGTTAAAGATAATAATTATCGAGTTCCGCACTCATGTAATCTGAAGTTAACGTAATACAGGTACTGCCACTGACAAGGTGTCGCGATTATGTTTAACTGGGTTGAGCTCAATGCTCATGCCAACGATCGAGTATCCGATCCGATAGCCAATTACCGAGTAACACGACGTCCGGTCTACGTGTACGTGTTCAGCTCGACATGTACATCAAGTCTTATATATATATTTTTCAATTAACCAATTACCACTTTACCTTTTTCTTATTTTTTGGTTAAATTAAATTGTCACTTTACTGCAAAGCTTTTTAATACATTGTTAATATTTTTTTTAATATAAAGGGATTTTTCTTTAATAAATATTTTCCTTTTTCAAATGAGTAATAATCTCATTACTCATTAAATTGAAATGGTATAGTTATAATTACTATTATTATTTATTAAGAAGTACTGATCTGATAAATTATATAGCGAATTAAGTTATTATCCAATTACTTTCACATGAGATTTGAAAAAAAAAAAATGTGGATAATTTTTCTAGTAAATTGTATACACTGACAGGAGGATTTCGTTATTGTATTGCAATTATTTGAAATTTATTTTTATGAATTATTTAATATAGATATAGATTAGTATTTATTTATCATTAGAATTGAATAATTATTAGTGTCTAAAAAATATTTTGCTGATTAAACTAAATATTTTTTTATATTTTTTTTTTTCATTAATATGATAGAAGGCTACATAATTTTCACAATATAGTTACTCATTAAATTACGCTTGTACTTTTTGAACATGAATTAGTGATTTTTTACTAATTTCAAGCGCATATTCACTTTTTGTCTATGCTACAATTGTACCACGCAGAATTAATGAATATTTCCTATATGAATATTTGAATATTAGAATTCACTGATTTGATAAATGAATATAGGAATCCACTGAATTGATAAGTGAATATGAGAATCCACTAAATTGAAAAGTAAATATAAGAATTCACTGATTTGATCAGTGAAAAAAGAAATTATATTGCGAAAAAAAAATAAGACAATTTTAATAAGATCCGAAATGTGATCTAATGTATTAGAATCATTACTTAGAGGAAGTATACATGATTTTGATCGATGAAAAAATCCCAGTTACTGCTGGGCTCGAACCTGCATCCTTCCGATTCAAAGTCTTTGATGCTACCCACTGCGCTGACCCGCGTATGTGATCGCGTGAGTGTCAATAGTATATTCATTATGATACCAAAGAATAACTGATGAAGAAATAAAAAATCCGTGGTGTAATGATTGACGTACTCTCCGTATAAATATATTATTGTTCTGTACTACTATTTTATTTTATTTTGAAATTTTTTTATTAAAATTATTAAAAATAGCACCATAATTATATTTATATCTAGTAAAATATTTAATTATTAATTTTTCACAGAAGTCAATAGAATAAATACTGACTCACGTGAATAGTGACATACACCCATACAAGACCGTACATGATCAAGTGTATATGTATATGTATATGATTATTTATGATCAACGCTAGGAGTCATTTGATATTAAATACGAAAGACAAAAAGTCACGGATGATATCATGCATTACCATTCATGATCATGCATGACCGTGTATTAGTAATGCGAATACTTTTGCATTAATCATGAACGTTCAGGCAGGGATTGTAAGTATAACTACGTGTGATTAAGCATGATAGGACATGACCAAACATGACCATGGTATTTGACAATTTCACTACGTTATTAGTGAAAATCATTAATTTGCTGGGGAAAATTGTAGCATCAAATTTATTAGTGGAATATGACGCGAAATTGTGAAATTCAGAAATTGAGAAGTGAATAACAGCTTCACTTGTAGAAATTATGAAAATATCGCTAGTTCATTAGCGAAAATCACTAATTTGCTAGTGAAAATTATAATATTAAATTTAATAGTGAGAATTTACTATTTTTATTTTAATTGTTTTTCTAGTATATAGCCGTAGTAACGGCCTTTTAAACTTTTTGCCTTTATATCGCAACTGCCTTACTTCTCTTTCTGCCTTCATTGTGCGGCTGTGGCCCGACTTGTGCTTATACTGTACTGCATCATTACGGTGATGCCCTACAACCTCCCTTGTGCAATGGAGGTGTAGTGGCGTAGGGAAACCACAGAGAAAACCTAGCCAGTACAGTTTCGGTTTGGGTGAAGCTCCAGTGATCGATAAAATTCCTATTTTACCGATCACTGGATCTTCATCCCGCGCCTAACGGTCAGAGACCTTCGTTCGAACCCAACGCGTGGCTAAACGGTCACCCAGCCAAGTAGTGGCCATGCTCAATGCTACTTAACTTCGGTGATCGCCCGAGCCACGCGCGTGCCGAACGGCTGCCTCAGCCGCTTATTAGTGAGAATTTACTAATTTGTTGCTTAAATACACTGATGATGAAGTGAATATAGCTTCACTAACGTAATTAATGAAATTTTCACTGATTCATGTTAAGAGAGATACATTATATATATATATTATTTAGACAATAAATATGATATAGATATTTAACAAATTACTAAAATAATAATAAATTATTTTAAATAATGTTGAATATAGCAAATGATAACAAGAATATTTTTTATCTACTTTTGCAGATTTTTTTACTGTTGGCCGAAACAATCATATCAAAGCTCATAAATTTATTTTACCAGCTATAGCTATAGCTATAGCGTTTGAAGTCATACAAACTTCAGTGGATCCACAAAAATTATTCAAATTTAACTGGACAAATAATTTTTATTTGTACATTAGTATACTGATGTACAAATAAAAATTATTTGTCCAGTTAAATTTGAATAATTTTTGTGGATCCACTGAAGTTTGTATGACTTCGAACGCTCGAAATTTTAATTCTCATCGATACTTTATTTAAATGATAATTTGAAATGTTGTAATATTAATATTGACTGTACTCTCCATTTATAATAGCCAATAATAATAATTTCTTGCAACTGTTTCAATTTATTCTGGTGAACATATTTACTCACGTGGTTCACAAACTTTATGATAATTGTCATTTATTTAAATTAACAAATTATCAGAACATACGAAAAGGGGGTACCCCCAAAAAATATTTTATAAAATAAAAACGTGAAACTTTTTCAAAAATCAAAAGTTTCAGTCGATAAATGTCAATGACTTTGTTTTATGATAAAAAGTATTAAAAAATTTTTTTTTCTTCTTTTGCATCCCAAAATTATATAAAATATAACTTTTCTTTATATCAATTACTTACAAGAAAATTTAATTTAATCAAATTTATTTAATATCCAGAAAATTTTTTTTAACTTTTCTTAGGGGGTGCCCCATTTTACCCGTAAAAAATAAAATTTTTTTTTTAACGGCAGCTGAAAATTTTTTCTATTCATTTTGAATATCAGTAAAAAAAAAAGATTTAACGTATTTGAGTCCTCGAAAACTTAGTATTCTCCTAAGTACCCCGTTTTGCCCCCCCCCCCACCCTCCCTATATTTAATTTATACATTCACCCGTCTAATTAATATTTATCACCTATCAATAAATATTTATTCCACTAATAAAATCTTATGAATTTTCAATCTTCCTAATGATCAATAAATATTTATGAAATAATTCCCAAAAATAAATAGTTTATCACCCTTATTTAATATACAAAACACCCTTCTATCAGTTATTAAAAATTAAAAAAAAAAGTCAAAGGACAATTTATCATTTTTCTTCCTCAAATTATTTAAATTACAAATAATTATCAGCGAGCTCTATAAACATATTCTTATTCTTATAAATTTATCTTATATTAGAACTGATAGTCATCAGACTTAGACTTCTCAACCCTCAGTAAATTAGTCTATAATTATCGATTTAATAGCCCCTACGTATTTTGTTAATCTAAACTTCTTTTTTGAAATTAATTAACCTAAAAAATAATAAAACAGATAGCAAAGATGTTTGAATTTAAAAAGATATATTGAAGATCCGAGGTCTGATCTCGCAAAAAACCAATAGACCTTTTTTATTTTTCTTAACTCTTAATATCT
The DNA here is from genome assembly GCF_029852145.1 of Microplitis mediator. NCBI lineage: Eukaryota > Metazoa > Arthropoda > Insecta > Hymenoptera > Braconidae > Microplitis > Microplitis mediator. The sequence goes on along the minus strand of NC_079976.1, from coordinate 9,756,548 downwards.
CGGAATCCCTCAAGCGCTCGACATAAGACATCATGTTCCCTGTAATCCTTGATCAGTATAATGTCTTTAATAGGCCTCTTATTCACAACCAAGACACACTTTATACAGACTATAATAATAAAAGTTTAAGTTTAAGTCGGTGGTCGTGGTGGTGGCGATGATGGAAGTTGGATTATATAAACTCAGTACTATTACAGATAGACGACGAGAAAGTTAATGTATAAGTGGCTGGATGAGTATGAGCATGAATGTCGCGTGGCGGGCACACGACTTTTAACTCGCATACAATCGCTCGTGTTAATAATATATTATAAATAATAATAAGACGTTTAATTTATATGTCGCATCTGCCTAACCGTTTCTAAACCCGTGATCAAAATACCACCCGAGGTTATCAAGTACTTAAATTACGTGTAGATACCCTGTGCTATTGGAGAAAAAAATTTTGAATTAAGAAATAAAAATTGTGATTTTGTAATTTTAGATTATGCACCAGGTGAATTTTTTATTTAAACCCTTCATCCTTTAGGGGACAGATTATATTTTTTTTAATCGTTTAATACAAATTTTTCTTAATTTATTCTAAAGTAAAATATTTAGAGAGAGGGGATGGGGGCAATTTTAATTTTACTCTCAAGTAAAATATTTATAGAGAAAGTGGGGAGGGGGATTATATATTTTTATCCGGTTACAATGTGAGCCAGTTGAAAAAAATGTAAATTTTGAATGTGAGGTAAAATGTGCCGTTTGAAAAAAATTTTGTTTAATTATTTTGATCTAATTTTAGTTTATTTTAGCCGTGATTTAAATATTTGATAGTGATATTAATGATTATTACAATATTTAATGTGATAAATTTAATTGCCAGATAATTTTATCTACAGCTGATCAGTTCTTTATACATTTTTTTTAAATTCCACTAACAATATTAATAGTAGATGTTTATATAGAACAATAATATATCAGATTAAGAATCATGCTGTATATAGAGATAGACACAGATTGCAATAGATATTTAATTAATTTTTCCGAGAATTAACATGAACTATTTTTTAAAACGTTTGCTGATAGTACTTTTGTATCTCAATTATAATATTTTGAGCACATTCCTCAGGTGCATTCCTCAAAATTGAATTTTAAAATTCTAATAAATTTTATCAGCGCAACTTTTGGTGCGGGTCCGTACAAATACATAATACCTCATACCATTTAATTACATTACATATTTTTGATACACATTTTAAATTAAATATATATTTCAATATTAATTGTTTTGCTTGTACAGTTGTACAAACAAACAAAATTGTTTTGCGTGTACAGTCTAGATATTTTTGCTTATGTTAATAAAGCAGCTAAATTTAAAATGACGTCATAAGAGAGAAAGATGATAAATTAGTTATTGGCTTGAATTATTGAGTAGGGAAATACTCCGCCCCTTTCACTTAAATTCAGTGGTTTAACATAAAAATGAGTGTTAATATATATTAAACCACTCGTTTGACCAACCAGAAAGGATTCTATTCTAATGTAAAATGTTATGAGGCTGTCTTTAGCCAATTAGCGGCATAATCGTCGGCATGAATTACATAAAATATATAAAATAAATTATATAACTGCATACAAAAAAAATTTTTTTTTTGTCACATCATTTCACAGTCCGCTTGCGGCTGCCGCTCGTTACAAAACTACAATACCCAAACCCCCTCAAGCAAAAATTGTTAACCGTCTAGAATGTATTACAGAATACTCTCAATGAATAAAAAGTGTAAGTAAAGTGCCAGGTTTAATTTAAATGTCTAAAATTTTGCTCATTGTCGGTACCAACAATTTGGTAGCTTAAGGCAATACCATTTTTTTAAATCGTTATTTCGATTCTAGAATGAACAAAAACAGCGACCGGTGACGATGATAATGACAGTGTCCGAACGGTCAGTTAACTTGGACTTTGCAGAGAGAAAATTATTAGCGTGTGCCAATGGTCTACTTATTCCAAAGGATCAGTAATTTGTGTGTAGATTCGGACACAATTTAATTTTTTTACCCGAAAAATCCTTGACAGCGTTTTATATATATATATTTTTTACAAAATTAACAGAATGTTCGTGTCGGAATCGACAAGGTCTTGTTTTCAATAGCTCTTACTATACCGGTAAAGCCAATTTTGTTACGGTATGTCCTTCGAAGGATCCGATCGTCTGCAGAAAAATATTTTAACTAATAAACTAATGATTGTTCGTGAGTCGAAATGGTTTAAAAAAAAAATAAAATATATATAATAATAAACCCTAAACTAAATTTAAAACGTTTATACGCATGACGTGTGTTACATATATGCGCCCCCACGATTTAAAGAAAAAAAAAAATAAATAATCCGAAACCGGGTATTTATTTGGTAAATTTGCCAGTGGAGGATAGATATTTATCTGAACCGCGAGGACGATTCTTAATGCTTAGTGTTTAGTTTTTAAATTTTTTACAACACGCAAAAACTAAAATGGTCACGAGCCGATCGTAAATTATCAGTCGCCTCAATAAGTCAAGTGGTCAGAAATAAATTTTTATAAATCGTCATAATTGCTTACGACGAATTCAAATAATAATTCACTCACGATAATTGTATTTATAATAATAAAATATATATATGATGTTATTATTAATTTTTTAAGGGTTTTCTAGATTTTTGTTTACTGGTCAAGGAGTCAATCATTTTTAATTTAATGTCTATAATTTTTTTTATTGCTCGTGTCACCGTAATTTTTTTTTTTTTACTCAATTAAGGATTTGAAAAAACAGACGAGTTTTTTAGATCAACATAACAACTATTGGACGATTTTATAATATCGATATTTTATAGACGGGTCAGAATTTTGTGGGAAGGAACGAGAAGAGTTTTATCTTGATTATTAAAGCTTAAGGACATGAATTATTTTTTTACCGATTTTAGTCAAACACCTCGTGCAATTATTTTTTATAGTGTGTTATGATGTTATGAAGAATATCTCTATTGGTATTCTCGCGGATAGTGGATAAATTTGGTAAATATACCTTGCAGCAGATGCAGGATGTAAATATATAGGAATATATAATAGCTTATTGAAGGAGGTTTTCTATTGTTTATTTTTCTTAACTTAACATTTTATCGGCTGATCATTATCGAGGTGTGAAGTTAACGGGGAGCTAATCGCGAAATTGGGCTACAGTTTGATACAATAGTTCGGTTGTGTGTTGGAGAAGTTGAAAGTTTTGTTGATAGTAAAAAAATTAGTGAAAGATACTGCTTTGAAAAAATAAAATAGTGTATGACTGAGTCACAGTCATTCAGTATTTTCACTTGCAATAGAATTTAATCAGTACTCAAAAATTAATTAATTTAATTAGTTAGTCACTGTTTGTTTCCGTGAAATCTTGGGTCAAACATATAACTTGGTTTTGGTGTAATTTTAAAAATTGAAAATGAATCAAGTGTAGCAAGACAAAAGCAAGATAAGTTTAAGGTTTGTTTGTAATAAATGAAAAACATCATTTTAAGATTTGAAAATACATTCGGTTTTGACTTACCTTTGACTAAGTTGTCTTACTTAGTACTGATTCACGCCAACTACTCTCTTAAATTTGAAATTGTGAATATTATTATTGTCATTAATTCAAATAGCGGTATACTTTTCACTACCATTAAGTGACTATTCACTGCCAAATAGTGATTGTCACTAATTCGTTTTTAGAGATTAAGTCAAATAAAAGTCACGTTGTCTTAGATTTAACTTAGTTGAATTAAATTTAAGTCATTTAAGTCAAATCCAAGTCAACGTTACTTTAATTTGACTTAAATTTTTAAGTTAAAAGTCATATTAAACAGGGAAAGATTGGGACCCGACTGGTTACTGTTTTGAGTCGGGTACAGAACAGTAACCAGTCGGGTTCTATTCTTTCCGTGCTCTCTAAACATGAATTAGTAAAAATAAGTGAATATTCACTAATTCCAAGTACAAATCGAACCACTAATTTCGAAGAGTGATTCGATTGGCACTCAGAATTAGTGAATATTCACTTATTTCACTTATTCATGTTTAGAGAGTGAAGTTAAAAAAATAAGTGTATCCAAAATTAAGTTAACTAAGTCAAATGCAAGTTAAAAAAATTATAGCAGTGAAAATCAAGTTGTTTAAGTCAAAAGCCAGTTATTTTTTGACCCGGGATGATGTCTAAGTTACCAGTGAAATTCACTGACAGCTTCAGTGAAATAAAATTACTGACCGAATCAGTGAAATTAATCGACAATACTGACTTAAAATTAACTGTTAATTTCAGTGAAATAGGACGGGGATTTTTTTATTTTTCGGTGGTTCGTCGAAGACGGAACCTTGAGTCGCTGAGCAACTGCTCTATCCACTGTGTCATCCCGTGTAATTTAATTATATTGACATAATTATTTCAGTCAATTAATTATCATTTAACTGATCAACAAACTATTATAATTAATTATAATGATTATAAATAATTTATAAAAATAAATTAATAACCAAAAAATATTTAAGTTAATAGTGAATTATTAATAAATATTTTAATTATAAATTATAAATAGATAATGAATAAATTGGAAATTATATAAATCTTCAATAACATAAACTATTAGAGTGCACAGTTAGTTTACTTTTATTGAGATAAAAATTAAAATAATTTTCACTAATTCAATATTAAAAAATTAAATCACTGAATAAATCAGTTAAATTTTTGCTGATTTATTGTTAAAAATAATAATTTACCAGTGAAAAATTAAGCCACTGACAAAATAGTTCATTTTCACTGATTCAGTGTGAAATATGGATTAATCACTAAAAATTAAAATCACTAATTAAATTAGTTACATTAGACTAATTAATTTAAGAAACCACTCGTTTGCTTGTAACAAAATGAGCCATTGCCTCATTTAGTTAAAATTTCGCAAATTCATTTTTAGAGAGCGTAGTAAAATAATTATTTAATTATTTGTCCGCAAAAATTGTAAATTATTATTCAGCGTACAATTTTTTTTAAGGACATAAAAGACGTTTTTGTTAAAAATAAGACTTTCACACGGTTAGTAAATATACCCAGGATAATTTTGTCCCCCGGATTAGATGCATGAAAATAAAATTAAATAACCGAAATCGTAAAGTTGATCTTGAAGCTTCGATTGTTGGTGCTCGGTTGATTTAATTATTTGCGGGTGAGGAAATTGTGTCGTATTGTACTTACAACACTAAAAGGTATGATGTGAATACGCAGGAAAGTTACACTGTGTTATCTGTTAGTAGCAGCTTCACAACTCGTAATCCTCTAGTAATCCTTTACAAAGAGAAGAGATCGCGTGTCACTTGACATACGATGATACACAACCGGATTATTATTATTATTATTATTATTATTATTATTATTTGAATAAACTTCGCTCAAGTTTAAGTATAAGTGTGTCTGTAAGTCATTAAACCATATTTTATTTTCACAAATAAATAACTACATATATATATATATATATATATATATATATATATATATATATCCGAATGACTGAAAATAATTGGAGCAGTGATTCAAGCAAGTGATTAAAAATTTGATGAATGTCAATGATAAGTGATGACATGTTTCGTACACAGAAAAAAAGGATATCTTGGCGCAAGAAATTTTTTCTTGCCGCAAGAATTTTTTTTGCAATTTTGAATGAAAACGAAAATTTTCTTGGTTCAAGAACAAAATTTTCTTAAATTTAGTCATCTTGGCATAAGATTTTTTTTTATTCACCCAATATAATATATGTTTCTTGAAGTAAGAAATATTTTCTTAAAGTGAGAAAAATAAATATTTTGCCCCAATATATAATCAATTGTCCGAAACGTAAAATATTCTTTGTTTAAGAATAATTTATTTTGAAACGAGATAATTTGTGACTCGAGTCAAGAATTAAAAGTACTCGACTCAATGGTAAGAAATATCTTGGTTCAAGTATTTTGTTGTGTTGCGGCGAGTGAGCGTAGACGTTTGAACCAACAGCAACTGCGTTCACGGCCCAACGCAAAAATTCTCTTGGGAAAGCTAACTGTACTATACTAAAGTGGCGGTAGTGTAGACTCTACATTGTACAGTGTGCTTACTGGATATAGGTAAAGTAAACGAACGTTCAGGGAATGATCGGATAGCATAACTGGTAAAGCTCTCGCGTGATGCCGAATCGGTCTGGGTTCGATTCCTACCATGAGCAAACCATTTATTTTTTCTTAAGTTGTTCATAAACCATTAATCGAGGATGTTTATTTCTTATCCCCTCTACTGCCGCATCGTGATATTCTGAATATACACATATAATTTCCTGCTTCACAAAATTTAATATTTATACTAGGTTAAATTCACTCAAAAATATGGGACGATATATTTTTTCAAGTAGAGTCATTTATTTTCTTGAATCGAGACTACATTTTTTTTAAGTCAAGAAAAAAAATCATCAATGGGAGAATTTTATGTCTTCCGTGAAGTAAATATTTGCATGATTCAAGAAAAGTTATTTTATTAAGTTAAGATTATAATTTATTTAAATCAAAATTAAAATTCTCTCATTCCAATAGACCGTTGTCTTGAGTCGATAATGTAGTTTTCTCAAACTGAGAGTAAATGTTCTTCTGCCACGCAAAAAAAGTTCTTGGTTTGAGATGTTGATATATATTGTGACAATTTACTATACTCACCAACCAAGACAGAAAAGTATCTTGTTTTGATAGTTTTTTTTACTTGGTTGGAAACAAAATAAATTTGATTTAAAATAATTATTCTTGAATCAAGATTATTTAACTTGAAGTAAAATTTAATTATTCTTGACACAATATTTTTATAATATTAGTCGAAGAAAATGTTCTCGGATCAAAAAAACCCAATTACTCAGCCCAAGAATAAAAAAATGAAGGCAAAAATTATCTTGGGCCAAGTCAACCTTTTTTTCTGTGTATCATCGTGTTACGAAATAGATGATAGAGAAAAACACATAACATATATATAAATAGAAGAGTAACTGGTCTACAACCCCAATGATACTCACACTCGTCGTTTATTGTTCGTTATTGGTTCGCGTGAAGGGAAGATATAAACACCCTTACCGCGTGTCAGACTAGTCCAGGGGGATTTACTTGTCGACAAATGGACAACTTGACCACTCATGCGTGTCTTTTTCTTGCTCTCTATTCTTTTATCATACATACATGTAGATAGATATATATGTATTTATATTTTGTTGCAATACTTATTTATAGATTATTTGTTTTTTTTTTATTTTGTTTTAACGTTTAAAATTTTTTTATTGTTTAAAAATGCTTTGTACGGGTTGTAGAAAAAAATGGCAATGCGGTCAATTAAAATTTTTTTTTTATACTAGTGACACATTTTATCTCAAAATCAGTTTTTTCAAATTTTCAATACAAAATAATTTTGGAAAAAAAAGAGAAATGACTCAAATTTTTTGACCAAAAATTTTGAATTGAACAGATTTCTTTTTTATCTCAAAAAATGATGTCTCATTTTGCCCCTATGTCTTTTTGATATCTATTGACTTGAATATTTTAGTACAGAGTTGAAAAAAAATTTGAAACGTTCATTAAAATTTCGGAAAAGGTCTTGAATTTGAAAGGATTTAAGTATAGATAAATTTTGCCGTTTTTGAGTTCTGTAATCCAAAAATTCTAAACATCAGCATGCGTATAATATGATGATATATGCGATTTTCTACGAAAATCTCGGGTCTAGCCTAAATCAGATAATTGTCTCTAATCAAAATTTGACTTTCTTTTTAATTCTTTTTATAATCACGGCAAAAGTTTTGAGCCAACACAAAAAAGTTTCAATACAATTTTATTCAAAATTTCGCGGCCGACAAAAAAGATCCCTTAAACAAAATTCATAACGTCAATATTTAAAAAGTTATAGCTATTTTTAAATCATATATAATTCCTAATGATATGCCTCCAAAATTGAATACTCCAAATATTTACAATACACAGTATAACATATGTAATAAAATATGACGAAAATATATGTAATCAGTCTTTAGAGTCCGTAAAAAAACTTCCTCATATTTAAAGTAAAAACTGTAAAATTGTATTTAAAATTCTAATTACTGGATTAAAAAAAAAAGTCACTGACAGAATTCTGACCGATCCCCAAATAAAAATAAACGATCTCGAACTTGGAGCAACAATCCATTCTCGACATGTTGACAAGAGTGATATGACATGATGTAGCCCAAGTTTAAAACAATCGATCTTGGTATAAATACTTCTTACATACAATGTAATTGCTCGCTATGTCAAAACCGATTCCCGGGCGTCTCCAAACGAGCCTCAACAATTTTAATTCCTCAATCCTCAGATCCACTTTATCCTTCTTTCTTTCCCTTTCATCTTCTTTACTCTCTCTATAAAACTCCATCTAACTCCGTTTGCCGCTTAAATAATTGGACAAAACTGCCTCGCGAATAATTACTCGGATGATTGAAGGCCGACTACCGACAACTTGCGATTTCTTCTTCCTCTTATTTTATTTACCTCTTCCTTTACAACCTCTATATAAAAATATAATAAGCCCGTACCAAATCCAAGAAATTAACTTAAAAAAAAAAAAAAAAAAATGTAACCTTCCTATGGTAGCAATGCCTTAAATTTATATATATTTTTTTATATTTAACCGATTCCGAACGGTTACTTGTTCTTCTTCATATCCCGACTCGAATTATTTAACAAATAATCTTTTTGCCGTGTGAATCTCCATCGCCATTAAGAGTTGTCTCCCTAAATATATTATATATATCATACAATATATGATAAATATTTAATTTATATTGTCCCCAAGAAAACACAATATCAAAAATTCATATGAGATATCAATAAAAAGTGTAATTGACTATCAATAATTAGGAAAATAAAATATTTAAATAAAGTATCAAACTCTTTCGTCAATTTGACTGAACAAAATCGTTTATTTCATTCAAATATATAGGGGTAGGTGGGACAAGAAGGCCCCCTTAAGCCGGTTATTATTTGTTGTGGCTTTCAACCATCAAATCAGTTTACTTTTGTCTTATCTCGAACAAATTCATGGACATTTTCCCGAAACTTTAAAAAAAAACATTTTTTTTTTGGTTTTGCAAAATTGTTTGCAACGTTAGAAGTGTATTTATTTCTCTTGGCAACTGTATTTACTTGTATACTCAAAAAATTTTTAAGGTGTAATAAATCGTTCCCCCACTCTTACTAAAAAAAAATTGATTGTAATTATTTTTTCACAACTATTGCAATACAATTGAATTTGAATTTAAAATTGCCGCCAAAATTCAGGAGAAAACACCTGGATTTAGCAAAAATAAAATAAAGTCTAAAACACCAAAAAAAATTGTTCAAAAGTTGAAACTGATGATTGTAACTGTCTTTATTGCAATGAACTTTATTCGGAACCTAAGGAATCATGGATTCAATGTCAAAATTGTAAGAAATGGTCTCATGGTTATTGTGCAGGTGTAGGTGAATACTATTTTATTTAAAAATTTTTTTAATTAGTTGAAAATTTATTCATTATTAATTAAATAACCTAATTTTTTAATTATAAAACCTTATTTTAAAATTAACCTTACTACCTTCAATTGGAAGCAGCTTCATCGAAATTGTAATAATTCCAATGTAGCATAGGAATGATTCCCATGCTAGCATGGCTAGCGTTACCATTCAAAATCGGACAAACTACTACGTCAAATAAATAATACGGCTAAAAAACTTGCGTTACCATGCTACATGGTAATAATTACTATGTTACATTGGAGAATATACCATTCACTTCTCTTCGTGTATATTACTCGGTGACCGACTTACCCCATACTTCGTTTAGAAACTATACATAAATGTTTACGAAAAAAAAAAAAAAAAAAAAAAAAAAAAATTTCTTGTAAAATGGTGTCTAATTTTGCCGAAATTTCTCCTATGAATTCAAATTTATACTAATACTTTTTTTCGTCTGCAGTCAAGGATAAATATTTAATTGATATTATTCTCGATTTTATTAAGGATCGATTAAGATTTATTAACTTTCCACTCGGCGATTATTCATTGTCATTTGTCTTTCAATATATTATAAAAAAACTATTATTCCGGCTGTCAACCCACGCAAATTTACGATATTAAACTTGTTTCCAAACCCCTAAATCGGCTTTACCGATCTCATTGTCAAATCCAACCAATAATCAATAATCGATTTTTATTGGAGCCTTTTAGGGTTACATTAATCGATAACACACCTCACGTTCTTCCTTAAGAGAATTCGCGTCTTGAGAGAATTGAATAATGTATTAAATCAATTAAATATTTTATAAATTTTTTATCCATTAATTCGATAAATATATTTATGGAGAACGGAGATAAATCATAAATTAAATAAATAAATAATTTTTTTTTTTTTTTTCAATTTATTAATTATAAAAAAAAGTTAAAAATCGAGATAAAGAGATCGGTGGCCTCGAATTATTTTTTTTACTATGGATGTATATAAGGAGGGAGCAGCTGCCTGAGGCCTGATCTGAAAAGAGAGAAGAGGATCAAGTCAAGTTATGCTACTGTAGAATAGCTGTTTGATGCCGATACGATGTTGAGGTTGAGGTGGATGCTGTTGCTGTTGCTTTTGCTTTTACTGGATCGGGAACTAACAAGAGGATGGAGTAAGACAAGTACGAGTGTATGGCGACGGCCCAGGGGCACCAGACACCGGTAAATTGGCCCGACATATTTCCGAGCTACGGGGTACCATTTCCAGTTCTGACGTAAAACCACTCACTGGAATTTGACACGCGGATGGACGAATTCTTATGAAACGCCTGTAAAACGATATTGCTTGGTATTAAGATGCCGGATTTGATGGAGAAAATTTTTCGGGACAGGTATATCGATCAGTTACTGGAGATCTAGAAACTAATTTTTGCTAATTGGATTGAGAGAAAGAATTATTTTATTTTAGGAAAAAAATAAAATATTTATTTGTTGAGACATTTGACGTAAAGTGGCCTTATACATAAATATATATATAAGAAGACCGGGGTACGACGGCTCCTCTAAGCTTCTAATTATTTTCATAGCTTTTGAGCATCGGGTACAAATTATTTTGATATATTTCGAACAAATACATTAGAATTTTGCCATAATTAAAAAAAAAATTCTTTTAGAACACAATGGATCCCCTCCAAAAATTAAAAAAAATTTTTTGTAAAGATATTTTCTTTTTATTCAATAACTGCATGGCATTTTTTAAAAATATCATTTGTTGAAAATCTTAAAAATTTTTTGTTTATTCTCGAAGTTGAATTTCTCAAATTATGATACTTTTCAAAAAAAATCAGAGGGTTTTATATACTCTCTAAACATGAAATAGTGGAAACAAGCTAATATTCACTAATTCAAAGTGCAAATCGAGCCACTAATTCCAAAAAGTGGTTCGATTGACACTCCGAATTAGTGAATATTCACTTGTTTTCACTAATTCATGTTTAGAGAGTAGTAACCAGTGGAAGAAGCCCAGAATATATGTGGCCGGATCTAAATCTTCTGTATCTAACCGCGTGCATGTACCTGCTCTTTTAAAATGAATCAGTCAAAGTACTCCAATCAGTGAATATTCACTGCACAAATAGTTCCAAGTATATCTCTAATTCAATCAATGATATAGGGTAGTAAATATTCACAGATTTGCAGGGCTTTTCACTGATTCATTTTCAGAGTGTTTTGCTGCATAATTCAATTATTGGAATGATTTTTGCTAATGACTGTAGGTTGAACATTTTTAAATTATAATATTTTCTAGGATCATTAAAGTGTTTCAAACAATAATTGGGGAGTCATCTCTCAGAAATAGGTCCAATTCGAAACTGCCCATACCAAAAAAAAAGAATCGGCCCATTACTGGGTCGTGAATGGCTGCCAATTTTGAAGCATCGGCCGAAGATCGGCTAAATATCGGATGATAACGGTATGCCAAGCATGGCAGTCGCAAGCATTGGCCAATCGTGGCAATCGATCATCGGCCAAAGCTTGGTATCGAGAGCACTCGATCAAACCGTTGGCCAACGAACGGCGGTTAATTGTGCGCCGTTTTTATAAGCAAAAGGCTGCCAATGATTAACCATGCACGGGCTAGTATATTTAGCCATTTATTGACCAATCATTGCAAACCAAGCATCAGCCGATCTATGGAAAAATTTCGAAGCTCGGCGACTTTGTATGGGTGTGGGACTTCCGCGGGAGAAGTTAAGCTGTCGCATTCCTGATTACATATTTTTTTTTTTTTTTTTCAAAATTTTTGGAGGGAATTTTCATGCTCTAGGTATCTCGTATCGCTCTAGAACTTAATAAATTCATCGCAACTTATGAAAATATGACGATGACTAAAGAATTTTTTTTTGAAAATTTTTGAGGCGGTCTGTTTGTTACGCCCCGGTCTTCCCTTATATATGTACATATTTGACCGATGATATAGTGGGTTATAGAGAATCACTGAGTGTGACATTAAGACATCTGGTAATAAAATATAAATTTAAAATGTTTAATGTTCTTCATGACTACACTGAGAAAAAAACATAAATTTTTTTGTGAAAATTTTTCTTTAGCAGATTTAAGTGACTGTTAATTTGTTTAAATACATTTTTGGAGTATATCTGATATTTTATCAGGAATTTTAGTTTTTAGTTACTGTTGTAAGGATTAAGAAAATTTTTGTCATTATTGTCATTTTTATTTTAAAAAATGTGAATCGTGATAAAAAAAATTTTAATTTAAATGATTAAATCACATAAATATGTTGCGTGCGACGGAATAACTCGAAGAATTTGGCAATCGATCCTATCTGTGAGGGTCCGATTAAAAAATACCTAGTTTTTTTTTGTAGATAAATGATACATTTCATTTTTGATTTTTCAAATTTTCGAAATGTTTTTGTGGTTTTAAAAAATAAATATAAAAAATTTAATGATATTCAGTTACGAAAATTAAAAATTGTGGTATTCTAAAAAAAAACAATCAATAATAATAAAGATACAGCATAATTTCGAAAATTTTGAGCTCTGCTTTTATTTTTGCTAACAACTTTTTTTAATTTCGACACAACATTTAGTTTTTTAAATTTTTACTTTTAAAAATTGCTTTTAATTAATTATTTGATCGTTAGTTTGTAAGATCAAAAGAGAATCAAAGTTTAAAATTTGGTGACAAGAAAACACTGAAGGTCCGTAAATTTGAATCGTGTACTTAAAATTGTTCCAGCACAGCATCATCATAATCACTATTAAGTTTCACCGCATTTCCGCAATTATCTCGAAAGAGTGTTTCAATAATTACAAAATTGCTTCATTATTATAGCAGGTGGCGATAATAGTGGAGCATTAGGCACCGGCAGTTATCCATGGTGGGCCTTTCGCTATACAAATATTCCAAGTTGTTGCCCCTTTGTCGATTTCTGGTGCCGGCTTGTAAGGAAAAAAAACCTGACGACCTAAAAAAAATGATTGTGGAAGTTTGGTCATCATTTGAGAAGTTACCCCATACTCTGGTTGTTTAAATATTTTTTCGTCTCGCGTTTAAATGCTTTTTCTTTCACTGATGATCGTAAAAAAAATGATCGTTCTTACCACGGCAATTTAAAACCTCCATAACCTCCGATGAGGTGCCAAGTTATAGCGTAGAAATAAAGAGACGAGTTAAAGTACGAGAGTTAAAATAAATAAAATAAAATAAATATATAATAAACACAATGCAATAAGCTTGTGAAGCTAATTCGTAGAAAGCACACGCCTGCAAGGCCGTCAGGGTTCAAATCGAACAACATTTTTTTTTTAAATTCATAGTTAGAACATGAAATCTACACAGAAAAAAATAATTTCTTGGCGTAAGATAAATTTTTCATTATAAGAAAATTTTTCATTACAAGAAAATTTTCGTTTTCAATTTATAATGCAAAAAAAATTCTTAGGGTAGGTAAAAATTTTCTTGGGGGCGAGTAAAAATTTTTTGCGCAAAGAATTCTTTTCTTTCTGAGTATATTTCAGCTCCAATTATTGAAGAAGTGTTCAAATATATTTAAACATATCTATAGATAATGAAATTTTCTTGAAAAAAGTATTTGGTAAATTTTTTTATAAATTTAATATTTAATAAATTATTTTTATTCAAATGTTGATTTTCAAATTCATTAACGACCCGACTAGAATTTTTCATAAGGGCCTGACAGCTTCATGAAATCATTCGGTTGACCCGATGGCAAATAACTTTTTTCTCTTAATAGGGATATCCTGATGAGGTCCCGACAAGGAACTTGTCAGGTTTGCCCTAATAAGGCAAACCTTACATTAACCTGATAAGGTCCTTATGGTACTTCAGGCAAATCAGGAAGAAATTCTAGTCGAGGATACCTCCATAAATAATAAAAACAACAACAAAAAAAGACCACAATTTTAATAATAATAAATATTTTTAATTGTCAACTTGGGAAGCCATCGAATCCTGAATTTTTGACAAACGATTAAAAATATGTGACGGGCGTAAATAATTACGGTTAATTTATTCTTGATTAAATCTCAATCTCCCGAGTTGATTAATGACCCGATCCGCAAAAACAAAAAATATATAGCATAAATTAAATAAATAAACATAAATAATCAAAAAAACTTATAACCAAGTGAAGGAACTACAAAAGCTCCAGACAGACAGGCATATACAATGCTCTATATATATATATCTCATTACAGCCACCTCGGCACATGAATAATCGTCTGTCGGTTAATGGCCACTCGATTTACACTCATCCGAGTTATGGGTGGTGTCCAATCGTTGGTGAGCATGTGTTTCAAGTTGAGATGCCGGCTCCTAAAAGATAAAGCCAGTAACAAATAAAAAATAAAAAAATAAAATAAAAGCTGTAAGGAACACTATACACGAGAAGTGACCGGTTACCGCCGGTAATTACGTCGGCTTGAGTTTGGTTTTATAGCCGGCGCGGGCCAACGATGAGACGACTCACTCTCGATGCACTTACTCGATTATTGCATTACCAATGCATACCGCCGATCTTACTACCACCGGTTGCGTAACAGCTTTACTAACTCTAGTTTATTTTATTTTTTCATCCTTCTTTTCTTATTAATAAATTTTTTTAAATAACAGGACTCTAGCCTTGATTTCTGTCTTTTGTCACTAATTTTTAATGCATGATGACATGACAAGTGATATATTTTTTTTTATCATTTTAGTTTATGTAGATTTGATGTGATCTACTTAAATGAAACCCAAAAGTCAAATTGCAAAAAAATTTTGAGTCCTTGCAAAAAATAAAATTTGGAAAAGTTTCCTAGTTGATCTAAATTTTTTTTCGAGTACTGTAACTCGGATTTACTCTTACTGATTTTTTTTCTAAGTGATCGTTAAAGACTAGATTTATTTGTCGAGTCTGTACTACGCGAGTCTTAATCATCATCTCAAGTTTCGTTAATTTCTTTCTCTTACACCTTTAGTACCACTTTGACCAAGCCTCCGTGCTTTTTGCATCACGTCGTTATGCTCTGTGCAGTTATATATATACAATACTAATTGAATGTCTGATAACCATATTTTAATTGGGAAATACCACAGGACCGGTTACTTATTATTGTTTTTACAAATAAATTATTTTTTTTCTTTTAAAAATTTAACATTTTTTTGGAAAAATTCAAGCGCCGATTTGTTTTTACAGACCCCTGCGAAAAAAATGACTAAACTATAATTTTGCGGAATTTTCGAAAAAATCCAAAATCAATAGTCAGAAATTTTGACAACTGCAAACATGGCTATAATTTATAAAATTTTGGATTTATCGATATTTTCAAAGAAACTTTTTTTGGAGCTGATTAAATTCTCTATCAAATCGTCTTTGACCTTTTTCATGTAAACTCAAAACTTGAACCTGAGTAATATCAAATAAATTGAAAAAAAAGAAAATGAAATTTTAATTACAACTAAAGAAAAAAAATCTGACAGCTTCGCAGTTTTTTTCCAATAATTCAGTTCCGATTTACTGAGTAAATTTTTTTATACTTAAAAAAAAATAACTCGGAGTGTAATCTACATCACCTAGGAGCTCCCGAGAACGCATGTCACAGCTGCGCATCCTTCCTGGGCGTATCTGGCTCACCAATAGGCGACGCCCTGAGCTTTAGCCTGTCTATCAACCAATTGGAACAGTCAGAACTATCTCTACGGGTGTCATCGTCCATTCACATTCCGCGATATTATCTCATTAAGTCTGGTCATCGATCCTCCAAATCCCCTTTATAACAAAATCTACCATCTCACCCGTAGGTGACAATCATCATCAGTTCCTACCGCTTATACTCAACCCGACCATCACCGCTCTCATCATTCATCATTCATCATATGTAAATTTCTTTATACATTTTTGTTACATTATTTATCAATAAAATTACTTTGGGATCGTATCATAAAAAAATATATAACAAATATTGAATACCATCGGCAAATTACACAGAAGAAAAAAGATCTTGTTTCAAGAAAATATTTAGGAACAAAAACGTTTTCGGAAACCAAGTTAGGATATTTTTGAGTCAAGAGAATTTGTCTTGGTCAGAGGAGATTTCTACTTTATCCAAGAAATTTTAGGTTTTCAAAAAAAATTTCTTTACTCTCTAAATCTGAAGCAGTGAAAACCACTGAAAAATAATGTATACCACTTGGTAAACTTATAGCTGTGAAACAGTAAATAGTCACTGTTTTAGATTTAGCGAGTAATCAAGAATATTTACTGTCAGTTGAAAATTTTTTTTTCTGTGTGTATCAATATATTGTTTTAATTTTTAAAGGACTTTTGTTATTAAACTAATCAATCCATAAGCTCATATTTCGATCGGGGTATTCATTTGAAAAATATATATGAATAATTTCATATTATTTTTAGTAAAAGTCAATGTAGGGGGGGGGGGGGGGGGGGGGGGGCAAAGTGGCCCCTTAAGAAAAATAATTATAACGTTTACTTCTTTTTAGACCCTTGATACTTATTTTCACTTCATTATGCTGCGTCCATTAAAATTTAAAAATCGAAAACTAGGGGCAGAGTGGGCCCTCCAAAAAATTTCGGATTTGATATTAAAGCGACGGAGAAGACAACAATCAAAGGAAAGGGAAAAGGAAAAAGCAAATCAAAAGAATCGGTGGATGATACTAAGGCTTGTATTTTTTGTGGCAAATTATACTCAGAATCTTTAGAGCCATGGATTCAATGTGGCCAATATAAAAATTGGGCCCATGATTCATGTGCCGGTATTCACAACAAAGTTGTGCAAAGCTACACGTGTGATATTTGCAAATGACTATAAAACAATTGTATTTTAATAATATCAAAAATAATTTTAATAGTCTGCTGCGATATAACTTTAAAACGTAATTTTATTATCTTTAACTTCCTATTGACGTATAGAAAATGTTGAGGGGCCCACTTTGCCCTCCCCCCTCCCTCCCCTACACACAATCATTCGCTCCGAATACACTCCGGATTTAATATGCGTTTACTTCCCAAATTTTTTACAGTGTAGGGTAGAAGTAGCGTTTGTGGCTATTGCTCTATTTTTCGACATTTAAAACTTTATTTTAATTTTTTAAAACTCTATATAGATATAAACAATTTTATTATATATACATTTTGGAACGAATACTTTTGGAATCTACTCAAATAAAAACATGAAAAATTTCTGTATAAATTGTATCATGAAAGTAATTATAAAAATTAAATCTATCTATAAAAAATCAATAAAAAATAAAAATCCTAATTTACCAAAACAATTGGCTAATTTACTTGAATTATAATATAATATACTATCATCATAAATTTTCCATTGAAAAATAATTTAACAAAATTATAAGTATTGAATTCAGTTAATAATTTTACAATTTTATAAATTTACTCTTTAATTTATTACCAAGGCGGCATTTATATATATATAAAGACAAAAAAAAATATGTAACAAATGTTGAGTATTTTATAAAATATATTTAATATCTCGTCGAAAGAGTGAATACGAAGGAGCGCAGCTGCTAGAGTGGATGATGTTTAGACAAAATTACTGTCGATAAAATTGGTTTTAGGGTTTTTCTTAGCTCCTGATGTAATATAATGGCGATGCTTTGTTTAGCAGGGTACACAAAGCTTGTAAGAATACCCATAGCAAATTGATCGGTTGGACTATACCAGTAGAGGCAGTGTCTGGCTGATGTGCGAACAACAAATAAACCAAAAGAGTTAATATAATGTATGTATATATATATAACATATAAGAGCTAATCGTCGTTTTGTTGTCTATGGGTTTCGCAGTTTTACAGGTACTACTACAGGTTCTATTCTACTTTCGATGAGTGATTTCGCTGTAAAAAATCTATATAGATGGAGATTGAGATTGAGATGGAGATGGAGAAAAGATTCAAATGGAAAAAAATATTCAAAATTTTGAAATGCGGGACGAGATGCGGGATAACGCGGGTACACCTGCCGCTGTCTAATTTAACGAGGACAAACTACAAAAGTCACCGCTGACCATAAATATATATGGATCTACTTCAATAAAATGAGAAAATAATTGACATTTGAGTGTCCAGGAATTTTCAAGGTAAGAAATTTTTTTTTTATATATTTTTTTGTCAAAAAATTTTTTGTTTACTTGCAAATAATTTGGTGTTTAAACGAGAGTAGAGACAGAAAATGTTTGAAAAAAATTTTTTATTTTAAAGCTGATTGGGGGGAAAACAAAAATTTTTTATTTTGTTTTTAATTTGTAGTAAATTTGAAAAAAAATTTTCAGTGGTCAAAAATATTTGGGGAAAGGGAGTAGTCTAAAAAAAATTATTATTGTTTTGATTTTTAATAAAATTTGACAGTTATCAAAATTTTCATATAAATTTTTGAATACCAGTATCAAAAATTTCAAATTATTTTCAAATAATTATCAAAGTATAGTAAAATTGTGACAAAATTTTCTTAATTTTTTCCTGATTGTCAGCAAAATTAAATTTTTTTCACTGCACATTTAAAAAAAAACCAGAATTAAAAATTAAAAATCATGAAATTATTTTTCAAAAATTAAATTTATTTATCTACAAAAATATTTCACAAGTGTCAGAGGTATGAAAGCTAGTCTATTATTTATAGCAAACAAGCTTTCTTTCACCATTAAAAAAAGTATTAAAAAATAGTTTTACGTGCTAAGAATTGCTCTAACATTTGGTTGACCACAAAAACATACAATATCAAATTAGCAGCAGATGATCCAAAGCAATGTTTAGAATCCACTGATCCATGTCATCATCTCTGCAATAATAACAATAATATAACAAAGATCAGCACAGATCCACTCACCCAAATAAAAAAAATTCGGGGTATTGTAAGAACATCAGTCAGTTGGTGATGATCCGTGAAGGCAACCTGTCTGTTACCACAATTACTCCACAGGGGGTCGTTACACATCCGAGGGTCCACCCGACAAACTTTTTCCTCCCCTATTATATATAAATCTTAAATAAATAGATCCCGTAAAGTCAATATTACGTTTAATAATCAAGAGGTGAAAAAATAATAAAAATTCATCTATCAGTTCTTACTCAAGACAAAAAAAAAATCTAATGATGAAATAATTGATGTCGCGTGCTGTCTGCAGGTGTAACAAAAAATGAGAGCCGGTGTCTAAGATCTTGTAGCATTTTTTTTATCTTATATTTTAAAGTCTTGATAAAAATCTCCAAGACAGGATTAGATCTCTAGCTCTCCTAGATCAATAGATCTAGTCAGAGTACCTGGTTCTGTAATTGATCGGATCTATTGATACGCTTGACTTTTAACTCAATTGGATGCGCATCAGTGGCAATAATAATTTTTTTTTTATTTAAAAATATGATTAAAATTATAGGATAATTTAAAGTGAAAAAGGGTGAAATTAATATGATGATGATGATGATGATGAAGAATCGAAGCGTAAAGTAAACTTGTGAAGGAAGGCGTGCCAGTACCCGCCCCTGGTCGAGGGTCGTGAGGTCGCACTTTGGTCCCCACCCAAACTGCTCCGCAAAAGCTGAGCACGCGACGGACACTCGTGATCAGACATTCAGTTTGCAAGTAGGACATTTAACATCTTAAACCTGTAGCATTTAAATAAAATAGTGTCTGGTGTCTGATGTCTGGGGTCTGATGTCTGGATTGTTAAGTCTAGATACTGGATATTGGGTACTGAGATTTATTTTGACACAGCCAACATATCCCACTCCAACCTGAGCTTTCCCTCTTCTGACACGCGAGTCCTTTACCTGCCGGCAATCTTCAGCAGCCTCGTGCTCGGACTCACGAGGCACCACGCCAGCAATTCGCTGGCAACCTTTGCCGACTAAGGTGTTCAAGATCATCCAGATCATTTTTGTATTTATTTATTTATTTTTTTTTTATTTTGAAATTTTGAAAATTTTAATTCAAGTGACCGAGTGATGTGTTGACTCTAGTTTACTTGTGGGCTTAAGTTTTTTTTTTTATTACGGATTATTAATGGTGAAGATTTATCAAACGTTTTTGGTGACCAAGCGAGAGGAGAGGAAAGGAAAGCTCTGAGATAAATTATTTTTTGGTAAGGAAAATTAGTATATATTTTTTTTCTTTAGTTTAATTATTTTATAAATTTTTAGCTAGTGAGTATCAAGTTTTATTATAAACAAAGTCGGGTGTACGGAGGTCGACACGCCATCGGTTAATTTAAAATGCAAATTTTTTATACTACGTAAGTCGAGTGGCGTGAACCACAGCGCCACGGCGGCCCGAATTATTATAATTAGTCTGGTAAAAATCTGAATAATGCTTAACTGCTTATTTGACATCACTTTTTATACTCATACTTTTTTTTTAATCTATATATATTCATATATATATATATAAGTGGAGAAGGGTCAGAATTATTTATGTTTTTTTTTAAATTTGAGTTACCGCGAAATTTTAAAAGTGATATTGAAATTTTTGGGATTGATTTTAGAGTAAAAATTAGCTATAACTTTTAAATTAATTTTATTACTTAAATATTGGAAATATGATAAAAATATATGACATTTTTGTAAAACATTTAATTTTCTACATATTTGTGTCTATACATTCTTAGCGTATTTTTAACAGTTGAACCAGAATTTGAATCTGGAATACGCGGTCTATGAATTTGGAAAATTTTTATGTTGAAAATTTAAATTTTGATGAAATTTTCAGGGATACAATAAAAGTAGATCAGTACATTTTTATAGAAAATTGAATTCTCTATAAATTTGTTCATATACATTTTTAGTGTATCTTTGATAACTTAACTAGAATTTGAATTTTGATACGCAATCTATGAATTTGGAAATTAGTAACTTTATAAAAAAATTTTTGGATTAGAATTTAAAATTTGGATTCAAATATTAGAGATACGATAAAAATGGATCAATACATATTTATAGTAAATTAAATTCTCTATAAATTTGTTTATATGTATTTTTGGTATATCTTTGATAACTTAACTAGAATTTGAATTTTGAATGCGCAATCTATGAATTTGGAAATTAGTAACTTTATAAAAAAATTTTTGAATTAGAATTTAAAATTTGGATTTAAATATTAGAGATACAATAAAAATAGATCATTACATATTTATGGTAAATTAAATTCTCTATAAATTTGTTCATATACATTTTTAGTGTATCTTTGATAATTTAACTAGAATTTGAATTTTAAATACTCGATCTATGAATTTAAAAAATTAAGATCTAGAAAAAAAATTAAAAACTCGGGTTTTAATAAGTGAATTATTCTGAAATACTTAAAATCCATATATGTTCAGTCAATAATTTTTTTAATCCAATCACAATTCAATTTAAAAATCAAACAATAAAAAAAATGATCGCTACTGTTTATCGTGATAGCGATATAATAAAAGCTAAAATATGCCAAAGCTTGTCGGATGCAGCCAAGGAAATAAATATAAAAGATCAGATCTCACTTATAAAAAAGTTTAAAAAAATTAGAAATGTAAAAAAAAGTATGATTATCAGGAATGTGTTCACAATTCGCTTGAGATGTCGTGCGAGCACTTTAATATATTCAGATTTTTATGGCCAGTGGCGTATCGGAGATACGGCTAACTTACCCCTCCTTTGTGGCGACTTACATTACACACTCTATACTACTTAGTACGTAACATGCGCCGGTCGATTATAATACACGAGAAAAAAAGAAAAAAAAATTGAAAAAAAAGGATTTGCCTAATGAATAAACGAAAATTCATTTCGGTGCAAACCGTAACCACTTACAGTCATAGCCGTCAATTTAATTTGTATGGGTACATCATATATATATATATAAAATTTTACATGTGCAAAAAAATGTCATATTTATTTGTACAGATTAATAAAATATATATTTAGTTGAGAAATTTTTTTTATTGAAAAATTTTTTCCACATGATCATGGTGAAGATGATGATGATGATGATGATGATGATGATGATGACCAGTACACTGTATATAGTATACTAGTATAGAGACAACTTGCGGATTAACTGGATATATATATATGTATTAAACGCGATATATCTCGGTCTCACAATGAAATATCCCAGTAATGAGGATTGAGCGATTATTATAAATCAAACGGTTGACCGTGTGCCAGGCGTTCAGAAGCATTTCTCGCGTTCTTAATGTTTTGCCGATGTTACTCTTACGAACACGTGTCTCTTGCTAAGAACGCTCGTCCGTTCCCCTTTATGTACGCGAATTACACCCGTATCGCGAGAGCAAACGCACACTACATTTTTTTTTTCTTTTCATTTTTTTTATTATTGTATATATGTATGGTTTAAGGACTTGATAATTAAATCGAAATCCACCTGTTTGTATGACCACGATAAAACATTCGAGCCGACGGAAAAATTGTTTGTATAGTTATTCAATTAACTACAACACGCCCTGATATAATTCGCTTTTCCGCAAGATATTTCTTTTTTTTTTTTTGACTGTAAGGTAAAAGACATAATACCCGATTATTCCATGTATTTGTATATCTATATTTATAAATATATGTAGTGATCGGGTATTAGGTCTTTTACTTCATATATATATATATATTTTTTTTGTGGTAGAAATTTTGTTATTAATCAAAATTTAAAAAAAAATCATTTACTGTAGACTGAATTTTTAAAAATTTTTTTCTAAAATAGAGGAAAATTTTTTTGAAAGTTTTGTGGGCTAAAAAAATGTATGATAGTAAATATATATAAATTTGTAACGTAAAAAGTTACAGTGATTTAATGTCATTCAAAATTTTTTAATTGACCGTCAGATTTTTTTTTTTCATGGAAAAAAAAAAATGCGAAATGACAGTGGGGTATAAATATAGCGACTTATAATATAAGCACAGGAGCTAAAGTCTCTGAGATTACATATTAGTTAGCAAGAGCCGAATGTATAAAAAGGGTAACAAACAACAAGTACACCTACAAGCTAAATGTGAGCTGAGCTTGAAGGGTGGCTCCGGTAATCGTGCATTAATTTGCATCACAAAGTACACGCCATCACCACCGCGATACGCTTATATATATATGTCTATATATATGTATATATGTTCTGAGTTATTTTCTGCTATAATAGTTTCATATTTTTTAAAAATATCAATCACATTTCATTTATTCATAAACAATTTTGTCGCAAAAAATTCTTAGTTACGTAGTTTAAAAAAAGAAAAATAGAAGTTGGCCACTATGGACATCGGCGGGAAATAAAAAATTTTCACTCTCTAAACATGAATAAGTGAAATAAGTGAATATTCACTAATTCTAAGTGACAACCGAACCACTTTTTGAAATTAGTGGTTCGGTTTGCACTTGGAATTAGTGAATGTTTACATGATACTGAAGTTAGCGACGTCTAATAATTTTTGGATTTTTTTTTAGACAACACACTGTAAAAAAAATATATTTCAAAAAATTGCACCTGTAGTTTTTTAAATTTTCTATAAGTGCATATTTTTAGTTTTTTTTTTTTGTAATTGATTTGATGAAAAAAAATCCGAAAATTAATAATTGTCTGCTAACTTCAGGATCATAATATTCACTTATTTTCACTATTTCGGATTTAGAGAGCAATAAAACAAATTCGATTCATCTTAAATGATTTTTTTTTTACGAGTTTATTATCTGAATTATTTTATTGATAACTGAAAGAAGTTGACTTCAAGGTAAAATGGGCCGCGATTATAAAAAAAAAAAAATTTTACTGATAATTTAAAATTGCCCCAGTATCTGAACTGATTAACTTACCCCGGATTTTTTTGTACATAATAATTTTTTTTTCAACACACGCTAATTTCAAATTTATTTTATATTAATCATTATTTTAATTACATACCATAAATATGTAATTTGGTTATGATTAATGAAATTATTTAAATTATATTATAGTAGAATAATTAAGAAAAATAAAAACTGTTATCACTAATTTTAATTCTGTTTATTTATAATTTTTTATATTTTACGCATTATTAATGTTGAAATGCATATATATATATATGTATATATAAAATGATGGTTTTGTAAAAAGAACGAAAGTCACGGTAGTGTCCGGTGGTCGTAATAGTTAGCAGTGGTTGAGCTTATCAGTTTGGTTGCATATTTAAGGGTTGGCATGTCAAGCGTCAAGCGCGCCCTTTGAATACATTTAAATTCATTACACGAAGCTCAGAACACCACTCAGTTATTCATGTATATTTACCTTGCAGTTAATCGACGAAAAGAAAAACAATAGAAAAATAAAAAAATTACTTTAAGTTTATAAACTTTCTTAAATAAGTTACAAATAGAAGTAATAATTGTAATTATATTGGTTTTATTTTTCTTCTAGGAATAATACAAGCGTGACGATGCCGCATACGGGTGAGTTTATTTCTTTAAATTATATGTTGATAAATTAGGCTGTGCGGAAAATTTTTAAGATTCAAATATTTGTTGAGTTTAAAAAAAAAAATTTATATAACAATTTAATTTTTTTACAAATTTGAATTCATTAATTTTTACCCTAATTTTAGTAGTTTAGTCAAAATTTTTGTATTAAAATCAATGATTATTTGTATTTTTTGCTTAGTTACAAACTAAATTTTTGAACTCAGCAAAATTTCTTAAAATAGAAAAATTTTCAAAAAAACTTCTTCGTAAAATTATTTTTATCTTAAAAATTATTCAATTTTAATTTTAATATTTTTGGGCCATTAAAATTTCATAAACAATAAAATTAATTTATATATAGATATATATATATATATTTGTAAAGCAGATGTAGATGATTTTTTATTTTCTAGACCTCTACTATCTTAAAAATAGCCAATAATAATCCCATCTGCTCGTAAGCATTAAAGTGACCAATTCAACCCCCGTTATTATATTCGCAATTATCACTATCAACTTTTCTTTATTTCTATTCAAAACCTCCTTGAAAAAAAATTTTATCATCACCACCCATCTAAATTATTTAAAATACTCACAGGTTACCAAAAATAATTATTTATAATTTTAATTCAAATAACCCGTAAATTTAATAAAAGGGGAAAGGCGGCAAAAACGGACCACCCTCAAAAACATATAAAAAAATTTTCTTTTCTTTCGTTAAAAAAAATTGTCTATATCTCAGCTGAGTAAAAAAAAGAGATTCACAATACTGTTAGTTAATAAAGATGCAAAAAAAAAAACTGGAAAACGATTGACTCTGTGGGAATGACACGAAACGTACTGTACTGAACAAGCTCAATTTTTACAGAACCTAGGAATCGATACGCCGCTTCGAATGCCACAGCAAAGATTCAAATCGGTTTATCCATTCAAAAGTTATAGAATATTCATATACGAACGTACGTACACTTGGGCATCATCTTGAAAAGAGGCAGAATAGCTTCCTAATAGGGCCTCAAAACGTCGAGATCTATTTAAACATTGGATTTCGAAAATCGGACTAAAACCAATAACTTCCCTTTTTTTTTTGAAAATTTTCAACTTTTTTAGCGGGAAGTTCAAAAGTATTGAAGATAAATTACTTTTATAAAATTAAAATATTGCGAAGAAGACACCGCATGTATTTTTGTCGCCAACAATAAATTGAGTCCACTGAAAAATTTTGAAAAAAAATTTTGGACCACTTAAAATTATCCAAAAGAGGTGATAAAATGACAGTTAAAAAAATTTTGAAAAAAGAATTTTCTACCAAATTTTTAGGCTGGTCCGTCTTACTCATTTGGTCCCGTTTTGCCCACCCTTCCCCTCTACTTATATATATTAACAGTATCGAGTTTTTCTATTAAACACGGAAGAAAAAAAATTAGCGACTGAATCCCTTTGAATGTTAAATAAAATATAGAACGCACTGTAAATTTAAAACGTACAAAAATCTCATTATCTATAGCGATAATCTTTATGATTTTATCTAGATAAAGGGTGCCACCTTAAGCTTCTGTTTTTGCAGTAATAATAATTTTGAACATGTGTTATATTAATGTCCCGAGTGAATAAAATAAGTACCGACGATTTAAACGAGAATGCGATCAAGAGATCGTCCCACCAAAAGATAACCCAATGATCGTTTTTTAATGCCATGTTTTAGATATAAATATATAATATGTCAAGTCGCATTTTTCTTTTCTTAGAGTGAAAGAGATTAATGATCAAAAATTTTTTGAATAAATTTTTGGAAACGATAATTATTCGGATGCTCTATATCTACGTTGTAATTGACGTTAATGACGTAATTAGTTGGTCGGGAGCCAATAATTAGCGATCATCTCTTTAGTCGGTATACGTCTCTTATACTTATTTCTCGTCCTTATTCTACTTTGGCAATACAACAAGTCCATCCTGAAATGGTACGTGAAGGCGCGTGCACTAAGGATTTATATCCAAGTTGCCGCCGTCGCCGCCTTCTTCATTCCGTAACGGTTTTATGTGTTTTTAAACGTTTTGCCGCTGTCATCGTCCCGATTCTTTCTTACAATTGAGTTGTATTTAGACTTTTATTTCGTTATTTTACTCTCTGTCCACTAAATAAAAGTAAGAAATTTATTTTTAAAGTTATTAGTTATTTGTTAATTTATTTTTGCCCCGGAAAATTTAGGTCCCTTAGAGACATTTTTATCTAAAAAAAAATTATGTACGGCAATATAGTATAATATATGATTAAAAAATTCT
This sequence comes from Microplitis mediator, assembly GCF_029852145.1. Classification (NCBI taxonomy): domain Eukaryota; kingdom Metazoa; phylum Arthropoda; class Insecta; order Hymenoptera; family Braconidae; genus Microplitis; species Microplitis mediator. The sequence goes on along the minus strand of NC_079976.1, from coordinate 9,729,251 downwards.
AATCATAATCATCAAATGTGAATAAAAATAGTAAAATGACTAGAAAAAAAATTGGAATTGAAACTTACTCGAGCATAAAATTAAATAAATTTATCAATGTCATACCATTATTTATCTAATTACAATCTCTTTTAATGAATCATGAATAGCAGGCTGATCTAAACTGATCTATGAAAATTTTTTACATTAATTACTTATTTATAATTCTGTCAAGTGCACAATTTTTAACTTTGAAATAATATAAAATTAATAATCAAATTTGAAAAAGCCTGTAACTTTGAATCTTTTGATTTTATCAATTTTTTATAAGAATCCTTTTTGGTAGCCCATAAAATTCCCTACAAAAAAGTCTAATGACTTTTTTACATAAACTCAAAATTGTCGACAGTAATTTATTTTTTGTAAATCTTAAATTTTTCATTTTTTGGACATCTATATTAATAATGATCAAAATTTTAATTGATCATAACGTTTTACATTTTTAATTTATCAATTTTTTTTTCAGACCTTTTTTGTAGACCATTAAATTTCCTAAAAAATTTATTAGCAACATTTCGATGTCAACTCAAAATTTAACGTGAATAATTTTAAATAAATTTTTTTGAAAAATTACATTCAATAAATTTGAATAAATTTTTTAATTTTCTTCGAAAAAAGTTGTTTAAAATTTCATTATACTACCGATTAGTGTGAACAATTAAATGAATAAAAAATAATCCAGTGAAAGTTATGAATCCGTCAATAAAAATTTGCGCGTAATGTTCAATGCTAATTAACTCGAAAAACATTTCTTACACTGCCTATTTATGATATAAAATGACCTGGTAAGCAAATAAGCTACTGACATAATATAAATTACTCGAAAACACGTCGGTTCTTACTTATTACACAGACTTATTAACAAATAGATTATGAAATTACGATGGACCCACATATTTCTCACGGACTAAATCAAAACATTTTAAATTATTCTTAAAACCAATTTATCTTAACTTATTTCCGGATATTTGCCAACAAGATGAAGCAAAAAAAACATCAATCCGTATGTTGATTAAAATAATTAATTTAGCATATTGCGATTTAATGACTTAACTCAACATTTTTTGAAAAAAAAAAAGAAGTTTAACTAAAAGACAGGTTGAGCAGGTGAAATTAGCAATGATTTTTACTGATCAGTGTATAGATCATTAGAAAACGAAAAAAAAAATCTAAATCGCATCGTAAAATTTTGATAGCCGATGCATTTCGAAGGAAGCAATTTTCGTCTAGAGTTTCTGATGGCTCATCAGATCTTTGTGCTCCTAAATATAATTACACGTTAAAGAGCAACTTCATGTTCATGGGAGACACGCGAACAACCAAAGATACACTAGAACTTTTGCCGATGTCATTAGAGAACGAAACCGCTGTGAAAGCACCTGCCCATCCCCTAATGTCATTTGAGTTTGGGTTTGAGACAGGAACAGGGACAGTGGCAGGGTCTGGTGATGGGGATGGAGTTGAAACTGGCTTCATTTTTTTTTAGCTATTAACGTTTTCACAACCGTCTTTGTTATTATTATTATTATTATGCTTTCGTAAATCTGTAGATTTGATACCAATAGTGATAATATTCTTCAGGTCAAGCTGGAGTTAATCAACTGGGAGGTGTCTTTGTCAATGGACGTCCTCTACCAGATTGTGTAAGACAGCGAATTGTTCAATTGGCTCTTGTTGGAGTACGTCCTTGTGATATTTCCCGTCAACTTCTCGTTTCTCATGGATGTGTTTCCAAGATATTAACCCGCTTCTACGAAACTGGAAGCATTAGACCTGGCAGCATTGGCGGCAGTAAAACTAAGGTATCATATTTATGTATATTTATATTCATATTATTATTAAGCCAATATTACCAGATACTCTCCTGTTGCAAGAACAACTGATGTGATTTTAAGTAAACCCTTCGTGACCACACACATTATTACCCAACACACCTTGCTCCGGGCATTACCATATAATAATTTCATGCTACTTTCGTACTTTGTTGCTGTATTCATTCTGGTATTTGGCAATATATATATATATATATATATAAGATAAATGGAGATGCAATCGGATATTTCAATACTCTCTTAAAATGAATCAGTAAAAAGTGCTGCAAATCAGTGAATATTCACTGCATAAACAGTCCAACTGATTGAATAAGTGGTATACTTGGGACTGTTTATGCAGTGAATATTCACTGATTTGCAGCACTTTTCACTGATTCATTTAAAGAGAGTAGGGGAGACCGGGGCAAGACGGCCCACCTAAGCCGGTTATTATTATTTGTGGCTTTTAACCATCAAGTCGATTTACTCTTGTCCAACTTGAACTCAATTCACCAAAATTTTGGTGAAGCTCCTGAAAAAAAAATTTTTGTTTTTTTTTGGGGCAAGATGGCCCCCTCCGAAAAAAAATGAAAAAAAAAATTTTTTTTTTAATTGTAAAAAAATTTCCTGCGTAACAAATGTTTATATTTTTCTCTTTAACAACTGTATTTACTTTAATATTACTCGAAATAACCTTTTTTGATATAATACGAGTCATTTTTTCACTTCTGTAGAAAATTGATTATTGGTTTTTTTAACTTTTTCAAATGCTCTATTTTAATCCAAATCCATATAATTAACCAAAAAATGATATTTCTATTAAATTAATCATGACTAGGTTATAATACTATGAAATACATTTTCTTTTAGAATTTTTGAGTGGTTCATTTTGCCCCAAGTTTCACGTATCGGGCTAAAAATGAGTAAATAATCTAAATTTGTGATAATCAAAAGAAAACAAGAAAAAAAAATTTTTGGTTAATTTTTGAGGTGGGCCTTCTTGCCCCAGGTGGGCCGTCTTGCCCCGGTCTCCCCTACATTTTTAATAATTAGTTCATTTACACAGTAACATTATTATTGTTGTTTGCTAGGATATGATATTTTAGTAAAATTGCATGCACTGTAAAAAAGTGGGAGTGAATTCGAAGCGATTACGGATTTTATTTAAGTCCGAATCCACTCCGTCACTCGGAATTTCAGAGTTTTTACAAAAAATCACTTCACATACGGAATAAATAGGAAGTTTGTCATTTCATCGGAGTGATTTGGATTTAATTTAAAACCGCATTCACTCCGATTTGGAGTTTTAATATTAAAATAAACTCCCCTTGGGAGTAAACTTCACTCTGAGAGGATTAAATAAATAAACAGTTATCTACTCCCCAAATTTTTTACGGGCCATCTAGCGAAAATTTGTTTAAAAAATTACAATGATCACAGTAAAATTTATAACTATTATTCACTGTAAAAAATTTTTTGTGTTAAAATGGTCCCCGAGGACTTTACACAGTCTACTCGGTGTGAATTGACGGTGTGAAGTATCAAGCGGTGTACTATTAACTCGGTATGAGTGTTTTCTTTCACACTGTTCAGTGTTATTACCTCAAATATTGTCCGATAATATAGTCGATAGTTAAAAATTATCAAATAAATATATAGGCTACAGTACTTCTATGTCATTATTATTATCGATGTAGACTATTTCAAAATAAAAATTGAATACTTAGTGTCGAAGTAATCGAGGGTTTTAAACAAAGAACTTATACATTTACACCGTCGGTGGTGTGAACGTTCTAATCCACACAATTATGTCTCGTGCAAAGTGAGAATTTGTAAAATAATTAATTTTTTTTTGTTAGTTAACACTAATATAAATGAACAGTAATAACGAAAATTGAATAAATAAAAAAAAAATTGTACTGGAATGAGATGATTTAAATAGAAAATTTATTTAAGCAAATTTTTTTTATGTTGGGATTTTAGTGGGATTTTATTGGGTTGGCCTAAAGTTTCTGTAGGGTGTACCCAATTGAAACCTTATAGGGTATGCCTAATTGGGAAAAAATTGGGTATACCCAATTGCGATGACCCGATTGGGATCATCTTGGGCTATGTATTACATCCCAATGTTGGGTTCCCTATTGGGAACCCAATTGGATCCCAACAGGTCTTACAACTTTTTTTCTAGTCGGATAACTTTCACACCGGCAGTATTGAAAATTTTAACACCAAATCATTCACACCACTGCGGACTTAAAATTTTTTACAGTGTATCACAAATTACTGCTGCTTGGAGTCGCGCTTAGTCATCCGGATAAAATATCCGCGACAAAATAACCACGTGAAAATACCTGTTAAGAAAATTTCTGCGGAAAAAAATATTCATTGTCAAAACATCTACGGGTGTAATAACGAAAATCAATCGGAATCAATCGGTTTCAAAATCGAAACATTTCTTATCTAATTATTGGGAGTCATTTATTTATGGGTCAAGTTACTCTAGCTGTTGTTGGTCATTAACAAAAAAAATATAAGCAATTAAATATGATGATGTTAATGGTAAAGTAGAAAAAATGTATATGATGAGAAGGTGGAAATGAGTGTACAGTCGAAATACTTGTATAATATCTTTCATCGCCATCTTGGTAGTTATAATCCTTGATTATACACCGACACCAAATGCTGCAATATCGCATCTATGACACTAATGATAATATAATTATATGCTGTGCGTAAAACTCTTCCAGGTTATTTCTTCCCTACATATATTTATATATATATATATATGTGTGTGTGTAAGAGGTTTAAAAATAATTCAAGTAATGAATTAATTTTTATTACCTCGAGTACATTAACCTGAACTTTCAAAGTTGGTTGTTAGTCGTTATTATTATTATGTGTTCAAAATATTAATAAATAACGATGAATAAAAGGTATATATGGGATATGTGAAAATATGTTTACATAATATGAGCTGGTTGACACATTGTAAGTACGATCCCACGTAGTTAACTTAAATTAATTACCTCAGACACGTGATGGGTTTGTCATGTACTGGCAAGTATGGAGCATGATATTCTTACTCAAATATTAGCCGATTAAACTTGATAGTGACTCAATAGCGCAACGTTATAACCAGCAGTTTGGTAATTTATTTGCGAATTAATTGATTTATCTCATCTTTACTATACATACCAGTATAATATAAGACTTTTTATTTTTTTTTTCCAAGGAATTTTATTATTAATTTTTTGATATACATATAGAGGAATCCGAATACGATAAATCTTCATTTTTTGACGTCAATTTGAAGTAATTAAACTAAATTTCTATGGTTACCTTAGAAAAATTTGTTTTTCCCCGTACAGGCAAAATGACCATTTGCAAGAAAAGTAAAAAAATTTTTTTTTATTTCATTTAAATAAAAATTGTTTGTTTCTGATCGAAAAGGAAAAAGAAATTTACAATACTGTTAGTTAATAAAGATGTCGAAAAAAAATATATTAAAGATAAATAATTTTAAATATAGTGAAGAAGACACTGCATATATTTTTGTGGCCAACAATACATTGTCCACTGGCAAAATTTTAAAAAAATTTGAGACACTCAAAATTGTACAAAAATGATGTTAAAAGTTGTAAATGACGATAGAACAATTGTTGAAAAAAAAAACAGTTTTTTAACAAATTTTTGGAGTGGTCTGTTTTGCCTATCCTTTCGTGTTTACAACGTGCTCTGTCTTTATATATAAACATATGTATGTATGGGACACAATAATGGGATTTTATAGACAATTTTATTTCAATGATTCTCACTTGTACAAAAAAAAAAGATTTTTTGACGTAAGAAAAAGTTTCTTGGCTCAAGAAAAATTTTATCTCGCCCCAAGAAAATTTTCGTTTTTTATTTGCAATATGAAAATTTTTTTGGGGCGGGTAAAATTATTTCGCGACAAGAAATCCTTTCTTTCGTGTACGATAATAAATCATTGGATTTTACTTAAAATATATATATAGAAAATTTAATTGAGTTAATATTTAAATGAAGAAGAAATATATTATAATATATAATATATAACAATATAATAATTTTTATCACGTTATAAGGTCAAGAATAAACACACAAAATTCAATTTTTTGTCTTGTGTTAATTTTTCGAATTATATATATTTTTTTCAAAAAAAATAAATAATCTTTCTGTAAAAATAAGTCAGCATAGAAAAAAATGTTGTGATAATAAAATATGTATAAGTACAGTAGATAATAACGCTAACTACGTCAATAATTTTTATACTTTGTGACGCTCTTGACAATTTTACACATATATATACGCAGTATATATATATATATATATCGGTGAACATTAATAATAAAACAATAGAAGTCGCATATGTGTGAAATTTTATCAGATAATTACGATCTTCATAAATAATATAGTATATATTGTTGAAGCGACATCCGTTAAAACGCTTCTAGGTAAATACACATACTCATTGGGTCACTTTTTTTCCGCCATCATTTTTTCCATCTTTCACGTGCATTCGATTAATTATTTAACGTTAAAGTACAAGTGGAAAAAAGTCGAAGGCAAATGCCGTTAAAGCAAAAAAAATATTTAAAGTATATAAATATATAAATATATAGGAGAGATAAGGATAAAGTAAGACACTGTTTTTTATAAAAAAAAAAATTTTTCCCTTAATTACTGGGGCAAGTTGGTTCGAACGGAACGGGCAATTTAAAATTTTCAGTAATTTGTGTTTTTTTTTTTTTCGTTAAGTTTTTGTTACAAAAATTATGTTATTGAAAACTAAAAAAATTAATCTGAGGTAAAATGGCTCCCTATTGAATCTTTGTTATTTAATTAAATTAATTATTAAAATAAAATTTGTGTTACAGATCAATTACAAAAAATTCAAGCAAGTGACTGTTAGTTTTAATAGTGGCTCACTTTACCTCAGATTCAATTTTTTCAGTTCTCAGTAAAACATTTCAGATAACAGACACGGAAAAAAATTTTTTTTTTAATTTTTTTGCTGGACATTTTTAATTTCCTGCCCTGTCTCAACTGACCAATTTGTCTCCTTTTTTGCAAACTGTAACTTAATATTTTTAAACAAAAAAATTTTTTTCCTTACAAAGGGACTGATTTCCTTGCCATTGATAAGATGATAAGATTCTCAAAAAAATATGAAACAAGTAACAAAAAAGGGGGAGGTGGTGGGAAGACGACAGGAGTTATCAGTGATGAGCACGCAAGAGTGACGAGCGGTCTGGAGATAATTAGTGAGTTAGTGAACCTGTTTTGAAAGGTGGTTCGGGTTATCTAACGTTTGACACCAGATGTTGTCCATCCTGCTGTATAGTACTGATGGTAAATTTACCCTCGATTAATATCCATACTCTACTCAAGTGCCCGGCTATTGCCTGTCCATCCGCCCATCAGTCCGTCCGTTTGGTCTGAGTCGCTCAGTTAAGTTGTCCCTTTTGATCGGCACGAGGATGTTCCGACATTAGGACACCCAACACCAAGTACAGGAGCTTAGCTGTTCTATAGCGACTGTTTGGGTCGAAGGGTAATTGTCACTGCGGAAGTGTCTGATTATAATCTGAGATCATCTTGGGGTCGCACGCAATGTCTAACCCTGTCAAACCCCATTTTCAATGTGTACATATATGACGTATTCGTGTCACATAAATATTACTGGTATTAAAAAACACTTGGGTTATTAATTTATATCAGTTAATTTTTAAATTAAGCGTTTTCGTTCAAAAAATTTTCACAATTTTACAAAAATATTTTTTCCGTTTTTTTAAAAATGGGTCATTCAAAAAAAAAGAAACATTAATTTTTTTTTTTAATAAATTGTGTATAAAAAATTTTAGTAAAAATATTTTTATACAAAATTCAAAAATATAGCTCCGATAATAAATTTTAAATTTAAAAAAAAAATACTTTCAGTACTTTCTGATCACTGATAGTGATTTTGATCGGCTATCCATCAATAACCCTCGATAAAAAAAAGTATTCAATGTTTGAATTTTATGACGAGACGAAAGCCTTAAAAAAAAAATGTATAACTTATCCCCTGCGACGTTAAATCGCGTGTCCTTAGCGGGTGGCAATCTACTCATACCTTAAAGAAGATCGTTGATCTCAAAATCTGTCGGATCGTATAACATTTCCATCGCGTTAGCATAAAATTATCCATCAGTATAGTGGGCACTGGGCATTGGGTACTGGGCATTCACCGTTCATTAGCAATTCAAATTAATCCCGCCGCAAGTACGTGCGTTTAAACGCCTGTACCCGTGATTGAGAGTCACTGGCTTGTAAAAAAGGTTTGCCTCTTATTTATATATATATATATATATGAGTGTGTAGGTCTTGGGTATATGTTTTAAGAGCGATTACGTTGTGGTTTAATGGGGTGACGAAGTTCAGAACAGCAACAACATATAACTAAAAACATACGAAGGGCACCGTGTGGTGATGCATTATCTGATTACTCGGTTGGGATCATGGATCGGATCTTGGAATCGGTTCACCTGTGAACACCATATGTATTTTGCCGGTAATATTTTACGAGGACACACACAGACATATATATATGTAAAGAGAGAGAGAGAGAGAGAGAGAGAGAGAAGAACCATGTTATTATTTAAAAGTGTTAATTTGACAAAAACTGAATTACCGCAGATGACAAAAGGCTTTAAGGGTTTTATATATTTTTATTGCAGCAAGTGGCAACACCGACGGTGGTGAAAAAAATACTTCGAATGAAGCAAGAGCAGCCGACGATGTTTGCTTGGGAAATAAGGGAACAGTTGGCGAGACAAGGTGCCTGTGATCCACAAAGTTTGCCCTCAGTTTCTTCAGTTAACCGGATTTTGAGAGGAGGTGGATTGCATACGGATCATCCTATTGATGCTGGATCATCTGCTAGCTATCAGGGACATGTATCAGGAAATCCGGAATCCAGAGGTAATATTCAGTTTATTTATTTATTTACAGAAACATTTTTTTTGGGAGAAACGTTATAATTTTTGGTGAAATTTATTTTTACATATTTTTTAATCATTTGAGTGAGGGAAAATGATATTTTAATGTTATATATTTTAGTAACACGGAAAAAAATATACTTTGAAAATTAGTGTTTGAAATTGTAACCCGGAACCCGGGTGTCAATATGGGAAATTTTAACATTCAAATAATAAATTTTGTAATACGTCGTCAATTTTCTAAGTATCAGTTACGATTTTTAAAGTTCAAATAGTAATTTTTCTTGCATAGACAATAAATTTTCATACTTATCCTGTAATTATTCACGTTTTAATCATAAATGAAAAAATTACTACATATTTAGAATGATAGTACACGGAAAGAAAATTATGGAAACGATTTCCATAATTCTATAAAAATTTTTCCTATACCAACATAGGAACTATGGCCATAAATTATGGGAGCAGTTCCTATAATGTATGGGAATGATTCCTATAAAGTATAAGGTTCATTCCTGTATATTTTGGAAATGATTTCCATAACATTATAGGAATGGTTCCTATTCTCATACTATTGTGGGAACCATCCCTATAATAGTATGGGTACAATCCCTATACCATTATGGGAACTATTCCCATAATGCATAGCAAAACTTCCCATAATTTTCTTTTCTTGTATTTACTTGATCACTGTATCATTAAAAAATGAACTATAGAAATTGAGAACGACAAGTAATATTACATTAAATATAATTTTTTAAAATTGTTAATGACTTTGAATTTTGAATTGATCAATTTTTTATAAGATGCATTTTTTGTAGCCCATTTGATTTTCTACAAAATTTATTTGTATCTTATTCATGTAAAATTAAAATTTCAGTATATATAAAATATATTCATATATATAGGATATGGGTGGGCAAAACGGATCTGTCCAAAAATTTGGTAAAAAATTTTTTTTTTTTCCAAAATTGTTTTTGATCGAAATCATTAACAGATAACAGACATGTTCAATAATAAATGTTCCAAAATTTTCTTTCTACATTTTTCCCTAAATTTTATCTTCAATAATTTTTTTTTCGACATCTTTATTTACTAACAGTATTGCGAATCTTTTTTTTTTTCACTTAGATTAGATATCAAAAATTTTATTATACACTCAGAAAATTAAATAATAGAAACTACTATCTAGTTATGGTAAAATTTCTAGCATCAATCCGATAATAGTGAATATTATCTAGATGATTGTATAAATTATTTAGATTGTAATATTAACCATATTTATAATAATTGTTACAATCCTGTATGTTAACTAGAGTTAATTATTATTATTATTCTAAATAGTTATATTTATAATCCAGATCGTAACAGGTACCAGCAGAAATTATAATAGTTACCATCTAAGGTAAAAAGAATTTAAACATTTGTTCATAGCATTCAATAATATTAATTACCATCCTAGATAGTAAATATTATCATCCTGATGGTAACTGTTACCATCCTGATAGTAACTGTTATGAAATTGATTGCAGAAGTTATCATCCAATAATTATTATTTCTATTGAAAAAATTTCTATTAATTCTATTTCCAATCTAGATGATTGGAATAAAAAATTTAGCACAATGAACACAATTACTTAATTTTCTGAGTGTAGTCATTTTTTTTTGAATGAAAGAAAAAAAAAGTTTATGTATTTTTTTGGGCGGTAGTCCTTTTTGCCACTCGGGAAAAAAATTTTTTCTACAGCTGAAATTTAGTATGATTACTTTAAATTTATGTCGAATCAATAAAATGCACCGCGTATTTGAAAGCACAAATGTCCATTATTTCCTTGGCGGTCCCGTATCACCCGCCCTTATTCCCCCATACGATTATAATATTAAATAAAAATCACCTGTCGCTTGAATTAAATCACTCGTATTCCGTTGCTAAAATATTATTATTTTATTTTTTTACTATTTAAATACGAGATAAAAAATTAGGATATTTCTCCAGGCATGAGATTGAAACGTCAGTTTAGCTAACACGCAATATTCCGAATTATAGATATATACATATATATACATATAATGATTGAACAAACAAACATCAAAAATAAAAAAATAAACGCATTACTTTCATGATTGCAAAGTGTAAAAATTAACATTAAACAATTATTAGCATGCACGAATATATAGCTCACGCATTTTCCAAGAAGTAATTGAATCGCGTGATAAATTTTTAAATTTCACCAGGTTTAAATTTTAAAAACTCGAATATTATATTTAACTCATCTCCATAATTTTTATTCCAATAATAAATCTGGTTCATTGCTCCAAAATCCAGTCTATCAGATAATAATAATAATTTAATTGCATCTAATAAAAACAAAATATATATATTTATATATATATATATATAGTGGTGATTATTATTTAATGAGGATTTATAAGCGGTCTATTAAAGCCGTTGGTTAGAGTGAACTTGTCTAGCTGATCCAAGTTTAAATAATCTCTTATTCTGGGTCGTTTTAACAGAAGCCCTCATGAGAACGGATTATCAGCTATTTTATCCTGGATCACTTGGTCCACTTCACATCTCCACGAATGGATCAACTCCCGGATCTGGCGCACCCACGTGGAATCCTGGATTTTATTCCTCACTCTATCAAGCGACGACTCTGCACTTGCATCATGGAATGCAGTCATTTACGTAATTATTATTACTATGATTTTCTGAGCTTTAATTTAATAATATTTAAATCGATATATATTTTATTTTTAAAAGTTGCGGGAGAATTTAAATTTATAATCGACATGACAATTTAGGAAAAAAATAAGTTTTAAATCTTTTTATTTAAATTTTGACTAAACTATAACCGATACGATAAAAACATCCATTATTAAATTTATAGATAATTTAATTCTCTACAAATTAGTTCCTTATCATTTTTGACATAAGTTTTATATTTTACAAGATATGATACATTGAAGAAATAGTGTGAAAAATTATTGAAATTATTTAAATTCAATTTTAATTAAACTTTTAATGATAACTCGTTAATTATCAAGTTAAAGTAAAAATGTAAATAGACATTTTTTGTAGGATATTTAATTATCTACAAAAATGTTCATATACATTTTTACAGTATCTTTGAAAGTTTAGCGGAAATTTAGATTTTAAATTGAAAATAAATAACTATTCCAGATCACTGGAAACTGAGCGACTTTCTGAGCAACAAAACAGTCAGAGCCAGGAATTAAAGTCAAGTAGCAGCAGCTCAATGGCCGGAAGTGACGACTCTCTTGACAAAAGTGACCTGGATGACAATAACGAGTCATCGCAAGACTTTAAATCTTTTCAAAACTCGCCGATTATTTTGGAACTCGGGCAAAAAATAGGCAGTGACCGAAGCGCGTTTTCGCGTCACGGAACACCAAATTCCTCGACGAGTATCACGTTTGACAGCAGTTCTCAAAGTCCACGATGTATAACAGTCACCACAAGTACCACGAGTTCAAAAGACAGTTGTCAGGATAAGAAAACAAGAGAAATTACTGACAATCAAAGAGATTCCGGTACTGTCACCGATCAAATTACTGCTGAAAATAATTTACAACCGGTTGTTCCGCCGCAAAGAAAGCGAAACCCATACTCGATAGAAGAGCTACTTAAAAAAGATGAAAATCATCTTATGACCAACAAGAGACGGCTTATTGACACTGGTGTTGTTCAACCATGTGGAATTATTGTCGGTAAAGAAGGCTAATTACTTATGACCCGACTCATGACAAAAAAAAAGAACAACACATTGATAACAAGTGTTAGAATTTTTATTTTATTTAAAAAAAAAATTGTAGTAATGTAAATTATAAGTACATGTAATATTTAAGGTAAATATGTAGATTTTAGTTAAATTATTATTTAAAATAATATTATTATTATTAAATTAAATAATTTAATATGATATTTAAATCAGTTGCTGCTATATAACTAGAAAATTTGAATGTAAATAAACAATACTCATTAATATAAGTACCTATATATATATTAGGGTGGGTCAAAAAAATCGAATATTTTTTTCACCAGTGTCACTGGAAAATTGGTTGCTAGACACCTCTGGAAAACTCTCACCAAAAATAAGCTTTTAATTTCGATAGGAAGGTCCTCCGCATTACAGTTTTCGATTTTTTTCTGTCCAATAAAAAAAAATTCTCTCACTCATTAATTGATCGTACAGCAAAAATTTATATACTATTTTGTAGGAAATTGAACGCTCTACAAAAAAGGTTTCTTACATTTTTATCGTAAATTTCACCGTTTAAAAAATATTAAAGATTTAAGTTTGATTATTTTAAGATACATTTGTTTTTTGCCTATGAAATTTATAACTCATGAATAAATAAGGATTATGAAATGGGCAATGCATGTTTTTGTAGACGTAATAATAAATTTTTAGAAGTGATACGGATTTACTAGACGAAAAATTCATGATGAAAGTCATATTTGTATCATGGTCTGAGTTTCGTGATGAAATTCAGATCTAAATTCATTAGGAACAAAAATTCTTTTTCACACGGGACGCCTGAAGAAGTGTCAATAAAGATACGAAAAGTCGCGAAATAATAAACAATCTTAAGTTGTTATTTTTATCCTACAACCTCTCAATCAACAATATACTATTTATCTAAGGACCTTACACCACAAAATGTATTAGTGTTAAAGAAAAAAAATGTTCAATTAGTCATAAGTAGGGCGAGGAATTTTGCTTTGATTTAAAAATGACAATTAATAATTGATGGTCTCAAATTTTTGATATTAGGGCGGAAATATTGGTCGTATAAAAAAATTTTTCAAACAAAAGTAGTAGGAAATTTAATTTTCTAGAAAAAATGTCTCTTATAAATTTTTATATGACCAATATTTTCACCGTAATTTCAAAATTAACATTTTCATAATTAATAAAAATTTGAATCATTAATTATGAATCTCAATTTTTACGGTGAAAATATTGGTCGTATAAAAAAATCATAAGAGACATTTTTTCTAGAAAGTTAAATTTTCTACTACTTTTGTTTGAAAAATTTTTTTACCCAATCAATATTTCCGCCGTAAAATTAAGCATTCGAACTATTTATTTTAAAATTAAGGCAAAAACCTCGTCCCAACTCATAAGAAAAGTATTTTATTTCAATTATCAACCGAATTACAAATTTTTTTTTAAACGATTATTACTTTCATAAGCTATAATTATAAAAAATATTTCTTGTGGCAAGTAGTGTAATTTTTTTGATGCTCTAACAATTTTTAATCAAAAATGAAGAGCAATTTTTTATTTTTATTATAAATTTTTTCGAAAATTGACTTTAAGCGATAAATGATGCATAATTTCTTTTTTTCAATACAACCAAACATTCTTACGTTTGCAAAAAAAAACTTTAAATATAGTTTAAAGCATTTCTCTGTTCATAAAAACTTAAATTTGTATAAATTGTCTCAAAACTCATAAATTAAATAGAAATTTTCCAAATTAGTTGTCAAAAACTTAAGATCGGTATGCATTAAGGTTTGATGATCAATATCTTTTAAACGCTTAATTTAATCGTCTAATCATAAGAGACCATTTTTGTAGAGCATTCAATTCCCTACAAAATTATGTCGGCAGATTTTTTCCACGACGCATCGTTACTTAGTTATAAAAATCAGAAGACGCAAAAAAAATGATTTCCATGTTATTCTTATGAAAAATAGAAAAGTGCGATGTGGAACCTCTTAATGTCAATATTCAGAGCTCTAATTTCCACAGGCGTATTTTTATATCTGAATGAAATTTTTGAACCTGTTTCCGAGGAAAAAAAAATTTGTTTTTTTTTTTTTTTTTGAACACCCTAATATATATAGCTGCAATAATAGCATGCATGTAGTTTATTGTTCAGCAATAATTCCCCGCAAGTCGTAAAATTATACGCTATAGAAATAAGAGGACAGTATTATCCGTACGATTTACAAACAAAAATTTTCTCAAATAATTTTTTTTCTTTTGTTGTTTACTGCAAATATTCCAACTGTAACTATAATGTTAATAGTGCAAAGCACAATCAAACTGAAATAAAAATAAGAACCAAATAAACGACCTCGCCATAAAAAGTGATGGGACGCGCGGTCGTAAAACGATAAATGTTATACTCATGCCCGAGCAGAAATTATATAAATACATATATATAAAAGTTGATAACATATTTGTCCAGATAAAACCAACACTTGATACTGTTTATTTTATTTTTGTTTAAATCTTTGATATATTTCTGTTGAGATCGTGCGGATTTAAAATAAAAATAATAATAATAATAAATAAAATATTTATTGTAGGATACTGTTGATAATTTTTAAGATTCTAAGCCAGTTTGATGATTAAATAATATGTAGAAATTACTCAATTTAAATTGTTAGATTTCATGGTGTCATACAATTTAATTGTAGATTTTATTGCGGAATAAATTAAACGGGTTTTTATGGGGGTTGTAAGCACTCTGCATTTGAAATGTTGCTAAACTCGTTTTTAATATCAAATTAAATTTTTTAAAAGGTTGCACCTAGTCATGAAAAAATAATTATTAAAATTAAAAAAAAGCCGTTTTTTAAAATTATTTCAATAATTTCGAGAATATTGTAAATAAATTGACGTCATGGGGGGTCTTCAGATAGGAAATTTGATGCCCTACATTTTTTTGTTCAAACAAAATTTTTTATGTCGAATAGTTTTGAAGATATGAGGATTTTAAATATGAGAAGTCGCAAGAATCAAAATTTTGAATTTATTAAATATTTTAAACGGTTGTAACTTTTAAACTATCGATCGTATGGTTTCTTTTAAAGAGATCAAAGTTGAAGGAAATTTAATTTACTACCACTTTGGTATCAATAAAAAATTTTGTAGGATCAATATTTCTAAAGATATGACCATTTCAAGTACAGAAAATCCAAGTGTAAAAAATAAAAAAAATTTGATTGGCCGTAACTTTTAAATTATCGATCTTAGAGTAATTATCCTAAGGACTAAAATTATGGGAAATTAAATTTCCTTTCCAAGAACCTCCCATAAGTTGTATTTATCATATATTTAATCAGATATCGCTTATCAAAGTATGAGTGCAACCTTATGCGTCACTTAGATCTGACTTAGAATAGTTTATTAATTAAAATAATGAAACAATGTAATTAAATAATTGTATTAAATAATAAAAAAATTACCTAGTCAAAGTGATAATAATCATAAAAAGTTTTAGTTAAATTGTAATTGAAAAAAAAATTAATTTTAAATTTTCGCAGCATAAAATATAATGCGAGTTAATTAAATTTAAATTTATTTATTGTTGCTCCTTACACGACCCATTGTATGAGTTTACTTATTAATTAATAATTATAATTATAATAAAATTTTGTTAAAAAAAAAAAAAACAATCACTCGGATAAAAATATCCACCACCTAAATGCGAGACACTCAAATTTCTTAAATAAAAATTAAAAAATGTAAAACTTAAAATTAAGGTAACGTGAAAAAATAATAAATTTAAATTAAATTATGTATAAATCAGTCACAACAATTAATAATAACATAAATAATAAATTTGTTTAGAGTTGGAAATTTCTTTGCGAGTGACTGAGCGTATTTGTGGAGAGAGTGTGAACTGGATGAGGTCCACCGGGAGTGTAGAGACTGTGGTGAGAGTGAGATTTAGCGCGAGATAATTCGCTGTATCGATCTTGCTCTGGAGGTGCCACGAGCAAAACTGGCCGGAGTGAGAGAGATTTTCTGGAGCCTGCGACACTTTGGGCCTCGTTTACGTATCCAGGGTTAACTTCTCCTGTTAAGTTATGAGTATTTTATTATTTTTTTGAATATGTTGTTGGTGATAGTGGTAATTAATTTTGCTAATTACCTTTGTAGAGGGATCCGTTGTTGAATGGCTCGGCTTCAAGTCTCACGTGTCGGGAAGCGAGAATGAATGCAAGTGCGGCGAGAGTTACCGCATCTAGGGCTGCTATTGCTGCAAGAGGTATTGCCCATCTTATGGCGCAAGCACCAGGGACATATCTAAAAAATTAATAATTATAAGAGTAATGATATTGATGATAACGAGTAACCTGCAGTCAGTACACTGAAAAAAATCGGGAGTGAATACGGATTTTATTCCAATCCAAATTCACTCCGTCACTCGGAGCTCCGGAGTTAAAAAAAAAAAAACTCTGCATAAGGAATGAAAAAGGATTTTTTTATGAGCGAAGTGATTTCGGAGTGACGTGGATTTTATTTCAATCCGCATTCACTCGGGTCCGGAGTTTTAATACTTAAATTGATTTATAATTAATAGGAACAGTTTTTAATTAGAAACATAATTATTTTGGTAAATAATTGATTCAGATATTAATAATAAAACTTAAAATATTATGTTTTTAATTTATAAGATGTTTCAGTAACTCACTAAATTATAATTTAATATATATAATAGATAGTGAAAATATTAAATTATTGAATAGCTGTAGTAACATAGTTTTTATGGGAATATTTGATATTTTTGGACGAAATGAAATGTTATCTCGTGGTATGGTTGATGTGTCATACGACAGTTTGTGACTCAGTGGAATTATATTTGGGAAAATTTTATTATAAGCTGCTTGTAATTTTTAAAAATCATTTCGCGGGAATCGAAATTTCGAATGATTCGAGTTATTCGTAAGTTTTCGAATTATTTATAATTTTTCGAATAATTCAAATTTTTATCAGAAGTAAATAGAGCTTAGATTGGGTAAGAGCACCAGTACCCAGCCCCAAACCAGTAGCCAGCCTCCTCATGTTAAATTATATCTACATATATTTTGAGCCAATGTTAAAGTATATGACCGGCTAGCTACTGGTTAGGGGCTGGGTACTGGTGCTCTTATCCTACGAATCGACGAAAAAATTATGTTTGGTTACTTTAAAAACTAAGCACTCCATTAAATAAAAATTGAATATTTGAAAGCTGACCAAAATTTTCTCGATTCAAATCGAGTAATTTGAAAAGTTACAAATAATTCAAAAACTCACATAATTTGAAAAGTTACGAAGAATTTGAAAATATTCGAATAATACGAGAAGATTCAAATTATTCGAATAGTTCCGAATCAATAGAAAAATTTCAAATAATTCGAAGCTTTTCGAATAATTCGGAAATTCGCATTTTTGATTCGAAGTTCGAATCGAATAGATGTATTCGTTTCGATTCGATTCAAACCTAATTCGCATACCCCTGATAAAAACATTTTTTACCGCGAAATTTATATATATTCATAAATATGTATAAAATGTTAAAACATTGAACTAACAATTAAATAAAAACTCCTGAAACTATGAAATGGCACAAATTAAAGTCAGGTCCTTTTCACTGACACCAAATTATATTTTTCTAAATTTTATGATCATAGAGACATGCCATGGGTTAAATTTTTCGCATTCTCTCTTAATAATACAGATAATAGCTATATATATTGAGAGATATTTAGTGACAGAATAATTATAATATTAATCTATTTAAAGAAAATAAATACGATCGCCATTTTTTCCCGCGTAATTTAAATGTAATTCGAATTATATAAATAAATTTATTTGTCTCGATATTTTGAAATGAAAAAGAGTAGAAACTATTAAAAGGCACAAATTGAAGTCATGATCTCTTAACGATACCAAATTTGACAACATTAACTAACTCTATCAAAAAGATATCGTCGGAATAAAATTTTTCTCATTCTCTTAAGAACATAGATAATAAAAAATTTAATTAAAATTGAATTTAAATAAAATTTTTTATTACAATTTGAACTGTATATATTATAGTTTAGCCACAACTTTAATTTAAAAATATATAAAATATGAATAATAATTATTACCGAGATGCAGATGCTCCACAAACCGCTCGTACCATCGGCGAATCCCATCCCAGTGGATAGACACCGACACCCACAGCCATACAAATTGCTAAAGATAATATAATAATTCCATTATTATTATTATTATTATTATATACATATATATTGCAACAAAATAAAGCGATATAGGAAGTAACTCTTATTATAATTATTAATATTAAATTCACACGGTTGAATAAAAAACGAAACTTTGGCATTTAGATAGTGGGAAAAGAGGCGAAGTCTCAGTGAAAGGTACGGGTACAGCATATGGGTATGAGACGCCTAACTGTCTTTACATACAATTGCGGTAATTTTACACTATTTAGCTTTTATAAATACGTAATAGTTTTAATAATAATAATAATAATAATAATAATAATAATAATAATAATAATAATAATAATAATAATAATAATAATAATAATAATAAATTATGTATAGATCATCCTTACAAGTCGTACGTTTAAAATATTCAATCAATAATAATATTACTATTATTATTATTACTGTTCATTGAAAGAGTAATGACCTGATAAATTATTTAGCAAATTAAATTATTATTCAATTACTTTCACACGAGATTAAAAAAAAATGAATAATTTTTCTAGTAAATTGCATACACTAATAAGAGGATTTTATTATTGCTATTAAATTTAATTATTTGAAATTTATTTTTATAAGCTATCTTAAAAAAATAAAATATTTTTTATGATCTTGAAGTAAGCAGACAATTAGTAATTTTCAGATTTTTTTTTCAAGAAATCAATTACAAAAAAACAAAAACTAAAAATATGCACGTGTAAAAATTTAAAAAACTACAAGTGCAATTTTTTTAAATATTTTTTTTTTATAAGTGTTTAAAAAAAAATCTAAAAATTATTAGACCTCGGATAACTTCAGTATCATTATTTCTTAACGTTTTACAATTATATTTTATGGCTAATTAGTATTTATTTATTAACAGGTAACTAAATAATTATGATTGTCTAAAAAATATTTTGCTGTTTCAACTAAATATTTTTTTATATTCATTTTTTTTTCATTTAAATTGATAGAAGGCTACATAATTTCCACAATACTCATTAAATTATACTTGTACAATATATATATTATTTAGACAACAAATATGATATATATATTTAATAAATTACTAAAATAATAATAAATTATTTAAATAATCATTAATATAGTAAATGATAACAAGGATATTTTTTTATTTACTCTAAAGAATTTTTTACTGTTGGCCAAAACAAACATATCAAAGCTCATAAATTTACTTTACCAGCTAATAATCTACAAATAAAAATTTTTTGTCCAGTTAAATTTGAATAATTTGACTAAAATTTGCGTGACTTTAAACGTTCGAAATTTTATTTCTCATCGATATTTAATGTAAATAATAATTTTAAATGTTTTAATAATGATATAGACTGTACTCTCTATTCATAATGTTTTAATTAATCCTGATAAAAATATTTACCCACGTGGTCCGCAAACATTATGATAATTATCGGTTATTTAAATTAACAAGTTATCAAAACATATATATTTAATTTATCTGTTCACCCGCCTAATTAAATATTTAACACTTATAAATAAGTATTTATTGAATAATTCACTTAAATAAATGAATAATTTATTAATTTTATTTAATGTAAACAAATCCTTTTATCAGCGCACGTGATAAGAGTTCGCGGCTTAGTTTGATGGGTTGAAAATAATTAATACGAGTGTTAGTAATTAATTCTATATAATTTTATAAATATGTAAAGATAATTTTTGATATGTTTGTGATAAAATACCTGAGATCACTTGCATCCATCCGCAAATATAAAAAACGGTGGTACTTTGACAGAAGAAAAAAAGCAGCATTGCGCAAATTGACAGCAAGGAAATAACAACTGCAATGCCCACGAGAATGGTGCTGGCTTTAAATGGCACATTTGCGACTGTTGATAAATCATCTAGTCGTCCAATACATTCTTCACCTACTTCACCTTTTAATTACAAAAATTAAAAAAAAATTATTTATTTTACTAAGAACATTTTTTTTGCATCAGTATAAATTGTACTGAATTTTTTAAATAACTTCCGCTTCTATTCATCTTAGAAACTTGACCAGGAGCTCGTTTTTTTTTGTTATTAAATTCTCTACAAAAAATGTCTCAATAGTTTTCCTCATATTTTTGTTAGTTTCCAAAATAATTTAACTCAATGTTTGAAACTCAATTTGTCTTTTAAATTTTTCACGTAAGGCAAATCTTTCAAATGAATTATTTCTGCTTCTAATTATCTTATAAACTTGTCTAGGAGCTCATTTTTTTCGTAATTAAATTTACTATAAAAAATGTCTCATTAGTTTTTCTCATATTTTTATTAGTTTTCATAATATTTCAACTCAAAGCTCCAAAGCAGTAATTTTACATTCAAATTAAATTAACGCAACTCCATAATAATGACAATAAGTAACAATTTTCTCACCACTAGATCCGTAGCTACATCGTGACCAAAGTCCAAACCTCCCCGGATTCTCGTGCTCTAAATCTCCAAGCCACTCAGGTGTCACAAATGCAACCACTCCAATAATTGCATAACAAATAGTGAATATTCCCCACAGAACTGCTATTGCTTTTGAATTACGGACGTAATTAGATGCATACATATGTGAGGATTCAACATATTCTATTTTTGAGCCCATTGTTGTTATTTTTTTTCTATAAACAAAAAAAAAAATTGTTAATTTAAAAAATTTTGTACCAGACTTCAAATCATTAGAAAAAAAATTTTTTTTTTCAGAACTTGCTTATTCTAAACGTAATTGAAATCACCAGAATAAAATATTTACCTTCACAAAATGATGAGGATCAACATTTAATCCCAAGATGAAAAAAATTTTTAAACCATTTTTAAGTAAAGTGTAAAAAAAAAAAATTTGAATATGCGAAATCCGTCTTTTTATGACAGATGTTTTACAGAAGTACACGTTGCAAAGATACTAAATACACTAGTTAACATACATGAGAAACTCGACTCAAGATATCAAAATGGCTCCCGAGTAATGGGCAAGTGGTATAGGTGAAAGACGTATAATATAAGACAGGTAAAGGTAAAAGAGTAAAGAAGAGAGCAGACAGGAGAGGGGAGAGACGAGAGAGGGCCGAGATAGAATGGGCCTGAGGGACTGAAAGGTAACTGGCTCTACACACTGGGCCCCGAAGTTTACTACAGACTTGTGTTGCTTTGGACTACGGATTACAGAATGAGGACGATGGAGGGGTTTCACTCTCCATTGACTCTCTCTCTTCATTACTTTTTTGCTTACTCAATTTCATATTGTTTGTAATTTAAGTACTTTGTAATATAAATATATATATATATAACTGCTGATTAAAGTAATTCTTAATAAGTTAAAAAAAAGTCTTTGCGTAATTAATTACGGGGTTTAAAATAACAAATGACCCAATTATGGGCACAAGAAATTTAATTATTTATTTTTGAAATATTTAGTTTATAATTTACTTATATTTTTAAATAAATTTTAATTATATATTTTAATATATGAACTATAATAATTACATCAAGAGCTGAAGAAATTTAATAAAATGAAAAATTTTTACCTTTAATTTTATATTTATAGAGGATTGTATTTTTAAAAATATATCAAATTATATTAGAGACAATATATTTTACAGTATATGTAAAATTACATCACTTATAATTCTAAAAGAATTGTAAAATATATCACAATGTGCAAAATATATATTTTATTGATATATATATATCAATCTATATAAATAAATTATGGTATTTTGATATATATTGTTTTTCGTATTGTATAAAATATAATATAAAAATATGAACAATATATATGGTAATAATATATGATACTAAAATTTATTATTGCATATATTAATATATGTAGTGATATATTTTTTAAATCTATAATCATAATGCGGCAAAATTATAAATATTACTCGATATATCATAAAATATATGATATAATATTATTTTAAATTCAGGTTTCGACTAAATATATGTTTAAAATTTTAAATATGTGATTATATATATATATGTTTACTTTCAGTCGATAAAATAATTATTTAGTAGAAAATTACCATCCGTCGAAGATAAAAAAAATTTGAATCTACAAAAGTGTCGCCATATTGAATTCTTAAAAAAATCACAAGATGGCGTCGCGTGGCCTCTCGGAGTTGTTGTAAAAATTTTTGCTCCTCGTTTTAATTGTTTTTAATTAATAATTGTGTTTTAATTAATTAAAGTTTAATAAAATATAAGCAGTAATAATTATTTAGAAGCTTTATATACAACAAGTTTTATTAAAAGAGTCATTTTTAATTAAATATCAGCTAAAGTAGAACTGTGATAATTAAATACATTATTTTAAAAAAATCATTATTTACTTGGTTTTGTTGCTAATTATAATGTGAATATTAAATACTCATTAAATAGTTAATTAATTCAATTAAAATACGGAGGGAGTATTTTTTTTTTATTTTCGAAACGCGGGAAAATTTAAAGTTAGAAAGTTCAGTTAAATCTTTTTTTTTTTGAAATGTTATAAATCATTAAAATTAAATAATAATAATAAAGATAATTAGTGCAGTGATAAAAGTGTGAGAAAAAAAGTTTAAAAAGTGGTTGTGTATTTTCGAGTGAAGAGATGGCGCTGCCGTAAGAACTATTCAAAAATTTCAAGATGGCAGCGCGAGGCTTCTTGGCGTTGGTATAAAAAAATAGCACTTCTCATTTTTAATTACTTTTATCAAGTCATTAGCTTTTAAAAATTATAATTGATATTTATAATATCAGTACTAATTATTCTCAAGGTCTATGAATAATTATTTCGTTTGAAAGTTTTCATTTTTAATTAATTGTCAGCTGAATCAGTATTGCGACAATCGGATTTATATTTTAGATATTATTGACATTTTTTTTTTTATAAAAAAAATTATATTTAATTTTTCGTCGTAATCAATCGAAAAAAACAAATTCAATCGTTTACTCTATTGAAAAAAAATTAAAATACAGAGAAAGTCGAATTTTGAAATTTTGAAATTTAAAAACGCGGGATAATTTGAACGTGACGATTTTTAACTTCAGTGATAAATTTTTTAAAATAATGAGTTAACAAAGTGATAATAATTACAGTGTTAATAATAATAAGTGCAGTGAAAAAAGTGTAAAAGAAATTCAAAAATTTGGTTTATATTTTTTCGCGGGCAGGTGGCGCTGTCGCGGTATTTTTAAATATTTTCAAGATGGCAGCGCAAAACTTCTTAGCGTTTGTTAAAAAAAAATTTATCTATACATTTTTAAATGTTTTTTTGACCAGTCATTAACTTTTAAAAATAACAATCATTATTTTTTTTTATATTTGCCACAAAGCTTTACTTTTAAAAAATTCTTTTTTTTTTTTAAATGATATTTCATTTTTAACTAAAATCAAATTAAAAAATGCGACAGCTTCAAAAGTTTGCGTTGCCATTTTGAAATTAAAATTTTTTAATTAAAAAAAAAAGTGGGAAATATGATCAGTGATTAATTATTAATTTAAAAAAGTGTTTTTTAAAATTAATAAAGTTTAGTAAAGTGAGTGAATTTAAATGTAGTGTTTTTTAAATCGAAGCAGGAAAACTTTAGAATAAAAAAAAAAAGAAAGTGAGTTACGAATAATTGAAAAATAATGATCATCAAAGCGGAGAGTAAAAGGTAAAATTTATATAAATATATGATATAATATATAGTAATAAATAGTATTTAATTTAATCTACTAGAAGATTAAAAAAAATGATAGACTAAGTTTCTGCTCGTCAACGACTTATTTATTTTTGCATAGATTTTTTTTTTAACATTAAGCTAGAAAATATTAGTATACATATATACACTGATATATATGAGCTGGTATCACGCATCCTGTTAATGCAGACTTTAAAAACCTCTAGCCTTCTCACGTGAATAATCTAAAGTATAGAAATTCCTCAAGTCTCAGACATCACACTACATCTCCCGTAATTGCACTTACTGCGTTGGGAAATTAAATATCTTATAATGTTATAATGTTATAATACACCAAGGGTCACACTACTACTTACTACACACTACCGGTATATATAAACATATTAGACTAGACTTTATTGATTACAGGATACATTTAAATGTCTAACATCTTCATGTTTTAATTTTCCATCATCGCAGTCAAAAAAAAAAAAATTAAAAAATACCTTTTATTATTTAATGATAATAACGAAATTTTTTCTAAAGCTACGGGTAAAAGAATATTTTTAAATATTTAATAATAAAATTCTTCTTATACTTGGAATTAAATATTCTGGCTTCGGTTTGAAGAATAAAAAAAAAATATATTATATATGAAAAGTTTATTCAGAAAATTAAGTTTTATATTAAAAATATTCTTATATATTTTTTATTAAACTAGTTAATATGAGTTTTGATTAATAGTTTTTTTTAATTTTTTAATGACATTGGGTGCTATTATGACTTTAGACCATTTTCAAATTTTTTTAGGGTTCTTTTATTCTAAGATAAATTTTAATAACTCTTAGTCGTTTTTCCACGACAGGGTTAAAATGTCACCGCATGACTCCACGACATTTCCCTGATTAAACAACTGAATTCGATCGAATTAAACAGAATTTAATTTTTAATTCTATATAATTTAGATAAATTCTGTTAATTCGGTACCAAACTTAAAAAATAATTCTGTCTGATTCGGCAGTAAAACCAGAATTTATCCAAATTGAAACAAATTGAAATAATTCTATTCTGTTTAATTCGAAAATAATCCTCGAATTTCCGGTTCTGACTCCGAATTAAACCGAATTGAAGCCAATTCAAAAATTTTAAATCGGTTTTATTTTGTTTAATTCGAAAATAATCCTTGAATTCTTTTAAATTCTGTCTTACCGAACCCATACGAAAAAAATATATATCCGGATATATCCGGGCCAATCTGCATAAATGAGACATACATTTTTATATATGTCGTTTATATGTAGATTGGCCGGGATATATCCGGGATATATCCGGATATATATTTTTTTCGTATGAGAATTTAACAGAATATAACAGAATTGAGCAGAATTAAAATTTTTAATTCGGTCGGATCAGGGTTTGCCTGCTTAATCAGGGTTTACAGACGTCTGTCATTCAAGGGTTTAATTAAAATTCAAATAAATGTTTTTAGTGAAATATATTTTTTTTTTTCAGTTTAAAAAATTTTACTCCATTTTAGTTTTTTAATCCGGGAATTTTTGTTTCGCGACTTTACTCCGTGTAATTCAGCCGAAATTAGAATTTAGAATTTTTGAAATATTTGAATTTGACGTTAATTTGAATTTTGAAGAGTAGTTTTGATTCGAATATTAATTTTTGACGATACCTCAAAAATATTGGAAATACTAATGATTCTAAATTCGCATTTTTAAGCTTAAAAAAAATGTCATCATACGATAATTTGATCCAAAGTTATGACCTTCGACACCAGAATAAATTAGTCTTGGAATAGAAAAGATAAAAAAATTCGTATTAAAAATAATTATTATATTGTAATATTAATTTAAGGTAGGTTGATAATTAATAGTAATAATAATAGTCCCGTTATAGGCGTGAGGTTATAAAAGGTATGAAGAGAGAAAGAATAAGTTCGTAAGGGTTAAAACGGCACTATCGGAATGGAAGTACGGTATGAGCGGATGATCTTGTATTTATACAAAAGACACTCGTAGATATAGTTACATATGTATATAATATATACGTATATATGTATATGTATATATATATATATTAAAGCGAGAAAAGAGAGATGAAGATCAAGGTGAAGACCTCGTGCATGTTTAACAGTCATTAATCAACATGATGCAGCCCCATCACTATAAATTCCGTTAGACTGCACAAATTGTCCTCTAGTTACATATTACACTGTTGTACTTATACTGTATAACCATCAACATCCTCATTGCTTAGCTATTAAATTGACATTATAAGTAATGAATTTTATCATAAAAATTTTGATACAAAAAAAATTCAATGAATTTTTTTTAACATTTTTAATTTCTATCTCTAATTATCTTACCCCCTTGATCTGGTATCCATTTTCATTGCCAGTAAATTTCCCATAAAAAAAGTCTTTCAAGTTTTTTTGATATTTTGATTAGTTTCAAAATTTTTCGAGCCCTAAATCATAAAGTGAATTTTATTCAATTTCATCTTAAGACTAATTTTCCAAATTAATTATCTCCGGTTATAATTATCGTAATTACTCAGTCAAGGGCTCGAAATTTTTTTTTTTAATTATCTACAAAAAATGTATTATTAAATTTTACTGTAATTTTATTATTTTCAAAGATACTGGAGGTCAAAGCGCTGGAAAAGTAACGGGAGTAATTTTTAGTAAAAAATACTTTTATGTGAATAATTAATAAATTTAAAAATAAAATTATTTAAAGCAATTTAGCATTGATAGATGGTAGACAAGGTTATTCTACAAGCGTAGATCAAATAGTATGTAGATACTCCCACAATGTAATAAAAAGAGATAAAAATATGGAGAATGCATGGTAAGATACAACATACATATGATTAATGTCGTGTTCATTGAAACATTGTTACAATTTAGACTTCCGCAATTTAAATTTATTGGTACTCAATGTAATGATACTTAATATATTTAATAGTTTGTTTAATATTAAATATAAATAGTTTGAAATTTACTTGATTTTAAATTTAAATTTAAATTTGAATTTGCCGCGAAAAAAAAAATTGTAAAGAAATTTATTGCAATTTAAATTCAAATTTGAATTTGCCGCGAAAAATAATGTGTAAAAAAATTTATTTCAATTTAAATTCAAATTTGAATAAAAAACTGAATTAGAGTTGAAAAATGCAAATAACGAAAGTATAAATATATAATTTGAGATAATGTGTTACGTAAAAAGAGGAAGCGTGTCATATAATATGCGTTAATTATCTTAGAAGATAGTGAGTACTTATAGTTAGTTAATAATCGATGTAATTGAATTTAACAATTTATTAACAACATACACATGCACGCAATGGGTGTAATATGTGTAATGATAATCGTGAGATAAGCGTACACAAGATTCAAATGTTAGATAATTCTAAATGTGAGAGTCCACAGACGATAACACGCCGTCTAATATGTTCGGTTTATATTTAATGATATTAATAATTATCATTATTATTTTTATTTTTTACGTGAGAAAATTTTAGTGTAAGTAACAGTAGCAAAATCAGGTTTAGTACACGATAATAATTCAAAACTTGTAAATCAAAATGTGAATCGATTTATAAAAAAATATGAATCGATATCTTTAACTGACAACCGATATCTCGAATCATAAATTTCGATACCGAGTTTGAATCGAGATATCAAAGTTCAAATATCCGTCTTTATATCTCACTTTAAATCGATGTTTAAAAATCGATATATTATAAATGGACCTATCGGATCATAAATATCTGTTTGATTTTTTTTTACTTTACATAAAATCTAAAATATCGATACATTGACCTTACAATCGATATATCGAATCATAAAATCGTCTCGATTTTTGAATCTTTATATCGAATATCAATGACCCCTTACTTTAAATTAAAATATTGAAAATAATAAATTGATTTATTGAAAATCAATATCGATGTTTTTTTTAATCATAAAAATCGATAGCTCGAAGTGTTAATTATTATGATAACAAACATCATTGTCTTCAATCATATAAATTATTACATTGATTGTTAAATCAATATATCGACAATCGATATCGATTTTTATTTCAATATCTGAAAATTTTTATCCTGAATAAATATTAGTGTCCTCCATTTTAAGTCAATATATCGGAATGAAAAAATCGATATCTCTAATTTTGATCCCTTATCTCAAATATTGTTGACCTCAGCTTCAAATCAATACATCGATTATCAAAAATCAATAAATCGGTATCGACTTTTTTCTAATCATTAAAAATCTTAACTAAACAGCAAACACTAAACAAAAAAACATGTTTATAATTTTTCACATACACCTAAGACCAGAGCATCCAATGCCACAAACTCCTTTCTTCTCGACGTAACTATTCAATTCCACGGTCGATCATAAATCATCCGCGGGCATGTATGCATCTACATACATCTTCTTAAATGTACACCGATAAAACGTTTTACGTCGTAGCCTAAATATCCTCGATTATCCTCTCAGGAAGTGATCCGACGTCTTATCGTTGAGAAAATTGTCCGTGGAAATTGCTTCTTGTTTATTTTATATATATTTTTTTTTTATTTATACAGTCTGTAGTCTACAGTTCCAGTCTCTAGACTCTTCGCTCTAGACTCTACAATCTACAATTTAAAATTTACATAGTTTAATTTACAAAAAATATAAAAATTAATTTTTTTGTCTCGTGAAAGTCGAAAAAATCTCTCCTTTACTAAAAAAAAAAAATAACAAAAAAACTTTCTCTAGATTCTAGAGAAAAATAAAAAATAATTTAATAGTCTGCATTCATGTCCCGAGTTAATATTTTTTATTTAACATAATAAGGGTAATGACTCACTTAATAATTTTTTAGAATAAATTGACGGTTAACACGCGATATGCTTTTACTTTTTTGTTGATAATTTTTTCATATTTTTATTTTTTTAATTTTTTCTGTTGAAAAAATTTTTTTTTTAAATCATGAGAGTAGATAGACATGATGCGGGTTGAAGGAACGAAAATTGTTGGTTCTCCTCAATATAAGGGGAGTGTTTGTGTACCTCACGCCCCCGTAACGGTCAAAACAATTTCCATAATTATCTCACGGAATAACCAAACACGGAAGTGATCTTGTGATGTTGTAGATTCGCGATAAAACAATTGTTTTTATTCTTACCTATTTTATTATACGGCACTGCTACTGTTGTTCTACTATATAATAGCATTGATCTTTAAACTTCAACTCAATTTACATTTTCATTTTCATATTATACATAAATCATAATAAATTAAAAAATTCAAATAATTTTTTTTTGTCAAGATCCTGATGGAATATTTTATTAATTTTTAGCCATAACTCACTTCCCGTTTATTTTATGACAAAAATATATGAGACCTTTTTTGTAGGACATTAAATTTGCTATTTAATCATATCTTTTAATATTGAGAAATATTAATTAGTTCATTAATTACAGCAGTTGAAAATAAAAATCAGTAGTAAAATTATTTGAAATTTATTTTTAATAAGATTTTTTAAAAATATCTTACTTCCGGTTAGTTTTAGGAGAAAATTTAATCGGACCCTTTTTGTAGAGCATTAATTTGCTTATTCAACAATGTCCTTAAAAATGAAAAAATATTAATTAGTTCATTTAATTACAGCAATAAAAATAAAAATTGGTACTAAAATTATTTGAAATTTATTTTCAATAGGATTTTTTTAAAATATCTTACTTCCGGTTAGTTTTAGGAGAAAATTTAATCAGACCTTTTTTGTAGAGCATTAATTTTCTTATTCAACAATGCCCTTAAACATTGAAAAATATTATTTAGTTTATTAATTACAGCAATGGAAATAAAAATCGCCAGTAAAATTGTCTAAAATTTATTTTTAACTCGAATATTTAAAAATATTTTATTTTCGGTTGGTTTTAGAATAAGAATTGATCAGACCTTGATTGTAGAGTATCAAACTTCATTTTTAAAAATGTCCTTAAATATAAAAAAAAACTGATTGGTTTATTAATCCTAGCAGTTTCAAATTTTAAAAATAAAAAATGAACTTTTTCATTTATAAAAAAACTTCACATCCGGTCTGTCTCCTTAACAAAACATCCATTTTACTTGATACCACCTCCCCATCCCCTATTCTCAAAAAATCCATAACTTCCCACCCTTTTAAACCCCTTAATTACCAATCCACGTATTTTTAAGTAGTATAAACAAAAAAAAAGTAGAATAACTAAATGTACCGCGACAAGTCCTGTATTGTATACCGATCTTTCCCGAGCTCAACCGTACCTACCCGAAGCAGGAGCCGGTTGTCCGGTTGCGCTGCTCGGCTCCGATCACTCGAACCAGTGTCGCGTCAGTCGTCGGCCGAACAGGTCACCGGTCTCGCTTCATACGCGAGTCAGACTAACCCGGATCGAATCCCCACGGGGGATTTTTTATTAATTTTTTTTTATTTTCCTTAAAAAAATTAGCCAAGTTCATTCTAATCAATTCTTTCATTTTTTTATCCTCTAATTAAATTATTAATTTAGTTTAAAAAGTGTGTTAAGTGCATTGAACATTTTTATTATTATTAAAAGGATAATCATCGCTCTATCGGTGAGTGTTTACTAAGTGATTTAATTTTTTTTTTTCTTGTGCTTTGATTTTTATTATTATCACTACTATTAATTATAATGATGATAAAGGTACTATTGTTATTATTAATACTATTATTATTAAATACATATATATTTTTTTATTATTATTACTATAGTGATATAGTACAGGATAATATTAAGTGAAGTGTGTAAGGCTTCAGTAGATTCTCTGGATGGTTTACGTACTTTTGACATTCGAGACGGTGGTTCAAGGACGTAGACGTGCGAGGTCCGTGACTTTATATATATATATATATATATATATATATATATATATATATATATATATATATATATATGTTCGATGTACACGAATAGGTATATAGGAGTAAGTAAAGTAAGAGCAACAACCACGAGAACGCACAACTACTTTACTATTCGCGGTCGTTGCTCTAAAATGCAAAACTCTTGACCTTCAGATTTTCATTACAAAAATAAAGCCTTTTTTTAAAACCCTTCTTGAAAGTATTAAGGGGATCAAAAATTGGTAATTTAAAAAATTATAATTCTTAGTTTTTAAAAAAATTTTGGCACGAAAATTGATTATGCTCCAAAATGGAGTAATGCAAAGGTATTGGTCAGTAGTGATTTCAGAAAAAAAGGTTTTGCAAAGATTTTAATCGGCTACAAAAAAGGTTTGGAAGTGTATGTTGATAAAATTGATAGTTTAGAAGATAGGAAGATTTAAAGTTTTGGAGCCTTTTTAAATTTGCAGATTTTGTGAAAATTTTTTTTTTGAGTTTTGATTCTGACGTCTGAAGAATTAAATTTAGCGATTTTTTAGTGAGGATGTTTTTTATAGATCGTTAAATTTACTACAAAAATAGGGTCTTTAGTTTTTTCTGTAGGGTGAACGGTATAGGAGATATAGAGATTCAAAGTTTTAGGGAAAAATACATGAGGGTAATAGAGAAGACAAAAAATAATTTTTTAATTACATATGAAAAAATTTATTAATTAAAATCAAAAAATTTGAAAAAATGCATGCACTAATTTTTGAATTGTCTAATAGTGCATTTTTTCATTTTTATTTTATAAACATTTTATTTGCTTATTTCAAAGGTTTAAAAATTGTCAGATCTTCGCTAACTTTATTGTCTTCATAATTTTGTATTGAAAAAAATTTTTATTTTATTGATAGTTTAATTTATATAAAAAAAAAAGTACAGATTCTATTATACATTCAATGCTCAACAAAAAATGTCTAGTACAAGCCTATAAAATGGGTATTTAGAAAGTAACAGCCTGTTAAAATGAAAAAATAATTTTATTATCAAAAAATGTTATAACTATTCATATATATTTAATATTCTTATATTTATCTGACACAATAATTGTAGGTACATGACAAGTAGTTCTATAAATAATTGTATAACAAAAATTATTTTAACAAATCCAACAATTAAACCACTCGCACGCTTGACTTCCTAACGAGCTTACAACTTCTATCGATCAATTTCTCTTCAATTACTTTTTATTGCACTAATTACATGTTAATATATCTAATAATCTTATCAACTACCACTCTCTTAAAAAAAAATGATACTGAAGTCAGCCAACGTCTAATAATTTTTGGACTTTTTTTAAAGCTATAAATTATAAAAAATAAAATATTTAAAAAAATTGCACCTACAGCTTTTTTAATTTTCTACATGTGCATATTTTCAGTTTTTATTTTTTTCTTAATTGAGTTGTTTGAAAAAAAATCCGAAAATTTTCAACTGTCGTTAACTTCAAGATCATTGAAAAAAATAATTTTTTTTAGCAGTAAAACATTTTTTTTTAAATTATTAATTTCAAATTTAAATATAGTGTTGGTGGGACTCATTTAACGCGGCATCTATTGTTGGACAATTTGCTAGAAGTTTAAAAAATCGGAAAAATTTTTTTTATGAAATTAATTTAAATCAATAAAAAATAATAAAAAAATTTTATTGGTTATGATAACTGTAATTACGTCATTACATGCAATTGTAAATAATTTCTACAATTTTATATACGTGATACTATTCTTGGCCTTAATAATCTACATTTAAATCTAATAGTAAAAATTAATAAATAGTCTAAAGGTTCTTTTATTAGTATTATTATTAAATTGAATTGATGGTTTTTTTTTCTTCTTCTTAAAAATAGTTATTATTTTTTTTTTTTTCATGAGAGTTCTCGTGGATCTGTATCCAGTTTATAACACAATATAGGCAAAAAAAATAATTAACGGGTTTTTGAGTTTAATTGTCAAGTGAGAATCGTCACGTGTTCTCAATAAACCGTGACACGGTGACCGATTAACTCTTTTTCTTTTCACCGAATTTTATTCAAGTCTTTTATTGTCGCGTTTATTGTTGCGATTTTTTTTTTTTTTTTTTTTTTATTATTAAAAGTAAATTTGAGTTTTTATTTTTTAAAATCTGGGTTATGTTCAATTCAAGACTTAAATATTCACTCTCAGAAATTAATTATTTAAAATTTGTCGTTGACAGAATTTTGACCAAAGATCTGATCTTCACAATTAACTTATCAAAATTTTTTTATATCTATTAGTTTCAAAATCAGGAGTTAAATAATTCTGTCACAAAAATCTATAACTGAATTTATTCATCGCTTAAAAAAATTTAATGTCTTAGTACTGATCGGGTATCAATTGATAGAAAATGTAAATTGTACTTAAAGTTTTAATTTTTGAAAAAAAAATTTCGTACAATTTTTCGTCAGTCCATTTCCATATCATGAATTTTTGGAATAAAATCTAAAAAAAATAGAAATTTTAAATTTTAAGTAAAAATTTTGATCTCAAAAATAATAAATAGTGAAATAAAAAAGTAATAAAATTGATATCTTTGGTAATTAATAAACCAGATGATTAATATGAATATACATATATATTTATATATATGTATATAAAATATATGAGTTACTTTTTTAAGAAATTAATATGGAGGTGGTCTGAACAGAAAAACGACTGACGGGTTTCGTATCCTTTACCTCTACAATATATATATATATATATATATATATATATATATATATATATATATATATATATATATATATATATATACATATATACATATGATATGTGGGTATTAGTCACATCTGTCCGACAGACGCTTTGTTATCCTTCCAAGCTTCTTTTCATTTTTATTATTATTATTATCATTATTACATATATGTATATATGTATTTGTGTATATACAACCCTAGCAGTATTTCTTAAAACCTTTAAAATTTATATAATAATATATATTAAAATAAAATATAGTAAAAAAATTTTTTTATTAAATTCAAACCACAAAATATTCAAATTGTACTAAAATTTTTTTTTATTTGTAAAAAAAAAAAATTAATAAACATTTTATGGTAATTTCACATTTTATGATTTACGCCTTAACTTTTATTTTTTATGGTGGAACAATTGTTGCCTCAAGTTAAACTTTTACTGCCTGAGTACTACAGTATGCACGCATTTTATGCGTTTCTTGTTCCGAATGTACTCACACTTGAGTTAATACTTTGGTTTTAGTCTTAAAGTTTGTAGGTTTCGAGTTCTGTTGCTACTGTTGTTTAACCTTTTTTCCGATGCAAAATATCGGGGTACTTATTTCCTTGAGTAATTTTATGCGCGGACGTGATTTATTTGGGAGATGCGCGGAAAGTTTTAGTAGAAATTTCGTATTCTGTGGGTCAATTTTTAGAAAGTTTTAGGTCATTTCATGTAAAATATTATATTCTAAATGATGCAAACAGTCAATTTGGTTGAAAAAATTTATTTAACAGTCCAATTTTTGATTAATTATCAGTACATGAAAAATTTCCAATTTTGAATTTATTTTCATTGATTAATAAAAATGCATTTTATGGATGTTTTTGAAAAAATATCATAGATCATTTTACGTCAAATTTAATACTCTAGACGCTACACCAAATCGATTTTGTCAAAAAAATTTATTTAATAGTCCAATTTTCAATTAATTGTCATAAAATGAAAAATTTCCATTTCAAAATTTATTTTTATTGATTTATGAAAACGCGTTCTGTGGAACTTATTGAAAAAAGTTGTAGATCATTTCACGTAAAATTTAATATTCTAGACAATACACTTGGTCGATTTAGTTGGAAAATTTAATTGAATAGTCCAATTGTCGATTAATTGTTACAAAATGAAAAGTTGCCATTTCAAAATTTATTTTTATTGATTTATGAAAACGCGTTCTGTGGAACTTATTGAAAAAAGTTGTAGATCATTTCACGTAAAATTTAATATTCTAGACAATACACTTGGTCGATTTAGTTGGAAAATTTAATTGAATAGTCCAATTGTCGATTAATTGTTACAAAATGAAAAGTTGCCATTTCAAAATTTATTTTTATTGATTAATAAAAATGCTGTCGGTGGAACTTATTGAAAATAATTGTAGGTCACTTTACGTAGAATTTAATATTCTAGACAATGCACTTGGTCGATTTAGTTGGAAAATATAATTTAATAGTCCAATTGTCGATTAATTACCAAAAATTAAAAATTTTGAATTTCAAAACTACTTTTTCCCGATGTATAAAACTACTTTCCGTGGGTCAATTTAGAAAAAAAATCGCCGTCCAATTTACACAGAATTTAATGAACTAGAAGCCAGAGAAATGTAATTTCATAAAAAAACTTTATTTTCTAGTTAAATTGTCAATTAATTACCGAAAAAACTAAAAAATGAGTCATCAACTTTCTCAACAATTTTTTAAAAATTAAAAAAAGTAAAATCTGGTCATAAACATGACATAAAAAAATGAGTAGCCCATTACACAAAATTAATTATTCCATAAAACATTAAAAATATAATAAAATATGAAATATCTTAAGGTTAATAAGAAAGTGCACTCGATTTCTCACTCTCGTGGGAAGCAATAAAAAAAAAGCATAAAATAAACCGTTCGATATAATTACTCTCTATACTCGGAATAAATTACTCAAAGGCCATGGGCTAATGCATAAAGGGTAGCTTAACTATTTTTCATTAATATAATTAAAAATATTAACCATAAGCTGTAATTAAAAATAAAAATTTTGACCTTTTGATTTGAAGATGAAATAAATTAATAAGAGTAATTAGACAATTCACCTTTTTGTGTTTTTTACTTAGTAACAATTAATCATGTGACACGATTAATATATATTAGAGACATTAAAAACGGTACTTGCATACGTATATAATTATTTATAAATCATGTTCTCGTATAAATAATGTACATTATGAGGATTCTCACTTCTCACAGCTGTCTAGTTTCAACTTTTAAGAGATTTAATACTTTAAACATTTACAAATGCCACGAATTATCAGCCTTAGGCATTTTTAGTTTATTAAACTCTACACTTTGTACTACTTATTACATATAATATACAAGTACTAGATAATACCAATTTAATACATAAAAGTCTATAACATTCATCATTTCTTTTCATTAAACTTAAAATTTTTTACATTTTATTGACCTACAATTTTATTTCGGTACGAGAATTTCAAGCAAAAACTATTTGGAAAATAAAAAAAGTAATGAATTTAAATAAAATCGATTTTTAAAAAAAAAATATATAGATCTGGATAAAAAAAATTTAGACTGTCCTAATAAATTTCAATGTCAAGAAATTCGTATCTAAAAATAATGTACCTTGAATTCTTAAGCCTATGAGCAATAAAAATTCACGGTCGGAAGTCTATCTTTGATCTCAATTGTCTTTTTTATATTAAATAAATTTATACAAACATGGATAAACTTTTTTTTATTTACACTTATTTTTATTAGTTTACAATTCATAAGTAGAAATTTAAAACAAATAACGTATGATGTAATGATAAAAAAAAAATTTTTTCATCCCAATCATCAATTCAAATTTTTTAGATCAATCAGTAGTTTATCTTTCGAAATTTCGATTTTACACAAAAATGAACCGATAAAATTTTTAGAAGATTTAATGGGCTACAAAAAAAGTCTTTATATCCAAATTTATAAACTAAAAATATATATATATGTTCAATAAAAAAATAATTTTAGAATATAAAAAATATCAATAAATGCCAAAAATGATTTTTTTCATTTGTATGACAAATATCATTTAATAAGCGAACTTTAAAATTTATTTAACCCGTAGCAGCCACACGGGGTAACTAGTTACCCTAGGTTCAGAAAAAATATAATTAGAGGTCTGAAACCTTTGAATTGATACGACATTTGACATTACATAGGAAGCCGGAAAACTTGTCACATATATGATGATTTTTTAGAACGCCATCTATTAGTTGACTGATAAAAATCATTAGAAATGTTGAAGCTCTTCAACAAACATGAAACAAGCGGTTAGAAGTCTTAGAACACCCATATGTCTTGTACAACTAGGTTTGTCAGCGTGGGGTATGAGTTACCCAAGTGGCCGCTATGTGCCCTGACTGAGGAATGGCCAGTAAGGGTTAAAGGCTGGTGTTAAAAATCGGGAGTGAATTCAGATAAAATACGAAATTTTATTTCAATCGAAGTCTCTCGAAGTTCCAGAGTATAAAAAAAATCACTTCGCATACTGAGCCAATAGGGAGTTTTTTTTCAGATGAGTGATTTCGGAGTGACGTAGATTTTATTTCCGTCCGCATCTACTCCAATCCGGAATTTTAATGTTAAAATAAACTTCTCTTTTAGTGAATTTCACTCTAAAGGGATTAAATAAAAAAGAACAAATCCGAATTTAATCCGCGTTCTCCGTAAGTTTTTTACGTTGTGTAGTAAGAGAATTTTTTTTTTTCTTAATGAATGCTAAATAATTTTAAATAGAGAGCAAAAAAAATGGTGCTGCAAAATTATGCATGTATATATATATACATATATATTAGCGGAAGTAGGTTATTGTGGTGTAATGTTGCGTAATGAAATTTTTTAAACTCATAATATATATATATAATGAACAAAGTAGTATAGAGTTAAACCTAGATCTAAGTCTAGTGATATCTGACTCTAGACTTAACGTTACATTTAATATAATGTAACGATGAGAGAAAGTAGTTAGAGTTGTTATTGTTGTTGTTATAGTTGTATTTCCGCTCTGCTAAATTCAAGGTTAAACTAATTGTCAGTGGTTGAGCTATAACACTATTAAATATGTGTCTCATCTTTTTTCCCTTTCGTTGGTTAATAATATTATGAAATGAGTAAACCGCTTGAGATATAAAAGTTCTAATTGGTAAATGGGTCAGTGTAATAATTATAAAAGTGAGTCTGCAAAAGCATAATTGAAGTAAATCGAAAGAGAGAGAGAATAATAATCAATAACTGGACTCAAGTTCTTTAGTAGTAACAACGACCCAGTTATTGCGTGTCTACCTGAATGTTATCTCGCATGGTCATCGTGATAGCGATTTGCCATCCTATTTCCTACTATACCACTTTACTTGTTATATTTAATTTTATAAACGTATAGTTTAATATTTATATCATCAAAATTTCGTTTTTTTTTCTTCAATATTTTTTATAATTTTTTTTGTACGTCGAAATTTAAATTTGACTGTCAGAAAATTTTACTCTAATCATTGATCCATTGATTGAAATCAATACATTGATTCCAAAATTTCAATATCGATTAAAAGTCAATAATTCTAGAAAAAAATTTAAAAAAAAAAATAAATAAATCTTATAGACTTTGATAATAAATATGACCTGAATGATTCATTTTTTCTATTAATCGATCAAAAGGTAACTCGTACCAGATACCAGATATATATCTGAGTCACACAATAAAATATATATAATCGATTGAACGATTTTGTAATTGGAGCGAAACCCTCCGTTGTCTTATTCTTTATCTTTATATTTTTAAAAATAAAAATAAAAATATTAACCGTCTGTTCATCACAACAACATCTCGCCTCCATTTATATGTATACATACAATATACATATATAAATCTATACAAAGCACTAATATAACTAAAGAAAGATAATAAAGCAACCGTTGCCTTACTTTCTAAGATAAATACTTAGTGTTTCCCATAATAACGCTCGGACGAGTCGTGAATCTTTGGATCTCCTCTCGCGGTATCCTCTTGCGAGACGGCGATACCACCAATACATACAATACAGTCCAGTATACACGGCTTTAAAATACATACCAGACTTGTATCGTCCTCGACCATCCGGTAGGTTGGACCTTGAAGAAAGTTGTCACCTGAGATTGCGGATTCTTCGGTTCGTCCAACGAGCCGTGATGTCTACACTCGAACCCTCAAACCTTTATTATATCCTCCTTCATTCTTATTTTTATTTTTTTTTCAACGATAAATTAACTCAGGACTTTCTCTTTGTAATTTTCACGACAAACCGATAGCTTTTTTTTCTGTCTCAACTGTTTGAATAGTTATTTTACGATTGTAAATTCTTCGCGTACGAATTTACGAATTTTTAAACAGACACGTATGCGCAGTTCTCAGAAATAATAAAAAATATTTGAGCAATACCCAAAAACATATATATCGAGTTCAAAATTACGATTAGATATATATGCGAACAATTGAGATTTTGATGTTTACTTTGGATTATTCTTTTAGATTCATTACACAGGTCAATTTTAAGAAATTTATAGACCATTTTACGTAGAACTCGATAATATATAAGAAAAGAAATTTTGTTTTCAAAAAAAAATTTTTTTGACCGTCAAAATTTTGATTAATCACTAAAATAAAAAATTCTGGTTTCAAACTTAATTATTAATGAATTATAAGAATTCTTTTTGTGGATCAATTTTCAAAAAGTTGTAAGCGATTTTACGAAAAATTTAATAGTCTTAAAGATCCAGTGAGAAGATTTTGAAAAAACAATTTATTTTACAGTTAAATTGTCAATTAATTGCCAAAAAATGAACAATTGTATACTGAGAAAAAAATTCTCGACTGAAAGTAAATATTTTTGATTAAAGAAATTTCCCAAATAACCAGTTAAGCTCAACCATGACACTAATATAATATAACAACCGTGACATCTTGATGACATCTAATACACATAGAAAATTTAATTTCAGTCTTTTGCTCTCTCTCCGAGTAAAATTACATATAAACTTGATGTAAAATAGCAGCTTTAATTTGATGTTAAACTTATATGTTATTTTGCGTATAAAAGAGCTAAAAAGTTTAACTGAAATTTTGTATATATACACTGTACGTCATCGAGATGTCAAAAATTTCATTTCAATTTCCGAGCTGAAACTCTGGTTTTCTGGGTTTTTTTTAAAACCTCAATTTTCTCGAATTAAGTATAGAGATCCTCTCTGACCAAGACAAATTCGCTTGACTCAAGAAAATCTTGACTTGGTTCCCGAAAACGTTTGTCTTTCAGAATATTTTCTTGACTCAAAATATCTATTTTTTTCTGTGTAATTTTCATATTAATTTTCAATGTATATAAATAATTTTCATAGGGAAATTTTGAAAACATTTTAAGCCATTTTCCGTAGAAATATTCGCGTAGTACTAAATCTTCACACAAAAATCTCAAGTATTTGCAAGTGTTATAATATATTAAAACTCACGATTAAAAATGTTAAGAAAATTTATAATGTAATTTTTTTTCTTTTCTTTTTTTTTTAAATTTATTGCATTAAATATGTTGTTACATTGAATGTGGGTATATTGAGTAATGCTATTGCCTGCTTTCACTGTCGCCTACACAAGCTAAATTCCTATTAACCAGCTACCGGGTGAACTCAATTGTAAACCATCGATCTTACCAGACACTCTGACCCGCATCTTAAAATGCTTCAATAAACTTATCTCTATAACTCTATAGGTTATTTATTTTTATTCTCTCCCTCTCTCTCTCTCTCTTTATATACATATACATATACATATATATGTACTTACATACGTTGAGTGACATATTTCAACATTCTTACGTACTTTTGTGCTGCCGATGCCTGACCCCGGTTAACCTTAAAAATTTACTTTCAAAATAATAATATTCTTTTTTTTCATTTTTTTTTTTTTTTTTTTTTTTTTTTAACCGCTTATGTCACTTTCTACTTTATAATTTTTTTTTAATTTAATTGTTAAGGTACTTTCGAAATAAAAAATGATTATAATTTTTCTTTTATTATTGAGGATAATTGCAATTTATCGTAATCAAGTGTGTAAATGATTGACGTTGATGTCAGGGGCAATCGATTTATTCATAAATCGATCAGTGTCCATTAGATCCTCTCAACAAGCTGCATACTACATTTGTATACTTCAATATTATATATCTATATATATATACATATATATAAAGGTGGAGCGTGAATATTCTGACGGAATAGACTTGATGCATGAGTAATTTGTATTCAAGTTATTTTCTTAATATTTTTACTATTATTTTTCATATATATTATTATTATCATTATTGTTGTTGTTGATGTGGTTGTTGTTGCTAGTTGCAAGTTGTAAAGGCGTTA
Organism: Microplitis mediator; assembly: GCF_029852145.1. NCBI lineage: Eukaryota > Metazoa > Arthropoda > Insecta > Hymenoptera > Braconidae > Microplitis > Microplitis mediator. The sequence goes on along the minus strand of NC_079976.1, from coordinate 9,687,615 downwards.
AAATATTCCTCGATAAAATTTAAATCATAAATTCCAATCTTTATTTTATCAATTTCAGTCATCAGAATCATCTTTTTTTTTTTTTTTTAAATGATATACAGTTTTTTTTAAAGATCGGATTAAATAAAGTAGACTTTTTTATGTGAAGTTTAATAATCTATAAGATACATTGATTTGTTTTGATGAAAAAACTTTATTTGTGATGGAAATTTTCATGAAATAACGAAAATAACAAAATTTGAAATTAAGCTTTTAGAATATTTACAAAAAATAACTTTTTAGTGGTCAAATTTGAGAGAAGTTGCAGGTCATCTTATGCAGAATTGTTGTGACTAATTCAAATTTAGCACTTTAGTACCATCTATATTCTTTATTCTTATTAATCATTTATTTATTTATGTTGTCATGGCGTTTAATTGTGTTTAATTTATTTATTATTCGTCATAGAGAAGCAGTTATCAGTTCAGTTGTTATTAATAAGAAGATGACATATTTTGTAATTCTTACTCTAAAATAAATAATTTCAAACGAAAATAAATTTTAATAGTTATCAAGAATTTGATAATATTCGTGCGACATAAATTCGTTTTAGTGTAGAAAAATTATTTGAATTTCAAATTGTCACTTTAGTTCTAAACAATTAAAACTCAAAATTTTTAAATATTTCTCAAAAGTTCTTTTGACTGCTTGAAGTACAATGAGTAGTAGATGATTGTACTCAAAATTGTGTGATCTTCAAAGGAGTTCTATTCATTTTTTCAAAATAATTAATTAGACTCCAAAAATTCTATTAACATCCGCAATTTCTAGTCAAATCCGATTTGCAAACAATATTTCCATAAAAAACCAGCAGTTATCAATACTTTGATATCAGACTGACGTTAAAATATTTAAAGCATTAAATAAATAATAAATCATAAATTCCGATGTTAAAATAATAAATTTTTATTCATCAATCTTATGATGAAAAGTTTTAAATCTTAAAAGCTGCGTGTAAAAATAATTTCATATATATAAAATAAAATAAATTAAGGATTCTATGAGGATAGTGAGTATAACAGGGGCTGTCTGACTAGTACAGACAATATATACTTAGAATATGTGTTGGATTTTCAGTGTGTGCAGTATACCCTCAAGTCTTGTACGTCGCTGACGATCGCCCCATGTATGGCAGCTTGTTTTATACTGCTTCTGCGTTGCATTGCGATCCACGCTCTCTCTTACACACTACATTCTCAATAATTATAATAATAATAAATAACAACAATAATAATAATAATACTAGTAGTAATAGTAATAGTAATAATAACCATGACAATCATAAACAATTTCTAGGCTTTTTCAAAAAATATTATTTTATTTTATTTATTCTTACTGCTGCTGTTTAGCAACAAAAAATTTCTTGTTAGTGAACTTTAAAAATATTTCGAAATAAATTCAGTAGACTAGAAGTTTTATTATTTTGTGCAAGAAATTCTGAAACTCCAATTGAAATATTGGAATTAAAAATTTGATTTTTTAAGTTCAGTTTTACTTTTTTCAACTTTTATAGAAAAATTTTAATTCTGTCATAAAAAAAAAAAATTCGGTACTTTTGAAATTAAAATCTCAAAATTTTATTAAAAAAATTCATTTCCAAAATTAAAAACTGAAAAACAAAAAATTTTCTTAAACGTCCAGTTTTCAAAGAAAAAAAATCTATAAATTTAATGGAATTAATTAAAAAAATTAACTATTAAAAAAAAAAAAAATAATTTCTTTGTCTCAACTAGTGTATTAAAGTATCTGTAATGGCATTCCAAGAGTCCATCTACTATCTCTCTTACTCTCTTATACTTACGTTTTATTTATTTATTTTATTTTTTTTTAAACCATACTGTTGAGTTGGTGATGCATGTGCTCAAATGTCTATAAGCGGTTACACGCGTGCGTGCACACCCTGACCTTACTCGGCATATCGGGCGCCTTTCCCTTGATTGCTTGCTTAATTTTTATTTACAGTACAGTGTTAACGTACTTGCATTTGTCCTATCGTCTATACTTCGTCATACATATTATATGTATGTATGTATGTAAGTATATAAATATACATATATATATATATAGTATCTAATTCACTAGTATATGCGTGGAACGGGCGTGTCTTATTACGATGTCGTTTCCGTGTGCACGCGTATATACCCTTTACTTAATGGAGACGCTAAGTAGATTAGACGGATGATTGCAACTTTATTTATTTATTTATTTATCTTAACCCTAAGATAATAATATTTTTAAATTACATTATGATTACATGATAATATTTTTTATATTATTATCATTATAAATAAAATTGTTTTTTATTATTTTTATATACATCTGTTAATTATCCTGATTGCTTCATATCATTTTAAATCATGTCTAAGTATTTATTTTTTACTCTTATTGATTACTAGCTTTTTATTAAATATAAATTCTCACGATAGAATACACGTGTAATACATAGTAATATAAACTATTTACAGGACAGGAGAAATTATTTTCTAACCTCGTTATTTTTTAATAAAAATTATTATCGATTTATAGAATAATTTATTGTTATATTGAGAAAATTTACGGTTTAATTTATTTTTTAATTTGCATACAAAGTAAAAATTTTAAATGATGATTTTCTGGGCAATAGTTTTTCGAATACTACCAAATAATCAACAGAATTCTAGAAATTAAATTTTTATTCAATTGATTCACTTCTATAGAATCTATAAAAAGTATATTTTTATATATTTTCTATATAGTTTATCAATAAAAATTTTATAAAAATCCCAAGTGATGAATTTTGAAGCCGCCATCTTGGATAATTATTTTTTAGATTTATTTACCAAACAATCAGCAGAATTCCAGAAATTAAATTTTTATTAAAATGATTCACTTCTGTAGAATCTATAAAAAACATTCTTTCATATATTTTCCAAATAGTTTATTAGTAAAAATGTAATAAAAATTCCAAGTGATAAATTTAAAAGCCGCCATCTTGAATAATTATTTTTTAGATTTATTTACCAAACAATCAGCAGAATTCCAGAAATTAAATTTTTATTAAATTGATTCACTTCTGTAGCATCTATAAAAAATATGTTTTCATATATTCTCCAAATAGTTTATTAGTAAAAATTTTAAAAAAATCCCAAGTGATGAATTTAAAAGCCGCCATTTTGAACAGTTATTTTTTCAGATTTTTTAATAGAAATTTTCATCAATTCGAATATGAATATGAAAAAAATGAAATAAACTTTCTTACGAGAAATAAAATTCCCACGGTGACAAGTAAATAATTGTCATTAACGTCTTAATAAAAAAAAACTGACAATTTTCGTAATTACGATTAAAAATGAATAATAAAAGTGTTAAAGTTAAAAATAGAATTCTAATCATAGCCAGCTAGTGTCTAGTGGTTTTAACGGATATATAAATTGCACAGTAAATGCGTTACTTACTATAACTGTTACTCGATCCTTACCGAAGGACACCGGAGTAAAAGCTGCCCGAGGACCGACGATATCTTAAACGTCGCTGGCGTCATCGGGATGCCATCCTGTGAATTAAACTATTATCGCCGATCAATGTACTTACTCATACACTTATTATTATATATATATAATATATATTTTTACTTGAGTAAAATGAATAAAAAATTTTCTTTCCACTTAAGATTTTTTTTTATTTTGTTTTATTTAAGTAAATAAATAATAAAGAAAAATAATTATACATTTTATTTTTCGAGGTCTTGACATCTTTTATAATTTTATATCTTATAGAAATCGTGATTTTTATCATTACGTTAATTCACACTCAACATTTATTAATTTTTTTTTTTTTGTTGACGTGTTATTTATATACACATATATATATTTTTTTTCAAGTGAAAAAAATGTTGAAATATTGATTGAATAGATGAATTATGACATAATAAAAAATAAATTTGCATAAAATTATATTAAGCGTAAAGATATTATTATTCACGGTATAGGTATTTTTGATTGCCGGTCATTGATCAAGTTCAATGGTAATTTTAAAATGCCTTTTATTTGAATACTTCCTTGACTTTTATAGTTTTTTTTTTTTTTTTTTTAAATAAACATTGAAGTTTTAAATAATTACCTTGGTGTTGTTTGTTTTTTTTTTTAATTTTATTTGTATGTATAATTTATTGTTTATTTATGAATTCAAAATTAATATTTCTAATATTTATGTGATCTTTTGTTGTGATTTTATTTTATTTTTATTTAACAAGGCCCAACAGCAGATGCCAATGATAGGGCCATAAAATGTACAAAGATTCTGAATAACAAAAAAATATAACATTTATTACCTAAGATGTACTTAAACTAAGTTGCCTCAGAGGCGTTAGATATAATACGAGCTAGAATATTCGCAATTATTATGTACCTGAAGATCAGAACGTTTTTTACGGAACGAAAATAAAAAACAAAATGAAAAATAAAAAATCTACTTGATCTAAATTTCTGAAATTTTTCGAATAAGCGCTAGTATGTTAGTCGAAAATTTTAGCCACCCCCAATCACCCCTCAGGTTACCCTCGCACAGTAAAATTTCATAAATTTTTTCATTTTCGTTGCGCGACAAACGTTCCGATCTTCAGGTAGATCAATTATTAGCAATTGATTCCGTAGCTGCTTTTTAATAAATTTCCGAAGTATAATCTGTTGATCCTTATAATAACAAGATTTAGTTTTAATAATTTATCAGGGACTTCTAGGGGTTAGGAGAAAACCAATGCAACACTAAAAAGTTCATACTATAACTGAAAAAATTATAAACATATAATAAGCAAAAGGTAACATCTAAAGTTTTATTCTCGGTTATTTTTGAAGGTTCAGATTGACATGTTTGACTATCTTGAATTCTTCGTTCCTCTCCGGTATTTTCAGGTTTTGCTCTCCATCTTCGAGACGTTTCGTGATGAAAAATTTCGAACAAGTTGTAGATTTAAATACCTTTTATCAATTGATCAAACAATTGGATGAAAAATTTCATGATCTATGAAAAAGATCCTATGAATTTTTTCTTACAGATCGAACGGAAGTTACAAATTTCTAAAAAATGAATTTATCAATTTAAAAAAATATTTATTGTAAGAAGAGACCCAGCACCCGATCAAGGAACTAGTACCCGGTCACTCATGTATTTTTATATCTATGTTTACTAAATTTTACTAAATACAGATATACAAATACATGGAGTGATCGGACACTAATTCCCTGTTCGGGTACTAGGTCTTCTACCTTATATACATTTCAAATTTCTGTATTAAAACTCTTTATAGCTGTTTTTCAATGTTTGAATACGCGATCGGATAGGAAATTTTGTCTTTTACAAAAAAAGTTTATGTTTTTCCTCTAAACTCAACCGGATATGAAATAGTGCTAAAAAACAATCATTTCAACCCTTATCAAAATTATTCAAAAAACTCTCAAACTTAGATCAATGTCAAAATCGATATATCTTATAAATTATTGCATAGTTTCTTATTCATATCAAATTTGGAAAATTGAATTTTTTTTCCAATGGTCACATTTGATTTTTAGTTTTTTCAAAAATTCATCAAGAAAAGTTTAATGAAAATAAAAAAAACTTGTAGCCTTTACTCATCACAACTTTCAAAAACAATATATATATGTATAAATAAATCTAGCTCAAGGATTCAATGAGCTAGATACTAAAATTAAAAATTAACAAATTATACATGCATTTTTTTTTTTTTTTTAAATAAATTAATTAATAATTTTATTTATTAAATCGATAAATTTCTCAAGATTGACGTAATATCTTATAATCGAATGTTAGTCATAATTATATTGCGCAACGAATCTAGGGTATATAAATTATTGCATAGTTTTCATCTACGGTAAGAATTAAAAATGAAAAAAAAATAAAATATAATTTACTACGAGAGATAATAGGGTGTCAGATTATTATTTAATCTCACTAGCACATTTAAGTATAGAGTATATAGTGTTAGCTGTGACTTTGGCCTCGAATTATAACTGACCTGACACCAAAAAACCGGATAGACTCTCTCATCTTTTAAACTTTCAGAGCCACGATCATGATTTCGAATCCCCTATTATTTTTTATTATCGCGATCGAAATGCGTGACGTGATCGTGGAATAAAAAAATAAAATCAGCCGTAAAAAAATTTAATTACATGAAACCGAAGGGGAAATTAGGTCAGTGGGTGTAGTAAAAAAAAAAAAAATATTGCGGAATATAGACTTTTTTTAATTTTTTAATAGACAGGGAAAAATATTTTTTTATAATGAATTGAGGGGGAGGAAATTATGTGTTATCTGAGTTAACTTAAGCTTCCTTTTAGTTGAGTGGCTATAAATTAAGCTGAGATCACGCGGTGTTGACTACCGAGACGCAGTGAATGCGAATGCGTGCAGGAATGTTACATTTTTTCAAACTCAACTGAGTGCGTGTTAAACATCATTTTTATCTTACATTTTTTTTTTTTTTTTTTTTATTAATAAAATTAGAGTCTGCAACCGTCAATTTATTAAAATATATTTTTTTGTCAAAACCCGCAATTTATTGTATCATTTTTTTGTCAAATGAATTTAAATTACATTTGTTGTAAGCAGAATTTTTTTTCGTTTACATTAAAAAAAATGTAATAATGGAAAAAAAATTTGTAACCTCACTTCCATAAAAGATTTTATTTTCTTTTTTTTTTTAATGGAAATTTTTTACAGTCATAAAATTATGGTTTTGATTAATTGGTTCACTCGCAAAAAGACCTTGAAAATTTTTTCAATATTTTTTTTTCATTTTTCAAGCCATGACCTAACGTCCAAATTTCCAAGTGAGCAAATCGTTACGCAAAATTTATATTCATCATTAATTCCATAATTTGTGATCGAATTATTTAAATCAACGATTTATCTCGATGATTCACTTTAAAAAAACCCCCAAAAAATTAACAGTATTAGTTAATTATGAAATCAAGTAACAAAAAATTAATTAAAATTCCAGCCGAAAAATTCTGCTAACCTCAAAAAAAAATTTTATAATGAAAATTTATAAATTTAAATTTATAATAATTTCGAATGATAATTTATTTAAAAAATATTTTAATGAGATGCATAAATAAATAAAAGATATAAAATGATGTTATAAATAATTCTCGTACGCAAATAAAAGTTTGTCACATTGATATAGTCCAAGAACTTTTCGAAATAAAATTAATGAATGATATGTGAAATATTAAAAAAAAAAAAAAAATGAAGGATGATTAGAGGTGTTGATTCATAAAATTTTGAGGTCACTGGAACGTTGAGAATTAAAACCCGTTAGAAGAATATTAAATTCACTGGTTTGCTTACTCATATATTTATACATATATATATATATATAGAATACAACACAAGTAGATCTATTACTAATGCAAATGACAATTGATGAGTGTGGAAAATTGTTCGAGATTCAAAGCTCATGATTTATTATCATTTTATATACCAACAATTTATCTTCATTATCTTGCTAATCCTCGTGACCCTAAAACCCTTTTTGACACCTCTTGCCAATATATATTATTACTTTAAATATTATTTATTATTTTTTAAGTAGTCTGTGTGACAGCTATTTTTTTTTTTTTTTATTTTTGTAATTTATTAACTTTAAAAAATAATTATTTAATGATTGATGAATTTTAATACGCTTGGAAAATTATCGAGTACTAGATAAATCGTGTTTTAGGTCAGTGGTACATGTTAATTTATTTGTCAATAAACTTTGCTATTTTTTATCTTCAATATTAACTTTCACGATTTTACGGTTATTTGGATTTTTTTAATTTGCAATTTAATTTATTACTCTTTTTTTTTTTTAATTTCATTAAAGAGACAATTAAATATTTATTCATGAAATTTATAATTGATTAATTACTTAATTAATTAATTAAAAATTTTAATTACTATCAATTCCGAACTGCAGTTTATAAAATTAATAGATTCATTAATTAAAAAAAAGACAACGCAGTTAAAATTTCGCCGAGGTGTAGATATAAAAAACATTACTCACAGTTGATGTCAACTGTAAATAATTTTTAAAAAAATCGGAGGTAGAAGTACCATTTGTGGCCACTGCTCCCTTTTTGGACATTTAATACTTTATTTTAATCAATGTAAAAGTATTAAAAAAAAAAACTCCATTTCAATAGCGTAATAAAAATATCTTCGAACACTTTTCAAAATTAATTATGTCATTGCGTATTTTACAAATTATTTTATTTAAAATTTTCAAGTGGCTAAAACTGGCCCTAAAGTGGCCAATGAGGTTACTTCTACCCTATGTCTCGGCGAAATTGTAACTGCGTAGCCTTTTTTTCATTAAACGCTTTAACTTTTTTTTGATTAATTATCAAAATTTTAGTACAGTCATTACTCATTACAATTGAGTCATTGAATATTTTTAAAAAGTGGGAGGTATTGCCTGAGAATGGCCTTAATTAAAAATAATGAAAATTAATTTTCAGTTCACAAGTTCAATAAATTTTCGTCACTTGAAATTTTAAAAAATTTATTGTGGCTTAACTAATTAATTGAAAGTAACTGTATTTTTCACGGTATTTTTAAAAAGTGAATAAGGAGAACAAATTTTTAAAAAAGTGCTAAAACCTTTCCACCTTTCGTTTAAAAAATATTTTTGTTGCGGAAGTGTTTTTATGAGTGTCTTTTATGCATCAGTTATCATCTTGAGCAATCTTAATATGTCAGTGCGGCAAGCACACGCCTATATTAAACCGAGAAGAATATATACAACAATAAAAGTGTTGGCGTATGTATATATATATATATATATGTATAAATACAAGTACAAGTAAAGAATAAACGCAAACTCGTTCAAGACACTGACTTTCCATTTCCTCGACTCGAGCAGACAGATTTATTGGACGGTGCCCTCTGACATAACCTCCAACAACAGATGCGCCATCTCTCTCAGTTCTTTTAACTCACAACTATTATCTCACTGACATTCGCTTACAATCTATAGCACTGGAGTATATATTTCCGCGAGGCAACCATGACCCCCGTCTACGTCACGCTCATTTCCATTCTCACTCTTATTTTTTTTCTTTGTTCTTTTTTTCATTTTTATAGGAATGTTTATATATCGTATACTACTTTTTTATAGTTATACATATACATATATATATTTGTTTTTTTTTTTTTTTTTTTGGCGCAAATCAGCCGTGACCCACGCCACGGGAAATGTAGGAAGCGGCATTTGTGTACACATTTTATACCTGGTAATCTCGGATCTTAATCTCTCAAGGAAATATCTACAAAAACATTTGAAATGCTTCTTTTTTTATTCAAATTTCTAACAAATGTCAAAATTTTTTATTTTCAGAACTTTGAGCAAAACGAAGTTTCAGACAATTTAATTGCCTACAATTTCGATTTCATTGAAAATTTCAAAAAATTGATGGTTCTGAAGATATATCGATTTTCAGTCTTGAAAAATTTCATTTTCTATGATCCTGAAATTAGCAGACAATTAACGAATTTCGGATTTTTTTTTCAACGAATCAATTACAAAAAAATAAAAACTAAAAATATGCACATGTAGAAAATTTCAAAAACTATAGGTGAAATTTTTTCAGATATTTTTTTTTTATAATTTATCAGTTTAAAAAAAAATCAAAAATTATTAGACGTCGAAATTCAGTATCATAATTTTTCAAAAAAATGATCTAATTATATAAACGGCTGTAACGTCGAGAAAATTGATTCTACGACATTTTTTATCGGATAAAAAGTTGTAGGTAATTAAATTTCCTTTCTAATGACCATTAATGATGCCTACTAATCTTGAATATTTACCGAGATATTGCCAATCAAACAGTAATACAACATTTAGCATAAGTATTTTTAGTTTTCTTAATTTTGTCCTCGTCAAATTATCCGATGAAAGAACAGAAAGGATAATAGTAGTGTCTACAGCAAATAAAACAAACTAAAACTAAAAGTAAAAAAATAAATACATGAGTAAAGGTAAAACGTTTGGTATGCAAGTCTACCTCGAATGCTTAAGGTTCGTGACCCGAGCGAATAAGTGTCTCTGGAGTCTTCCGCTTGTAGGATTTATTTAAAAACTACTACTACAATTTTAATAGCTTTGAAAGCTCATCATGCTACTAAACTTTTCTCATTACATTTAAATTTATATAATTATAATTACAGATAAACTTTTTATCGTTATAATTATCAATTTAGAAGTTTTAATTGCATAAAAAATATATTTTCTTTTATTAATGTCTCAAGTACGCGGTTCAAATCCCGTCCGCTGATTTTATATATACATTTTTTTTTCATTGAGAGGAACAAATAAAATAAAGTTGATAAAAAGTAGTCGCATTTAGTTGAATGGAATGTGTACCAAGTGTAGATTGTCCTTAGGGATATAATAAAAATAATTAAATAAACAAAAAGGTGGCGCCTTGTTATGATTGTTGGCTTATTCGAGGTCAAACAACAAATTAATTAAATAAATTTTTCTACGAATCGATACCAGCAATTATTTAAACATTGTTAAGTAAAACAAAAAAATGTCTTTTTAGATTTATAATATATATGTTTATATGTACATATGTATGTATTTATATTCATATGTGTGATTAAAGCGTGCAAGTGTCGTCAAGGTGCGGCCATGTATAGGGTGCAGCCCTAATAATCAACTCGCCAGGGAGCTTTCGCATCTCTAATATGCAATGCATTTCCTTATATACACACCCTAGGGGATCCAAGGAGTGGTTTATAACAACAAACAAAATTTATTTAAACATACATTTACATACATATTATATGTACCCGCACATTAAAAAATATTGTGTGTTTGTGTCGAAAACGGTTTGTGTTAACAATTGTAGTGTGTTAAACTAACACAAAGTTTGTGTCACTTTATTTTGTAACATAAAAAATGTGTTATACACTCTTTATTAACACATTTTGTGTGTTACTGTGGAATTCTTTGCGCCCTCTTGTGGCGATATTTCAACATAATCTTTGTGTTAAAAAGGGGTTACACAAAGTTTGTGTCGAAATTTCAGCACAAATTTCGTGTCAACCGTTTTTAACACACAAACTGTGTTGATTTTACACAATATTTTTTACAGTGCGGGTCAAAATTAAAACTTGATTCAGGCTCGACCCGAGTCAAAAAACAAATTCTAGTTTAGTCCTCAAAAACCTCAATTCCTTTGATATTTTATTTGCCGCCCAGAAAGTAACTTTACTTTAGTACTCAAAATCCTCAATGAGAACTATGAGGTCTAAATGCGAATAATTTATCGATTTTAAATTATAACTAAGACCTCAAAATCTTCAACGAATGAAAATTTATATTTCGGACTTTGAAAAAATTTAGATAGAAAAGGGAGGGGAGAGAATACTTCGAATAAGGCTTTTGAGGTTCAAATGTGGATAAAATTATTCCTGTATGTTTTGAGTATTTTGAGGCTTTAATCCAGATTATGTTATTCCAGTTTAGTCTTCAAAGTGGTAAAATTGGTCGTAACTACTATTTTGAGGACTAAATTAGGATAACTTTCTATACGGTTGTCAATCTTAAAATTCTGCATTGATACCTCATTGAGAACTTTGAGACTTAAATCCGAATTTGTTTATTGACTCGGGTCGCTTCACCTTATTTTCTTTTGAAGTTATTGATTTGCCAACGATTTTCCGATAAGGTCTCGAATTTTTCGACTTAAATTAAATTTTTTTCAACTTCTACAGCTTTTTTGATCTTAGCTTCAACTTATTCGTATCTTTTCATTCACCTTACTTTTGACTTGCGGAACCAAGTCGGATAAAAGTTATTTATTCGCCTTAATTTAGATTTGGTCAACAAAGTCAATTGCAAGCAGTATTTTTTAGTGAAAAATGTATTTTTCGCGTTTTACTTTAGTTTTGACTTTTTGGCCTCACAATTTAAGTCGAACAAGTCTAAACCAAGTCAATTTAGACTTTTTCGTCTTAAATCGTGACTAAGTAAGCCCACCTAAACCTAAACCAAGGCGAAAACTCAAGTATTTCATATCGCCGGAAAAAAAAAGTCGATTTTGTCTTGTAAAAAATAGCTCTAAATTTCGACTTGATAAATCAAGTTTTATTTTTGACCCGGGTATTTACAAATAAAAAAATTTTTTTTATTTGAAAAATTAAAAAAATTCATGCATCGAAATTTAAATCGATGAACCAAAATTAAAATATTCGATTTATGAGTAGAAATTTTTTTTCATTTTCTGCGGATCGTTAGTCTAGATCATAAATATTTAAGTAGTTATATCTTTGAGATAATTCCAAGTGGCCCGATTTCTTGTAACGATATATATATATACCATGCATACAATATATACTTGCATATATATACGACGGGGGGTCGCCTGATCTTTAATGCTGCGATGAAAACATCATAATTTCACTAGTGTAGCCTGAAAGTTACTCTTTATATGTTCATGTATATGATATTACTCCATATACATATATATATACTAGTGAAGGTATACAACATAACAACATATTACAAAACATAGAGTTTAAATGAGAGAGGGAGGGAGTGAGTAAGAGATGGGGGTAAAAGAAGAGTAGTATAGTAGAGAGTGGAAATAACGCCCCCGGTATCCCGCCGATAATTGCAAGTTGGTTGCAACCTCGAGAGCAAAATCGACGCGTCCAAAGGTCGACACGATCTTTATACTCGTTGATATATAGCTTGGCTAACCACCAAGACAAGAGAGAGACAATTCCTCCACGACTTTTCCTCTACAATTTTTTTTTTTACAGTACATTTACATTTTTAAAGATTTTTCTTAAGTTTTTTGCTCCATTTTTTATTACTGGAGCTCTGGGCGTCTTGGGCATACCGTAGAATAAATAAAATAAGATAATAAAATAAAAAAGGTGTCGGTGTAATACGGGACCTTGATTCACGGCCTTCAAGAGTTAGTGTATAGTAGTCTACGAACCAGTCAATTACCGTCTAGTTGTGAAGTTTGAAAGGGCGATAGCTTTAACGTTATTTTTATTTTTATATTGACGTACACATTAGCTAATAGTCGTATCTTTTTTTTTTTTTTAACTTTCTCACAATCTCGTTAACGTTTAAATGTTACCCAAACTAAAACTTAGCTACTAGATATATATAGTATGTCATTTTTTTTTTTTTTTAATTAATTTTACTATCGCTTTAATTTATTTTCATTTCTCATGAACTATATGATAGATAAGTTAAAAGTACATCCGTTTTTTGTTTTAAATATTCAAAAAAATTATTTCGATTCTTAAAAAAAAAGAAATCAAATAATCGATTTATCGATATTTGAGAACATCGAGAAAAAATAATCGATTATGGAAAAAAAAACATCGATGTTAGATTGATCGATTTTTTTGCTCATCTCTACTATATGATCGATAAATATAAAATAAACTGATTTAATTTATTTATAAAAAAAAATCTACTGTAAAAAAAAAGAATTTTTGAAAGCTCAATGTTTTTTTGAATCGCATATATATTAACAAAAATTTTATATTGCATTATTAATTTCAAATTCTAACTGAAACAACAATTGTTTTAACAGAAGATAATTGAAATTTACTTACATAATATCGAAAAAAAAGAGATCGGCATATTTTGAACTACATTCAGATTGATTTGATTGATTAAATCATTTTGAATAGAATTTTAAAATCTTTAAACTAAAAATATAGCAAATTCAAAATTTTCAATACCTATAGATCATGACACGGTTGGAAATTGAAGTTGCAATTTCTGACAAAATAAATGATCTAATTATTGACCCACAAATTTCATAAAATATGGTCGAAAAAAATTTTAATTCAAGTAACTACAGGGTCATATTCTTTATAGAGGATGGGCGGGTCAAATTAGCAACCCAAAAATTTTCTAAAATTGATTTTTCCTCCATAATTGTTTTTATTGTCATTAGCGGTTTTTATCATCATTTTTATACAATTTTGAGCGACCCAAAATTTTTTTCCAAAATTTTTTCTTCAAGAATTAATTAGTAGACTCAATGTATTATTGGCTACGAAAAATACATACGTTATCCTCTTCGCTATATTTAAATGTTATGAAACTTACTTATCTTCAATAATTTTTTTTTTCGGCATCTCCACACTAAAAAATCCGGGGTGAATTCGGAATGATTACAGATTTTATTTAAATTCAAATTTACTCCATCACTCGGAGTTCTAGATGTTTAATAAAAATCACTGCATATGGAGTAAATAAGGAGTTTGTTCGGAATGATTTCGGAGTGATCTGGATTTAATTTAAATCCACATTTACTCCGATTCGGAGTTTTAATACTAAAATAAACTTCACTTCGGAGTAAATTTTACTCAATTTTATGTTTTGGGTGGTCAGTTTTGCCCGCCTGGAGAAAAATTTTTTTTTTTCAATGGCAACTGGAAATTTGGTTTAATTACTTCAAATATAAGTGAAAAAAAAAAGATTCATCTTATTTAAATGCAAAAGAAATTCATTATTTCTTTAGCTCTTCCAATTTGCCCGCCCTTCCACTAAATAATTTTACAAACTCATCTTTTAAAAAAAAAAAAATGATATGAATTCTAACGTAAAAGTTATAGTAGAATATTTATTTTAAATCAGACGTTAATTCTAATTTTAATTAATTGTAGCACAGTAAGTATAATAATAATAATGAGTAATTAAAGAATTAAATAAATAAATAATTAATTAACTATCTTAATGTATTAACGTCTATTTAATTTAAATTGATAATAAAGATAAATGAAATAAAATATAAATTAATTGTTAAATAAACAAGACATTGATTTATTAAAGCTGGAAATAATGTAAGCTAAAGGTACCGCGTATCAATGTTTAATCAGTTAATCAGGACAGGCAATTTACTTTTAATCTTTATCTTAATACGCGATTCGTGATACATAAATTTAAAAAAATTTTTTTTGAATCTTTTATGGAACAATCACACAACATTATGGGAGATATAAAAATATTTATTTATATTGACGACTATTATTATTATTTTTATTATTATTGTAATTGTGATTGAGATTTTTTTTTTCATTTAATGGTGAGAGTATATGACCCTCGCGTGGCTTAAACATCTTGTCGATATTTATCCGCAATTAATCGCACGGGTTATGTGTGAGTATGTTCGTGTGCGAGTGTAGAGTGGGTACGTGTGAGAGGAAGTATCTATTAATTAACGAATGATTACCATAATTATCGATAGTGAGGCGCGGTGGTACTAAGAGTAGATTAATCGATTAATCGATGAATAACGCATTGAATTTTAAATTATCTTACAGAAACGATTTATTTTATTATCTATCATTTTTATCAATTTATCGATCGATTTTTTGAAATTCATTTTAGAATTATATATATTTTGCGTATTCTGCGTGGAGTAATATATATGTTTAAATTATATGTCACATATATGATATATATGTGCCAAAAAAAAATATTTTCAATAAGATTTGCGTATATATTCACATATATGTTAACATATACAAAATATATGTATGGATATGTTCACGCAAAAAATCAATATGTCAAATATCCGTTGCATAAACCTTATGCATATATATATAGTTTTGTAACGGATATCGATTATTGAATATATACATATTACCCGGGAAAAAATAATTGAAATCACTGTAGATCTACGTCGATCAAAAATTTGGAATAGATCTCAGAAGATCTCTAATGATTTCAGATCTATGGTGATCGCAAAAGATCTCGACTGATCTCAGCAATTTTAAAGATTTCATAATAATTTCAGTGGAGATCTATTTAGATTTATGCAGATCTCCACGGATCTCCAAGTTATAAAGATCAAGTTTTCTTATTGGACAATAAAAGTCACCGGAGATCTTCAATGATTTCCGTGAGTCTCCATAAATATTCGTAGATCCCTTAAAAAAATTATGGCAGTTATGAGATCTACCTCGAACTCCGTAGATCTGCTTGAAGTAATATAGATCGAACTTTTTGAAAACTGTAGATTATTTAATTATATTTCCCAGAGATATATTCATACAAAAATAATAGGAAATGTAATTTCCACTCTAAAAATCACCCTTTACATCAAATTCTCTCTAATAATTACTAAGATTTTATATTTAAAACACTTTTTTTTTGTTTAAAAAATTTTACAATAAAATATAAAGACCGTGTAATTTGATCCGAGTACAAAGTTCGTTCGCGCGTCGTTGATTTTATATCCAGTAAATAAAATCTATAGACAATAGATCCGATAATAATAATCATTATTATTATTATTAAACGAGTCGAGAATTAACAAAATGACTCGCGGGAAAGTCTGATTAAGTAACCGGCACGTGAATAATAATCGTATCTCCCGATGTGTCACGCAATTACAGACAAAGACCATTATATTATTTATACAGAGCAATAAAGTAATTAATTAAAAAAATATATATATGTCTATATATATATATATATATCTGTTGTGCTTTGAATTCCATTGCGTACTTTACTACTTTGTATGCTACCACGGAAATGTTAATTTTTATTTAAATTAAAGTAATGTAGATTTAAACTTGCGGTCGAACCAAAATGCCTTTTTAAATAAAATAAATAAAATAAAATAATTGAAAAATTCCAGGTACTGTCACTCAATCTAACCTGAGTAACCCTTTCACGCGTTATAATTATTATCATTTTCTTGTCATATATTTTATAATCTTAGTAGAGTAGTTGCACTTATACTTAAAAAATATTTATTTATTTTTTTAATTTTATTTATTACAAAAATAATTTGAGGGAAATAAAAGTTTTACGCCGGTTTATGTAACATGCAAATCAAGCTCGTGACTTGAATAGCGTTTAGTTAGCTATTATTTTTATTTTAAGTGATAATTACTGAGACTATTAAATTAATTTATACAATAGAGTGAAAGGATTTTTATTATTTTACTTATTTTTTTACTATGGGCAATTTTTTATTCTTTAACTTACTTACGGTTCTCATTAGAAAGATACTAATTTCGTAGAGTAACAAATTTTGTATCCAATAAACCTCTTAAATATCTAAAAATATTAATTAATTACAATAATTTAAAGATGTCATTACTAACAAAATTTTTTAAAAATAATTCTAGTTAAAAAAAAAAAACTCATTTCCATTTGATTTTAGAGAAAAAGTATAAGAGACATTTTTTGTAGGGCATTAAATTTCCTATTTAACGATGTACTTAAATGTATGAAAATATGAACAAGTTTATCAATTAGAAAGGTTGAAAAATTAGTTGAGTATTTTATTTTTGTAGAAATAAATAAATAATAGATATGAGGGTGTAAATGTACAAATATCAGTAGAAAGATCTCGGATATATCGAAGTAGTTTTCTTATCCAATATACGTATGGATACTGACTATATATATATCATATATGTATGTATGTAAGTATATACAAACCCTCATTGTTTGTCTGTAAAATATATCGAGCGCAGATCATTATCGTCCAACTGAGGCCTTGTCCCTGGTTTGTGCACAACTACAAGAGTAGTTTTCTCGTTGTATTGATACGAGTACGAGTACAAGCACCAGTACAGTACACAGAAAATACGCGAAACCGCTCGGTTAAAACGTCCGACAAATTGCGTGCACCATTCTCGCTAAAACTTTTTATTATATTTTACCATTACTTTTATCTCTTTACCTTTTTTTGGCATTACTCTTTATCTAGACTGTTGACTACAGGCTTTAGACTCTCGAGTTTAGAGTTAAGACTGGAGTCTAGAGCCTGGGTATTGATATTGATAAATAAATTTAGTAAACATTTTTTTTTAACACAGAAAAAAAGGATTTCTTGGCGTAAGAAAAGTTTCTCATTATGAAATGAAAATAAAAATTTTCTTAGGACTAGAAAAATTTTTTGGCGCAAGAACTTTTTGCTCGACATGAAAATTTTTTCTCGCTCTAAGAAAATTTCCGTTTTCAATTCATGATGCGAAAAAATTCTTGGAGCAAGTAAAAATTTTCTTGGAGCGAGTAAAAGTTATTTGGGCCATGAAATCATTTTTTTTTTGAACTAATAAAAAATTTCTTCAATCAAAAAAATTGCTTTGAAAATAATTTCAATTTTGATCATGAAATCGTTTCTCTTGATTTAATTAATTTTTTTTTATTCTAAAAGTCTTAAATTTTTAATTTAAATAGTTATTGAATCAAGAATAAGAAAAATTTGACCCAAGAATAACAAAACAATTCATAATACATTGAATAAAATTTAAATACTTGAATAAAGAATTTTTGTTTTTTTACTTAAAATTCTTAATATCTTGTAAACTGTTGCATTTAACAAAAGATGAAAAAGTAATTTTTTGTGGAAAATTAAAATTTTAACAATTTTTATCTTACTAAAAATAAACATAAAATCGATAGTTTTTAAGATATATCGATTTAAAGTTTAAAATTATATATTTTACCGTTAAAAAAATTAATTAATTATTCAAGTCGCCATAACTTTAAAACAATTGATCTTACGAAATTTTTTATTGATATTAAAATTATAGAGAATTTAATTTCCTTTCCGATGACCACTAATGATATTTACTTACCTTTGATATTTTACGAGATATTGACATTCAAATAGATCCAATAGAGTTAAATATTCAACTTTTTATGATTTGAACTCCATAGACAAATATATATGAATGTATATTTGTATGTATATATTCATAACGGTATTTCACACAAAAAATTTTTTTGTTACAGAAATCACGAGTCAAAGGACCGAACTAATCGGTGAGTTTTATATTTTTTTAACGAGTCATGGAGAAGCAATTAAAAAAAAAATAATTTTTAAAACTGGCTATAAAGCCACAGGCGTGTTTGTTTTTACGTCATATGGTTATGGTTATTATTATAATTATGTGTTGAAAAAAAAAATATATATATATATATATATATAAATGAATAATGGAAAATGAGGAGATCCGTTCTTTGACCCTCAATATAAATAAATATATATATATCTATGGGATGGGTAAAAAAATAAATAAAGAAAATGTGTACGGGCTTGTTATCAATTAAGGCGCGGGCGAGTATCACGTCCGCTTGGCAAAATTGAATTTATCTCCAACGGTTTTGTGTTATTTGTTGGGTGACTTTATAACGGGATGACGTACAACACAACGTATTTTATTTTATTTGTGGTAAAGGTCACTAATTTTATAAATTTTCATTTTATCCTTTACCGCGTCTACTATTTTCCCTCAAATTAAATTTTCCTGTCGACTTTTTTTTTCAAAGTTATAAATTTTCTAAGCGCAAAATTTGAAAATCATTTTTTATTTATTCTCAAAAAAATTTTTTTTACTTCGGAAAATCAAATTTTGTTTCTCTTACTATTTTCCGACATTTTCATGAGACGCGTATATATATAATTGGGAGAAAAAAAAATTATAGTGGCAACAAAAAAATATTTTCGATAAAACAAGAGTTGAGATTTTGAATTTCCTCCAAAAAAAAGTTTCTACGGTCAATTTTCCAAATCTTTTTTCAAAATTCCTTGTACACACTCCCAGATTCTCAGAAAAATTTTAAAATATTCCTCTTATTCATGTCAATCCAAAATTATCCCGTGTAAAACTCAAATCTCAAAATCATATTTTTTTTTAATTTTTAGTTAAAAAAATAAAATTAGCGGGTCCTAATATTTTTTACCAACATTCCAAAGATGTTTGCATATGAATAGAGTAGAAAAATTTAAAAAAAAATATCTTGAATATTTTTAACGACCAAAAGTACAAGGCAACATATATAGTTGATTAAAAAAACTAATAAATAAAGTATAGTGTTGTCTCTTATATTATTATCTCTCTTTACGGAATTTGCCGTGTTGTGTTCTCTATTACCGGTCTAGCCTGTACCTGCCCACCAGACAAATCCCCGGCTATTACTTGCTCGACGTTATAACCGAACCTACTTGGAGTCCAAGTCGTAGTTGAAGTAAAGCCGAAGTTGAGTAATTTAGCGCGACTATGCCAGAGCTTAGAGCCCAGAACCCAGAGACTAGAGACCAAAGACCAGAGACTAGAGACCAGAGACCAGAGTCAAAAGACCCTGGATATACACTAGACATATCTACTGTATCCAGTGTCCTGTTCTTGTCTATAGACCTGGTAGTGTTCTGTTGAAACATCAGAATCTCTCTGTTACTCTTATTCTTATTTGTATGCAAGTAACGTGTAGTGTTGGATGAATATAATGCTGGACGTGGATATGGATGTGGATGTGGATGTGGACGTAGACGTGGACGTGGACGTGGATTGACCCTTGCGGTACTCCCACTAGTGTGTTGTGTGTCTTCGCCCATAGTAGACTCTACATACTATCTTATTCTACACATATATAACATTCACAACGCCTCTCTATAGTTAACTCTCTCACCCCGGCCACGTCGGGGTCATATTCTCATCGGCATCGATGCACATGCCGTCGCCACCGCCGCCATCGCCGCATAACAACAGCAACGTGCTGAGAGAAGATACAAGAAACCTCTAGGATACTTAAGTAGTAGACCCAACGCCCGAAACCATTTCTATTATTTTTTTATTCTCATGACCTTAAGTGTCATCCTTTTTAACTCGCGGATTTTTTTTATCTTCTTTGAGAAAAATTTATTTTTGTTTGCTATCATTTTTTATTTGGGATACAAATTTTAATTTTAATTTTGATTCAATAAAAAAAAAGCGTGACGGGTTCGAACTCGCGACCTTCGTGGTTGAAAATAATAAATTATGTTTTTTTTTTAGATTCAATAATGTTAATTATTTTATATATTTATAAAGGGATTTTAAATTGAATAAAAAGTGACAGATTTTAAGCCGTGACCTTTATGAGGATTGAATTTTTTTTTCGATTGTTGAAAAGAATATTGAATTTGGTTTATTTAGATAAAATTTGAATCTAAAAAAGTTTACGTTAAATAGGACCGAAGACCTTGAAATTATTAATTTACTTCTGAAATATTTATTTATTTAAATTCAAACATTGATTAGTATTCGATCTGACCTTTAAGCTATTTTTATAAAAAAATTATCACAAATTTAAATCAAGGAAAAAATTCGAAAAAAAAACTGACTAGGATTCGATCCCTTGATTTCCGTTTTTTTTATTTAGAAAAAAAAAAACGTAGACCGGGATTTGAACCGCAGAGATGTAGTTTTTTTACAATGTCCCAGCTAACGAAGTCCTGATTTTTTCTAGTCTTCGAAAATTAATTAAAATACAATAAAACTTTAAACAGGATTCAATCCCTCGACTTTAAATTTTTTATTTAAAATTCTATTATTTTTCTTCTTTTTTATTTTGAAAACGAAAAATTAATTTACTATTGAATTTCATATTCTTTTATTAAATTTAATCTATTAATTAATGATTCATTAAAAAAAAAAAAAAAAAAAAAACTGAGACTAGGATTCGAACCGCGAACTTAAGGTTTATTATAATCCCAGGCGAAAAATAACAAAAATTTTTTTTTACTTTTATTAGAACGGCACCAAAATGAATGATAATAATAATAAACTTTACTCAATAGTAATTGATTTCCAAGATTATTTATTACCATCAGGTGACAATTATGCTTTTAAAGAATTCACAATATTTTACATTAAACCTAAAAAAATTATCTATTATTACACACACGTCACACGTCCACTCTGTCCTTGGCGATACTTATCTTCAGTTTACAAAACCTATTACAAAACATTATTGACTACTTATGGGGTAAAATGGGAGGCCGGTACAGTAGATTTTGCTTTTATGCGCCAGCAATTGCAAACGATTTTTAAAGGCGCTGATGTCATTTACGTACGAAATTTACGAATAAAAAATATTTTGAAAAATTATTATCCTACTGATGAGTATAATATAATAGCTCTCGACAGTTTGGGCTACGATGATAACTTACATATAGCCTCAAATTGTCTCAATCATAATCATAACCTCAATTATTGCACTGAATATACAGCTCAGGAAATGACGAATTGGATTATGAAAAATTTATAATTTAAAAATTTAATAATTTATTTATTAGTATAACTAAAAATTTCATAAAATTAAATGTCGATATTATTTGAATTTACTGATTATTTATTGCCGACTGGCTGCTACTCGATAAAGGAATGGAGCGTCTGCTACTTAAGAAATAATACTATGAATTATTCGGAGACTCGTGTAATAAAACCACCATGTGATTGGAATAGTTTGAGTCACAAATATAAAAATTATTATCGTTACTGGTATCAATCATATGGAATCTCATGGGAAGCTGGTTGGATATCTTTTAGCAATTCATTCTCCCATTTACGAACTATTTTTGACCGGGCTGATATTGTCTATGTCAGAAACGAGCGGAAAAA
This sequence comes from Microplitis mediator, assembly GCF_029852145.1. Lineage (NCBI taxonomy): Eukaryota > Metazoa > Arthropoda > Insecta > Hymenoptera > Braconidae > Microplitis > Microplitis mediator. The sequence goes on along the minus strand of NC_079976.1, from coordinate 9,665,142 downwards.
ATTTTTGATGAATGCTATTTTTAAACATAGTCATAATGTTGTATCTCTGGAGACATTTGGTTATAATAGAAGACCTGAGATAGCGATTGACTGTATTCATCATGATAAGCCACGTTCTAATTATTGTACTGTAGACACTGTTAGAGATATGGCCGTTTGGTTGTTGACTCATTGAAATAATATAAGAATGAAATTTTGTTACTTTAAAAGGACAAAAGTTAAGTTATTGAAGGTAATTTTTATTGCTTGAATGACCAGTTTAATGTGGAATCGATTTGAATTAACAAGCACTTGATTTTCGTTAAAAACATTTTAAAAAACCAAAAGTGTAACAAAAACTTTAAATTTAGAAGATTTTGAATAGTAGACTTCCGGTTTTCAAAAGTAAACATTACATAGCTTATTTTGTTCCTTTGAATCTTTACTTCAACATGGTACCATTTAAAATGATCAATAATTTTACTATCATAAAAAAAATCCCAAAAAACACTTCTACAGCGAAATTTAAAACTTAAAATTTTGAAAACAGTCAATAAATTTTTTTATGGACTTCCGGTGTTCGAAAATCAACTTATCGTAGTTTATTCTCTTCATTTTAATTTCTTCTTCAACCCCTTACAAATCAAACCCCCCGATTTCTTCGTTTTCATAAAAAAAATCCTAAATTTCTCGACCGATCTTCAGAATCAACTTTTTTTACATTATTGTCCAAAACGACGACCAAATCAATCAGAACCAAAAAATCATTCATCAGTTACCCTTAACACATTACTCAGAAACTACTTACAAAGGATAGTCCCAATCTGAGGCCCCAAACCCTTGAAAAATCCCATTTTAAATAAAATTTTAAACAAAATACTTTTAGAACTCAACTCTGAATTTACCCCTACAACCAGGAAACTTAAAAAATTACATTTTTTCTTATTTATCATAAGTCGATATAGAATTCGATGATCACAACTTAAAAATTGATTATTACATTTTAATTGATCAATGAATTATTGGAAAAAAATTTTACATTACATTAGAAACAAGCCGCGTTGAATGACACCTCAAAGATCAAAATCGGTTAATCCGTTGAAGAGTTATGAATACTTACATACATACATACATACGTACGTACGTACTCACATACATACACTCGGACATCATCGTGAAATTAGTCAGGATAGCTTCCTAAAACCTGAAAACGTCAAAATCTGATAGAAACTCGGTTTTTGCAAATCGGACCGAAACCAATAACTTCCCGAATTTTTGAAAATTTTCAATTTTCTTAGCGGGAAGTTAAAAAAGCAAATATTTTTTTTTTTTAAATGTCGATATATATTAGTAAAGAAAGATAAATAGATTATTTGAAGAAAAAAATGCGATACATAATAGTAATCGATTTTCATGAATATTTGTTACCAAATGGTGATTGGGGTATCAAAGAATGGTCGCTCGGTCGTATTAGTCCAAATACACCCGTCGAATCCCAAACACGCGTAACACGCCCACCCTTGCCGTGGGATGAATTGGAATCGCGTTACAAAAATTATTACAACAAAATTATACAGTTATACGGAGTAAAATGGCAAACGGGTGATGTGACATTGGATGGAACTAAACGGCATTTAATTGAATTATTAAGTGAAGCATCACGTGTCTACACGAGATCATCCAACAAAAAATATATATTAATTAAATTTCTAAATACTCGTCTCAATATCAAACCTTTAGACGCTAAGACAGATTATCGTCAAGGTGTAGAACCTCCGATTGATTGTAGGTTTCATATTAATGCAATTAGAAAATATTGTGCGTCTGAAACTGTTCGCAAAATGCTGCACTACTTGAAACTGAGAGCTGGAAAATTGTCTCGAACGCGAATAAATTCTGACCAATAATTTTAAATAATCAAATTCTACCTGAAACGCAAAATTTTAAGTAACAGTTCAAGATACTTTTAAGATCACATGTATTTTCATGCACTTCCGGTTAGCGAATATTAATTTATGATGCTCTCGAAAATCGGATTAGTCAAAATCACTATATGGCAGTGACTAGTCACTTAATGGTAGTGAAAAGTATACCACTATTTGAATCAGTGACATACTTTTCACTAGTAAACAGCTAATAGTCACTATTTGCACTATTTCAAATTTAAGAGAGTAGGTCATTTTATTTGTTAGAACATCTGCTTTAAAATCGTTCACTTGAAAACAATTAATAAGCTCATTATCATTAAAAAAATCCCGAAAAATTGAAAGTATTTAAGGAAATTGAAAAATTAATTTTTTTTTTAAATCTATAGTAATACTTTTCCGACATTTTCGGTTCTTACATGTAAACTTATACGTCATTTTGTTCGTAGAAATGTCTACGTTAACGGAGTAGTAATTAAAATATTGAATAATTTCAGTATCATAAAAAAAATCCTGAAAAACTAAAATTCCATAAGTAAATTTGAAAATTTAATTGTTTCAATTCAAATAATAGTTTATTGTGGGCTTTAAGTATTAAATTAATGTGGGCAATTTTTTCACAATACGAATTAAAATAATCGATTCTTTTAATATCAATAAAAAAATTTTTAAAAACTAAAATTCGATACGAAAATTAAAAAGTTCACTTTATTAAACTGATTAATTTTTTTTTGCACTTCCGCTCGTCTTATATTAACTTATCATAGTTCATTGCCTTCATTTAAATGTCTACTATGTCGTCATACCCACATGGAAAAAGAAAATTTTCGACTGAAAGTAAATTTTCTTGACTTAAGATATTTTTTTTGAAAAAAATTTTCTTGGGTAAAGTAGAAATCTCCTGTGATCAAGACAATTTTTATTAAACCCAAGACAAATTTTCTTGGCTCAATAAAATCTTGACTTAGTTCCCAAAAACATTTGTCTTCCAAAATATTTTCTTGACTCAAAATAACTTTTTTTTCTGTACAATAAATACCAAATTCTACTTTCACTTAAAAAATTATTAAATTAAAAAGTAAAAAAATTTTCTGCAGTTTTTAATCATTACCATACTTATGAAAGATAATTATATATTTACTCATTATTTTTATAACTAAATACAGTAATTTATTTCAATAACCTACCGCAGTAATTATAATCATTAATGTATTGAATAAAAAAATTGAATAAGTAAATAGAATAACTAACAGTTGTAACCTTAAACCCGTTACTTAATAACTATTATTATTTAATGAAATTTTTATTTGCATGGAATGAGAAAAATGAAATTTTACTGTTAAAAGTACACGCCCTGAAGATTCGAACTCTGACACTGCGTGTGTAATAATCCCGACTCAACTTGAGACTATCCTACAGTACAATATTCTACTCAATGACTAGATGTAATAACATAATGTAAAGACACTTTGAAATTATTTATCCTATTTATATATACGTCCGTTACTAATATAACTGATACTATATATATATATATATATATATATATATATATATATATATATTCATTTATTACTATGATTATCATTCTTTCTACTGAACTATAGTTAAAAAATATTTAAGTTTTTCTTTAAAAAGAAATTACTCTGTTAAGTATTGAGTTTACGTGACCATTTATAAAATTGATTTCTATTTTAGAAAATTTAATTCTTTATAAATTCTGTTATTAAAATTCTTTTTACATCTCTAATAGTTGATCATTAATTTGGATTCAATTCCAGACAATATGAATTAAATAATAATTCTGTTGTATGTTTTGCATTGATATCAAAAGATCTGGGTTCGATTCCCGGACTAAAGGACCATTATTTTTTCTCAGTTCTTTTTTGTTATATTCAGTGAATTAAATAATAATGTTGTTATTTAAAAAAATTTCTAGGAGCATTAATTCATATAAAATAAAATAAATTGTTAATCGCACATATTTATCTACCGGTGACATATGGAGTGTGTCGAGAATAACTTAACGTAAAGGTAAAGGCAAACTTAACACTCTTATCTTAAAAAAATATAAAAAAATTTTGGAACCTTTTACAAGATGGGTAGCCAGCGAAAATTTTTTATCAATCCGGTTTTTACACAAGACAAATTATACTTGAGCTAAACGAGTTTGAGTGTTTCAAAAATATATAATCAAATGTATTTATTTATTTTTATCTTGACAATTTACCACCTACGGGATATTTATTTTTTTAAAAATATTATTAAATAATTTATTTATTTATAAATTATTATATTTATTAATAAAAATCACTTGATTTTCATTAAAAAAATCCTAAAATACTAAAATTTTGAATAGTACATTTTTTTAGATTTTCAATAAATGTTTATTGCAAACTTCCATTTCTTAAAAATCAAATTCTCACGATTTATTTTACTCCTTTAGATCTGTATTCCAACATAATTTATTTATTTATTTTATTTATTGGATTTATATGCCAAGGCTTAAAGCCAGATGGCAAAAATATAAAATTTATATACTGTCACATAGAGTACTATATATACTGAACATATAATTAATATTAGTGAGATTTGACAAGCTATTAGGTACTATCAATTTTTGAATTCAAGAAGGATTCAAATGCTTTATTTTTAAAACTTTCAATTGAATGGGTGTTTATTACATCTGATGGTAGCTCCGCCATAACCGAATTGCAGACACAACATAATATCCCGAGTCAAAAATAAAACTTGATTTAGGCCCTCTTCATCTTATTTTCTTTCGAAGTTATCGGATTGCCGACGATTTTCCGATAAGGTCTCAACTTTTTCGACTTAAATTAAATTTTTGTCAACTTTTAGAGCTTTTTCCATCTTAGTTTGAACTCATTCATATTTTTCGATCTTAGTTTGAACTTATTCGTGTTTACCTCGAGCACGACAGTTATTTACCTTACTTTTAACCTGCAGAACCAAGTCGGAAAAAAGTTATTTATTCGCCTTACTTCAGACTTGCTCAATCAAGTCAAAAGTAAGCAGTATTTTTTAGTGTAAAATGTGTTTTTCGCGTTTTGATTTTGACTTTTTCGTCTTAAATTGTGACTCAATACCAGTTGTCTAATCCAAGGCGAAAATGTATTTCATATCTCCGTAAAGAAAGTCGAGTCTGTCTTGTGAAAAACGGCTCTAAACTTTGAATTGGGAAATCCGGTCTAAATCAACGTTTATTTTTTACCCAGGACCATTCAAAATCGTCAATAGTTTTGTTTTCACAGAAAAAATCCCAAAAAACTTAAATAATCTCCAAAAAAACTATTCTACCAAATAAACAATTACTGAAAATCATCGATTCACTACATTCAAAACATGATTATCAATATACTCACAAAACTTAGTTCCAATCTGAGGCTCTAAACCCCAAAAAAATCCCATTTAAAAAAAATTCCTTGACTAAATCCTTAAGAATTGAATTAAACCGTCCCCTCCAACTGAGCAACCGATAAAATTAATTATTTTCTAAGTATAATCCGTTTGAAAAACAATTTTCGAACCCTTTCAAGCAATAAAATTAGTTATTTTTTCACCTATTGAAATTATTATATATTCTTTTCATTGATATAGATAATAATCTACGTATATATGTTGGTAGAAAAGGTCTGTAATAATAACATATAAGTTAATAATAGAAACCTAAACTCCCGTGAATGGATAATATAAGTATAAGACGGAGAATAAGAATAAGAAGAAGCATATCATAGAAAATTCCATTGTAATCTCCATCATAGTCCTGAGAGCCCAGTCGGTGGGCATTGTGCCTTAGATTACATAGAATCTATCGTTTATTATAGTCCTCTATCCGACTGAATAGATAGATAAATAGCTAGTTATGTTGTATATATGTATATACAATATTGTATATTATCTAACAATGAGACTAATAATAATAAAATAACACAGGAGTTTATATGAAATGAATTAACCCATAGAGGCAACTACTGAATTCAGTCTCTGGTCAAGTTATTGTTAATAAAAATGAATTTAAATAGGATAACTGTTGATTTAAAGTGTGATTGCTAATTTTGTTGAATGGTTTATGGTTGATTTGGTAGATTAAACATCGTAGAGTAAAAATTCTTTAAGATGAAGGAGAAGAAGGTTCTTCAGATGGCGATAGCCCTCACACGCTGCAGGCTAAAGTTATAGAGATGGGCTTATAAACCACCCGGACACTAGTTTCTCTCTATTTTCTATCTACTGTAGTACTTTATACGTATATATATATGTATATATAGTTAGTATGAGTCTCGAGTAGTATAAGGACACAGTGGATAAACTTTATGGCGCTCGCGTGCATTACGGAACTTTATCTACTATTTGATGTCATCGCCGTTGTCGTTTAAAGAAAAAAAAAACAACCCTTTTTATGAATATAAATAAATTAAATTCTTTAGAAAGGTTTTTTTGCCATTTGTTTTTTAGGATTTTCTGTGTGACAGATTTTTTATGTTCCTGAAGATCGGAATGTTTTTCGCGCAACGAAAAAAAAAAAGGAAAATAAGAAATCTACTAGATGACTAGATTTCTGAAATGTTTCGCTTATAGATGCTGGTATGTCAGCCGAAAATCTTAGGCCACCCCCAATCTCCGGAACTACCCTTTAAGTCGCCCTTAAGCAGTCGAATTATATAAATTTTATTCATTTTCGTTGCGCGAAAAACGTTCCGATTTTACATACATGTTTTTTTTGTTTTGGAAATTATTCGCAGTATTTAAGTAAACATTGTAATGAACAAAATGACCTATGATGAATTTACTTTTGACTGAGGGAACGATCTGGAAAAAAATAATGAAGATTTAAAAAGCATATTCAGTCAAAATATGAGATCCTTTGAAAGTAACTTTTGTTTTTTGGGATTTTTTGTGAGAAAAAAATTTTTGTTTAAAAGACCATATGTACTACATTGAAGTAGACGTTCTCAGGAGTAAAACGACCTATGAAAAATTTATTTTCAACCCTGAAAACAATTCGAATAAAAATATTCAAATTTAAAAAAGTCTTTTTGGCCGAAATAGAAAATACTGAAAAGGCAGCTTTTGTTTTTTGGGATTTTTAGTCGGAAAAACATTTTCATCTGGAAATTATGTCTTCTACATTAAAGTTGGCATTCTAACGTACAAAATAATCTATAATGAGTTTATTTTTGTCAAACAAAATCATAACAAACTTCAGACTATTTTTTCTGCAATTATTTATTTTCGCTATAACGTTTATTTCCTCACTATTATTAAAATTGTAATTTAAAAAAATAATTTCGTCATGTTTCTCTACGTATAATTTCATTTATTTTTTTTTCTTTCACTAGAAAGAAACGGCCTTAAGAAATGACCTAGGAAGGTATGTAATTATTATTTGAGAGAAATTGTTTCTCGGAATCAATTTTGAGGTTATTCTTTTAAATTCCATTGAATTAAAACTTAAAAAAAAGCATTTATTCGTTTATTGTTACAACAAATATATATTTTTCAAGTTTCAAATTAAGATCTTGAGATTTGAATCAACATGAAGGTTCTTATAAATATAAATATACTAATTGCGGTGAAATTAATGGGTGATTAGTATTTTTGATAGAGACATAAGAATATGTATATATATGTGTATAGACGTTATTGAGTGAGGTTGAGATGTACGGAAAAGTAAGAGAAATCGTGAGATATCTCATGAGATTGTACACTATGTAATTCTTATAACGGTTTTGCTTGGATTTATATTGATTATTTATTTTTAATTGTTTAAAAATATTCAATTACGTTATTCAGGAATTCAGAAGCTTTTTATTTTTTCTAAAGACCTTTGACTCTCGAAATAGTTACTTTCGTATTTTAGGATTTTTTTTAGCTAGATCATGTAATCCTACAGTTAAGTAGATGTTCGCACGAACAAAATGACATGATAAATTTATTTTCGACCACAAGAACAGATTGAAAAAAATTTGAAACATCAATATTTCCTAAATTGAAATTAATTTGAAATTTTTCGCATGAAATTTTTTTTTTTTTTCATTCAAACCATAGATTCTAAATTGAAGTCGACACCCCAACGAATGAAACGACCTACCATAAGTTTATTTTTGACTGTGCATAGGTGAAAATATTCGGCCGAAATCACGTCGGAACTGTTAAATTTCATTGAAAGAGACCGGAAGTTGGCCGAAAACACGCCGAAAAATTTTTATTCTTCTTGAAGAGGCCGATATTTGGCCGACAAATGAATCAGCCTTTTTTCGGTCAGAATATTTTTTTTTTTTTTTTTTTTTTCAATAAAAGTATCGCGAGTAAAAATCTTTGGTCGAAAATAGACCGAAAAAGCTTAATTTAGCTGAAAACGTTTCATTTCATGAAAATTCTATTTAAAAAAATAATAAAAATTAAATAAAATGAACTTTAGTGAATCTTGAAATTTTCTAAATGCCGCTTAAAATATCTCATTTAAAAAAATTAATTTTCATAAAAATCATGAATTTTACGTTAAAGTATACCTTCCAACAAACAAAATGACCTATCAATTACGATAGATAACATTTTTTATTTTCTAAGTACCACAAATTTCCCATAAATTGTTATAAAAAGCTGAAAGAAAAAAAAGTAATTGTTGGGAGGGTTTAAGTGAATGAATAAATACTTTAGTGGATAATAAATGAAGGATGTGACGTACTCATAATAGGTATAAGGACGAGAAAATGATGGTAAGGGAAGACGAAGAATAATAAGGATGAGACTTGCGGACGACAAAAAAGATAAAAAAAAATTAAAAATGGGGAATAAAAGATGATAAGGTAAAGTCTATATACAACGTGAGGTAGCTTGTTACATGACGAAGGAGAGAAAGAGAGAGAGAATGTACTGGCGTGCGCTACCGAGCGTAAAATAACGTAATAAATATAGCCATCCCCTTGAGGAGCGTGTTCGTTGTCCTGTTCGTATAACAAAAGTGAGAGCCTGTCGTCGTCGTAAAAGGGAAAATAAGCATGACAACAAGACACTACGTTATATATAAATATATGCGATGAGAGAATATTATTAAAGACAAAGCTATGGATCTAAATCATGATTTTAAAAATGTCGACAATCTTATATTTATATATTTTTATACAAACAAACATTGAGATGGCCCAGGTATTGGCATTTAAATGTTAGTAATACTTGCTCCCTGGTATTTGCAACTAAACGACTATTGAACGTTTTAACGCAATGATCTATACCCCCGTACCGTACGGTTGCGTTAGAATTCTAATATAGCAAATGATCTTTCAACATTTTTTTATATTTATTTGTCTATGTACGCTAGTGCCAAGTTACTAACGATCACAAGGTACTATTTCGTAAGCCCAAATGTCAACAAGTCCATCTTCTTGATATTGAGATTTATTTGTTTGAATTTTTAGTGCTTCGAAAGGAGAATGGGATTTTTTTAAGGTCCTCGTGGTTGAAAGTCGTCTTATTGTGACTCGATTTATTTGTTAGAATGTCTATTTTGACGTGATGCCAATATAATTTATCTATGAATTCACTATCGTTGAAAAAATCCTTAAAATCTTAAATCACATTGAGCGAGTTTGAATATTGACATTTTCTTCCATTCAAAGAAATTTTTTGGTACACCTCTGATGGTCATTTTTCTCATAAAAATGTCTACTTTGGCGTGGTACCAATCAAAATATTCAACGATTCAATTATCACCAAAAAAATCTCGTAAAACTAAAGTAACTATTTTTCTATTACTATCAGAAATCACGGGACTAATTAAATGAATTTTAAAAATCATTATAATATATCTTTGAACACATCACTCAGAACATGTCCTTATAGTTTAACTTAAATCTGACCTCTGAATCCCCAAAAAAATCCCATTTAAAATAAATCACAAGCATAATAAAGACTGAGATGTTTGTGAAAAGACGATCAGCCCGTACGATCTTATGTAGTGTCAAGCCTAGCTCTGGCAAACGTTGATTCCCGTACATGGATAGGCATTCTGGTTAGGATTTATACACTAATGCACACATACACACGAAATACATATATAACATTGTATAAGGGTACGAAAGGAAGTTAAGTTCACTAACGTGCTAAGTTGACTATCTATCTATCCTTACAGGCTTTACGGACGCCAGGCGTCGGTTGGCTCGTCCCGATGGCGCATCTAACGGTAGCCACTGGACTTTGTATGCGCAATCTTGCCATTACTTTTGTCTCTTTTATTTTTCTCTCTTTATTCAACTATATATATATATCCAACAGCAGTAGCAGTAGCAGCAGCATATCTAACAGTCTTCTGTCGGACAGGAAACGCCATGGAATACCTAACATTACAAGCTACTAGCATTGTTACGCCGCCTTAGGATGTTGTGCCTCTTGTCATTTGGCGTAAAAGCATGACCAAGAATTATCTTCTTTACATTTTAATAACTATTTACTTGTTACTTATTTGTTAATACAGTCACTACTATTACTTATAAATATATATATATAGGAGAGAGTGGGGCAAAACAGGGTACTTAAGGAAATACTAAGTTTTCGGGGACTCAAATACGCGAAATCTTTTTTTTTTTAATGAAATTGAAAGTAAACAAAAAATTTTCAGCTGCCGTTAAAAAAAAAAAATTTCATTTTTGCGGGCCAATGGGGTACTCCCTACAAACGGTGAAAAAAAAATTTCTGGATATTTAATAAATTTGACTTTATATCTTTGAAAATTTTTTATGGGTGATTATTAAATCATATATACTTATTAAAAGTGGAACAATTATCGTAAGAAATCTACTTCCATTACGAATGCCGAATGGCCTTTTTTTTCTTATAAAATTTCCCATCAAAAAGTTACAATTTGCTTTTCTCATATTTTTATAAATTTTATAGATATATGAGCTCCAAGTAATTTGAAAATATAATGATCGCTTATTATGGAATTTTTGATATTTTGCTTGTCTACACCATAACCATGATTATAATTAATAACACACACGCATAAAAAATAAATAAAATAATAATATATCAGAAGTTAAATGAGCGTAACAAATAAATTTAATTAGCAGTATAATATTTAGAGTGGTTACGGGTCGCAGTTAAGAAACATCGTCACTTGAGGGATCTCATTGTAACATATATACATTTTTAACTTAGTATATATGTATGTAATTTTTTAGTATAGAAGTATATATTGTTTAAGTGTTAGATCTTTTAAGAGACTAGTGTAAGGAGAGGAAGAGGCGGTACCTAAGGCAATTAGCGCATTATTTTTCCGTCGAGACGGTAGGCGCCATCGGCGTGAAGATCCAAACGATAGCTCTCTTTCAAAAATGCTCGGCCACGCGGTAAAGGAAGTTAGAAAATAATCCAACCTTTATTATTATTATTCTTGTATTATGTGTGTTAAATTGCTAACAATTCGCGGTTGAGGTCATTACCACACGCACTTTACTACTTTTATTTTCTTATTCTCATTTCTCGTCCACTTCTGATTTAAATTCAATTTATCATGAATCCTCTTCTTCATTAAGAAACCTAATTAAGTATAGAGCCAATCAAAATAATTAATAATCTGATTATCATTAAAAAAATCCCAAAATTTAAAAAATTTGCAAACAAATTTAAGAAATTTCAATTTTTTAATTTTCAATCATTTTTTTTATGAGCTTCCGCTTATCAAAAATCAACTCATTATAGGGTTTTTTCTTCGTCTTGATATGCACTTTGACATGCTACCAATCAAAATAACAAATAATTGCAATATCATAAAAAAAATCCTAAAAAACTGAAAATTTCCTCAAAAAACCTGTTTTTTTTTCCATAATACCCCGAACCATCACGATCAAACGATTTTTTCCTGAAAATCATCGTACAGCGACCTTTCCTACGTCGACTTCAACATACCTGCAGTCGCTACTTCAGATCTGAGACCCAGAACCTAAAAAAAATCCCATTTCAAAAACCTCATTTTTTCCCAAATCGACAGAATAAATCTAAAAAAGATATTTATTAATCCAAAAATCGTAGTATATAGTAAGCAATGATTTGTACTCGATTCTAAAACAACATTTGTTAAGTTAGTTACGGTACTACGTTTCTAGCCGTCTATAGATCTCTTCGTAGAATCCGGCTTACGTTCCAGGATCCTGTTCGCGTCGTTTCGTGTCACCGCGACTAGTATCGCTCCTCGTTAATGCCCTCACTCATTCTATTTCTATTCCCTTTCTATTCAATACCTTACTATTTTTATTTTTATCCATTACATTATTTATAATACCAATCTTTCATTAATTCTCTTTAACGATATAGAATATCCTTCATCCTTTAATTTAAACTTTAATCTGCTTTAGTTAAATCTCATCATAATTATAATTATAATAATGTCATGGACGAATAACATTTACTAGAGTACCGATTTCCCCACAAGATAACGATCTAGTGAACCAGAATTTCTGGTTCCACGACATTTCCGGATGCATCACAATCCCTCCAACACAATAAATCTTATCCAAGAAGTTTTAAGTTGTTATTTGCTTTTATTCTTTACTTGTTATATATATATATTATTTTTAAAATTTTTTTTCTGAGTTGACTTTTCGAAATCGATATACACAGAAAGGAGAGTACTTTGTTACAGATGCAATCGATGGAGTACATACTCAATACATTTTCTCTTCATACATATAGATATATAAATATATGTATATATATACACTTGTAACGCCCTAGCTGTATATACATGTATATATTGCTCTAGTTCTTCCACTCACGATTTATTTATAATATATATTTATATTTATACTTATATACATGGATGATTTTCTTGGCCTTCTCTTTGGCAAAGTGAAGGTATAAATTATTAACACGATGACAGAGGGTGCTCCCGCCCTCATAGAAATGTCTCGTGATACTTTCAAATAAAACATTATACTGAGATTTTTATTTTTATACTTTGTGCATCCTAACAATTTATTTTAACCGTAGGCAATGACTGTAAATCAATGTATTTGGCAGATAAATAAAAATCTTTAATTATTCTGTCAATCGCGGGTATGCTTACTGTAAAAATGTTTTTTTATTGAGCCTTGGAGGGACAATGACACATTACTTGGGAATATTAATTTTTTTTTGCTTTTAATTATTTTTTATTAAGACTTTACGATTGATGATTATTAACTCACTATAGATCATTTTCTTCGTTCGAAGCTCTGGTTTGACGTGGTATCTATAAAAAAGATCAAAACTTTCGTTGTCATCGGAAAAATCCTAAAAAACTGAAACAGTATTGACCATTATGAACATTTGAATTTTAATGATATTTTTTGTGGACTGCCGGTGGTTAAAAATCAATTTTATCGCTAAATTTTTATCCTATCAATGCAGACATTAACGTTCTATCAATTGAAATATAAAATAAAATTTTTATCATCAAAAAAATCCTAAAAAACTAAAATAATCTCCAATAAAACTATTTTTCCATTACTACCAAAAATCATTCAGTCAAAAAAAAAAAATTACTAAAAATCATTGACTAATTACCTTCAAGATATGGACAACAACACACCCACAAAGTTTTATTCAAATCTGAAACTTAAAACCCTGAAAAAATCCCATTTTAAATAAATCACAAGCATAAAGGCCGAGATTATAAAAGAAAAGGCTCTGTTGCAATAGCCGGGTATTTCCTGACATAAAAATAAATCTAACCAGATGGTTCGACTTTCTCTGAAATGTTATTTTTTGCATATATTTATTTACATTGCCCATAAACATCTATTTACATTGTCGTTAATCTTTAAACACGGTAAATGAGATCACGAAATAAGATCACCGATGATACAATACAACTCTCGTATCGGTTTATAGAGTTAAGGAGGATCAATATGTTATAGGAAACCGTTAGGATTTGGATCGAGTCTGGGTTGGGATCAGCTCGTGGTTTATGCAACCAGACTAAATCAAATATTAACCCAATAGAGATACTAAAACTATCATGATGATGATGATCACCATCATCATCATCATGCTAGAGATCTCTGATTACTGTTTATGACGTTCTTGAACTGGAATTTTTATTATCTTCTTGCAAAAGACACGGTTGATAACCCGGAAACAGTTTTAATGCTAAAAAGAATTGGAGTGTAAAAAATTTTATTGGGTCTGAAGGTTAAGTTTGAGAATATTTTGTAACATTATTACTGCATTTTAATCGTCATTATACCGATCTTGAATTCAGGTATTTTATTTTTATTTTTAAGTAATAGGCATAAAGATGGATAAAATATAATGTAATATATTTTCCTGTTCGTTGTTATTATTGTTTAAGACGAGTGTCGAAGAGGTCGTTGCGATGGCGCCAAAGAGATCGGATTGCGTCATTGTCCGCTAACCACGACGCGGAACGTTGTTCAGATCCTTAGGTCTATATATATACATATATATATATATTTGCATAATCTGAGTTTGAATCAAATTGCACGAGAATGAAATGCGAAGCCCTTGAGAGATCTCGACGACGTGATTGCAAAAAAGGGCGCGTTGACATTTTTAATTAAATATCTACTGTTTTAGCTACTGTTATAAATATTATCATTATTTTTTTACTGTTATAATCTGAAAATAATTCTGGGCTTAGAGATAAATATTTAAAGTTGTGTATCTTGGGTTCTAATAACTGTACGAAGTTCTCCATTCGCTCATTTTTTTCTTTACTTAATGGTCTATGAAAAACGTCCTATTGACTCTTTACATATGACCATTAGTTTTCAAAATATATGAATTAGAAGAATCTGAAAATATACCAAAAATATAATTTTATATCAATATTAATTATTATTCAAAAATTCATATCTCGAGACCTAATGACTGTAATCAGCTCCACTTGGGCTCATTTTTTTCCTTATTTAATGATCTATAAAAAACGTCCTATTGACTTTTTACATATGACCATTGGTTTTCAAAATATATGAATTAGAAGAATCTGAAAATATACCAAAAATATAATTTTATATGAATATTAATTATTATTCAAAAATTCATATCTCGAGACCTAATTACTGTAATCAGCTCGACTTGGGCTCATTTTTTCCCTCATCAAATTCTCCGTCAAAAACATATGGTTGACTTTATTAACATATTGACAAATTTTCTAGATATCAGAGCTCTAAGACTTCCCAAAAATTTTTCCTATAATTATACATTAGTTTTCAAACTTTGAAACCTCATATCTCCGATGCTAATTATCGTATCAACTTCTTCTTACGTTAGTTATTCTCATCATAAAATTTTCTACAAAAGTCATAGATACAATTTTTTTCGTACTTACACTAGTTTCCAAGTTATTCATCCTCATGTCCAAAAACATGAAAAAACAGTCTTCGAACGAGCAAATTACCAATATTACACAATTTCACGGTTATAAAACCTAAAAGTTGATCTGAATAATTGTGTTACATTGTTGGCACATCATTTGGACGTATCCAGCAACCAAATCTCCTCTTATACAATTGAAAATAAGAAAAAAAAATTGTTAAATGTAAATGAGCTGAATGGATCCGCGATGCGTAGCGATCAAGGTAGAGGTCGTAGTACTCGTTACAGAATTCTTTCTCCACAACTATTATCATTATCATTACTATTCTCATATCATATTATATTTTTAACCTTAACTTTTATTTAAACTGCACGCAAGAGCGCCTTCTGTGTCGACTAGACGCACTTTCAACGTCACTTTCGCACGCAAAATTGACTGCATCGACGAGTTTTATCTTCCATAATAAATTTAAACTAAATATATAAATAAATAAATTAAAATATTTATTATTATTTAGTCTCTTTATAAATATATAAATTTTTTTATATTAATAAACTCGTCTAATCTAATCAAATGTTTAATTTTTAATTAATTTTACTTTCTATTCCGGTTTAATACGGCCTATGTTAAACTCTCTAGGTCGGGGTTGAGGAAATTATTTATATACTTCCATGTCGACGACCTTACACGTTTAACAATAATATATGTTTTTATTTATATTCATGTCTCGTTATAATATTATTACTTATTTTTTTTTCCACGGACGCTATATAATATATATACTTTAAGTCTTATGACTTTCAATTTAATATTACATCATTATTGTTATTATCTCATATGAAACTTTCCCACATTTCATTTCCCTATTGACGTCATGCGAGCTCAAAATCGCCGGATTTGTTTTTTAAATTTTCGCGCGAAATTTCTTTTCAGGTTTTGGCGCGAATTTTTTTGAAATTTCCAATGCCAATTCGTTAGCGTTCATTACTGATATTACATAAAAATTCTGAAAATTTTTTTTACCAAAGCAGAAATGTATAGACACGATAAAAAAAAATTTCATTCATATATGGACATAAGAAAAGATTTTTGAAAAAAAAGAATTTTTTCAAAGGCTTTGATTTGATGCCGCCACCAAAATAATATTTTCTTTCCCAAATCCGGAAATGCCGAAACAAGTTTTTCGAGGATTACAAAACATGTCATTGACCTACGGGCGAATTTCAGCGAATAATAATAATAATAATAATTAGGAATTTAAATTTAATCAAAAGATCTTCGAAAGCGAAAATATAATAATTTAAAATAAAAATAACATTTGACATTAATTTGAAGTTTTAATGAGCAATTAACTAAAAAAGGTAAAAACTAATAAGTTGAGTAAATTGTTTTGAATGATTTTAAAATTTTATTTAAGTATTTTGATCGTAAGGAAGGGAAGAAGATTCATAAAAATTGATTATAAATATAATTAAACGTACTAATGTCTTTGAAATTGCATGCACTTATATATCTATATATAGATATTTTTAAAATGACAATGTAAGTACATGGTCTGAAGAGTATAAAGAGACATGTAAAACGGTTTAGATTCAGTAGATAATCTAACCTTCGTCATAGTTTGCCAAGCACGACGCCGGTTCCCTCTTATTTTTTACGTCGCTCAGGATATTATGCCGCGGTTATTTTTATGGATGGTATTTTTGCACACGCATGTGTTTCACCTGCTTTAACGCACTCTCTTTAAGGCTGCTTGTAAGATGGAGATGAGTTGAGAGAAAAAAAATTTCAAGCAAGGGCTTTTATTAAATATTTATTTATGTTAACGAGAATAAAATGTAACAGATATTTTTTTTTATTTTCCATATCTTGTGATATCTACTTTAATGTAAAATTAATTATTATTGCTGAAAAAAAAATTTTTTCATTGAAAAAATCCCAAAAAATCAAATAAACTTTTTAAAGCCATAAATTTCGACAAAAATACCCCTTTGTAACTTAAAGAAATTTTGTCTACACATGCCTGCATTAAAAAATAAACTTACGGCAGGTCGTTTTGTCCGTTGAAATGTCTATTTAAATATCCAACCACTACTTATTACTAAAAAAATTTTTTTCATTGAAACAATCCCAAAAAATCAAATAAACTTTTGAAAGCCTTCAATTTCGACAGAAATATCCCTTTGTAAATTAAAGAAATTTTTTCTACACATTCCTGCTTTAAAAAATAAATTCACGGTAGATCATTTTGTTCGTTGAAATGTCTATTTAAACATCCAACCATTACTTTTTACTAAAAAAATGTTTTCATTAAAAAAATCCTAAAAAACGAAAGTAACTTTTTTTAAAATCCTCCCATTTCGAATTCTCATTAAATTACAGTCGTCTAAAAATTTTTTCATGTACCGGCTTTACATGTAAGCCATCATGTGAACATAAATAACAATTTCCACGGAATATTAAGTAACAATCTGCATATTTACAGAATCTCGCAATTATAATAATTAAATCTTTATTAAATATTTTCAGGCCCATAAGGAGATTCATCGCGTCTTGTATCCAAGGTAGATCGAGCGAGTCCCAGTAGCACGCTCGAAATTGCACCAAGCTTGAACGTAAGTTTTTCTTTTTTTTATATTTATTTATTTATCAACAACTTTTATTTTTCTTTTAATCATAAGCGTTGTTGATATTTAATTGCGGATGAAAATTCTCTCTGTTGTATACAAGACAACGTTTAGTTTGTTGCGTCCTCGAGGGCACGTTTTGCAGTTAACGACCGTTTCTTAAAAGATTTATGATCCTCAACGTAGTAGGGGCTGAATAAATAAATAAATAAATAAATAATATTTAAAAAACTTTAAATTAGTAATACATCAACACGTTATCTTTTAATTTTAAATGAACTAGATAATTACTATATTTTTTTTCTCTAAATGATTCCTAACGAATTCGTTATCTAACAAAATCATCACGTGGATTTTTCATTTCTGGTAAACTATCAAAGATACGATGAAAATTAATTTGAATAATTTTATTGAAAATTGAATTATCTACAAATGTTTCTTGTAACTTTTACGTAAATTTAATAATTGAATTAAAATTTTAATTTAAAGTAAATGATAGAAAATTTCCATAATTAATAATATTTAAAATTGATTAGAATTTAAAATTAAAAATTTCTGATCATCTATCAAAGATACGATAAAAATAAAAGAATAATTTTATAGAAAATGAAATTTTCTACATAAAAGGTCTCTTATAATTTTTCTTTCTGATAGATCTCGAGTCCAAAATTATTTAAAAATATGGAATTCAAAATAGATTCTGGGACCTCGTGGAAAGAAAAAAAAATTAATACGCTGTAAAAAATCGGGACTGAATTCAGAGTGATTACGAATTTTACTTTAATCCCAATTCACTCCGTCACTGAGTTCGGAGTTTTTTTAAATAAATTACTCCGCTTGCGGAGTAAATAAGGAGTTCGTCTTTTCAGCGGAGTGATTTTGGGGTGATCTAGATTTTATTTAAATCTGCATTCACTTCGATTCGGAGTTTTAATATTAAAATAAACTCCCCTTCGGTGTAAATTTTACTATGAGATTAAATAAATAAACAGTCATCCACTCCGGATTTAATTCACGTTCATTCTCCGTAAATTTTTTACATTGTATTGATGATCTACAGAAATATAAATAGATTTCCATACATCTAAATTATTTTTTTCACATTTAAAAAATTAAAAAAAAAATATCTTAAGTATTCTACAAGAAACTTAATAAATAAAGTAATAATGATAATAATGATGAATAATTATTTTTATTAGCAATAAAGATAATTGTAATATTTCTCTTAAAATTTACTCGTCAAGCACGATCGTTAATAGCACAATCTTTATTTTATTATTTTTAAATCTTTTTTTGATAAGCAAGCCATCACGTATCGGCAATAAATCTCTGTACTCATCCCGCCCATTTAGCATTTAAATTCATGGGACTAACGCTCACGCGTACATTATCGAGCACTTGGTTTAGTCTTATAGTGAATATATATAGTAGACAAAAATAAATAGACGTTAAGAAAATAGTGATGCTCAATCCAGCATCAGCATTGACGTCTCCTCTCGCGCCTAATTAAACGGATAACGAATAAATGCCGCCCGTAATTCCACTCGTATAATAGCCGCTATCATAGCCCTCATTTTCATCTCAAGACTCCTTACACTCATTGCACTACACAAGAGTTAAGTCTTGGTACATTAGATGAGAAGATGTAACTGCTAACGCTTCCTTATCTTACCGAAATTGCCTCCGAGGCGTGTAATAATCTCCCTCCCCTTCCCACTCCCCACTTCTCTCCCACCCTCTTTTATACCGCGATCTCCCTGCTCGTGTACGGTCATTATTTCTCGATGCCATCCACCTTACACACGAGACATTGTATGTACTTTTGATAAATATAAATGCGGCTTAATGGTTATCGTTGAATTATTTTTTATTTTTCAAAATTTTTTATTTTTACTCAATAATTAAAAGCAGTTTTTATTACGACCTATAATTCAGACTTATTCCCAAACTATTAAAATTATGTAGGTGTTTTTCCAGTCTTTTTTGTAGGAAATTTAATTTGCTATAAAAATATATTGATTAATTTTGATCGTATCTGTAATAGTTTAGCCATAATTTGAATTTGAAATTAAATTTTCTACCTGCTCTCTTATAATGAATCAGTGAAAAGTGCTGCAAATCAGTGAATATTTACTGCGAATCAGTCCCAAGTTTCAATCAGTGATATACTTGGGACTATTTATGCAGTGAATATTCACTGATTGGAATACTTATCATTGATTCATTTTAAGAGAACGGGTTTAAAAAAATAACTTCATTTTGGCGTAATTTAAAAAATTGAAAATAAAGTAGGTCTAGCAAGTCAAGTTTAAGTTCCTGTTTTTAATAAATGAAAAACATATTTTAAGATATGAAAACTCATTTGGTTTTGACTTGATTTTGAGTACTCTCTAAAAATGAATCAGTGAAATTCACTTCGAATTAGTGAATATTCACTGGGAACCAGCTATAAGTATACCACTGGTTGAATTAGTGGTATACTTATAACTGTAGAAATAATGACTATCTACTGATTCTTAGTGAATTTCACTAATTCATTTTTAGAGGATAAGTTGTCTTATTTAGTATCGATTTTTGCCAATAACTAAGTCAAATTAGAGTTAAGTTTGACTTGAATTTGTCTTACTCTCTAAAAACAAATTAGTGAAAATCACGTGGCAATCACTATTTGGCAGTGAATAGTCACTTATTGTCAGTAAAAAGTATACCACTATTTGAATTAGTGACATACTTTTCACTAGTAAACAGTGAATAGTCACTATTTGAACTATTTCAAATTTAAAAGAGTAGTTGACCTAAATTTAAGTCATGGAAGTCAAATCTAAGTCAAACTTGACTTAAATTTGCTCTCTAAACATGAATTAGTGAAAACAAGTGAATATTCACTAATTTCAAGTGCAAATCGAACCACTAATTTCAAAAAGTGGTTCGGTTGGCACTCAGAATTAGTGAATATTCACTTATTTATGTTTAGAGAGGGGTTTAGTTGACTTAAATTTTGAAGTTAAAAAAAAGTAAGTGTAGCCAAAATCAAGTTGATTAAGTTACGTACAAGTCAAAAAAATTATAGCACTCAAGATCAAGTTAATTAAGTCAAAATCAAGTTGTTTTTCTGACCCTGGTACAAAAAAAGTTATACATTTTCATCAAAATGCAATAGTCGTGCCGTGATTTTAATTTAAAGTAAATCATGAACATTTATGCCCTCAACGCGAAAAATTAAAAAAAAAAAGTTTTCTTTTTTTAAATTTTTATGCTGCAATTATTTATAATTTAGAATAATAAATACATAAAGAGTATATTAGAGGGCACGATAACTATTTAAAACGGATGTCCACAAGGAAGTTTAAAGAAATAGTAAGGTTGTTACACGTCGTAAAAATTTACGGTGTTTGCGTGTCAAGAAGTTCTTTTCTATTGTACCTTAACTTAAGTCACGAAGTCCCAGAGAAATAAACTCCGAGTTATTTTATTTAAATTCATTTATTTATATATTTTTTTTATCTTACGACCAAAGAGATCTTAAATAAAATAAATACTTAAAACTCAAATGTATTCATTATTCAAATTGTATATATGTATACATATTTAAAGCCAGTCCCCAAAGAGAGTGAAATTGGCTCGGGCTCGATCTTGGGCTCGGGCTCTGACTCTGGTTCTGATCTTAACTTCGAGATGATTAACTGAATATAAATTGCAGCCACAAGTTTAGAGATGAGTCGTGGGCGTTTAATCAGTTGATTTTATTTCGGTGGAGATACTTTGAGCAAAAGCCTTTCGACACTCGTTTTTCATTTGGACTCTTTTTTTTTCATACTTAATATTTTATTTGCTGCACAAGAGATCTCGGGTGAGTTTGAGTGGTTAAAAAGCCGCGACTGACCGACGACGTGTTTAAGCCGCAGACATGCTTAAAGAATCCGCTGATTGGGTTTTTTATTTTTATCACCGCCCAGTGGCGTCTATATGAGAAGAGAAATCATTTTTAATAATGAACTTGGAAAAATTGAGGTGATGGGAAATTTGGTGGAAAGTATGAAGGGAAAATTTTAGATGTGAATAAAATTTTGGTAGTTTTTAAATTTTAAATTTCAATTGAAAGTATGGATGGGTTGTAGTTACAAATTGGTGAGATGGATTTTTGAGTTTAGAAAAAGGGAGGGATAAGAGGCTGTTTTGAATCAAATCGTGAAAATGGGGCGAAAATTAATTGGTCAGTAGTAAAAATTTGAACTGCCTAAGTTTCGATGGAGTCAAAGTGTAATTTTTAATGGTCACTTTGGACACTAATCATCGAAAAATAAATAATTTTGGTTACAACTGTTGGTTACAAAATTAAATAAATTGTAGCCAAAAGTCTGATTTCTACGATAAAAAAATAAAAAATTTCTTATTTTCATGCCTCGACTTATAAATTTAAATAAAGAAAATATACTCAAAAAAGTGACGTATTTAAAATTAAATATCTTGAATAACTAATGATCGAAAATGAATAAATTTGTACAAGCTGTAGCCAAAAGTCTTATCTCTCCATTCGAAATTCACTCAAAAATTTCTTATAAACCAATAAATTCTTCCTTTTAAACGGGCTATCTTAGGCATCAAATATCTCAAAAACTACTAGTCAAAAATCAATAAACCAAAAATAAAAATTCCAGCTAAAAGTCGAATCTTTCCACTGAACCCAATCTCAATTTTCCATCTCCATTCTCTCATAATAAATTACCAATAAATCCTTCAAAAATCTTTTCTCAAAATTCAAATTTATCAAAAATCTAGTGACTTTTGCCCCCTGAAGTCATCCCCAATAAATCCAACCCCAGACTTTTTCCATTCCTCGCTATAAGTTGTAGCCAAATAACTATCGAATCATCAACAAAAAATTCCCATTACAAAATAATGGGCCCCAAATTAAGAAATAAAAAAGACCCACGAAACAACGAGACTGAAAGTTGTAAGCCAGTGCATTGACCTGTTACCGGGAAAACATATTATATATAAACAGTACTACGCCACTGTGCTCCTCTACTCTTTGCACATACGAAAAAAGGAGGAATTAAATAAAAAGAGTATCATCGGCGAACACTTTCCAACCGAGTCAACGTTCTACGACCGCGTTTCGGGACACTGTGTACGTACCTTCTATGTATGACGCTCACCTCACCACACTTCACCTACCTTAAGGTTAGGATGATGGTAGTGGTACCAGGTACACATTCGATGTAATGTAGCCATGCCAGTTCCCAGTCCCCAGTCCCGTCCCCAGACCCCAGTCCCCAGTCCCCAGTCAAGTCCCCAGTTCCCAGTTGCCAGCTGTAGTTGTAGTTGTAGTTGTAGCCGTAGCAGTACCTGGGCACGTCCTTGGTCCGTGTCAGTGGCATAGACCATACAGGGTTTCTTCAAGGTCGTACCAAACGAACCTCACCGAACTCATCCGAGTGTATTCACCAGTACCTTTACCTTAACTCTTAACTTGAATCAGTATTCCCGATCCAATCCAATCCAATGTTTCTTAGATTTATATAGACTCGATAGGAATAGAGTTGAGACTAAACTTGGACTAGACCCAATCTAACCTGCCACTGAGTTAACTTGAGTACGTTTCTGCTGACCCAACTTAACCAACTCTTTACTTTACTCACCGTTGCTTTTTTAATTCTTTTTATATTTAATATTATTTATATATAGATTCTATATGTGAGTACTTGCTATGGATCTGGTGTCATCTTATACCCGTGGTACTTACTGTCGTTATTATTATTATTCATAATAATAATAATAGTAATACTCATTTTTTTGAACCTCTATTTCTTCTTTTTTATGTCACTTGAATTCATATTACTTTTCATTTGTGGTTTATATTTTTTTTATTCTGGTGGAATTTTAATATAAATAAAAGTTGTTTATTTTGCAGATTATCGTTTTTTTAAACTTCCCGCTATGAAAATTGCAAATTTTCCCAAAAAAAGAAGTTATTTCAATTTGGGAGTAATTTTATATGTATTTAAAAAATTTTAGATTTTTAATTTATTTTTGTACGGATTATAACGATGTTGGTACTTGTTCGAGAGGAAATTTTTAGGAAAAAGTGATAAATGAATGATTTTGTAAAAAATAAAAACAAAATTGAATTTTAAATCGGAAATTTTTTTTTTTAATTCATAGTATTGTTGGTACTCATTTTACTCAAAATTTTGTGCCGAATAGAATAAAAATATTTATTGTGACCAAAAAAAAAATTGATTATTTTTAATATAAAAAATAAAATTTTTTAGTCAAAAATTTATTTTATGAGATATATTTTGATGCGGTTACTTATTTCCAAGATAATTTCATAGGAAATGATGATTTTACCATAAAATAGTTTTTTAGTAACTATGAATAAAAACATTTAATTTTATTAGAATTTTATGTAGAATTTTTTTTCAATCAAAATGCATTGATCTGGTCATCAATTCTTTAAAAGAAATGAGCTCATTAATAAAAAAAAGAAAAATAGATATTAAAGAAAAAAAAAACGAACTGTCATAAAATATTTTTTCTCAATGAAAGAAATTAACGGGTCATAAATTGACAAGTTAATTCACGTTGATTGAACTGACATGAAATACAACCGTTATCTGTTAATTCATAACACGCGATTATTTTTAAATACAAACACGTGACGATAATTAAATATTTATTATTAATAATGAATCAACCTTTATTTATTAACGGTTGAGTTGAGACAAATTGCCACCTAGATTTCTTCTTTTTCCTACTAACCTCCACCCCCTTTCGTGTCCACGCTTTATTACCGATCCCTAATCACTCTATTTTATTATGGACCTGAGTGATTTAATTTTGAAAACTAGAAAAAATAACTCTATAACGGACGTTCCGCATAACGGGCACGTGACGATTGCTGAATCTATTTGGATCGACAATTATTCTCGTAACCAATCGATCTTTGATTTGCTGTTTGACCAAGTTGTTATTTTATCTTGATCTACGATGACTATTCAATTTATTATAATATAAACGTCTTTAAAATACAAATTTGTTTTTTTTATCCATCAAAACTAATGCTAATAACAATAATAATGATAAATATTTTTTTTACTATTAATATTTTAATCGATTTGGTTAGAAAATTTACAGTTAAATCGCTGACTCGATAAAAATAAAAATAGACAATTTTAATTTGAAAATTCCAAAGAGTTTTTTCAACTAATAACGTAGTCATTCAAATCAGTCATTTTCCGTTATAACGAGTACCCACATCACTATACAACGATCCAAAAAAATTACAAACTTCCACTTTTTCTTTTTTTCGAAAATATTCGAAATCAAAATTTTTTTTTTCATTCAAGTGAATAGTAGGGGAAGGGGGGAGGCAAAACTGAGTACTTAAGGAAATACCGAGTTTTCGAAGACTCAAATACGATAAATCTTTTTGTTTTTAATTATATTCAAAGTAAATAGAAGAAATTTTCAGTTACCGTTGAAAAAAAAAATTTTTCATTTTTGCGGGCAAAATGGGGTACCCCCTAAAAAAGGTGAAAAAAAAATTTCTGAATATTAAATAAATTTGATTAAATTAAATTTTTTTGTATGTAATTTACATAAAGTAAAATTACATTTTACACAATTATTGGATGCATAGGAAAAAAAAAAAATTTTATTGGTTTTTATCATAAAACAAAGTCCATAAACTTTTTTCGACTGACACTCGATTTTTGAAAAAGTATAGCAAAAAATATTCAAAACAATGCTCAATTATATTTACAAACGTGATTTTGAAATGTTTAAAAAACATTTGAAAATTAAATTTTTTTTTGTATGAAATTTTGGGGGTACTACGTTTTGCCCCCCCCCCCCCTTTTTTGAATTACCAATTTTTTTTTTGAAAGAGTACCCACATCACTATATTTCGTTCAAAAAATAAAAAGATATGAAAAAAATATATATAAGGATATATCCGGGCAAATCTGCATATATTAGACATATATTTATAAATATGTTGCATATATGCGACATATTCCAGATTTGCCCGGATATATCCGGATATATATTTTTTTCGTATGGGAAATCACCTCTTTTTCAAAATTTCTAAAATTAAAATTTTTTTTTTCTGTTAAAACTAAAAAATTTTTATAATTGATGTGATTCCCTCTCGAAAGAGTACCCACAACCCTTTATTCAAATTAAAAATCAAATTAACTGTCCCAACATTTCTTTTTTTATTAAAATTAAAAATTCCAATAATTGACACATAGTAATAATAATATAAAAAAATCTACATAAATCTGATAATGAATATCTTATAAATATAATATAATACAATATCATACATATAATAGATATACATGTATGTATATATTTATTAGCGTATTAATATTAATGATAATTAGTGAATTAATAAGTAGTTTGTGAAGGTTTCGTGTGAACATGACCTCAGTCTTGAAGAGTAATACAACACATAGTTTTTACATAATTTTTTTTTTTCCTCATTTATTTTCTTTATACTAAACGCATAACATTCACAACCTTTACTTTTATTCATCGTACTATAAGTTTCTCGTAGACGTAGTCGTAGTTGTAGTCATAGTATAGCACATGCGTATCTTTAAGGAATCTCAAATCATTGCGGAATTCTTTGGGCTAAGTAAAGCTGACTTAGAGTTAGCAAATAAATAAAAAAAAAAAAAAAAAAATTAGCAAGTAAAAAAAATCCGAGCGGAGTTAAGTAAAGAGAGGATCGACGTACTTGGATAAGTAGCAGTCTCTTTACGATGAGAGTTGATGTATAATACAACACAACTACGGCTACAAGTTCTAACAACGATGATGATGATGATGATGAGTGAAGAGAAGAGAGAAGAAAGAAGTGAATAAAAGTTATGTGAGAGAGTAAGGGAGAAAATACGATTGAGAATAAACAAGACGAGATTAACCGCGGACGGTTCACGTGTCGCTATTACCGTTGCAACGCGACATATTTCTCGGGAAAAACTATAACCTCCTACTATATATACTTTTTTTTACGTACGTACATGCATTTTATAGTACCTGAATACGGATATAACGGAGTTACGAATTATTTACGCTGTATTATTTTTTTATGGGAATATTTTGATCGCTTTCAATGGGAAAAGGATTTTTTTTTTGGATCGGTTATAATTTTTTTGAATATCTCATTGCCAATTGATTTGAGAAAAAAACTATAAGAGACATTTTTTTTATGTCGTTAAATTTTCTATTTAATTATGTACACGGAGAAGAAAAAATAGGCACTGCAACAGGACAATATCCTGTTGCAGCATCAGGATTTTTCCTGTGGAATCAAGAGGGTAAGAAAGAAGTTTCATGTGCCAATTTTTTTTTCAGTATAATAAAATTTCAAAATTTGAAAAGAAATTCAGTCAAATGTTAATTTTTTTCAAATTTTGAAATTTTATTATACTGACAAAAAAAATTGGTATATGAAACTTGTTTCTTATCGTTTCGATTCCACAGGAAAAATCCTGTTGGTCTCACAAGATGTGTCCTGTTGCTGTAACATAAACATCCTGTTGCTCCCACAGGGCTGCTTCCTGTTGCAGCACCTATTTTTTTCCGTGTATTTGAGTATTTAAAATCTTCTATTACTGTATAAATTACAGTACTTTGAAATTTAAATGATCAATACTGATGATGATTTTGAAAAAATTACCTTGATTTAGTTTTTTTTTTAGTTTCTCATTTTCGGATGATTTTAGGGAGAAAATGTAAAAAACCATTTTTTGTAGGGCATTAAGTTCCCTAAAGAACTATGTATTAAAACGTTAAAAAAATTTTATTATTCCCTTAATTAGACCAGTTTGAAATTTACGTAGTTAATAATGTTCAAAAAAAATTATTCTCATTTTTTGAAATATCTGATTTCCACTTAATTTTACGGTAAAATTGTAAGTGTATTTTTTGTATCTCATAAAATTTCCTATTTGATGTCTTTAAACCATAAAAAAAAATCTTTTAATTTCGAAACGATCAATAAAAAAAATTATTTATAAAAAAAAAAAAAAAGCGAATGACTAAAAGACAGTAAGAATTCTTACGGAACGCGGAAACACCAATAACTCCTTACCTCCATCTTCTCCTTCACTTATTTATTCGACTACTGCATCTTCACAATTTTCTTCGTGTCGTTTTCCCGCATTTTTATTTCATATAATAATACTCCCATTAAAATAAAATCTTACGTTGAATTTGTCTGACGTTCAGTCTAACGGATTTTGTTCATTTATTAGCAAAAAATATTCACCAATTAATACCAACATCACCAATAATGATAACAACAATAATTGAAACACTTAATCTATTGTATTTTAGTTCGACTTAAATTTTTCTTTAAAAAAAATGAATATTTTATTTGTTACGTTGCATGTGCACGATAAATAATTGAATTCTAACGGTTAATTATAATTTTTTTTCTATGCTTAGTAATAACTAAATATAAGGTGGAGTTGGTGTATGAAGCTTAAGTGGACAAAAATGGTTACCCGGCATTAACAACTGTGACCCGTTGAACTGTATATATTGAAGTGATGATAATAATAACAATAATAATAATGATGGTGATAAGTAACGTGCTCGCTGAGAATATAAGAAGGCACGATTAATCGTATAAGGACCTTCTAACGGGTCGTTATGTATATATTATATATATATAATGATGATAATATTAGATATTTTACGTGTCAGGTTAAAACGTCTGTAATTAATTGGTCATTTTATATATTTTTAAGTCAACGAGGAGCTTAATGGATAGGAAATTTTGTGAGCTACTGAAGAATATTAAGTATTTTTGTCGTATAATTTACGGAAAGTGAGATTTTTCTATAAAAGAAATCTAGGAAACGGTTGACCCTGTGGACCAGCCCCAAAACTTCCCGCTGTTTTTGAGCTCAGGAAACTTGAAAACATTATTACTTGTAAATTTTTGAACTCTTTGAGCTCAAAAAACGGTTAGACTGAAAGAAAATGGACATTATCTTTAAAAGTGAATTAGTAAAATTCACTAGCAAATAGTGAATATTTACTAATTCAGAGTTATAATCGTACTACTTTTTGGGGTAAGTGGTACGATTATCACTCTGAATTAATGAATATCCACTGGGTAATTCAGTTTTAGAGAGTTTCAATTAACAGGGGTTATCAGATATTTTCGGCTGAGTTTCTTTCGGAACCAAAATGTCTAAATACAGATTACAGACTGCACATTGATGCACTACTGCACTGCAAATCCAAGTGTTTAACTTAGTGTGTTAAAATAAAACACGTTAGTGTTTTCTGCAACTTAAGCGCTTAGAAGTAAAACGGTATAAACGTTTAAACAATCGCATAAGTCATTACAAGTGTTTTAAAGGTTCGCGTAACACACTTAGGTGTTTAATCCGAAAACGTTTTATCCGTTTAAAGAAAAAAACACTTCTATGTGTTTTATTATAAAGCGCTTACTGTTACATTAAACGTTTAAAAAAACATCGAGTGTTTTAAATTAAAACAGATATACCGGAATTAAACACTTTTTCAGAAAAAACGTTTAATCTAAAAAACATGTATATTATAAAACGCTTAAATTTCTTAAACAGTTTAAAAAAATTCTACCAATTTTGTCAATCGACAAATGATACAAATAACAATTTCAAAATATAAAAGTGTAATAATTTTCAAATATATTTATGCATTACGATATAGATGTATCAAAACGTATTTTTTTGTATTAAAAATAAAATTTTACAAATGATTGAACTCGGTTCATATCATCCAATGAATTCTAAACGATCTTAATTTATTATTAAAATAAATGTTAAATTTTTAATTTTAAACGACGATAGAGATATTCTTGAACTAATACATTTTTTATATCTTCAAAGTTAACATGGGAAAAAAATTTTATTTTTTTTTATTTTTCTAGCTCGGCATTCGCACGTCATATGAATAAGTCCATAGCATATTATTGTAGAGAATTGAACGCTCTACAAAAAAGGTCTCTTATCATTTTTTGATAAATCCATCCATTCGAAAATTATCGGAGCTGGAAGTCAAATCTATAATAAATTTTCAGATCTTTTTACTTTTCCAGCAAAACTATCAGACTTATCAAAAAATGTTATAGGATCTTTTTTATAGACAATTTTATTTCCTACAAATTAGTTTAAATAAAGTTCATTCGAATTCTGCATTGTTTTCTAGTTATTTTCATTTTAATCTTAGGCCATACATTACTAAATGTACTATCATATATGTTAATGTATGATCCGCATCTTTACGATGCGCGCGCACAGGGTTTACACAAAAACTAAATGTTGAAGATGCTACATACACAACACGTGTTTTAAAAGTGCGAATTGTATATGTGCTTAATAATTATATTCAGTATACTGAATCACTATAGTGATTTAAATTGAACATTTTGATAAATATTATTTACTACTTATTTGTAAATATTAGTGAAGAAAATTGTGCTTATATACTTTTTCAAGTGTTCCAACATAATTAAGGTTAACTATCCGTATGTATTGTTTATTGATATAAATTATTATAGTATTATTTAATCTAATTTCTACTAAATATTATTAAATTATTAATTTAAAATATTTATTATTGATTATTTAATATTTGAAAAATAAATATAAAAATTATAAAAATATATTCAAATATACGTAAGATATAACCTGTAAAAAACGTAACGTTGTACAATTAAGGAAAAATAAATAAATATTTTAAAAATAAATCAATGAATTTAACACAAAATTTGTGATAAAAATTACAATCGAATATTAAATTAAAATAATAAATATTTAAAATTAATAATCTAATAATATTTTGTATAAAGTACATATATAATATATATTGACTATTCTCCAAATTTAATATTTTTTATAAATAATTAAATATTAAATAATAATGAAAATTAAATATTTAATTAAATTATTAATTTTTAATATTAATTTCTCTACAATAAAATTTGCTCATCAACCTAAGATTCTGTTATTGTAGATTTTATGACTATTAATGGTACTATTCAATCTCTATTCCAGTTCTTAAGATGGATAAAACAAATGCGGAAATTTGTAAGGACTGTCACAATTGGAAGATGCTATGGCAGTAATATGGACATAATTTAAAAATAACATTCGAACAATATTATAAAATTTATGTTACACTTAATGGAAGAAAATGAATATTTATTTATTTAATTTTTCAAATTTTAACTAATTTTTATTAAATGTGTTGACGATCTTTTTCTAGTTCTTTTATTATATTATTGTAATTAATTATTTGTATTATACTGTATATTTTCAGATTCTGAATGATTTTTATAACTCAATAAATAACCAGTTATTTTAAAGTTACTTCTATGGTTTCTAATTTTTTTCAAGTGTAAACATTTTTTAGAGCTTTTTTTTTTGGACAAAAATACAAATATATTTTTAATTTATACTAAATTCCATTTTTTCTTTTATGCTGAATGTGTGATGCAATAATTATCTGAATCTTCTGATGATAAGAATATTATTCCAGGATATGACAACAATCAATAACGATTTTTATTCAAAGGCAACTATTATTTTTAATATTAGAAATATTATTATAAAAATTCAATTGATTGTACTTCAATGGAAAAATTATTATTTTTATTTTAAAAATATTTATATTATTAATTAATGACACTAAACACTTAAAGTGTGTATTAATGCCTAAACACTTTAAGTGCCTTATTATCTAAAACACTTTATGTGTGTTAAAATTAAACGTTTAAAGTGTTTACTACACTTTAAACACTAAAAAGTGTTTAGTAAGTGACTACAAGTATTTAAACGCTTAAAGTGTTTTAAAACAAAACACTTGGATTTGCAGTGTGTCTAATCTAGTGAAGTGCACTTTAATTTTTTGACAATATTCGTTTGTTTAAAAGAAAAATTCGGCCAAAGTTTCCATTTACTGCGCAAGTGCAATAGACAGTATCATTCGTGGACTTGAGAGTAATAGAGAAAAAAGTACAGACTACTCTTAAAAAGAATAATTTTTGTTCGACAATAGGGTAGAAGTGTCATTTGTATCGCCACTGCTCCATTTTTTGACATTTAATACTTTATTGTAATTAATGAAAACGTATTAAATCTGGGATCTCAAAACGTCGAGATCTGATGACAACTCGATTTTCGAAAATTGGACTGAAACCAGTAACTTCCCATTTTTTGAAAATTTTAAATTTTCATATCGGGAAGTTAATAAACAGTTGATTTGATTTATTTATTTTTGAGATAATTGATTTCATTCGATGTAAAAAAAGGAGTATTTAATTTTTTTGATATATTTGATACATAATCAGATAGGAAATTTAATGCTCTACAAGAACAGGTTCATATCACATTTTTTTCAATCAACTGGAAGTGAGATATTTCAATAAAAATATGAAAATATTTTATGAAAATTTTATTATTAATTATATTAATCCACAAGGAGGTAATTAATAGAATAATTAATATTATTTAACATTGCAGTATATTATCTGATAGGAAAGTTAATACTCTTCGAGAAAGATTTGATGAAATTTTTCATTTAATTAACCGGGAATGAGATTTTTTGACAAAACTCCTTAACGATAATTTTTTTGAAAGTCATTCATAATTATTCCGTGCTAAAAAAAATTGTCGAAAGAAGGTTGAAGAAGTGTTGATTATTAAAAACTTTAAAACGTGACACAACGACGAACTTTTTTTGAACGTTTTTTAAGCTTTCAAAAATTCAAAAAAAAAATCATTATATGGCCTAATATCATAAAGATATGCTAAAACGAAATCAGTTTTTTCTGAACTTATTTTGCACTGAAAATGTTCATTTTTAGTATTGAGTCAATTATTTTTTTCTGTGTATTTTCAGAAGTTTAAAAATTGTTTAAAAAAAGTTCGTCATTGTGTCACGTTGTGAAGTTTCGAATAGTCAACACTTTTTTAACCTTTTTACACGAGATATTAATCTTAAAAATTTGAATTTGTAGAATAATTCATTTTTCTCCGCATTTAATGAGATAATTAATCAAAAAATTTAATGATCTCTAAATAAAATTTGATAAAAAATTTTTATCAAAACAACCGGAAATTAGATATTTCAGAAAAACTAAAACAAGATAATTTCATTGAAAATTATTATCAGTTTCACAAATTTTAAATTGATGTAATTAACTTAATAATCAATAATATCTGAAGTCTAAGCTCATTCCCATTTATCAGTTTTTTCAGTAAAATCAGCCGTTAATAAATTATGACGTAAAAAACAAAGCAGCATAAAAAAGTTTCAATATTTTTATTTATTTTTTTGATTACTTATAAAATTTAAATGGAGATTATTTGTTGTAATAGTAGAGAAAAAAAATGTAATAGTCATATTATCTATAGATTTCTTATAATCAGAACTGCATTCCGCAGAATGATAAAAAAATCTAAATGAAGATTAAGTCTATCTTTGATTCCATTGAGATACTAATCGAACTAATTTATTTAAATCTCAATAATAATAATAATTAAATATAAAAGAAAAATATATATAATTTTAAATGCTGATTTTATTAATAAAATTCAAGTTAATCGAGGTCGATGATCTTCAATGAATCTAGTATTCAAATTTAATTATTCAATATTTTATTTCGTTATCAATAAATCCATAGTATTTTTATTATTCTATTTTAATATTCATTGAATTATTTTGATAATTTTATTTTTGAATTAACATGTCCGTAACTAAATGTTACATTGAAAGTGAGCGCACAGTATGAAAGGGAAAATAAAAATGAAATAAGTTATAAGAATAATAATATTATAAGACCTTGAAAATACATACTCCGACACGCGTATATTACTCGTAATGTTTTACCCTCGCGCATGGATAATCGATTCGATCGTAAAATATACCCTTTTTTAAATTTTATCCACCATTAATATATTTATTTTTCTATCATAATTTAAAAGCTTTTCTTTTTTTTTATTAATTTTTGCATATTATAGAATTGGTTTTTTGGATTCATCTCGTTTCCGGTTGACGTTGGGGCTTAGTTGTAAAAAACAATTTTGTATAAAATTTAATTCCGTACTTAATACCCTACTAAAATTTCGTAAAATATCAATTAGTCTTAAAAATGGTAAAAATTAAAAAAAAAAATTTTTTTATTCCATTGGTCAATTTATTCTACTTTAAAATAATTTATTCAATAAATTAAAAGTTCTTGAAATTTACTGTGAAGTACATGAATAACTACTATTTTACAGATTCTAACTGTAAAACTGTTGTAATTAAATTTTGGTGGCTTAACCAATTGTCCGACTTTTAAGTCGGACTCAATAAATTAATTTCTAATTCAATTACCACTCGGAATATCCACTTCCCAAGCCCTTCGAACCGAAGTTCGAAGGGTGAACGATCATCGATGACTGAGTTCCAGCTGAGAGCTAAAACTCAGTCTTCCTCACGCTCAGGGAAGAGGATGATTTCTCATCATCATGGCTGTATCGACTCAACTATAGAGTAGAGAGGATGTGAAGATATACTACAGAAATGATCCTGTGAAGTATGATCTTAATTCTTTTCTCTCTTTCGATGGCTTTTAAAATCTATATGACAAGTATTGGAGTAGGAAAAAATATTTCCCACTTTAGCCACCTAGCGGCCGACCCGGAACTGTATAATTTCCATCAGTTATTTCTACAGACTGTTGTCGAGGAAGTCTCTACCGCTACGGTAATTAGAAAAACGTTGGAAAATCCAAAATTTCACACCTCAATCGTTCATTTTATTGTTAATCATTACTTTTATTTGTTTTTTATTATGAATTTTTATTCAACTTTTAAATTACTAATGTGATTTTTTTTTTCTTAATTCCAGTTTAATTTTTTTTTATTTTATTAAAATTTTTTTTAAATATCCCGCATTTTTGTCGTAGATATTACTCTTTTTTTTCAATCCTACTGTTTTACGCTAGTGCTGCTGCCAGTAGTTGATTGGGAGAAAAAAAATAAAAAAAATTTACTTTTGCAATAATAACAATAGTAAAAATACAAATGGCAGCTAAATTTTTCGTAAAAAATCAGTTTTATGATTTCAATAATTACAATTAAACTAAAAGGATTTAGACAGTAATTTTCAATAGGGTTCTTGTGATCAAAAATACAAAAATAATAAAAAAAGTTAGGCCGATTAATTGTGTCTATCGAGAGTTATTTGGTTTACTAAGTTTTATACACGACAATTGACAACTCGTGTCACTGGGATTAAAATTATTGGAAGAATGGTGGTTGGAAGGTATAGAGAATATAATATTTGGGATCGAGAATAGGATAATATTGGTAACACTTTATTAAACTTTATTTAACAATGAATAACTATTAAAACAATACAAAATACAACAATAATAACTGAATGAACTTGAATAAATGAATGTATATATTTAAGTAATGTGATCGTCACAAGAACTGGATTGACACTGAAGTTGACTATTGTTACTAGTAGACCCAAAAGTACAGAGTACCTGAGGTCATAAACTGGACCCTTTCGAGCTACTCTTCTACGCCTACACTTATATTAGTGTATATATGTATATAGATAGATGTATTGGTGTCGTTGCTTTATACCAACAAAAATAATAATTTATATTTAATTAATGGAATAATTAATTGACTTAATATTGGGTCCAAATTATTCTTTAATAAATTGTCTTAGTGTTGGTATAAAATTTGACCCATTTTAGTGTAATCGAAAAAGTCCAGAAATAATTTAATGTGAGTGAATGAGTCAAAAAATTTAGAGCGATCATAAAGCACCCTCAGCGCTTTCGCGCTTGAGAAGTGCAAAAGTATTTGTATTTTTTTTTAAATTCCTCATTTTCGATTGAATTTAGGAAAAAATTTTATCAGACCTTTTTTGTAGAGCAGAAAATTCCCTATCGAATTATATATTGAAACCCTTAAAATTATTGAATACTCTATAAATTATAGCCATTTGAACCTCGAAAAGGTTTTCTTTTCCGTTACTAGTTCTCTTGGTAATTATTATTATTATTTTTTTTTTTATTGTTGTGAAACTCGTGGGTTAAAAAAAAATTCGGGCAAAAAATAATAAGGACGGATGAATAAGATATATGATAAAAATTGATGAGCCCTGGGCCGGACGATTCGTCACTCTTGTCATACTCATCACAAAAAAAAACATTAAAAAAATTTTTCGGTATACAAAGAAACGTTCCTTGAATATCTAATCATTTATATTTGACTGATCAATCTTGGGTTTTATTAATTTTTGTCTAGACATAAAAAAAATTCAATGTGATACCCTTTTTTTAAACTTTGTAAAATTGTTATTGATTGATGATTCTTCAACTTTTGACATTAAATTTAACCTTTCCTTTGCGAATTATTTCATCTACAAAAAAATTACCGATCACTTATTTGTTTTTAAATTTACCGCGTAATTTCAAATCACACATTTAATAAAATAACAATTAAATTACGTTAAATTAAAATAGCTCTAATTAATACAGTAACGAATTTTTTTTGAAACTATTATCGGATAGGATATTGGATGTTCGACAAAAATGATTTGATATAATTTTTTCTTAAAATCATCCGGAAATGAGATATTTAATAAAAACGACCCAAAGATGATTTTTTATTTAAATCATCACAGTCAAAATTTAAAATAACTGTAATCAATACATTGAATACTTCACTCAGTGTCTTATCGAAAATTTTCTGCTCTACAAAAAAGGTCCTGTGAATTTTTGCTCTAAAATCAATCAAGTTATCGTAAGAAAACCGGTTAAAAAATATTTTTTCTTAAAAAAAAGGTAAATATTGAGTAAATAAAATAATAAAATATAAATGATGTAAATAATAATTATTTTAACAATCGGTTAATACATAATAACTATAACTAATAATATATCTGAGCTTCCGGTTGATGCTTCCGCGATTAACTTCCTAGTATTAATAATTTTTATTTTTATTTAAAAGTCAAGAGTAAAACGTTAAGAAGTTTAAGGTGAAGGTTGACAAGCTCCGTACGGTTACTTTTTTAATGACCCGTGACCTTTTTCACCAGTAAGGCATAAGGCTCAAGTTTACGTTAAATTTTATATATATTTATATTTTTTTTTTTTTTTTTTAATAAAATAAAAAAAAATGATGAGATAAAATAATAAAATAAATAAAGTAAAGAAAGGTGTAGGGTGTAGGTATAGAGGTATGCTGGCAGAGAAAAGATCGCCAGGAGGTCGTGCTCGGTTGTAAGCATCACGAGGTGAAGAAGGTGGAATGGCAATAAGGATAAGGATAGTGGGAGTTCCTGAGAAGAAGGATAAGGATAAGAAAAAGGATAGAGGAAGGTAGAGAAGAAGCTGGAGCTTGAACTGGAGGAGGCCAA
The DNA here is from genome assembly GCF_029852145.1 of Microplitis mediator. Taxonomy (NCBI): domain Eukaryota; kingdom Metazoa; phylum Arthropoda; class Insecta; order Hymenoptera; family Braconidae; genus Microplitis; species Microplitis mediator. Next base: position 9,627,832 of record NC_079976.1, on the reverse strand, counting down.
GAGGAGGAGGATCAACTTTCTATAGAGTGTGGCTATATTTAGATTCACGTTGTGCTTCTTGTTTTACATCTCCAGCTCCTTCTTCTACTTGTTCCTCTATACTACTTCACTTAGTAAACTAGCCAGTGTATTTTCTCTAGAGTAATCGTTAATCCATTTAATTTTATCTACTCTTTGGTCTGCTTTTTTACTTATAACTAATTTATTTTTCATTTTAGAGCTTTTATTCATACAAACTTTTTTGTGGGCCAGAAAACTTTCTATCCGATATTTACTGAAGTTTAAAAAATTATTAATTTGTTTAGTAATTACAGCACTTCGAAGCCTTGACCGTGGTAAAAATTTGTGAAAAAATTATCTTGTTTTCTTAAATATCTTACTTTGGTTGATTTTTGAAAAAAAATATGTGAGACTTTTTTTGTAAGGCATTAAATTTCCTATCCGATAGTGTACTTAATCATGAGAAAATATTTAATAACCAATTACTTATAACGCATTCAGTTCTTTTTAAATTCGGAAAAAATTTACTATTGGCTATTTTTTGTACAAATATTTAGTTTCTCGAGTTACAAGTAATATATTTTGATACTTAAGAATATTAGCAAATTGGAAGTTACTGCTCTGCAAAAATCGTTTCTTTGATTTTTTATCCAAAATCAACCGGAAATGAGTTTTAATAAAAGTAGGCAACCAGAGTCAAAAAACAAATTCGGATTTGTCTCAAATTTCTCAATAAGGTTTTTGAGGATCAACTTAGTATTTGAAGATTGACAACAGTACAAAAAGTTATCCCACGGAAAAGAATTTTTGTGACCACAAGATAAGATAACTTACGGTAGCAAAATTTTACCTTAATATACGGATATAACTTATTGACCTATAACTACCTAATAAAACTTATAACTCATTGACCAACGAAGCATTCGTTGGGATTACGTTTGTGTAACGCTAGCAAATTCTTTGTTGGGCCAAGCAATGGTTTGTAACTGTAACAAAACTGTTGTGTTCCAATAAAAAAACTGATTTGTTTGAGTAACAGAACGAATTTGTAGCATTAACAAAAATTTTTGTAATCATAAGCTAAGATTACTTACGGTAACAAATTCCGGCTTTAAAATACGACGACATTATTATAATAAATATCACGTGTTCTCATGACAAATCTACTTCTTAATTACGACACGAATTCATTTGTTACCGTAAGCTAATCATGTTTGTCATCACAACAAAATCTTTCATTATCCCGTCTTTTGTTATGATGGCGAAACTCTTTTTAGTTCAGTCCTCAGAGTAGTAGTTACGACCAATTTTACCACTTTGAGGACTAAACTGGAATAACACAATCTGGATTAAAGCCTCAAAATACTCAAAACATACAGGAATAATTGTATCCGTATTTGAACCTCAAAAGTCTCTTTCGACGTATTCTCTCTCCTCCCTTTTCTATCTAAAATTTTTCAAAGTCCAAACTATACCTTTGCATTCATTGAAGATTTTGAGGTCTTAGTTATAATTTAAAATCGATAAATTATTCGCATTTAGACCTCATAGTTCTCATTGAGGATTTTGAGTACTAAAGTAGAGTTACTTTCTGGGCGGCAAACAAAACACCAAAGGAATTGAGGCGTTTGAGGACTAAACTAAAATTTGTTTTTTGACTTGGGAATAATTGAGTTTATTAGTAAATTTATATTTAAATAAATTAATTAAATTGTTATTTTATAAATATTTATTTAAATTAACTATGTAGTGTATTAAATAAATGTAAGATTGATCAATATATCAAGAATGATAGTCGGAATTGTACAATGAACGGTAGTAAATAGCCATGGAGGCGAGAATGGTTGAGTTGTTGGTTCATGTTGATGTTTGATGCTTCAAGCTATTGAGATGAGTCTATATCTCCTTATTGGCATACATATATATATATATATATATATATATATATATATATATATATATATATATATATATATATTTATGACGATGAGTTAACGATATCACTGGTAACCCACTCGTCGTCATGGTTATGTTCATATATATATATATATATATATATATATATATATATATATATATATATATATATATATATACTTAAATAAATGAAATAGTAAATAACTAAATGGTTTAAGTGAGAAGCGAATAAAAAAAAATCAAGTGCAAGGTAATCTTGATCGTATTTAACGATTTTTTTTTTTTACTTTTATGACTTCTCGGTCTTCATTTCAATCTCGTTGTGCCTTTTACTTTCTCTCTCTACTATAACTTCGTGGAAACGAGTACAAGATCAATCGACTAGAGGCCAATCGAATCTAATCAATTCACTGAGGGTTTGAAATAAAAAAAAACGTTACCGAATTTCTATAACGATACTTATATTTTCTGAAACCGGCAGACGAATCGGTTAAGAAATTCACCGAGGATGTCATGGCAATAAAATATAAAGCGCAATTCAACATCATTTTTTTGGAATCAGTGGCCGATTTTTAGGAGATCGGTTTAATATTCAAAAATTACTTTCGCGTTAAACGGTAGCACGGGAAAAATTTTAAAGGACTGTGTAATTTGTTTGTGGAAATTCACGGAACCCTAGGAGTTATGAAGCCGAGTTTTGGTTTTTCTGCCGGTCTTTTTAGCTGAGCTGCAGATTTTCTCAATTTGAAAAAGGGGTCTGGTAGGAAATATTCTTGGGAAATCGATGAGCATCAAAAAACTATTGGAAGTTAAATATTTGCTTTGAGAAATCGTTGATTATAGTTATCGTCAATTTTTTTCGTAAACAAATAAATAAGTTTAAAAAAAATTGAAGGCTAAAGTAATATAAAATTAAAAAAATAAAAAAAAAATGCGTGGTAAAACTTGGAGTTGCAATAAGTTAAATAAGTGGGGGATAATCGACGAGTGATGGTGTTAAAAAGTAAGATAATTTTTTTCTTAGTGTTACAATGTTAGTAGTGTTACTAGTGGTTGTAAAATGTATAATATAACGGGGTATAAAAAAATAATTTTCGCTTTCGAGCAAGTTTCGTAATAAAGCCGCAGAGCAGTTGTTCTTTACAGAACGGCAACAACTACTCGAAACCATTGTGGTCTTCCAAGCAGATCGATAGAAATAAATCGATGAACGTTGGTGTTATACATTTCATTATTTTTTATATTAACCGCTGCGAACAATGTAACAGAGTTATCAACAATTTTTTGCGGTTTTTTTTATCCAATTTAAAATTGTCTTACTTTCAAATTATTGAATATTTTTTTACGCTTGTGTACATCCCAGAATTGAAAATATACGCTCTACAAAGTAGTCTAATGTAAAATTGACTTAAAATAAACCGGAAATTAGCTGTCATAAAAAAATTATCCTTGGCAAGTTTTTAAAAAAGTTTTTAGTATGCTTTGAACGCTAGTAAATACCAAAATAATCAATATTTTTCTACATTTAAGTACGTTTTTGGATAGGAAATTCAATGGTCTACAAAAAATGTCTCTTGTAATTTTTCTCTAAAATCAACCGAAAGTTAAATATTTAATGAAAACCACTCAGAAAAATTTCTTTTACTAATATTCATTTAACACTTACACTTTAAATCCTTCTGATTACTCGACTAATTAATACTCTTTTAATTGAAGGACATGGTCAAATAGGAAATTGAATGCTCCAAAAAAGTTGTCTCTTATAATTTTTCTCTAAAATCAACCGGGAGTTAGATATTTAAAGAAAACCACTCGGAAAAATATATTTTATATATATTTATTTAATACTTACACTTTAAATCCTTCTAATTACTCCACTCATTAATATTTTTTTACATTTGAGGACATGGTGGAATAGGAAATTGAATGCTCAATAAAAATTGTCTCTTTGATATTTTCTTAAAAATCAACCGGAAAAGAGTTAATGATCCTCAAAGATGAAAAATTACATATTGTTGTTTATTTTGAGTATTTAAATTATGAGTATATTGCACTGATAATCTCAGTACGGGTGGCACATTACTATTGACATCCCGCAGAGTTTAATTAATGAATAAAGTAGATACCAAACAAGTATATATTTATATTATATCAATATATATATATAGGATGTACATAGTTGAGCTTTAACGTGCGTGTTAACGAGCCCGATGATTACAGACGCATTCGATTTATTATTTTCACAAACTTCGGGTACTTTGTGACTCTTTTACTTTAGACATACATACATATATGCACATATAGATATAGATATGTATATATTTATATAAATAAAATAAATGAAATAAAATATTGATAAAAGTAATCAAATGATCAGAATGAAAGATTAAAATCCAATCTTATAAAATATTATATATTTTACTACTTTACTATCTTACATCAACTTTCACTTTACAATTTATTAGTTTTTATTATTATTATTATTATTGTTATTGCTTGTAAAAAAAAAGTTTTTTTTTATATTATTAAATTAAAATATAACAATACTGCTAAGAATTATTAAACTGCGTGTTTAATCGACCATTTAATGATACTTTTAGAAAAATAACTATTTTAATTATCACAGAAGCGTGACAGACTTTAGTTTTTAAAAGCAATTTCACTAAAAATTTGTATTATAATGTTTTATGAAAATAACTCACTTAAGATTGATTTTAGAGAAAAATTGTAAGAGATATTTTTGGTAAAGCGATAAATTTACCATACGACAATGTACTTATTGGTGAAAAATATTAATTAGCAGATTAATTAAGGATCTTTTGTATGCAAATAATTAACGAATACTTGAAATTTTATGGAAAATCTATTTTTCAAAATGGTTTTTTAAAAATACCTTTATTTCGGTTGGTTTTAGACAAAAAATTAATCAGACAATTTTTGTAGAGCAGAAAATTTCCTAAACGATTCACGGAAGAAAGTAAAATTTAAAAATTAGTGTTTGAAATTATAACCTAGAACCCGAGTGTCATTATGGGGAATTCTAACATTCCAAATAATAAATTTTATAATACGTGTCGTCAATTTTCTAAGTATCAGTTACAATTGCACACCTCAAGCGCGAAAGCGCTGGTGTGCTTTATGATCGCTCTAATTTTTAAAGTTCAAATAGTAATTTTTCTTGCATAGACAATAAATTTTCATACTTAACCAGTAATTATTCCCGTTTTAATCATAAATGAAAAAATTACTATTTAGAATGATAGTATTTGTTGATCACTTTATCATTATGTTACTTGTCGTTCTCAATTTATATAGTTTATTTTTTTCTGTACTGTGATTTGAAATCTAAAAAAAAAAAAAATTAAATGGTCTATTAATTACAGTAACTTTCAATTGATAGAATTATGTAGTTTTTTTTATGGTACAAATATATCAGGTCTTCTTTCTGGAGCTTTCAATTCCCTAACCGATAATGTCTTGACATTAAAAAAAATTTAATTACTCTATTAATTATAGCTACAGAAAGTCTAATTGTAACAATAATTTAAAAAAGAACTTCCCGTGGTTTTTTTAAATACTTTATTTCTCTTCGATTTTATGTAAAATATTCATCATATAGGGTAGAATTACCATCTGTGGCCACTGCTCTATTTTTGGACATTTATGTCATTATTTTGGGTATTCATGTGCCCAAAGCTGGTCCCAAAGTGGCCAAAAATGGTACCTCTACCCTATTTATTGTAAATAATTAAATTTCCGATTACACGCACTCCTCTTTTTAAAAGACTATCAAGTCTTCTTTACGCCCAAACAAGCCCCTATGAAAATGATTTAAAAATCAGACCCCACATTAAATTTAAAAAAATATCTCATTTCCAGTCAATGTCCCAGCATAAATTCTTAAAATCTTATTTTTAGTCAGCTGTTTTCTTTTCCGAGCCAGTTAGACTTGAAAAAACGTGAAAACTTCTTAAAAAAAATAGGTTATGCAAAAAATGAGTATCGTATTACCGTCAATCGATAAGTTATCAAACAAATAAAACTAATTTATATATTTTAATGACTACGTATTTATTTAATGGGATACACGACTACTAGATCACGTTTCAGCTACTTTAATTTATCCAATGGTTGTATCAAACCTACTAGTAGGCTGGGAAAGTTTCGAGGATTTCTACCAATCGATAAGTCATCTCTCAGAGGCGTCCCCGGATGATTGGAAAGGCCGGGGCTGTTTCTTGCTACGATTTAAACGCGGAAATAACTACTAGAGTTAAGACTACATCCATAGACGTACATACGGCTTCAATACTACACTAGTCTACTGTACTGTAACATCCTTAGAACCCGCGGTCATTCGCGTTTACGTTCTCTTCCCACTCTACGCTGTCTTCAACTCCTCGACATTTAGCCGCAGTAATTAAGACCGGAATGAGTTACATTTTATTTCACTTTATTTAACCTTTTTTTTTTTAATTCCATCCCTCACTTATTTAAGTGTGTGAGGGACCTTTGAGGCGGTACACTGCACGTGTGTGAACAGAAAATGAATATGCATGCCATAGCAAGTCTTTCACGCCTGTCTCCCACGCTCACTATCTATCACACAAATCACTTGCCGATTTTTAAATTTCATATTCATATTTTTGGACGTCATCATGATGTTCCGGCTGGGAAATTTACCGCCCGATTCAATTAAATAAAAAGCGCACTTATGGACAGATTATTTTGATATCCGGTACACCGATTTCAGACTTCCGATAAAAATTTAAAATTTATTTTGCCGCCATTAAGTAGGGAAGGAAAAATTACCTAGTAATCGATGATTCGTTTATTGAAATTTATGTACCAGTAAAAGATATCGTGCCAATTTTCAGTTTTTCCGCCGATTTTTCGTTTTGATACAGGAAATATTGTATTTTCAAGTGAGTAGTGGTTAGAAATTCTCTTGTGGATTCAATGGAATATAAATTTTGAATGCAGTAAATTTATCTTAAGAATTATGATAACGTTATTTGTGCAATATAATTTTTATTCGACTGGCAAACGAAGGGAAGTTTGAATTTTTGGGGTAGTCAGTGTGTACTTTTATTACTGTAAAATAGTTGATATGAAAAAAAGGTGTGTGAAATGAATGTTTATTACGTTAAAATATGACAGGTTATCTGTTAGTACGTTGTAGTAGGAGGAGCCCTTTGGCAAACACTGTCATTATAATTCAATTTAATATTAATTTGTGCTCGTCCCTTCAAGCGTCACTCACTCAATCGTGTCAGACGGGTCTCAGTAAAGCTAGTTGTTGTTGTGTTAAACAACTCGAGAGGGTGAGATACGATACTTGATTCTCTATACGTCGCTGGGAGCTCCAGCATCTTTGTCCCTTTTGTTTTAACCTTTCGCTCCTTCTCATCTATGTCCGCTAAAAATATTCAATGAATAATATTAATAATAATAAATAAATTAATGGGTACAAAATAATTAATTATTTTAATCAAAACAATTTTTCCACAACTTTAATAGGTTTTCTTCAAATATTTCGTTTCAAGTTCATTTTAGAGCAAATTTATAAGAGACATTTTTTGTAGATCATTAAATTTCCTATCGAAAGATGTCCTTAGTGGCTCGAAAATTTTAATTGCTCTATTAATTACAGCTACTGAAAGCCTAATTATGATAATAATTTTTAAGCTTTCGTAATTCGCGCTATAAGCGTGGCGCTGCTCTGACTACTCAACTTATGGTGACTCTTCGAGCGTAAGTGAGATGGCAGAAAGAGCGCAAGTAACAAAAGGTTAAAAAAATTACTAAGTTTGATTTTTTAAATTATTTCATTTCCGGTTGATATTATGATGAAATTTAATGAGACCTTTTTTGTAAAGAAGAAAATTCTCTGTGATTAGTAATTTAATTATGAAAAAAAAAGATCTTCAATTATAAACAAGTATCCAAAAATGAAACCGTAAAAGGACGAATCACGCAGTATTTAAAACTTTTAAATAAAAATTAAAAGATAAGTTGGTATAATAATTTAAAACACAATAACATTATCTCAGATCATCGGCATGCGTTATTGACACTCGTAAATCTGAGAATCGACTAGAATATTACGATATTATCATCATCGCTACCTACACAATGACACATAACCTATCACTCGGAATATCTACATACATATGAATATAATAATAATAAAAGTGGTTAAGCAATAATAATGACAATAAGAAATTGTATAATTTATATGCTGTAAATTATGCCAATAACTTTCACTCAGACAATCGTAATGTACTTGATAACGATTTTAAATCTTTAACGTCTCAATAAATTAGCATTTAATACAACAAATATACGTATGTTACTTTTTTAGTATTTATTTTCCCTGAGGGTAAATGTGACCTCGTACGTGCTGGGAACACGCGATTACTCTTGAAAATTTCCTCCGGAGAATGGTTTGATTACTCAATTCTTTTTTTTTCTGTTATTGCTCTTAGTCACGACAATCGCACAATAAAATAATATTATCGATTTTTACGCTTCGCAATTTAAGTCGATTTTTTATAGTTTTTTTTAAATATCTCAGTTCTGGTTGGTACTAGAGTATAAATTCAATGGACCTTTTTTGTAGAGCATTAAATTTCCTACTCAACAATGACCTTTACCTAGAATAATATTCATTACACTATTAAGGGTTTTCTCAAATAGTGCCCCCCCCCTCCACTTTTTGAAAATATGAAACTTTCAACTGTCGTAAAAATGTTAAAATTTTATTAATTCAATAAAACCTTAATTGAAAGCAGGGTAACGTAGAAAAAATTTCTATCTATCAAATTCTTAAAATACATCGAACAGAATTTACAAAGTGCATTGTAATTTTATCCAAGAAATTTAAATTTCTTAATCTGTTGCCTTGTCAAAATTACAACGCACCTTATAAATTCTGTTCGATGTATTTTAAAAATTTCTACGTTATCGGTAATTTGTTCAATAATTCCATACTGTCCTCATGCTACTATGACATAGTAATTTTTCTATAACTCTTTGATGTAAAAAATATCGTAAAATTCTCTGCGTGTACTACGTTGTCTCTTTTTAATTAAGGTTGAAGATAGTCATTGAAAATTTTTAAAAAGTGGGGGGGAACTGTCTGAGAATGGCCTTATCCCTGATTAAGAAAAATAATTTGAAATGATTTAAATCAATTTGAATCGACTAATACATAAATGGACACAACATGGATTGAATCATTTTTCTTAATCAGGGTGATTACAGTCTCTTAAAATTAATCTAATGAATAATGATTTTTAAAAAAATAATCTTCAGTTGGTTTTTTTGAAATATCTTATTTCTAGAGCATTTTAGAACATATTTACATGAAACTTTTTTTTATAGAATATTACATTTGTTCTCTAATAATGTTCCTAAATATCCCAAAATATTAATTACCCTATTACTTCACTTGGAAAAAATTTCAAATTCCCACTGGAAAACTAATTAGTCATAAATTTATTCATTTTTTTTTTTTTTTTAACTTCCCGCTTAGAAAATTGTAAATTTTCAAAAATTCGGGAAGTTATTGGTTTCGGTCCGATTTACGAAAATCGAATTTCCATCAGATGTCGACGTTTCGAGGTCCTAGGAAGCTATCCTGACTAATTTCACGATGATGTCCGAGTGTATGTATGTAAATATTCATAACTCTTGAACGGATGAACCGATTTTGATCGTTGAGGTGTCATTCGACGCGGCTTGTTAATGTCTTGAGGCCGTAGAAATTTGAACTTAATCGGTAGGGTGCGTTCAGAGATATTTCAAAAATAAAATTTTTTCAAAAATGTTTTATTTGGATAACTTCCAATTTGCTCGATGGATTGATTCCAAAATCTAATCAGCTCTAAAACTCTATAAGCCGCGTCAAATGCCACCTCAACCATCAAAATCGGTTCATTCGTTCAAGAGAAACCGTTGACGAAAGAATTCGAAAAAAAATTTTTCCTTGGTTTTTTTGAAATTTCTCAAAAACGGCTGAATAAATCAATTTCAAAATTCGACCAGCTTTAGAACTTGATAAAACGCGTCGATTGCCACCTCAACCATTAAAATCGGTTAATTCGTTCGCGAGATATCGTGGAAGAAAGAAATGCTAAAAAATGGTTTTTTACAAAACAATGGCATACAAAAGTATTTGCGAGCTCGAAGAGCTCGAAAATATATTCACAATAATGTTTTCGAGCTCAGTGAGCTCGAAAACAGCGGGAAGTTTTGGGGCTGGCCCGCAGGGTCAACTGACAGACCGATTTTTTTTTCAAATTTTCCCGCTCGATTAAATTAACGGCTTGGCTTTAGTAGCAACCGTAGTAAGGAAGAAAAAGGTTTATGAGGTTGCAGAGGTTATGAGTAGAATAATGTATGAAAAAGTATGTCAAATAGCTTCCTAGAGGCGCGTCTGTCACGATTGAAAGGTCATTGGTCACTAGGATTACAAACTATTGAGTCTGCTATCAGCATTTGTCTTCAGGGCCATCTCGGGTAATTACCAACGGTAATATTACTTCTATTCATCATAATAAGAGCATTATTAATCTTGAATAAATAAAAATATCTAACAGGAAAAAAAAAAAATTTACTTGCACTTAATTTTTCCCTAACTTACGGAATAGACGTGCATGTTTTAGACACCGAGACAAAATTGACCTAGGGCAATTAAATATGTAGCTTCCAGCTAAAGTTAGTTTACACTATTCTATCCGCAGGCCTCTCACTACGTAGACTAGTCTTGAGAGTAAATAAAAATAAAAATTATAGAAACCGGTCCCTAATTGGTACCCGAACTGAGCTAGTAAGCTCCGAGTATCAGCTGGAAGGCAAAATGTCGATCCCCGTTTTCAGATCGTGTTCTCTCGCGGATGAGCACGAGTTGAGGATCGGTGACGTCGACTGAAAAAATTGTAAAAATAAAATCGGTATACCCTTGAGCGAACCGTCCGTTGGAAAATCCACGGCTGAGGAAAACGTACTATTAGATCAATTATGTGTCTTTATAAGAGAATATGTTAAGTGTTGTTTAGTTATGGTAATTATCGACTAAATTCTACGATACTTGCTATAAATATACTTATTTACATACCGATTTTTAAGTAGATTATATATTGTTTTGGACGTTTTGTACAGGTTTTGAATAGGAAATTTACCGAGGATGCTATTAGAATAAGAGCACAATTCTGAAACGATTTTTTTAAAATTAATAGGCAGATTTTTAAAGATCGGTTTAAAATTTTGAAGCTTTTTTTATGTCATACGATAGAGCGGGAAAAATTATAACCACATTTCTATTCAATTTGTGAAAATGTAGGGGCTAGTAGAAGATATTGAGCCGATTTTTTGTTTTTCCGCCGATTTTTTTAGTTGTGTTGCAGATTATTTGTTTTGAAAGATAGATCGGTTGAGAAATTATCTGGGTGTTCAAATGAAATGATCATTTTTAATGGAAAAAATTATTATTAGGCTTACGATCGATAAATAAAGAAAAATTTTTTTGCTTGTTTCAGATGGGGTCTAGAGGTCGTTGTATCAAAGATCGTTGGAGCAAAATATCAACGACAAAAGAGGAAAGGACAATAGTGTATAACTGAAAGTTGATGTTGGGGTATGGCCGCTACCGACGGACAAATTGTCGTCGCTGCGGCGCGTTGGGCCGAAGAGGCGACATATTTGCGTGAGTTCGTAAGCAAGCATCGTCTTCCAGCAGTAATTAAGATAACAAAAGGCCAGTATGGCGGTCTGGGAGTCCCGACGTTGCCCGCGCCGAGTCTACAGAGCACCGCGCTCCTGGTGTCCGCTGGACGTAGGCGTAAAATAGTCGCCCAGGCGGTTAAAATCAAAGAGGGGCGTCGAGTAGTCGGTGTGGGACCAAGACTCGCGATTCCAGACTCCTACCACGGCTACTTCGAGATCCTCAGCGAAGAGGGTCGGGCCGTCCGTGGTATTGAGTCCGTCAACGAACTCGCACGCCGCTGCCCTGAAGAGGGCGCACTAGTCCGCGAAACAATACGCGGCATTGCCTGCAAACTCGACGATTCCAGCAACGTGATCGCAGAGGGCACCAGGAGTCTCCTCGCTGGCGAAACAATCTTGACAGCTGGTGAAGTTACTCTACCTGGCCGCGGGCGCTTTTTACGCTGCGTCGATAGCCACGGTGATAGCTTGCTCCTCAGCATGGAGCAGCGTGGCCGCTTCAGTGCACTGGCTCGTGAAGATAACATCAGCGGCGTCCACACAGCCCGTGCACTTCTCAGTAAACGGCTGCCCTTGACCGTTCGTTTAGTCTATGGGCAGCCACCTCGCGGTCTAAAATCATCTTCCCAATTTCTTCCAGAACTTCGTCTACTCTCAACCTTCGAAGAAGAACACATATTCGCGCTTCCACTCCAGCGAGAAGGAGCCGCAGTCTCGCTGCCTCTAGCAGCACCTCTTAAATTAGTGAAGGCTAGAAACGAAGACGTGTTACGTTCAATGACTGAATTTACACGCCTAGTCGACCGTTCTTCTCGCCTGGTCGCTGACGTCGCAGATCGCGCTCACGTTCTCGATGGAAGACTCGGTGAGAGCAAGCAGACCCGCCAAACAAGAAGTGCTGCGGCATTCTTACGTCGTTCTGTCAGTTCTGACAGTGCAAATAATCACCATCGTCACCATCATCACCACTACCATCATAATCAAAATGGCGGAGGCTTAAATGGCAACATAAATTTAAGTCTCGGTATTGGGCTGGGCCTAGGTCTAGGTCTAAGCGGAAACAGTTATCGGGATGAAAACCGCGTGCCCCAGTCCTATACCGAAGACTACGATGAAATAGATCAAATTTACGATTACGTACGTGGGTTCGCTCCCCTACCCAAGAGCGTGAGGTCGCCATACGAAAGTCCCGTCAGCAGCACGGGAACTGGCAACCAATTAAATAGCAGTTCCAGTCCCCCGCTGACGCCAATCACTGTAGCAATCGCTCCATTACTGGACGACCGGCCGGAACCTCCACCTATCGAGACGATTCCAACCAAGAAGATGCAAGCGGAAAAACGCACCAGGCGCGCGGTCAAAGATACGGGCACGCCACAAACTGGGCAACCGGGCACGCAAACTGGCCAACCCATGCCTAGAGTTGAGAAACCACCGCTGGCCAAATTGTACGTTAAAAACAGCGGAACTCAACGTGGCCGTCCGCTAATGAGGCAGAAGAGCGCGTCGCCTTTGAAAGAAACTCCTCCAGGGTTCAAGGGAGGCTCGCCGCTTTTTAATATTCGGTACAAGAGTCTGACTAATCTGCAACAAGCGATGGAACTTGATGGTACTCTTGATTCCAGTCATTCTGGCGGTAGAACCTCGGGCGATTCGGGAGCAGGCGCCAAGCTTCCAGAAAAAAGGTTTGTATGATATTTGATACCTTATACTTGATACTTAATACTTGCTACTGTTTCTTTATATCATCGGAATCGCAGAATCAGTTAATGCCAGTAATAAAATTAATGGACCTGCTTTTACAGATCAAGGCGTCTCAGCAGACCTCGCTCACTTACCAATCTCGTGTGGGAACTGCGCGGCAGCACAGTCGCTACCAGACCCGAAACTCCTCCTCCAGTTGTTGCGGCGCCACTGCCGGCGACTAAGTGTGGCGCGAGACTTGCTGTTACTGTTGTGGCGCCACGACGCGTTGGCACGCTCTACCTCTAACTCGTAAGTTTTTATTATTTTTTATCGTTACTGATTATACGAAGGAAAATTACTGCTCAGTAGGTTCAAATTATGGGAAATTGAAAGTTTTTTCTTTCTGTTGTTCCGATCAGTATTTACTTTGTTGGATCTTCAAAAAATTTTCAACAGAATTCCTGCAAAGCTATAAGTCTTAGCTACAATTTTCATATGAGATCGATTAAGTTTCGATCATTAGTTTTCGAGATATCGAATTCATAATTTTTAAACTCATAAATGTTAAGAATGCGGACCAGATTTATTGCAAAACTGAAACTTTTAGGAACAATTTGCATTCATAGTTTATCAAGTTTCGATCATTAGTTCTCGAGATATCGAAATCCAAAGACTATAAATTAAATCCGTGATTTTTCTTGTTATTTAAAATTTTAATAAAATATCGAATTAAAGGCGTGATTGGTAAGTAATAGTAGGTCATGATCGTTTAATTAAAGCGAATCGATGTAATTCTCACGGTCTGGAAAGATATAAGATGTCTCTTGAATGTTTGAATCTAAATAGAAGGTCCGTTATAGCCGGGTTCTAGCAATGTGTCAAACAAATGGACAGATAAAAAGTAAAATAAGTATAAAAGATGCGTTCCACCTAGTTAGCAATCGCTGATGCAAATCAACCGGGTGACCTTTCTCTTGGTATTGAACTTACTGATTCTACTCCCGTGGCACCCAAGCAAACCCGCCAGACCCAATCCTGGATAGTGTAGGATAGAATAGAACCAGAGAGAGAATGAATAAGACAATGAAATATACGATTTAGATCGCGGAGTCGTCGGGTCACTTGGAACGAATGCGTGACGTGATAAAATCAACTGATGAGAATTTGTGGTTGTAAAAGGACAGAGATACTGTAAGTCCTGTAAATTATGTAATGAATTGTTTTTTTTTAGATTTAATGCGTTTTTAACCCGACAAAAAGGGTCATGTTTACCGAGGGCGATGATTGCTTTGTAAGGAAATAGTTACCGATTTAAACGGAAGCCAGATTTCCCACGATAAAGCTATCAGTTAATCGTGATATGAAACTGAAAATCGATATCAGTAGTAGGTTTTTTTACGACAATTGAAAGAATGCTATGGAATGTTAATGTTTTTTTAAAATATCTCATCTCTGGTTGATTTTACGAAAAATTTGTATCTTATCTTTTTTGAAGAGCATTAAATTTCCTATCCAACAATGTCCTTACATACTGAAAAATAATCATTTCTCTAATAATTAAAGTATTTGAAATTTAATAATGATTTTAAAAAAAAACCATTCTCAGTTTTTTGAGATATCTTAGTTCCGGTACATTTGAGGGTCAATTCCTAAGAAAACTTTTTTGTAGAGCATTAAATTTTCTATCCCACAATGTTCTTAAATACCGAAAAATATTATTTACTCTATTGATTACAATTTTTGAAATTTAATATAATTAATAATGATTTTCAAAAAAACCATTCTCAATTTTTTTGAGATATCTTTGTTCCAGTACATTTGAGGGTGAATTTATAAGATACCTTTTTTGTAGAGCATCAAATGTCCTATCCAACCGTGTCCTTAAACACTAAGAAATATAAATTATTCTATTAATTACAGCATTTTGAATAAAATATATTTAATAATGATTTCCAAAAAAAGTTATTTTCAGTCGGTTTTTTAAAAATATTTTATTTCCGGTTGATTTCAAACATGTCTTAGACTTTTTTTTTGTAGAATATCAAATTTCATATCCGAATATACTCTTGAACATTGAAAAATTGATGGATCGCGGAGTGATTGGACAGGATAGCGCATACAGGACGAATTATCATGCTTTTTTTTCACGTACATATTACATCTGCTTGGTTAACTCTATTCTTAACCACTAACTAATACGTGTATAATTAGTGTTAATCTATACCTAGCTCTTCCATTCGTATACCTATCAATATTCCTAATAAAACTAGTAATCACTCTATTAATTACAGTCTTTTAAATTTAATATAATTAATAATGAATCCAAAAAAAAATTACTGTCAGTAAGTTTTTTCAAAATATCTCATTTCCGGTTGACTTTAACGGAAATTCTTATTACACTAATTTTATAGAGCGTCAAATTTTTAATTTTTTGACCTGTGTCCGCTTTGAAAATTTTTTTATTTCCTATCAATTGTAATGTTCCCATTCTGCGCACATAAAAAACAAAATCAAATAAATCGTCACACGCGTCATTTCGTCATCGAGATTGATTGACCACGCCCCAGAATTAGCTTCAATAATAATTTTCTCAGCAAATATACTCAACCCAAGACTCGTTCCATCTTATATCCCGACTTCCTGGATTCAGTTGCCGTTAAATATCACAGGATACAAGATAAATTTAATAATAAATAATTAGTCATTTACATTTTGCTTCTTCCTCTTTTATCCCGATACGAGTCCGATAAAAATGAATCTCCATAAACTAAAATTGATAACTTCCCGGAATAAATAATATTATTACTCACAAACATAAAACAATCCACAAAAAGTAACCACAGTTAAAACCCATCGGAATGTATCGCGACTTACGCACCTTAAAAATAATAATATTAATAACAATAACAATAATAATAATAATAATAATAATAATAATAATTTAAGTGTATGACGCATTTAGAATACGGCCAACAGTTTATTAAATAATTTAAACAAAACATAAACCATAATAATAAATAAACAAGTAAATATTGAGAGGCAGTAGTAGTCAGTGACTGTAATGTGCATGTGAATCCTTAGTGGAAATAACGGACAGACGAACAGCAGGACCGGATTCTTGGTGAAATATGCATAAACACGTTGTGCTCACAGCAAATACAACGGGCACGGTGTCTTGTTGTCTTATTCAACAACTACGTAACACAGATCTTTTTATTCTTCATACTGTCATATATATATATACATATAAACTTGTACAACTTCCCGTTTATTTAACAAATCCGCACTTCAAGTTGACCCTAAGGCGTTTTCACTTTTTTTCAGATACAATGAAACAAATCTATTTATTTCTTTGTATATATAATATATATTGTCAAAAATTTTCGGAATAAATGCGAATTCAATCCAGAGTGAATTACTGAGTCAAAAAAATAACTTAAATTTGACTTTTTTTGACTTAAATGATACTAAGTAAGTCAAGTTAATCAAAATCTAATGTTTTTTTCGTACGTTTTGACTCGCTTGAGTTATTTTCGAATTCACTCTGAAGGAAAGTTCATTTTAACATTGATAATTTTTCACTATACCTGCACCGAAAGTTTAAATTCCTGCCCTGTTTAAAGAGAAGAAAGCCGTTCTTGTCTTTAACAAGAAAACAAATTATGAAAATTAGCGCATGCGCCATTCTTCACACAAACAGGCAAAAATTTAAAATTTCAGGTACAGGTCTGGTGAAAATCTATGTACACACCAAAAGGGAAGGCAGAACGTCCCAATCCGCGTGTTTGTCACCCTTGCTTTCGGCTCGGGTAGGCAATTATACACACGGGTTAAAATGTCCTACTTTCCGCTATTGGTATGTAATAGTCTATTACTGTACATTACAGTGAAATTGGCATGTAACAAAATTTACTTATAAAAAAGTAATGATCGAAAATTTTGACATAAAAGATGACCAGATTTATTTAATGTCAATTTTTTAAAAGAATTTTTATGATATTTCATATAAAAACTTTAAAAATTAAGTAGCCCAGAAACAATTGGACAGAACCAAAAAATATGCCAGTGTAATTTTGGTAATGTATGATATGATCAGAGTTATTATTCGAATGATAATGATAATGATAATGAGGATGAAAACTACCTAAGAGTTGATTATGCGTGGGCGTAGACCAGTAGCTAAGTCTGGGTGCACGGACGGTTGATCGGCCTGGTGGACCGTGACGTGGGCAACCACTACCACTTTATTATTATTAATATTATTATTATTACTATACTCTACTACTGTACCGTTGAAAATTATACTAGACTACGCGGCTCGGTTTCTTTTTAAAAAAAAATTATTTACATACATATAAAAATATATAGATATGGGGCATTCTACGCCAAATCACCAAAGTCGTGGACTCGATCATTATTTATTTAGACAATTTTTTTACAAGTTATAGTACTTTTTGAAAAACGCATCCATGATTTTTTTCGAATCTTTATATCGCTTTTCAAAAAGTTATGAATTTTTGAAAATGTCGGATGAAAAATTTTAAAATGTCCATAACTTTATGAAAAATTTAGATCACTATATAAATTCGTACATCAATTTTTTCAGGCTTAAGTTAACTTTCAACAAAAAATATTTAAAAATTTGATAATTTTTTTATTTCCATTTTTTTTTTATTTCTAAAAATAAAAGTGCAATTTTCAAAATGTATAAAATTTTTTTTCCGTTGAAAAAAATCTCAAAAATTTTGAATAGTGTGGAGAAAATTTTGAGGCAGATCCGATGATGCGATTCCGAACCGTTCTACTTCTTTTTTTTCAATTAAAAAAATAAAAAAATTTCTGCTTCCAATGCGTCAAGTTTTTAATGTGAAAAAGTTATTATTACTTATTACCGAATAATATGATTTTCTAATTGAATAAAAACATATTTTTTATGAATAGAAAATTTTTTTTTCATTGTAAATGGAATGGCCCCATATATACGATAAAATTCTGTGGTCTGGATTATAAAGTAAATTTAATTCTTTTTTATTTTCTATTAAAAATTTACTCCTATTATAATTTTTATTATTAATACATAATGATGTATGATGTGATGAATTGAAGTAAAAGTTGATAAACGAGCTCACTAATGAACTAATAGTATAAAATACTCTATTAAGTAATGAACTTGACTCCTACGTATTGAAGTAATAATAAAGTTTATTGTTTGTTAAAAATAAAAAATAAAAAAGTGGGCGATGTTTTGAGGAACATGACAAGCTTTCACATTTTATTATCATTCAGGCGGAAGTAACAATAAGTAGGTGGATAAAGAACCCGAAAACTCGGTGTTCAATGTTGTGTCGAATTAAATTTTTTTTTTAAATAAAAATTATATGGTTAATTTATATTTTTAAGGTTAAATATAAATTCAAGTTAAACCGAATAGTTGTCAAAGGTCTGAAGTAATTTGGGAAAAATAAATGAAATTTAAATAGCGTGGGATTTTTAATTTTTGTTCAAGTAATGTTCATTTCAAGTGACTAATCGATGAATTCATTCATTTTTTTAGTGTCAATTAGCATTGACAGATACGGAATTTTATGCTTGACAAAAGTAGTATAATACAATTTTCTGTTAAAATCAACCGGAAATGAGATATTTAAAAAAAAAAAACAAAGAGGAAAATTTTTCCCAATTTTGATCAATTATTTACACTTTAACTATCTGTAGTTAAGGGGAACCACTAGCGTGACCGCCTGAAAAAAAGATGATTTTTGGGAATTTTTTTAAAGAAAACAACTGCATGAAATGTTTTAATGTTTAAAGGATATATAATGAATACAAGATATCAATGAGAGAACAATTTATTTGAGCCAAATAAATAGATTTATTTGACTGAACAA
This sequence comes from Microplitis mediator, assembly GCF_029852145.1. Lineage (NCBI taxonomy): Eukaryota > Metazoa > Arthropoda > Insecta > Hymenoptera > Braconidae > Microplitis > Microplitis mediator. Next base: position 9,608,612 of record NC_079976.1, on the reverse strand, counting down.
AATCATTTATTTCATTCAAATATATATTTGTTTGTAGCTAACAAATGGCGCTACAGTGCCACCATTCAAATACAGATTTGTTAACTATAAACAAATCATTATTGCATTCAAATGAACCATATCTTTGTCTCAAATAAGTATTGATTGGGTCCATTCAAATATGGGATTAATTTGCCTGAAAAAAATCTTATTTGGCTCAAATAAATTTTTCTCTTAGTGTACAATTTTCGGACCAAAAATTCAAAATTCAGCGAGTTATTCACAATCTCCCAACGCTCCAAAAAAAGTCCCCCTACTGCTGCAGTGATAGCGATCTTTACAGTACCTGAAATCAAAAAAACCAAAACATGTATTAAACTCGAAAGTATTTTCCGTGCCATGACCCTCGGGCTAAAGAAAAAATTGAAATAGAACAAAATGACGGAGTTTTTAAATAAAAATTTCAAATTTCGCGCGAAAATTTAATTATTTTTGGCCTACCAAAATTACATTTTTTATTCGATCGAAAAACTGGAGGTTCGCGGTACGTAGAAACATATATAAAAGAAGCTGCAACTCGAATTAAATCGATCAGATCGGAAATTTTCCGCTCTATAAAAAAATATCCGGACAATTTTTCAAAATAATCAACTGCAACTAAAATAATTCCAAAAAACAAAGTATAAAAAACTAAAACTCAAAAATAAATTCAACGACTAAGTAAAAATAACAATAAATATTTATTTGTTCCATTGCCCCATATTACTCGATTACAGTACCTACAAAGTATATGTAAAATATATATTTACGTTAATAAATAATCTATAAATCGTTTGTTATTGAATGTAATATTGATCAATAACTTATATGCCAATAACTTATTTGTTATCAAGATATTACTGTCAACGCAAAACTAGAAAGTTTCAATTTACTCTCTGTGAACATGTCGATTGATCTAGGTCACGAAATATTTATTACATCACAACACAATCCGATCTTAATTTTTTCTTTTTTATTTAACTTTATATTCTATTATATTTAACCGTAACGCAACCAATAATTAAATTTTTTTTTTCATACCACCGGTCAAACAATAAAAATAAAAATAAAGTTTAACGTTTCGCATATTATTTTTTAATATATACTAAAATACCGGAAACTGGATAATTGAGACGTGTGATCTAGCTAATATACCGTAATACTAAATACTTATTCGTAGAATAATAAATTTTATTGAACTTAAAAGTTTTCAAGTTGATTGAAACTGAGGTAAAATCATTAAATCATAAGTATAGTTTTACTTGATAAATTACCACCTAAAATAGTATGTTATTAATTTTATAACTTGAATAACGTCATATTTTATTATTATGATTATTATTTTTTTAAAAATTATAATAGATAATAATTATGATAATTAATTTTTATTCATTAAATAAAATTTTCTAAATAATTGCGTATATTTAGTTTTCAATTATTTTCTTGGCTGAAATGATAATAAATATTTCTGTAGGGCATTAAATTTATCAATTACACATGCTCTCTTTATTAGAAAAAAAATTTTTCTGTTGGTTTTCTGATAATATTTCATTTCCGGTCGGTTTTTGAGAAAAATTATAAGAGACCTTTTTTGTAAAATACAAAATTTTCTATCCGATTATGTATATAAACATTCAAAAATATTAATTAGCTTAGTAATTATAGCCATGCAAACTTTATTTAATTAATTATTTAAGAAAATTAACTCGAATGGGTTTTAGAAAAATATCTGACTTCCGGTTGATTTTACGATAAAAGTTGAAGAAACCTTTTTTGTAGAGGATAAAATTTTCTATTTGCCGATGTTTTTAACCTTACAAATATACTTACCAGTCCCTTAATTACAGCAGTTAAAACGTTATTTAATTAAAAAAATTGATATAGCAAAAAAAAAACCGTTAAGTACCGATCTTGATTCGATCTCCAGCTAATCGATATTCAAATCTTCAGGGCGTCGATAGTATGTTTGCTCTAAATAACGGTTAAACCGTTATCTCTAATTTACAAGTACTAAACATCCAGTCTGATCCATTCCATAAAATCTTTTAACAAATCCGCGATTCTAGTCATCGCTGAAAATTATCATCATCATCATCATCATCATCATCATCATCAATATCATAAACATCCATCATTCTCATTAAACGTACTCTTTCAAGTCAACAAAACCTTGAGGTCTGATCTCAGATGTCTGAAGTCTAAAGAAAACTTTCATCCAATTCATTAAAATCTCATTTATTAATATGTCCAAATTATAAATCAAATAAAGGCCAGAGTTTCAAAAAAAATAAATTGACAGGTGAAATCTAGATTTATAAATAATACTTAAATTTTTTTTTATTTCATCTTTTCACCATTAGGTGTCATGCTAGATTTGGGTCAGTGTTAAAATCGAGTTCCATTCTTTCGACCATATATATATTTAAAAGCCCAAACAAAGCATAAAGACTGACTGCTTAAACCTTAAGCCTAAACCTCCATATCTTGATTTATAGACCGACGAAAGACTCGTAACTAAAAATCACCAAATTAGTTCGCTCGCTCGTTAAAATAACTAAATAACTTCAAGTCGAAGCTCGAGCTGGAGCTGAGTCTAAAGAGCTGCCGTGGATAATGTGAGATATGAGAATTGAGGATCGAGTTATAGAGGGTATTGAGGGATCTTTATCCACCTGGTCACCTGGTCAAACCAGATGTTGAATGAGAAATATTTACTGGCGGTTTTGTTCCTGGAATTAAACAAGTTTGGTGATAGTTTTTTTTTTTTATTTTGGATGCTGATCTAAGATCTGAGATGTCTTTTGCGTGTGAACTGAAGAATTTTGAGAATATGATGTAGATTGTAGCTTATTTAGATAGGAAAAGGTTTTGGAAATTGAGGATTGATTTTTGGAAGTTAGCTGGACAGTGTGAGGGAAAATTTTAGATGAGATTTGAATTTCGGTAGCTGTTAAATTTTTAATTTTAATTGAGGAAAGTGTGGATGGGTTATAGTTTTAGTTGGGAAGAGTGGGTTGGAGTTATAAGTTGGTAAGATGAATTTTTGAGTTTAGAAGAAGGAATAAGAAAATTTAAACTGAGGGTGCGTAGTAAATTTACAGTTTTGAATCAAATTGCGAGAATGAAACGAAAATTAATTGGTGAGTGGTAAAAATTTGAGCTGCCTAAGTTTCGATTGAGTCAAATCGTAATTTTGAATAGTCACTTTGGACACTAATAATCGGAAAACAGATAATTTTGGTACAAAAAACGTTTGGCTCTAAAGGCCCAGCGTATAAATTGAATAACTTAGAAACTACTGGAGAAAAATAAGTCGAAAAGTATAAGTTGTAGCTAAAGTCTGATTTTTACGATAGAGAAATAAAAAAATTTTCACTTCTATCCCTCGACTTATAAATTGTAAAAAATATTAAAAAAGTGAAATAACTAAATAAGTGACGATTTAAAATTCAGTATCTTGAATAACTAATGATCGAGAATCAATAGATTTGTGAAAACTGTAGCCAAAAGTCTGATCTCTCCACTGAACCAAATCCCAGTTTTTCTTCTCGATTCTACTCACAATAAATTATTAAAAGTTTTTCAAAAATCCCTCAAAAACCAAGCAACGCAATTACAAACTTCTTTAAACCCAACCTCATTCACTTTTTCCCCCTTCCATTTAACAAAACGGAAATACTTATAAAAATATTTATTTTTCATCACCAAATGAATATCAATACCTCTCATTTCTTGTTACCAAACAAGATGACCAGCAATTCTCGTTATGATAATTTACCTGCGGCTTCTTATAAGAAAATAAACTTGCCAACAAATACTAAACTGCCTTAACTTTTACTATACTAGTTATGTTTGCTATGTTTTTAGATAATACCTACACATATATGTTTATTTTAAATACCGTAAAGTATATTTTCTTATATATTTAACTCAATAGAAATAGTTGTAGATACCTAATTGCATGTTTCATTTAAACTATATATGTATAAGAAATAGTTATACGCACTTCTCGAATCATCATAGTAACACGAATAAATAAATAAATATATATATATAAGATGCATAGGTTATTGTCGCGAATCGCAAATGTTAGTAGCTGACAGCAACTCGTTAGTTGTTACCCATGAGTAGCTTTTTCTACTCCTTATGTATATCCAAGCATCTTACTTGCACCTATAACGGCAAATGCTACTGTTCTTGTCTCTTAAAACTTCTCTTTCTGTTTGATGTTCTTGTAGGATCCTGATATTGATACTAGTACTACTACTAGCAATAGTAAACCAGTCTTCAAGTAAAGTATATGCGTACAAACCCATGCATTTATAAAGCTCAGCTATTTTCCACTATCTACATTTAACTTTACCTGTCAATTTTCAAATTCAAATAATTGGCGCTCAATTCGGAAAATTTAAGAAAAGAATTTTCTTGTAAGTTTAATTCAAATGTAGGATCGAGTGGAATTTAGTTTTTTGTTTTTTTAAGCAAATTGAAAGCCAGTTGGACTTTTTTCCTTCCCGCTAAGAAAATTGGCAATTTAAAAAAAAAAAGGGAAATTATTGGGATGCATTCGGAAAGGCTCTAGCTTTAGCTCTCGCTATATGGCAACGTTTGGCTAGAGCTAAAGCTAGAGCATTTCTGAATGCACCCTTGGTTTCGGTCCGATTTTCAAAAACTGAGTTTTAAAATCATTATTTTTGCAAAAACGATTTTTCGATCCGATTTATTAATAATATTTTATTTCCGGTCGGTTTTAGAGCAAAAGTTCGTAAAATCTTTCTTATAGAAAATCAAATTCTCTACAACTTTCCTTCATACATTTTTTACATATCTTCAATACTTGGCCCACAATTTTTGCTAAGCTCAATAAATTTTCCAATAACCGACATAATTTCTAGTTCCCGCGAAAAAAAAAAACTAAAAATTTCTCAAGTCTTTAATTAATTAATCAATTAATTTATTTAAATGAGATAGCATTATGAATATATACATACATAAAATAAATATTAATATAAAGCGGAAGTGAGTAAATATAACCGATAAATTTCTATTTCTCACGATTTAGAGGCGGGGACTTTATGAATCCTATTTAAAGTGATAGTTATCACAAAGAGAGTACTCTTTATACTCGCGACTCAGTACTAGATTGCATTAGTAATAAATGTAGAGTTAAGTGTATCTCGCGACTCAATTTAGTATTAAAATAAACTCTTATACTTTTGTTATTTTATTATTTATGTTAAGTAATATGTTTATATATTTATGTATATACATAATAAAAATAATAATAAATATAGTCTCTTGGCGAATCGCCTTCCGGGTTAAGTCGTAACACAGCCCAGACAACAATAAATCGATAGTAAGCGTAAGCGTAAGTCTATACATACAGTACATGGTTAAGTAAAAGGTATCTCTCTCTCTTTCTCTCTCTTTTTATTTCTTTAATGGAGACGATGTACTTCCTCTCCTCTAGCAAAATCTCGCTTTCATTGGGCGTGCACGACTTTCACGTTAAGTTACAAACGAAGACTCTCCCTCGATTTAAATAACAACACAATTATTACGAGCAAATTAAACGACGAGATTTAGCCATCTGATTTTTTTATCATTTGCGTCTGTCCGCTCAATGGGAATCATGTTAAATCGTAGTAACGTGGGATCTAAAGTGACAATTCACAAGTTCCTTGATTGCACACTTGTAATTTAGGATTAATTAAATATTTACCTAAATTAAAGTACTAAATCTGATAGGAAATGTTATGCTCTACAAAAAAGATTTCTTACAATCTTTCTCTAAAATCAACCGGAAGTCAAATAATTTGAAAAAAACAAACTTTAGTTATTTTTCAAAAATTAGACGTAACTTTAACGTTCTCAACGTTTTGAACGTAAATTGAACGCTTCTAACGTTTTGAACGTATATTTGAAGTACCTAAAATGTAACTTCGTAATTTTTTTGCTAAGCTTTTATGGCTACTGGTATCTGTCTTAAAAGCCAGGTGGGGGCACTCAAAAATTTTGAGGGATTGACGTGATTATAATCCAGGAGTACAAAATTGATGAAAAAATTTGTTGGTATGCTTATATTTCCTTATAGTATACTCTCTAAACTTGAAATAGTTAAATTTTCACTGTTTTTCCCAGTGATCAACTGGTTCACTGGAAAAAAAAGTGAATTTTATGTATAAATAGTGAAAATTTTACTTTTTACACAGTAGATTTAAAACATTACTTTTTTAAATCACTGGGTAAATGAGTGTATATGCTCTAATTCCAAGTGGTCGACTTTTAGCTGCGGCAAATAGTAGTATACACTGTGAATTAGTGATAATTCACTATTTCAGGTTTAGAGAGTAAGTCTAACTAAGTTTTAATTACGTTTTGGATTCGTAATAATTTAATCTGCGTTTTGAATAAGTTAAAAACGGTCAATTTAAATTTTTAATGTCTAAAACGTTAAGATTATGTTCAAAAAGTTCAATTTAAAATTCAATATTTCGACTCGGGAACTGTGTGGATTTCAAAACATTGTAATTAATTAAATAATTTACATTTTTTCCTGTTTAAAGAATAATCAGTTCGAAAATTTCATGCTCTACAAAAAAGGTATCTTATAATTTTTTCTTAAAATCAACTCGAAATGACATAAATAAGAAGAACCAAATAAAGATATTGATAATAAAATGGGTATATTAAAATAATGTTGACAATAGTAATGAGTAATAAGTAATAAGTAATAAGTAGTAAGTACTGGTAGTTAAAAATAAGCAAAAAGGAGGTTTACAAACCGTAACTCAGACAAGAAATAAATAATAACTAGACATGACTACTGTTTTATGCGTATAATAGTAAAAGCTTTAAGTAACATTAGATCTTAAGTAATTATCTATCAACACTTTTCTACAACATCATCATCATTATCGTGATTATTATTATCTATATGAGCGTTAGCTGAACCGTTAAAACAAACTAAAAAATAATTAATTAAACATTATTTTTATTATCGCGGCATAAATTAACTGTTTGTTGTTTTTTATGTTTAAAGGGTTAAAAGTTATAACTCAAGGCTATCAGAAGTAAGAGGCTGTTGTATAAACTTGATGCCCAATAAGTAACAACATATCCTAGCTTTCTTCCATATATTAATTCAAAGCTTGTTCAACGTGTTGCTGCTTCATCTTCTTCTTCTTCTTCCTTCTTTTTTGTATCCTCTTATGCTTATTCAACTTCCACATCTACTTCTTTTACACATTTCTTATCCCATCACCTAGACCTTTTTATGCTTATAAGGTTTTCATAGGCTAGTTTATTCTCTGTGTGTTTTCGTAACGAGCCTTTACTTTTTCAAACTAAAAAAACTTGAGCGCTTTTCAAAAAATTTATAATTTAACCAGCAATTTTTTTTGTAAATTTATTGTAAATCTATAACTTTTACTTTTCACTCGATATTGTAAGTAATAAAATTTCCTACAGAAAAGGTCATGTACAATTTTAATGTAAATTTAATAGTTTAGAAGTAATTAAACACTTTACGCACAAAGCGTTAAATATTTTCTACTCTTACAATTTTTGAATCAAAATTGATTTGAAAAAATTTGAGGTGTGAACTTTTTGACTTACAAAATTTTTCGAATTCAAAGCGAATTATAAAAAATTTTGATATTTTATAAACTTTGAGTCAAAAATCTTATTTCGAGATGATTTCTTCCGGTTATTTTTTCAAAACTTGGTCCTTAGATTTGACTAGTCGCGATACCGAATATTGTAAACAAAGACAATGAAGCTTTCATCAAATATCAGTGTACTAGAAGACACATTACTTAAGATGATCGGCATGATTGTAATGATAGAGCAAGTTAAAAAACAAACGTTGCACGTGCACGTGGGCGAGTACAGCTAATATGTCTTATAAATGTATTGTGTCACCACAATTCAAGTCTTAAAGCCTTCTGGTGTGTCTAAGTGTGTTCAAGAGTGTATATGTGTCTCTGTATGACTAACAAACAAAGCATTGTCGCAATCACACGACCCAGATCAAACAAACGCTCGCACCTAGGTCTAGGGTCTGCTTTCATAGACTGGCTATAAAATTATAGTCTTCTTCCATGTAGGAAGTATTGTCTCACTTCATTTTTTTTTAACTTACCGCTAAGAAAATTTAAATATGTTTTTTTTCTTTTATTATTATTTTCATCATAATTTTATAAATTTTATTTTCAAAATAAAATTGCCTTCATTTTTATAGTTTTCTTCCAATCAAAATTACTTCCAGATTTTTAGATTTACACGGAAATTTCTCGTGACCTTTTTTGTAAGGAAATTAAATTTTTTACAAAATTTGTTTTTATACATGCTGATAATTTTATAGTAAACAGAAACGTGGACAATATCATTAAAACACTTATATGATTAATGTTTTTTTCCAGCAAGATATTATACTAGGTTTCAAATTTAAATGTTTTTATCGCGGTGTTTGACTTGTGCACGAGTAGTGCTTATTTGCATTTGATGTACGAAGTTAGTTTGTAACCGTGTAAGCATTTGCTGGTGTCATATAATAATAACGAGAAATATTGTCATTTTTATTTTTTATAACCCAGGTCAAAAATAAAACTTGAATTAGACTTGGTTTAACCAAGTCGACATTTAGAACCGTTTTTCACAAGACAAACTTGACTTTTTTTTACGAAAATATGAAATACTTGAGTTTTCGCCTCGGTTTAGGCTTAGTGGGCTTACTTAGCCATGATTTAAGACGAAAAAATCTAAATAAAATCGAAATTGACTCCACGGAAAAAAGAGCAGTTGAAAAATTACAGTTTCTACAGTGAAAACAGGCCTTCGAGGCAAAAATCTTTAAACATTAAAGCTTAAACTGTAATTTTAGAAATTTGTCATACACTGTAAAAAGAGCGGTGTTAAAAATGGACTCGTTTTAACTCCGCCCGGTGTAAAAATGAAATTACACCGGTGTTAAAAATACCGGTATTAAAGCAGGGTAACCGGTGTAAAAGCGGAGTGATACCGGTGTAAAAGCTGGGTAAATTGCGCCCGCTTGGAGTATTAACTTTAAAGATTATCAAACACAAAAAATGTCAGTTCTTTATGAAAATTAATAAAAAATATCATTTATTAACAAGGATAGTGATTGAGTAAGTAAAAATATTCACAATGTAAAATATTTTAACACCGGTAAAGAATATCTACACCGGCGGCGGCGTTATTTTAACACCGGTCTAGAATATTTACACCGACAGCGGTGTTATTTTAAGTATAGGGCCTTGTATATACATCTATGAGAATCGATCGGATTTTTTAAGCAGGGTAGAAACTTTTGTCCATGTTTTTCTCTTCAACAAATGAACATTTAAAAAAAATGATAACCTAGATTGCTAGATCATAGAGTAACCCACCGAGCTTTGTACTGTATTTTCCGGTTAGAGGTTTTTTTTGAGAGAAAAACTTGGACAAAAATGACTATAAAACCTCTTTAAATAGTAAAATGTAGTGTAAGTAATTGTACAAATAAGCTGATCGAAGCACTGAAAAATTAACCAAAATCCGGTTGTCGTAAGAGTGGAATTTTTTTCGTACTGCATAACAATCATTACCATCAGAGACAATAACTGTTACCATATAAATTGTAATAATTACTACCGGATGATAATTACTATTACTATTGATGTATTATTAAAGATATTATCATGCGGTTGTAATATTTATCATGTGATATAACTATTAATAGCTAGTATTGTTGTAGTAATTATTAATATATTGATTAAAGTGTGCTTTGAGTACTAACATATCATATCGTTAAAATTACAATAATTATATGATTAAAGTGTGTCGTACAAAAAAGGCAACTTTTACTACAATGTGATGATAATTAGTATCATAAAATTTTCAGCGTGAATAATTTTCACGCATCTCCAATCTTGAAGAATAATAGGGAACAAAAAAAAATGTTTGAATATTTGGCTGTTGGTTTTCGGGTATCCATTTTATCTGGGAATCGTCTGGGTTATTGGACCCAGAGAAACGTTGACCAAGAAAACCAAGAACGTGGAGTAGAGATACTTGTTGGTTTTCCTGTACTCATTAGCTCTCCGTTTATCCGGCGGGCAACCGCGTACGTGTAACGCTTTGGCGGAAGGATCGATCGACGCGTCCAACGACCCTTGATTCAATGCACTCTCCTCTTTTTTATCCTCCTCATTCTTGTTATTCTGCTCCCGCTGCTTTCAGCCTCATCATTCCCATTGTTTTCACCTTTTACTCTCCCCTTTATCTCCCTGGTCCCTCGATCTCTCAGTCAAAAAAAAAAAATTCCTGAAACCCGAAAATTCCTTTTTTTTTTAGTTCTAGTTTTTAAAAGGACTTGAATTTAGTAAATAATATTTACAGAGGTAAAAGCCTAGTAAATTTACTTTGAGTAGTAGTACAAACCATACAATAAACCGTCTGAAAGTCAGTCTTATTCAGTATACGCTCGAGTACCGTGAAATGCACGAAATTTTTTTCTTTCGGGCCCGGGTGTATAAGGGCTCGGCCGAGGCGGATGCGTACAGATGCATTATGCCAGAGTTGAGTTGAGTTGAGGTTTATTTTATTTTATTTTTAATAAATAAAAGGAGAGTGAGTAAGTAAGTGAGTGAGTGAGTGAATGAGTGAGTGAGTGAGTGAGTAAGTGAGTAAGTGAAAGAGTGCAAGAAAGAGCGAGTAAGATAAAAGTAAAAGGGCCAGTGACCTCACGAGAATAATCACCTTTTAGTATGTGCAAGGGCCCACGTATCCCGAGGATTTTTTACCGGTTACTTTTTATTTTGGCTCGAGCCGAATCGCCGGCTTCGCTTTCGGTAATGAATCCATTGTTGCACTCAGTTTATTTATTTTTTTTTTTTAACATTTTTATTTTAGTTTAAGAAACTTTTTCTGCAGGAAATGTTTGGAATATTTTTTAAATGAAGTAAAAAATAATAAATTTAACCGAAAAAATGCTACAGGAAATTTTTGTTAAAGCAAAAGTACTTGCGGTTTGCGGATAATTAAAACAAAACCATTAGAGTTTCGTTGGTTACTTTTTATTAAATCGAGACTATTTTCTGAGAAACAATAACCCTTAGAATTTTTTTAAGTATTTTATTTCATCTTGACACATAACAATAGACATGCATACTCATTATCATATATTGTAGTCAAGGGTCTGCACAATGACGCATCATATTTACTGAGAGCCTTCAGCAAATGTTTGTTTCTCTCAATAAAATAAAGTATTTTTTATACGTTTAGACTTAGCCCACTTACTTTTGTTATTTTAAATATATTTATCATGGGTAAATTTAAAATAAAGTTTTGTAACTAAAATTTTCCGTACAAAATTAGTAACGATAACTCAACGGTAGCCAAAGTAAAACTTAATTTTACCATCCACGGCTGCAGTTTTATTATTTTATTTTAAATAAATTTCATTTACTTGCTCGCGATTATGATAAAAAAAAAAAAATGAGGGCTGTCAGTATCGAAAAAACAAACAAACACCGATTGGGAAAAGAGAGAAAGTGGGATGAAAGTGAGATGAAAAAAAAAGTTTAATAAAGGGCAATAGGATTTACGTTAAACGATAAGTCAATAGACCGGCAAAAAAAAATAATTACAAGCAAAGTTATGACCAAGTTGATTTATTTCTTTATAATAAAAATCGATTTCCTCGTGTTTACATCGACAATAATCCTCATCACGGACCAAAACAGACGCCAGTAATGTTTTTATTTATAAATATCTCAAATCTTTAAATATATATATATATATTTATCGTTTGAATAAAAGCGGTCTACTTGACACCAAACGGCCTATCAATAAATAAAATAATAAGTAAAGTCTTGTCCGAACTGAGAGAGTTAGTAAAAGAAATTTAAAAATCGGCGGTTTATTTCAAAATTACGGCCCACTAACTTCTCCAAGTGTTAGATCCCATGTATTTATTCAATCAACTTTGTTATTTTATTAATTATTAAAGTACAGGTTTTCTATCAGATTAATAATTATTTAAATATATAATCTATTAAAGATGATAACAGTTTCGAAATGACGCTTTTGTTTGGAAGTTATTATATGAACGTCGCTCAGTTGGATAAAAGTTGTTCAGATTCATGTGGAAGTATTGATACTAAACGTCAACTTGAGTGTCAAATCTACAAATCCTTAAAAATTTTCAGTAACTTCTTTATACTATTCATGATCTCATATTCTGGCCCTTATAAATTCCTACAGAATTTTCTTAAAATTGCAAAATAAAATAATTAATTACTTATTTAAAGCGACCCCATCTTTCCCGGCTTTATATTATACTTAAATTCAGTAGCCTCAACCAAATAAAAAGTACCTGCCCATTAAGTTATTGGTGTATTGGCTACTTTCTCATCATTCACACTCAGTATAGATAAAATACATTGTTCAGCTGAGCGGAAGTGTAGACAGGAAGCGACAATGTGGGTGTAAATCGGGTGGTACGGTTACCTTGGGCTTTTACACACCAAAAGGTTGTCTCAGTGTATGATACCTTGCAAGATGAATAATAAAATAAAGTACAAAGAAATAAGCAACAAAAAAAAAAATAATGAAAGAATAGTGTGTGACTGAATAAAAAAGCAAAGGAATAAACAAATGCCATGTAAGTGTATAGTAAGTACATACTACATACTACAGACTACAGACCTGGGACCGGAGACTGAAGACCGGAGTTCGGAGTGTAAGTGAACGAACAAAGCTAAAAGCTACCCACACGTTTACTAGCTTAGTAATATTCATAACCATATGTGATGACGCTAAGGGCATCAGTAATTCAGCCGTTGGGACAATAGTAAACTCTATGTCGACACTTTTTTATAAATTTTATTTTTTATCTACTTGTTCTTTAGTTTAACATACTGCACATACTGAGTACATCCACCTACGAGTTATCTTTCCTCGATCGTAAACAAACATTTATATTTATATATACATATCCCAAAAAAAGTAAAATTTATTTTTTCTTTTATTTAAAAAAAAATGACTATAATAAAATTATTTACATCTAATCTAAGTTGAAAGAGAATATAGACATAATTGCAAATGTCGCTGAAACTAGCCAACAAAACTAGCAGATCAGTCAGAGGGGTATTCCAAAATTTTTTGACCTGACTGTACCCAACGCAGTTTCTTCTGCAGTAATAATTTCGGTCCCAGATTAAATAAAAATTTGCTACTCTCTTTATTTTTTAGGAAATATAAAAGTCAGCTACAGAGCTTAACAAATATTTCTTTTTTTTATAATTTAAAAGAAATTCTGTGTTTCCGGGCTTTATCTGACTTCGGCCCGCGTCGACTTAGAGACTTGAAATTTTCCAGTTATCTCTAGGAATGTCCTAGACACTGAGAAAAAAATTCAAAAGACCAGCGACGGAGTTTTATTGGATTTTTTTTTCGAAAAAATGACCGTTGTACCGGGCGTCAGCTGACTTTGGACCCGATATCTTTGGCCCGCGTCGACTTAGAGACTTGAAATTTTCCAGTTAATTGCAATTCATATACAATTTTTCACTATTCCGCCTAATGCCATTTATGAGAGGTTTGTTAGAACTTGAGGTTGAAACTATTTTCATTGAGTTTAATCATCGGTTGATCCGTAAGCAGAAGTTAAAACAAAAAAAGTAAATAAACTTGTGTAGTGTTTTTTGTTTGTTGTTTACAGATTATCTATATTCTCTAACTAATTATGATTGAATTGACTAAGTAACCACAAAATACCGATTTTAATACTTGAATTTATACTATACAAATTTAATTTCATGTTGATAGCAAATCCAAAGTTTTGTTATCGCTTTCATTTCTCAAAAATTAGTTTTTTTCCCTTGATTTTCTGTTTAGGCCATGATATCGACATAAATGATCATGGGTACTCTAGTGATAATAATAATTATCTTTTATTTTAACGATTTATTATAGAATTGACAATAAACACAAGTTTAACGTTAAATAACTTTTGAAGGAAATATTTTATCGAAAATTCATATGAGAACTTTTTTGTAGAGCGTTCAATTTCCTATCAGAATATGCTTTGATCAAATTTTTACTCTCATTTGTTTCTGAGAAAAAAAATTAAAAGTCAAAAGTCTAAAAATCTCATGTTATTTAAATGGGAAATATAAAATGATTTCGGCACAGTTTCATGTGAAAATTAAGAGTCTGTTTGTGTTGGATATTCTTTTTTAGGTCATAAACTAAAGATTCAGGGGGCGATCGGTAAATAAAAATCGATTTGGGAAATAACGGACTTCCTAATATACATATATTTTAAAACTAAAAAAATGTTTTTTTTCAAATGTTTGTTTTGCTATTGAGAACCGGAAAAATTGACTGAGGTAAAGAGGGCTACTGATAAAGAACAAAAAGTTTCCTGGGTTTTAAAATTTTTTTTTCAAAAATTTATACTGTTTGTAGAAAAAAAAAATTTTTATTTCTATTAGTGACCTATTCTACTTTAGAGTTGAACTTTGTCCAGTTGTCAGTAAAAAAAACAAAGACTTGGAAATAACTTTATTTTGTTTGGAAAATGGTGTCTCATTTTGCCCCATGTTTGCATAGATAAGTATGGAGGTGTTTTAAAATCACAAGTTGTTGGCGGGTTTAATGTTGATTTAAAAATGTTAATACAAGAAAAAATACTTTGTCATCTATTACCGTGACTTTGATGTACTGCAGCGAGGATAAAGGAAGGGACTGTTTAACTAATCCGTACATGGAAAACAAAACAAAGAAAAGTTAAGATGGCTGGAGAGACATAACGGCGTCCGACGCCCACGTTGGAGGATGTCACGTGTCCCGGTCGGTGTTTGTCAGCGTATATGATAAAAACAACGCGCGAGTTGAGGCTTTTATTTTATTTATTGTCGGCGATTATTATCGTAAAGAAATATATTTTTTTTTGTTTTTGAATTTTTGATTCAGAGGAAGGGAATTCGCGGTAATAAACAAATCAACCCACGTATTATTTGTTGAGTAGCCGGTGGTTGCATTTTGATGTGTGATAATTGATAAGGAAGACCTAATAGTGTTTGATAATTATCTGATTAATTCAAGTGACGTAGGGTAATCATTTCTCAACAGTCAGCTTATAATCAATTCATAACTTAAAAAAATGTTTCTTAAAAATTTTACTGAATGACACTTTTGCATAAAATGTCGCCACTGTTTTAAACATTTAAATACCTGATTAAAAAAATATAAATGCATTTGAATTACTATTCAATACAGCGAGTATTGATATACGTTTTAAGAGGGGCCACTAGTGTGGAATTTTGAAAAAATCAATTTTTTTTGCATATCTAGATAGTCTATTCCTTCAAAAATAACATACTAAAATTTCAAGTGCATATCTCAAATAGTTTTTTTGAGTCACAGCCATCTGAAGAGCAACCGCTTTGTCGGTTCTCGATAATACATTTTTCAAAATTAATGCAGTTATAATTTGAAGACAAATCATCTGATCGATTTGATTCGAATTGCAGCTTCTTTTATAAATGATTCTACGTACCATGAACGAAGGTTTTCCGATCAAATCAAAAATGTAATTTTGCAGGCCAAAAATCATCAAATTTTTTAATGAACCTACAAACGTATGTATAGGTAATAGAACTATATATACTTTATATTTCAATGACAATAATTGTTTTTATTTATGTCAGTTCACATATTTACTATTCTGTAACTAATTATTTTCTATAAATAGTATTTCGATGTGTTTTACATTTTAGAATTTTTTTTCGATATTATTTCGTTTCGTAAATTTGGACTGTTACAAACTTGAAGTTTTAAACTTTTAGTTTATTCATCGATATTTTTTTTCGACGAGATAGTCTAGTCGACAACTTGTCGGATATCGAATAAGTTGCATCGAAAAAATGTCTTTTGGACAATGGCTTTGGCCCCCGAAAAAAGAGCAAAGTCTAAAACAAAAAGGCGGGATATTTACAAAAAATGAAATTAAAAATTTAAAAATCAAGTTAATAATTCAAAAGTTGAATAAAAATTCATAATAAGAAAAAAAATTCATAATATAAAGTTAAAATTATGATTAAAAATAAAATGAGCGATTAAGGTGTGCACTTTTGGATTTTCCAATAATTCTTTTTGTTTGGATTCAGATTGCCGCCAAAGTATGGGAGTTATGCAAAAAATGTGCTGATATGAATGTGTAGAGAATTTAATTTTCTATAAAAAAAGTATTTTGTAATTTTTACATAAATCAAATATTTTCGACGTTATTACAATTTAAAGTAAATCAAAATAAATTTCCATGGCTAAACTTAAAAATTTTATGTCTACAAACGTTTAAATAACAGTAATAGCTAAACTATTAGAGATATGATAAAAATGCATAATAATAATTTTGTAGAAAATTCAATTTCCTAAAAAAAAGTAGTAAATAATTTCACCGTAACTTCAATACTTGAGCCGCAATCCGTAATAGAAGAAAAATATAAATGCAGGTTTTTATTTTAATCCATCTTAACACGTAATAAAAATAAAAATTAAATTTTAAAAAATGAATATTTATAAATAATAATGTAGACAGAAAACATAAACGTAAAGATGTACATAAAAGATGATACAAGTTACAAATGGCATGCGAAGCTAAAAGATCTGCAGGAAGATGATGATAATAGTGTAGCGTAAATTCTTTTTATTCTTTATATTTTTTTTATTTTTATTTTTATTCTCCTCAATCTCGTGCTGAGCGGAAGTACGATGGAAAATACTCAATTACGTATATACCGAATCACGCGATTTGTACATGCTAAAGTATCTCTTCTCTTCTCTCTTCTCGAGTCAATACTCAGTACTCAGTAGGTATATATATTTACAAGTACACTATGTATATATATGACGATACATTACATAAGAGTATTCAAGATCAAGGATATTATGTCGTACTTTCACCTGTTTTAACAACATTTTTAATACTCTTTAGATTCCAATCCCAATTGCGTCGCTAAAAGTTAAAATGCCTCAAGGTCCTCGTCTTTATCCGCGTAAATACCCATCTTTTATTTTTTATTTTGAGATTATGGCTCTAGTCTAAGAGGACAGAGGACACGGAGGATGTTGAAGACATAAAGGATGTAGTCGATGTAGTCTAATGGGGTCCCCGACACTAAGATAAAAATAGAAGGGTGGTGAGGTTTTGTTGGATTTACACAGTGGCGACGCATTTACATCTACATAATATATATATATATATAAATATATATATATAGAGAGAGAGAGAGAGAGAGATTGAGAGACATGGACAAGGACATAATACACAGCTCCATTATTATTATCCCTAGAGTATGGAGATATGATCGAAACTGTCGGTAATGATACACTGACACTTTAAATTGGTACTGAGTAGGGATCGTACTGAGTAGAAACTGGTTGTAGTTAGTTGTCTATAGTTTAAGATGGGACTTTTGATGAAAAAAAATTTAAAAAATGACTAGATTTATTGGAAAGATAATTTAGGTGCATAAATTTTTGGAAATTTATTGTGAAAAGAATGGAGATGGAAAATTGGGATTGAGTTCGGTGGAGAGATTCAACTTTTAGCTGGAATTTTTATTTTTGGTTTATTGATTTCTAACCAGTAGTTTTTGAGATACTTTAATTTTAAGGGAAGGAATTATTGATTTAAGGCAAGAGATCCAGTACCCGATTACTCATGTATTTGTATATCTATATTTGCTAAATTTGACTAAATATAGATATACAAATACATGGAATGATCGGATACTAGTTCCCTTATTGGGAACTAGGCTTTTTACCTCATAAGAAAATTTAAAATGAACATATAAAAATTTTATAAGAAGAAATTATGGTGATAAATTATGTAGATTAATTGGAGAGATCAGACATTTGGCTACAGTTTTCACAAATTTATAGAATTTCGATCATTAATTATTAAAGATATTGAATTTTAAACCGTCACTTATATAAGTATATTTCGCTTTTTTATTATTTTTTTAAATTTATAAGTCGAGGGATGAAAAACGAAAAATTTTTTATTTCTCTATCGTAAAAATCAGACTTTTAGCTACACTTCAAACTTTTCGACTTATTTTTTTCCAGGGTTTCTAAGTTATTCAATTTGTAAGCTGGGCTTTCAGAGCCAAACATTTTTTTTTACCAAAACTATTCATTTTCCGATGATTAGTGTCCAAAGTGACTTACAAATTACGCTTTGACTCAATCGAAACTTAGGCAGCTTGAATTTTTACTACTCATCAATTAATTTTCACTCTCCCCAACTAAAACTACAACCCATCTATACTCTCCTCAACTAAAATTTAAAATTTTAAACCTGTCGAAATTCATATCACATTTAAAATTTTCCCTCCATACTTTCCACCTAACGAACATCCTGAAACTACAACTCTACCGATAAATCTTGAAATTTTAATTTTCTCCCAGCCACTTGCGACATCTCTCGGCCTTTAGTAAAATCTTTTGACTCATCATTTCGTTTACCCATGGAGTCACTCCACAGTGAACGCATGTCCTTAAATTGACATCATAGGTCACAGGTCACAGTATATTGTAATACACTATATGTATGATGTATTGAAATACCTATATATGATGTCAATTTAAGGACATGTGTTCACTAGGTCCATTACCTTCATCATTATATTCTACATAAATATATGTATAAGTATATTGCTTATAATCATTAAAAAAAATTTTTATTTTTTTTGTTGCAGATTCGACCGACGAAGGGATGATGAAGGCAAAGAGCGGTCCGAATGAGACACTGACGGATCTCCAACGTCTTTTATTAAAATCAAAATTTCCACGTAGAGCTTAGCTTTCATACGCTGAAAAATAAAATCCACCCGCGCGCATTGTAATAAAAAAAAGCATACTTTAAACCTTGAAAATAAAATGCGCCGCGGAATTATCAAGAGCTGATAAATTAATATCAATAATTAGTTTACTGATAACGGAAGCGTCTAGAGCGTCCAGAATGCCATAATAATGACAAAGTTTTTTTTCTTTTTTTTTTTTTATTATTATTATTAATAATTATTGTTGTGGTTGTACTTAAGTCATAATTTTTTTATTATAAGACTAGTAATTTTATATGATTAGAATGCCTTCCAGAGTATCAGAGTGTTTTTTTTTAATTCCCGAGATTTTGTATGGATTTGTATGATTCTAAATAGACATATCGATTATTTTAGATTTATCATTTATTCGAACAAATGCACACCTCTTTCGTTTCTCGAGCTTTGATTACATTTCCAGGCTAAATTATCAAAGATACGAAAAAAGTCAATAAGGTCAATATTTAAGAGAATTAAATTTCCTGCAAAAAAGGTCCCTATCAATTTTTCAATTAAGTCCATAGTTTCGTAACTATCTCCATTTGAAGTATCACTCCAAAAATTTACCTAAAACCAAAACTATAATTTCCGAAAACTGGAAGTTTAAATTATGACTAAACTATCAAAGTTGGAAAAAATTGTGGATATCAATTTTATAGGAATAGGAAATTGAATTTCCTGTGAAGAAGGTCATAATTATTTTCAACCTGTCTATTATTTTAAATGTAAAAGGACTAAATACATGAAAACTGTTGAGGTGTGCATATTTATTTAAATCTAATTATTGATCAGCTTCCTCTTCGCTCTGTCTATAAAATACTCAAGCAACGAACGAGGAGAGAAAAAAGGCTGATTGTTTATTTAATCGTGGCCCCCGCTCATAATATTTTTTCTTAACCTTTAAATAAGATACAAAAAAAAAACTCGGGACCACTGTAACGATTAACGATCACGGCCATTTTTGGTATCTGGGCCTTAGTCTCATTTTGTGATTACTATATACATATTTTAATTAAAATACTATTATTGTAATAATTAATTAATTATTGTAGACTAGGCTAGGCTTTTTTTTTGTTTAAATTCGTCGTGATTTTAATCAGCGAACAATGAATTTTTTTATAATTTTCCATTAAAGGCCAGTCGATTTCGACTAAAAATATTTAAATAAAATCAACAAGTGTCCTTAGAAAAAAAAATATTTTTATTGAAATAAATGTACTGCACTATTGCATCGAGAGATTTAATTAAGTGATTTAATTATATTATTATAATTAAGTATTTATCGTAACAAGTGTTAGTTACGATGTTTTTAATATTAAAACATATGCATTTTTTTTTTATTATGTTTAGTTTTCTTCAATTTATTATTAATATTAAATAATTAATTAATAGTTATTATTATTTTTATTATTAATATTATTTTTTTTTTTACTTGTATGACGAAGGCACTCGGTCCCCTTTACGATCGAACCATTGTGTTATTAATCGATTTATCGGTTAATATTACGCGGGTGTTCTTTAATAATCTCTAATAGTTGCCACGTTGACTGGAAATTTTTTTTTCGCGGTTTTTGCGGTTTGGGGAAAAGCGGGACAAAATGGATCATTTGATAACCAGGACTTGTGGGTACTCGTTCGAGAGAATATTAAAAGATTTACCTGATCCAGAAGATAAATTTTGAAAAAATAAAAATTTTTAATTTTTTTCAAAAAATTTAGAAAATTTTTTGTTTCTACAAATTTGGATTGTGCTCATTCTTTTGAGAGTAAATTAACTTACTGACTCAGCAAATAAACTAAAAAAATAAAATACTTTTAAAACTCGCCGGTAACCAAGTACCCATTTTGCCCCAGCTTTTAAAAAATACACTGAGAAAACAGTTTATTTCATTCAAATAAATAGATTTATTTTAAACTATTGAGAAGTATTTATTTTATATAAATAAACTTTATTCGATTGAAATAAATATTTAATTAAATAAAATACTTTCGTCAAATTTGACTAAACAAAATCGTTTATTTCATTCAAATATTCGCAGAAAAAAAGGATTTCTTGGCGCAAGAAATTTTTGTTCGCTCTGAGAAAATTTTTACTTGTCCTAAGTGATTTTTTGCAGCATGAAATGCAAGCGAAAATTTTTTGGGGACGAAAAACTTGAGCCAAGAAAAACTTTTTTTGTCATATCAACCGCGAAAGTTGAATTTTCAAGCAACATGCAGAGGGCGCAAACTATACGATTTCTGGCAATCAATAGTTTGGTTAACTTTCCTCGAACTTGTATCGAAAATTAACTACTCTCTCTCTATCCGTCTCTACATTCCTACACGACTTGAAACATTTTTGACTGTTTCTCTCTCAAATTCAACTTCCGCCGTTGATATGACAAAAAATTTTGTTCGATACTTTATGCTCAAAGGTAGGAACCCTGACAGACTTGAAGTGCAGGCACGCGTTTGAGGCTATGGATAAATTCTCATCAAGACCTCGTACTATATCCGGTCTTGGTAAGAAATCGCCCATAGCCGCAAACTCGTGACATCACTTCAAGCCGTCAGAATCCCTACCGTTCCGCATACGTTTCGAAAATAACTATTTGGGGTGAGAAGAAATTTCTTACGCCAAGAAATTTTTTCTAGTCCTAGGAAAGTTATTGTTTTCATTTCACAATGTAAAAATTTTTTTTTCTGTGTATATTTTTTTATAGTTAACAAATTGTGTTTGAAAAAAATACACTGCGGCTTGCGGCGTTACGGTTGCCATCATCTAAATAAAGATTTGTCGAGTATAAACAAATCTTTATTTCGTTCAAATAAATGCTTTCAATAAACGGCATCTTTGCCTTAAATAAATATTGATTGGGTCCATTCAAATATGGGATTTATCCGCATGAAACAAATCTTATTTGGCTCAAATAAATTGTTCTTTCAGTATCAATATTCAAGTTTTCGTGGTAAAAGAGATTAATCGTAAGGGTTGAGGATCGTTGTGCCTTCGAGAAAAATGATCGTCAATATTATATTAGTTAAGTAATTAAATAAATGAATAAAAAAAAAAAAAACAAAATTAACTAAATGATTTATCTTAAGATTAATTAATTTAATAATTAATTAATCAGAATTATTGATTAATGCATAAGTATAAATAATTGCGAGGACCAAACTTTGTTTTGCGATTCCTACTATAAAAAGCAATTGTTCAATTTTATTATTATTATTATTTTTATTTTATTATTTTTTTTTTTTATACTTTATGTATTTGCTTAAATAGTTATTAGTTATAAAAAAAAAATGTGTACTCTAATTGAGTGTTGCAATAAATGACAATGATATTAATCATCGCTTCTAATTATTTTTTAGACAATTAATTTCTAAAAAAATACCTAATTAAAGTTGATTCATATTTTTTAAATTAATTATTAAGTCAGTAATTGACTTTAAGTGATAATTTAATTAAAAGATTCCGAACGTCATAAATTTATCAATCACTCGAGGGCTAAAATTGAAAAAAATTTAATTAGTAAAATAAGTAGATGTCGAAACTTTATATATATTTTTCAAGTTCTATAATTGTTATTATTATTATTCCTAAATATATATGTAAGTATAACTTGATTCGTAAAAATTTTTTTATCATGGACTCCTTAAAACTTGGGTTTTCGAGCAAGAATTTACTGAAAATTTTATTTCCTGTTTACTAAATATTCTAAGTTTACAAACAAAGAAAAAAATATGATTTATTTCATGAGATATTTATGACGCACTTGTTTACTGCGTTGTCTCCTTTGTTCTCAAATAACAATTACTATCATTATTATTTTTATTATTAGGTTTTATAATGACTAATGGCTTATCATCTTTTGAGTAATTAACGAGTAATTAAAGTGTGTGTTGAGTGGATTCAATCATTATTAAAATATATAAACTCGCATTGGTTGTCGTGTCCAATCACTGTTTATACGATTCTGCCACGTATCCTCATACCCATTCTCAGGTACGTCTATTTAATAATTATAATCAATCATCATTATCATCATTATTATTGTTATGCTAAAACAGTATAAATTAATTATTAACCCTCGACCTATAACGTACACTTTGTAACTACTATCCAATACCCTCGAGCCAAAATTCTTCATATTATCCGGGCCATTACCGAAATACATAACCTACGAGCGGATAAATTAATGGCTATAACCTATTTTGTTAATTAATACATGACAATCACTGAAGAAATCGATCATCTCCAAGTGGCAATTAGATTGTTATTAATCTGATAGAAATCTATGAGTGTAAATGTAGCAGCCATACGACAATTTTTTAATTACATATAAAAAAAATAAATAATTAAAATAATTAAATTTTAAAAAATGCGTATACTGAATTTTGAATTTTCTAAGCATGCATTTTTTTATTTTTATTTTATAAACATTTTAATTTATTATTTCAAAGTTTTGATAATTGTCAGATGCCCGCTAGCTCTCTACTATCATCAGAAATCTTGGAATGGAATTAATTTAGAAAATACGAAAGTTGATTAAACAAAGCCCGAAAACTTTGAGACTTTAGTAGGCTGTAATCTTTTAAATAGAGTGCTGATTTTTAAATTTCTTTTATTAAGACCATTCTCAAACAGCCCTCATTTTTTAAAAATATTCAATGACTTTCAATTATAATGACTATATTAAAATTTTGATAATTGATTAAAAAAAACGATAAAGCATTAATTAAAAATCGGTCTATCGTTGACCCTGCCGGCCAGCCCCAAAATTTCCCGCTGTTTTCGAGCTCAAGGAGCTCGAAAATACTTTTGTATGCCACTGTTTTCGAAAAAAAAACGTTTTTTATCATTTTTTTCTCCAACGATATCTCTCGAACGAATAGACCGATTGAGACGGTTGAGGTGGCAATCGACGCGTTTTATTAAGTTCTTAAGCTGGTCAAATTTTAAGTTCGATTTATTAAGTCGTTTTTGAGATATTTTAAAAAAACTAAAAAAATTTTTTTTTTCAATTTCTTCGACAACGGTTTCTCTTGAATAAATGAACCGATTTTGATGGTTGAGGTGGCATTCGATGCGGCTTATAAAGTTTTAAAGCCCAGTTGATTTTGGAATCAATCCACCGAGCACATTGAAAGTTACCCAAAAAAAAAATTTTTGAAAAAATTTTAGTTTTGGAATGTCTCCGAACGCACCCTACCGATCAAGCTCAATTTTTCACAGCTTCTAGATATTAACGAGCTGCGTCAAATGACACCTTGACGATCATAATTGGTTCATCCGTTCAAAAGTTACAGGTATTTACATACACGGAAAGAAAATTATGGAAACTGTTCCCATAATTTTGTGAAATTTTTTCCTATACCATCATAGGAATTACGACCATAAATTATGGGAGCAGTTCCTATAATTATGGGAATGATACCCATAACGTTATGGGAATGGTTCCTATAATTTATAGGAATACTTTCTATAATATTATGGGAATCATTCCCATAATATATGAGAACTATGCCTATAAATTATAGAAACCATTCTCATAAATTATAGGGACAATTTCCATAACATTATAGGACCTATTTCTATACCATTATGGGAACTATTCCCATAATATTATGGGAATGGTTTCCATACTATCATGAAAAAATTAATTTAAAGAAAAGTGTGGAAATCACTTCTACAATACACAGAAATATTATTAAATATAAAAACAAAAATTCGAACATTGAAAAAAAAATTTGCATTTGACAAAAACATTAAAATTTTTATTTTTTAAAAATAAATTTAGCGTCGAAGACACTTTATTTGAATCTTTCCATATCATGAGGGAAATTTCTACACTATTTTGCAAAAAAAAATTTTTATGATATTATGGGAATGGTTCCCATAACAGTATAGGAACTACTCCCATACCATTATGGGAATGGTTCCAATAATGGTATAGGAATTTTACCCATACTATTATAGGGATGGATCCCATAATATATGGGAAGCATCCCTATAATAGTATGGGTACAATTCCTATACAATTATGGGATCTATTCCCATAATGCATAGCAAAACTTCCCATAATTTTCTTTCCGTGTACACTCGGACATCATCGTGAAATTAGTCAGAATAGCTTCTTCGAACCTCAAAACGTCAAGATCTGATAGAAATTCGATTTTCTAAAATCGGACCGAAACCAATAACTTCCCGAGTTTTTGAAAATTTTCAATTTTCTTAGCGGGAAGTTAAAAATAGACGAGTTTTTTGAATGAGTCTAATATATATAAATGTTTTACTTTCTAGATTAAGAAACTGAGTAAAAAATGGTGAAACTAAAATTAATTTTTTTAATATTTGTCATCATCAATTGCCACCAATCAAATGCATCTGTGAATCTATCGACGATGAACGAAATCGGCGGAAGGATCAAAGACATTGTCGTCACAATAAGTAACGTAGTGGCTGGATTTAAAAAAAAGCAGTCTTCACTCAATCAACCAATATCTGGAAATCATTCATCAAATCCTATACTGCCAGATAAATACCCAAAGCACCCGCTTGACCATCAGGTGGATCTAACTAACAATTTTATAGCAGAGGAGAACCATAATGCCAGCAATGCTAATAAAGCCATGCGAAAAATGTTCTTCAAAGCAAGACTTATTTCAAACAACCTATTCCACGATACTGACGGCATTGAGAAACAGCTGGGCGAACATATAAGAAACATTTTTTTGAAATTAGGTACAAATTGCTCTGAATCAAAAATTTCAGAAATACATGACTGCGTTTTCAAAATAAATGAATATTACAAGTATTTTATGGTGTATGCTCACCCAAAAGTTCAAATTACGATTTCCGAGATAAGTAAATTCGTCAACTCAATCCTGTCCATCGGACCCGATAGTTTATTGGAAGCTGTCATCAATTTAAAGAGTTTTTTTGAGCCATCAAATTCGGCTCCCATTTACTTGGAGCTTTTAAAATACTTACGCAATCCCCAGGTAATTTATTTTTTATATTAATTCGTAGTTTTAACTTGTATTTTAAAAATGTAATACAATTAAATATTTGTTCAACTTACTCGGCTCACAAAACCGATGTATTATCCCGATAATTTTTTAAATATTATTTTACTGATAATTACAATAATAAATTTAAATTCTTAGGTATCTTCGTTTGGTTTTAAATGTGATAATGAAATGTCGATACAAGAAGAAATAAAGGCTGTTTATGATTTAGTTATTTTGACTGAGTTGAAAGCATTTACGATGATTGTATTTGCTCATAAATATCAAGAGCTTATGCTACACGGTAAATATGTTATAATATATATATATATATATATATATATATATATATATATATATATATATATATATATATATATATATATATATATATTATGATTATAAGAATAAGAAAATTTTGTTCCAATACCTATGAAAAAAAATCGATGTGCGAATCCAGCCTGGATTCCTATCTGGGTTCCCACATAGCGTTTTCGGATGGATTCCCCAAATGTGCCCAAATATTACTACTAAATTTATAATATAAGCAGAAAAAAAGGATATCTTGCCGCAACAAAATTTTAATTTGCACCAAGAAATTTTATGCATTATCAATTAAATACAAAAATTGTCTTGAAGTGAGAAAAGATTTTTTTGGTCAAGAAATGATTCCTTGCACCAAGTAATTTTTTCTAGTTTTAAATAAATTTTTGTTTTCCATTCACAATGCAAAAAATTTTCTTGGGGTAAGTAAAAATTTTCTTTAGGCGAGTAAAGATTTTTTGAGTCAATGAATTCTTTTTTTTTCTATACACACTTTTTTGGCTTTGAGAAGCTTTTTAAAACCAAAAGGGAGTATAAAAATCTGTCATTTTGGAATAAGTAACGCGATACAAATAATATAGCTATATATTCAGTGATATTCAGTCCCCTGGTTAAAAATACTGATTGAAAAGAATTAAAAATGATGAAATTCGAATTCTTTTCAATAATTTCAATTATTTTGTTTGTATATATCGCTATACAGTTTGCATGGAGTGGCCGCTTCTCAATTCTTTTCAATCAGTATTTTTTAACCAGGGTCATATTTAGTGACAGAATAAGTAAAGTATTAATTTATTTAAAGAAAATAAATACGATCGTCTTTTTTCTCGTGTAATTTGAATGTAATTCGAATGATATAGATGAATCTATTTATCTCAATACTTGGCAATTAAAAAGAGTTTAATCTATGAAAAGGCACAAATTTAAGTCAAGACCTATCTAATGATACCAATTTCAATAACATTAGCTAATTCTATCATATACTCTCTAAATTTGAAATAGTTAAATTTTCACTGTTTTTCCCAGTGATCAACTAATTCACTGGAAAAAAGTGAATTTTATGTATAAATAGTGAAAATTTTACTTTTTACACAGTATATTTATAACATTACTTTTTAAAATCACTGGGTAAATAAGTGTATATGCACTAATTCCAAGTGGTCGACTTTTAGCTGTGGCTAATAGTGAATATACACTGTGAATTAGTGATAATTCACTATTTCAGGTTTAGAGAGTAGATTTGGCGTGAACAAGATTTTCCTTATTCTCTTAATAATATAGAGAATCTTATCACCATACGAGATGGAAACTGTTACCATAATGGTGGGAATTGTTTCCATAGTTATGGGAACTTTTCCCAGAAAGTATGGGCCTGTATCCTATAATTTCAAGTAATTATTACTATAACAATATGGGATGATATTTCATAATCGTACTAGAAACGGTCACTGTAAATTTCTCTCCGTGTAATAAAAGTGAAAATGAAAAAATTTTTTATTTTGTAGTTGACGAAAAAGATGAGTTAAATGTGGAAATAACACAACTCGTACATAGAATGAGTAATTATTTACAAGGTTCTAAACGTATTACTTCATTGGCATCACGTGAAACATTACGATGTGATCCTGAAACTCATTATCATGGTAATATATTATAATAAAACTATAAATGAATAACAAATTATTAAAAAATGAGTTAAAAAAAATAATAAATTTCAACTATTTATTATCAGATGTAACTAGCTTCCGATTGGACAATTTATTTGGACTGTATTACCTCAACAAAAGACAATTGGATGCCAATTGCGAAGCTTCGCACACAAATCGTTCTACTAAAATTGTAAATCAAGATATAAAGAGAGATATACTTAGTAGTGTTGAGTGCTTGGACGAGAGTTACAACAGAAAAAATTTGTTGATCAATAATTACTGTCCAAAATGGAAATGCAATGGAAGGCTACATGACTGTACTGTTGCTGAGAAGAAAGCGTTCTGTGAAGCTGTAAATACTTTATTTAAATACTTAATTATTCATCATTTTTTGATAATAAGATAATGAAAGTGTGTGTGGTGTTTCAGAAATTAGGAACCGGAAGAAGGTATGAGTGGATTGACAACGGATCAAAAAAAACGGTGAGAGAAAACTGTAATGGACGTTATATTGATACATTAGAACAGGCCAGTTGTGATAATTTGATCTGTCAATGTTCTGAGGAAGGCGCAGAATCTTTCGCCACACGTGCAATCAGTTTGATGCCACAAATTGCTGATATTAATAATAATATGTAAGAATTTTAGTTATTTATTTAATAGCTGGAAGAAAAAAGGCCCGGGTCAAAAATAAAACTTGATTTAGACTTGGTTTACCAAGTCGAAGTTTGGAGCCGTTTTTCACAAGACAAACTCGACGTTTTTTTACGGAGATATGAAGTACATTGAGTTTTCGCCTTGGTTTAGACTTAACTGGCTTACTTAATCACGATTTAAAACGAAAAAGATGAAATCAACTTGCAATTGACTTGGTGTAGACTTATTCGACTTAAATTAAAAGGCGAAAAAGTCAAAACTACACGGAAAAAAATTTACTGTTGCTGCAACAGGAGGCAGCCATGTTGCAGCAACAGGATTAATACTGTTGTTGCGACTTAATAGTAAAATATCATTACACAGTAAAAAATTTTACGTCATTGCGTCAAAAAACCTAGTGTTAAAAATTTTTGTGTTAAATAATTAACACTTTTTTGTGTTGATTTAATAGAATAAATGTAAAATGTACACATAAATAAGGTGAAGCGAGCCTGAATCAAGTTTTATTTTTGACCCGGAGAGCGAAGGAGAATTTAAATTCTTGATACGCGTTCAAATTAGTCAGTACTTTGATTATGGGGGAAATTATTAATTTATTTGAATTATAGAATTAGTCGGTGTGTTTTGACGAGACAATTGTCAGAGTGATCAAAATTAAAAAAAATGATTTATTATTGGCCTGATTGATGCTATTACTATTATTATTATTGTTATTGTTGTTGTTGTTGTTGTTGTTGTTGTTGTTGTTGTTGTTGTTGTTGTTGTTGTTGGTATGAAAATTGGGATGAAATAATTGTCTATTTACTATTCGTCAAACAGTCGCAGTAGACAACTGGCTACTGATTTAACATCTCACCCGGTTATGAGAATACAAATAAACCAAAAATACGGACATCCACTTGAAAATAGTCAGAACAGCTCCTTAGGACTTTAAAAGGTCGAGATCTGTTCTCGGTTTTTGATAATCGAACCGAAACCAATAACTTCTCTTTCTTTTTTTTTTTATTTTTAATTTTTTTGGCGGGAAATTAATAAATTATTCACAAATAGTACGATTATATTTTAAATAACAAACTCATCCGTTCGATTTAAATTATTATTTTTAAAAAAGAGATCAGTTTAAATAGATAGGCCTTTCATCCCTATATTTATTATTATTTTTTAAAATACTGGGACACTAATAATCAACCATCTATTGGTAATTGTCGATAAGCACAAGCAGTGATATAAAATCACTCAAATGTATATTTTTCTGTGCGATTCCTTTTACCCCCTGTTTTTACGCTCTATCGATTTTAATAAAATTTCGATCAGTCTAATAAAATTAAAATCCAAGACAATCAAATTCATAGTTAAATATTCATAAGTCAAATAAGTTTCCATTAGAATGAGTACCCATGTCTCCATATTTAAATTTTTTCAAAATTATCTTTTTTATGTTACAATTAGAAAAATAATAACATAATATAAAATTAATAACATTAATAAAAAATTAAATAGGGTGATCACGAACGTTCGTTTCCAAAAGAAGGACAACATGGTCCACTTGCAAGCTGAACAAGGTCGTCTTATGCCAGGAGGTAAAATCGATAATTTCACTCGCAACTGGATTCCGCTTAACGACCTGGTCTATAAGCAAAATACTGCCGATGGTTCGTTTTGGAAGCGTGAGGGAAACGTACAGTCGCCGTTGATCTACGAGTTGGACTACACTTATCTCCGTCACGATAATATTAAGCTCCATCTTGACGACGTTATTACTTCCCCCGACACTATTGTGACCGGTGTTCGGCTCAATTACATGGCAGGATATCCATCCAACTTTTCAAGTCCATTAGAACTTCAAATTTTTGTTACTCCTTACGATTACTATCGCGGAACTCTAGAGCCACGATCATCAAAACCCTCGATGTGGCTCACCACCGGTAGATCATCTGAAAAATCTGCTGATTACTTTCGAATGAGGACTGAATTAAACCTCTCCCACTCCGATGATCCACTAAAAGCTGATACTAAAAACCACTTGGACTCGTATCCAAACCAATTTATTAAATTCCAAGTTACTGATTATCAAAAAGATTTTGGACAACTGACCATCCCATACTTTGACGCTCGTCCAGCGGCAATTTTAGGCGACAAGGCACTCAGCGGAATTGGATTAGCTCATCGAGGATCAAAAGGTTACGGAGGATTTTTAGTACCAAAATTAATCAATGCCGATCATTCACAATACATTAATTTTACTCTCACTCAACAACAAATTGATGATTTTAAACGTCATTAATATTGTATTTTTTTTTTAAATTAAATAAATTTTTTTATTATTTGAAAACCATTTTTTTTACTCTTGTAGTTTATTATTTTTTTGATTTAAAAAAAATCTTAATAACAATAAAAGATACGAAAAAAATTTTGATAAAGAAAAACTAAAAAACCCCGAATCGTTTGCTGAGTTACGAAAGTTAAATTGAGACCAATAAGTTCCTTCTTCATTTTTTTTTAAATATATAATTTTGACAGCGGGAGGGTTGAAAAAAAATTTTTTTTAAATCTGTAAACTGGCTGACCCTGCAGACCAACCCTAAAACTTTCCACTTTTTTCGAGCTCAAAGATGTCTTTTAATACATTCGTATTTATTTTAAACTCCAACAAGCGGTTTTTTAATTTTTGATCGCGATTCAGTTTAATGAAATCAATGAATTCGAACAAAAATCAATAAATGCGATTTAAATAGAAAGTTCAATGATCATTAAGACTCGAGTTTTAAATCAGATCAGAGCGATTGCCATCAACTTATGGAAATGTCAACTTTTGCGGCCAACTTGGCGACAAGTTGCTGCAGTAGATTGTCGTCAACTTGCGGCCAACTTGGCTATCAGGGATAAAACGACATGTTTAGTTGAAGACAACCAGTTGCCAGTTTGTCTTGCTTAAAGAATCCGTTAGTATCGATTGAAGATAATATAGTTTCGGGTCAAGAAACGAAAGTTATCCATCAAAGATATAAAATCTTTTAAGTCAAGAAAATCTGAATCAAGACAAGAATTTGTTGAAGCAAGATAATTGACTCTCTTCAGATAAATATTTTCTGGAGTCAAGAAAATATTTCTTGAGTCAATATAAATTTTCTATCAATGTACGTACATACATACATACACTCGAACATCCTCTTGAAAATAGTCAGAATAGCTTCCTAGTAAGGTAAGAGGCCTAGTACCCGATCACTCATGTATTTCTATATCTATATTTACTGGCTTTTACTAAATATAGATATACAAATGCATGGAGTGATCGGGTAAATAGTTCCCTGATCGGGTACTAGGTTTTTTACCTTACCTCAGAACATCGAGATCTGTTGAAAACTCGGTTTTCGAAAATCGGACCGAAACCAATAACTTCCTTTTTTTTTTTTTTTGAAAATTTTCAATTATCTTAGCACGAAGTTTAAAAAAAAGTTTAAATATTCGGCTTATCCCAATAAATATTTTTAAATCGTTAAGTTAACGTTCGTAGTTGATGATAAGAAATAAAAATAATTAAATTTATAAATAAACTAACATTAAAATGAGATTACAGTAAAAATATAATTAGTGGATTTGACGTCAATTGAAAAAGTTTACTTATCAAAATATATCTAAAGACGTTTGTGTCCCTTCACGGAAAAAAATTTACTGTTGCTGCAACAGGAAAAAATCCTGTTGTAGCAAGAGTAAATTTTTTTCCGTGTTCTTTTTTTAAAAGTAAACTCACATGTGCTTTTACATCTATATTAATGATGCATAATATAAATATACACAAACACATACAAACGCACAGCATCGGAGATTAAAACGAAACGTAACTTTTTTCAAGCTCGAAAATACCAATGCATTCAAAGGCATTATCGAGCTCAGAGAGCTTGAACATCTATTAACAATACTGTTTTTCAGATCCTCGAGCTCAAAAACAGCCGGAATTTTTAGGGTTGGCCTACAGGGTCAACCGTTTTTCATTTTTTTTTTTTTTTATTCTGACTAGTATTTATAACAAATTTTGTCAATAGGTCGATAATAGTAGTTTATTTATCAGTGCGATCGTGTTTAAGACTCGAGATGTGAAAATTTCTGCCCGAGCCGAAGGCGGGGTACCAACACACGAGCGTCTTAGACTCGATTGTACTAGATAAATACATTAGTTTTTGTGACAGATATTTGAAATGTACTACATTAAGTGCCTATTAATGGCAGGGTATAAACAGTATTTGTTGAAAATTAAAGAGAAGTCAGTAAGTGTATTAATTAATATGGTGATAAATTTTGTCACAAGATGGCTCGTTGAGTTACTTCGATATTTTTTGGTCGTTTGCTATCGCACATGTAACCAAAATAGTGTCTTAGATAACTAGTGCTATCGAGTATAATACTCGAATTCGGAGTTTGGGAACACGAACGAAGCGAGTATAGATACCTACGTAAAATTACATTGGAGATGTAATATTCATCAACTACGAAACAAAAATTGCGACTAATGTACTAACTTTTAACAATTCTAATAACGATTTCTACTTGTAAGATTGAACTATTTTTATATGAAAGAGTAAATATTGATTTTTTCAAGCAAAAATTTAACGAAACTTTAATGTAATTTTTGCAGTTAACTTGAATTTACTACAAATGTATAACTGTAATTTTTAATTTTGGATGAAATTTTTTAATACCTAATGATAATTATTATAGAATTTAAAATAATATTTTTGTTGATATAAGAGAAGGGGGGACCAAAGGGGTAGGGTAGGCAAAACGGTGTACCCTCAAAATTTTATTTAAAAAAATTTTATATTTTAAATGGTTTTTAAACATTCCAAAATCACTTTTGTAAATATAATTGAGTGTTATTTTGAATTTTTTTTTGTCAAACTTTTTCAAAAATCAATTGTCAGTTGAAAAATATTAATGGCTTTTGTTTTATGATGAAAACTATTAAAAAATTGTTTTTCTTTTTTTGAATCCAATATGTAATCATGTAAAATATAATTTTTCGTCATGTAAATTACTTACAAAAAAATTTAACTTAATCAAATTCATTTACAATCCAGAAATTTTGTTTTTTACCTTTTTTAAGGGGTACCCTATCTTGCCCGCAAAAATGAAAATTTTGTTTTTTTAATGGTAAATAAAAATTTTTTCTATTTACTTTGAATATCATTAAAAAAAAAAAAAAAGATTTAGTGTATTTGAGTCCTCGAAAACTTGGTATTTCCTTAAGTACCCCGTTTTGCCCATCCCATCCTAATTGTACTTTTTATTTAATGTGATGAAAGGGTTTTAGTTTTAAATAAAATAAAAATTACAACGTAAAATAAAAATTATTAAAGTTGTGAGCAATTTTTGAATTTTTTAAGTAATTATCTCTATTTAGGATTGTAATTATTATGATAAGTAAAAATTACAATCTAGATAGTAATAATTGAAATAAAAAATTAATTTTCTATAAATCATCGTAATTTTTTATTTGAGATAGCAAATTTATAATTATGGTTGTAATTCCCGGGTCGAAAAATTTGGTCTGATTGTAGTCTAACTGGACTGTATTTGGACTACTTGGTCTGTTATTGAACTTGTATAAAAATTTTAATCTGTTTTTGATCTATCCGGACTGAAAAATTTGATCTGATTTTAGTCTAATTGGACTATTTGATCTGTTTTTGATCTTTTATGAAAATTTTAAGCTGTTTTCGACCTGCTATTTTAAAAAACAATTGCGTTACGGGCAGACTAAATTAGATTAATTCGTGAACTTTAAAAAATTTGAGTTCTGAAAATTTACAAGGACAAAACTAGATTAAATCATGGACTTATAAAATTTTTATTTATGGGACTATTTATAAAAAAATATTAAGTTGCAGAATTTATTATGTTTTATTTACTATCTTTTGTTTAAAAATGTCGGCAGTTAATGAAAATTTGACAGCTTAATTTTTAGTTGTCTTCATTGAATATTATATCATTGAATAAAAGTGATAAAACAACTCTTAAAATGTCAAGAAGCTTTTCTTATTTACTGGATAAAGTTGAAAATATTTTGGCATAAGAAAACATCAAAATTCTTGTGCTACGGAGAAAAATTTTGGCTCGAAATCTACCAATTTTCATTATGCTGTCGACCAAACTTGAAACAGAAAGTAAAGTATCCAAAAAATTACTATGCTCTTATAAAAAATTATTATGCTGCATCAAAATTATTATAATGTATGAATGTAATTGATATTGAAGCTTATCAATAAGTTTCTCGCGCGTAATAAGTAATGTCATACAGTATAATCATTTTTTGTAAGAACACGATAATCTTTTGGATGCTTTACTTCCTGTTTCAAGTTTAGTCGACAGCATTGTAAAAATTGGTAGGTTTCGAGCCAACATTTTTCTCTGTGTGACATCTTATTATGGAAGCGCATTAGCATGTTTTAAATACCAAGAAAATTAAAATAAATTAATAAATCTAGATTATTATCATTTATATTTATATAAAGTCCTGTATTTGTCCTTAAAAACAATTGAACACAGACCAATAATGACAATGAAAAAGTCTGTTTTTATAAACTTGAATTAAGGGAAAAATATTTGAATTTATCATTTATTTTAAAACAGATCTAATTTTTTGACCCGGGTTATTATTTCATTTTGACCTGCATTTTTCTCCGTGTAACATAAAAGCATGATAATGATTATCAGTGATAATTTATCACATACAGATGGTAATCATTCCCTATTACGAGACGGTGATAGTTATCTTTTTTTTTCATTGTGTAGTGAATTGGTAATTCGCAAAAATCTTCATACAGCGGGCAGAAACATGCGTATTAGTTACACAGAAAAAAATAAACTTTAATAATTACTATTTGAAGTTATAACCCGGAACCTGGTTGTCAATATGGGGAATTTTAAAATTCAAATAGTAAATTTGATAATACGTGTCGTCTATTTTTTAAGTATCAGCTACGATTTTTAAAGTTCAAATAGTAATTTTTCTTACATAGACAATAAATTTTCATACTTATCCTGTAATTATTCACGTTTCAATCATAAATAAAAAATCTGTCTATCGGTTGACCCTGCAGGCCAGCCCCAAAACTTCCCGCTGTTTTCGAGCTCAAGGAGCTCGAAAACATTGTTGCGGATACATTTTCGAGCTCGAAAATACTTTAGTGTGCCATTGTTTTAAAAAAAAACCGATTTTGATGATTGAGGCGGCAATCGGCGTATTTTATTGAGTTCTAGAGCTGATTAGATTTTGAAGTTGATCGTATAAGTCGTTTCTGAGAAATCAATAAAAAACTAAAATAAAAAAAAATTTTTAATTCTTATTCTTTGTATAACTTGTAAACTACATGACCGATTTACCCCAAAATCTAATCAAGACTAAGTTTTGGTGAGCTCTTTCGATCGCCACCAAGTACGTTCAAATCGGTTCATACGTTTCAAAGATATCGTCGGACAAAAAAAAGTTCACACACACACACACACACACACACACACACACACACACACACACACACACACACACACGGACGGACGGACGGACGGACGGACGGACGGACGGACGGACGGACGGACGGACGGACGGACGGACGTCCACCCGGGAATAGTCAGAATAGTTTCCTAGGACCTCAAAACGTCGACATCTGATGAAAACTCGATTTTCGAAAATCGGACCGAAACCAATAACTTCCCTTTTTTGAATATTTGCAATTTTCTTAGCGGGAAGTTAAAAAAATACTATTTAGAATGATGGTATTTATTGATCACTTTGTCATTCTCAATTTATATAGTTCATTTTTTCTGTGTAGAAACTACTATTTAGTTATGGTCAAATTTCTAATATCAATCCGATAGTAGTGAATATTATCTAGATGATTGTATAAACTATTTAGATTGTAATATTAACCATATTTATAATAATTGTTACAATCCTGTATATTAACTACAGTTAATTATTATTATTATTTTAAATAGTTGTCTTTATAATCCAGATGGTAACAGTTACCATCAGAAATTATAATAATTACAAGGTTAAAAAAATACTAAATGTTAATAATGACCAAATTTTATGTATTACTCAGTACTTGAATGATTCTTATTTTGATGTGCATACTCAATCATTTGAAGATATTGACGGAAGCTCTCTCGCTTGGAAATTTTTATTTTACGCTGATCTAGACGACTGTACAGTAACTTATTTCAACATTTTAAACAATAAAATGTACATTACTAAATTATGGATTTAAATAGAAAATATTTGTTTACAATTTAAAAGTAAAATTAAAATAGGGCTAGTACGCCAATGAAGAGTTTATAATATAAATAATTTTAATACTTGTATTTTAACTTTAAAAAAAATGTCATTTACTTGTAAAAATTTTATAAATAAAACTTAAGTATGTTTATCATCATATTTGTATTTGAAAATTTACAATTTTGCAGCAGTACTTGAAAATTATTGAATTTTCGATCAATTTTTTCATTGCAATCAATATATAATATTAATTACCATCCTTGATAGTAACTGTTATCATCCTGATGGTAACTGGCACCACCCTGATAGTAAGTGTTACAAAATTAAATGCAAAAGTTATCATCCAATAATTATTAATTCTATATTTCAATAAATTATAACACTAAGTATTATTGCATTAAAAAACGTTCCAATCATTCTAGATGATTGGAATTATAAATTTACCATATTAAATACAATTACTTAATTTTCTGAGTGTAATTATAATATTATTCTAATAGGCGAATTTCGTAGTTGAAGAAGCTAAGCGAAGAATGATGAAGTACCGTTCGAATAAATAGATAGGAGAGGGTGGGGCAGAGCGGCCCCTCTGGAATTTTAATAAAAAAAAATTTTTTTTTTGACTAATTACTAGAAATCCGATGTTTGCGCATTTTTAGCCCTAGGCATGACATCTGGGGCAAAATGGACAAACCGAAAATTTTGAAAAAGTGATTTTTTCATATATTTATCGTCAAATTAAAAAAAAATTGTGATATTTCCACATTTCTAGCCCTACACACAACACCTGGGGTGAAATGGACCAGCCAAAACTTCTGAAAAAATTATTTTTTCATATTTTTCGGCCGTTTCTCTATGTCTGAGGCAAATTTGGTCACGAAAAATGTTCAAAAATAAAAATTTTTTTTTAGTTGATAACTTTATGAAATAAAGTAAAACTATTTATAATCTAAAAAATTCAAAAACACGTTTTTTGGGTTCAAAGTAATGATAAATAAGAAATATAGAATTATTTTTTTTTTATCAAATAACAATTAGTAATTAAGCTAATCGAGGTTGAACGATTTATTATACTTAAAAAAATTTTTTTTGAGTAATATAAAACCAAAAACAGTTGGCAAGAGAAAGAAATACATTCTTAATGATGAAAACAGTTTAAAAAAAAAAAAAAAAAGATAAAAAATTTTTTTTATCATTTTCTGGGTAGGGGCCTCTCTGCCCCACAAAAAAAAAATTTTTTTTTCAGAATTTCGGCAAAATGTCCATAAATTTGTTCGAAATAGGACAAAAGTAAAGTGATCTGATGGTTGAAAGGCACAAAAAGTAATAATTGGCTTAGGGGGGCTTCTCTGCCCCACCCTCCCCTATCATTTACTTTCTAAAAGTGAAGTAACTAAAGTCACCAGCAAATAGTGAATATTCACTAATTCAAAGTTATAATCGTACCACTCTTTGGAGGTAAGTGGCAGGAGTACACTGAGAAAACATTTCTCTTCGAACAATTAAATTGTTTTTGTTAAATTCTGTTAAACTAAATTTTATAACGTCAACATAATCTATTTTGTCATTTTTAACAAATGATTTGATAGACTCTATTTGGTTGACATTAATATTTCTCTTTCTAAGATAATAAAATCATTTATTGGTAAAGTTAAGAAAATATTTATTTAATGGACAACTAAACTATTTTATAGTGCTAACAAATCTAAATATTGAAGCAAAATATTATTATATTAACTTTAATAAATATTATTTAGACACAAAAAAATATATTCATTTAGAATAAATATATATATTTGGTCGGGGTTAATAAATATATTTAAACCTAATGATTATTGATTTAAAAAGTTATGGTGCTAGGCAGCAGCAGCGGGAGTAGTGCGGTGCTTGCCACTAGATCGCGCCCACCAGTTGTAGTGTTCCTGGTAAAAAACTTATTTCAGAATTATTATATTCTCAACTTGAAGCATTTATGGGACGGGTTACCTGCTGTAAATCAGCAGAGTGACGATAACTCGTTTTTGATAGTAAAACAGGGGTATTCTGTATTACACTATGGAATTAATGTTCAGTATTAATGATTCCCTGAACGTTTTTGTCATAGTATAAAAAAAAAATACGCGTCAAGGAAATAAATTATTTGTCTCAATAATTTATTTGTCTTTATAAGCTCTACAGGTAATCAATTTTATGTTATGCTTACTACTTAACGCATAATTATCATTACTAAAATTTTATAGTTTCTAATAATTTGTTTTGTTGGCGGATTATGAAATATTTAGTTAAAACAACTAAATATATGATTGGCAATGGGCAATCAAATCATTTTGTTGTCATAACTAAAATTTACTTGTCAGAAGAAAATTTTTTTCTCAGTGTATGATTCTGAATTAGTGAATATTCACTAATTTTTACTAATTCGGTTTAAAGAGTAAATATGAAGGGCCTTTAAGTTTCCGGGCGGGAATATAAAATTTATATACTTATTTCTTATTGACATTGATCGAACCGGCTTGTTTTCAAATAAAATATCTTTTCCTGGCACATAAAGCTTATGAATTAAATTATTAGATGCTTTAAAATATATATTTAAAAAAACAAACAAGCTGAGCTTTAACCTATCGCTAAAATTTCCAACATATTTTTCTCGTGTTTCATAGTTTTTTGATTCTATTTATAGATTTCTGTCCATCCAAACATGTATAGTCGTATATATATTTGAGAATTAAAAAATAAATGATTAGAAGAATTTGTATATTTCAGTAAGTGATATGTATGACGCACTTGTTTGCTACGTTGTCGTCTTTGTTCTCAAATAACTATTACTGTCATTATTATTATTAGTTTTTATATTGACCGATGGCTTATCATTTTTTAAGTAATTAACGAGTAATTTAAGTGCGTTGAGTAGACTCTATAATTATTAAAATATATAAACTCGCATTGGTCGTCGTGTCCAATCACTGTTAATACGTTTCCGCCACGTATTATCATTCTTATTCTCATTCTCAGGTACGTCTATTTAATAATTATAATCAATCATTATTATTGTTATTATTATTATTTTTATTACTAATAATAATAATTTAAATATTATTTTTTGCTACAGGTTGAACTAAACCTGAAAAACTAAAAAAATGAAAATTAATAAGTTATCACTTTTATTATTATCATTACTAATAATAAATAATCAGCATGAAGTACAAGGTATAAGTTTCGCGAGTATACTCGATGTCGGTTCAATAATAAGTGATGTCGTTGGTATAGTTTGTGACGTTGCAAATATGTTTATAACTCAAAAAATGGCACCTGATCATTTAAGCGATTATAAAAAATACTACGATACTCTTAAGGGGGATTTCGAAGAAGAACAGGAAATATACGACGATATCTCTTCCGATGATTTCGATATGACCGAAACATCGCTTAGCCTAGAAAATCTTGTAAAAAATGTCAAGTCACTTGGCACAGAAGCATCTAAACAGGATCAAGAAATAGCTAAGTTGATTGTTAACGTCGACACTGTCATAAGACAAGTTGATATATTAGCTTTTACTGTTCACGATGAGCTGGAAAATCGATTGAGAAAAGCCGCTAAAAAAATTGATAATAAATTTAAATTAAACCGGGCAATGGATGACTTGGTCAAATATACTAATAGAATAGATGAATTATATTTGAGGCTTATAAATCATTTTAATAAAATTGAGGAACTTAATCCTGAATCACTTCGAAGTTTAAGAAAAACTATAACCTCATTGGCACAAGACAATCCTCTGGATATTCTTGATAAAATGTGCAATCTTTTTACACCTCGTAGATCATTAATTGTGGCCGACAGCATTCTCACTTATTTTGTTAAAGATAAAAATGTAAGTTATTTTTAAATATTTTTCTTCGCGACTGTTTTCTTTGACATATTGGGTACGATCCTGGTTACAAATAATAATTCAATCCTGCTCTTTTAAGATAACGATAAAGTTTAGTTTATATAGGGGAGCCTGGGGCACGAAGGCTCCCCTCAAACATTAGGTAAAAAAATTTTTTTTTATTTTCCGTCAAATAATGACCTCTACAATGTTTTTATCAAATGTTAGGCTAATATATGATATGTGAGACAAAATGGGCCACTCGAAAAAATCATTTTTTTTTTCATTTTCCGTCAAGTTATGACCTTTATAATGTTTTTATTATATTTTAGGTGAATATATGATATGTGGGGCGAAATGGACCACTCGAAAAAAACGTTGTAACGAAAAAATTATTTTTATTTTTATTTTTCGTCAAGTTAATTTTTTCGTTACAACTTTTTTTTTAAGTGGTCCATTTTCCCCTAAGTATCACATATTGGCCTAAAATATAATAAAAACATTATAAAGGTCATAACTTGACGGAAAATGAAAAAAAAAATCATTTTTTTGTTACAATTCTTTTTTTCGAGTGGTCCATTTTACCCCACATATCACATATTCACCTAAAATATGATAAAAACATTGTAGAGGTCATAACTTGACGGGAAATAAAAAAAAAAATTTTTTTAATTTTTTGGGGAGGGGGCCTTCGTGCCCCAGAAAAAAAAATTTTATTTTTCGATTTTTTGCAAAATTTCGACTGATTCTTCCGAAATAGACGGATCATACACGAATTTGATGGTTAAAAGCCACAAAAAGAAAAAACCGGCTTAAGGGGGCCTCCCCT
This sequence comes from Microplitis mediator, assembly GCF_029852145.1. NCBI lineage: Eukaryota > Metazoa > Arthropoda > Insecta > Hymenoptera > Braconidae > Microplitis > Microplitis mediator. Next base: position 9,567,102 of record NC_079976.1, on the reverse strand, counting down.
AATATTTGCTGTCATAATTTACTAGACAGATATTTTTCCCAGAAAGTATAGGCGCTTATCCCATAGTTCCGAGTAATTATTACCATAACATTATGGGTTGATATCTCATAAACGCACTAAGAACGGTTACCATAATTTTCTCTCCCAATTTTACTACCAAATTTATAATAATTTATTAAATATGATTTGAATTTAATTTTTTATTAGAACTTTACTATTTTACTCTCAGTTATTGTGTTTATTTTTATCATTGAAGTTTAGTAAGACACATTTTCTCATTAATTCGCAAACTTATTGATTTCGCTAATTGTATAATCATAAAATTATTTTAAAAAATCAACACGGTCAGATGTTTTGTATTAGTCGTCTAATATCTTTATTTTCTAAAATATCTCAACTACGATGAAAGATACAAATTTTGAGAGTTTACTAACAAGATGTTGTCTGTTATTGATACAAAAAAATGAAGTTTCCAATATCAAAATATTAATAAATGTTGATATCAATAATTTTATAGTATCACCTAAGTTTTTTTTAGCGCAAAATTGATGTATATTCATAATTATTTATAAAACTTATGACATTGAATTGATTATTGCATAAAAACATATGAAACTATAAAGAGGCACAAATTCAAGTCGAGACCTTTTCATTGATACCAAATTAAATTTGTTTTATTTTTATTTTCATAGAAACATGCCATGGACTAAATTTTTCTTATTTTTTCTTCATAATATAGATAACAGCTCAATATATATATTATATAATATATATATAACATCTTAAAAAAAATAGTATTCGGATCGATTTTAAGATCTTGATATTAAAATGAAAATAGCTAGAAAATAATGCGGAATCTCAAAAAATTTTATCAGTGATAATTTATAAGAAATAAAATTGTCTACAAAAAGGGTCCTATGACATTTTGGGTATTCGTTGACAATTGCGACTCCACACATTTTCCAAAGTTCCAAGTGCTTACACCTTAAAGATCTATAATTAAACTTTCTCCACGTGTTATGCTACACGGCGGAAGGAATTTTCTCTACTTTACTCTAATGGTGTAACAACAGCTTACCTAACATTTTGTTGCAAGTAGTTTGGACGGTATCCGCCTTCCCTGGCTAGTATAGTGTCTGGCTGAAGCCCACAACACTGTTTTACGCTGGCGCGTACTAGTAGGAGATGTAGTCTAAGGCAAGAGTGCGTTAACATAGCCTCACTGACGAGTCCGTTAACGTACTTAAGACGAAACTACAGAAATTATGGCAAATAGGCATATACCTTAAGATTTGGTGGTTGACTTAAGAGTCAATACATAAAATGAAATGGAAAATATGTCAAATGGTGCATTGTATATAGCACGGAACTAAAAAATATCAAACAAAATCGCTAAATCAAGCATAATTTATACCTTTGGTATATACTTACAACTTACTAATGTTTAAATAACACCTAAATAAGCAATTATATCTTCAATCCCCTGACAAATGCCAGAGAATGAAACAGGTCTCTTGGCAATTTGCCTAATTATGGATTTGTGCTTGATAAAAACAGGTGGAGCCGCAATTCTAAACAATTACCACTAAGTCTGATAGTTTCGCCGGAAAAATAGAAAGATCTCGAAAGTTACTATCAATTTTTGACTTCAAGCTCCAATAACTTTTGAGCAGATGGATTTATCAAAAAAATGATAAGACACTTTTTTTATAGAGCGTTTAATTTCCTACGAAAATATATCCTGGACTTATTTGTACAATACGTCATTACGGAGATATAAAATTCCAAACTTAAAATTTTTTTTTCCCATGTTATTTAAATGAGAAATCAAAAATCACGAAGCAGCACCTCTTAGTATAAATATTAAGAGCTCAAACTTTACCAGAATTTTTTTTTCATCATCTTGAACAATATTGTCATGGTAACTGAAGAAAAAAATATTAGTTTATAAAATATTAATTTATTTAAAGAGAATAGGGGAGGGTGGGGCAGAGCGGCCCCCCTAAGCCAATTATTACTTTTTGTGGCTTTCAACCGTAAGATCACTTTACTTTTGTCCTATTTCGAATAAATTTATGGACATTTTGCCGAAATTCTGAAAAAAAAAAATTTTTTTTGTGGGGCAGAGCGGCCCCCCTCCAAAAAATGATAAAAAAATATTTTTTTTCGTTTTTTTTTTTTTTTTTAAATTGTTTTCATCATTAAGAATGTATTTATTTCTCTTGACAACTGTTTTTGGTTTTATATTACTCGAAAAAAATTTTTTAAGGTGTAATAAATCGTTCACTCTCGATTACCTTAATTACTAATTGTTATTTAATAAAAAAAAAAAACAATTCTATAGTTTTACTTTATTTCAAAAATTTATCAACTAAAAAAAAAATTTTTTTTTTATAAATTTTTAGTGACCAAATGTGCATCTTACATAGAGAAATGGCCGAAAAACATGAAAAAATCATTTTTTCGGAAATTTCGGCTGGTCCATTTTGCCCCAGGTGTTATACGTAGGGCTAGAAATGTGGAATTGTAATAATTTTTTTTTAATTTGACGATAAAAATATGAAAAAATCGCTTTTTCAAAATTTTGGGCTTGTTCATTTTGCCCCAAATGTCATGCGTAGGGGTAAAAATACGCGAACATATCGGATTTATAGTAATTAGTCGAAAAAAAAAAAAAAATTTTTTTTTTTTTTAAATTTCAGGGGGGCCGCTCTGCCCCACCCTCCCCTACATATGATCGTCTTTTTCCCGCGTATTTTAAATGCTTTCGATACACGCCCGTACACGGAAAGAAAATTATGGGAAGTTTTCCTATGCATTATGGGAATGGTTCCCATAATGGTATGGGAATAGTACCTCTACTACTATAGGGATGGTTCCCATATATTATGGGAACCATCCCCATAATAGTATGAGAATAGTTCCCATACCATTATGGGAACTATTCCCATAATATTATGGGAATGATTCCCATAATGGTATAGGAACCATTCCAATTGCATTATGGGAATCATTCCCATAATATTATAGGAATAGTTCCCATACTATTATAGGAACCATTCCCATAATATTATGGGAATGGTTCCTATAATTTATGGGAATGGTTCCAATAAATTATAGGAACCATTCCTATAAATTATAGGAATGATTCCCATAATATTATAGAAAGTATTCCTATAAATTATAGGAACCATTCCTATAGTGTTATGGGTATCATTCCCATAATTATTGGAACTATTCCTATAAATATGGGAAACATTCCTATAATTATAGGAACCGCTCCCATAATTTATGGTCGTAATTCCTATTATGGTATAGGAAAAAATTTCACAAAATTATGGGAACCGCTGCCATAATTTTCTTTCCGTGTAATAATTTTTAATGAAAAATTTTTAGCGTGTATTGGTAATTATATAGATGAATTTATTTATCTCGATACTTTAAAATAATAAAGAGTTGAAACTATAAAAAGGCACAACGATACCGAATTAAATAACATTAACTAATTTCTCGGGACGAAAAATGGGATCTGTTTTAAATAAAATAAACATTTTAAGTTATTTCTATTCGATTTTACTTTTCATTTGTATTTAATTAACATGGGAAATTGAATCGAGTTTCGTCCGCACTATTCCTTGTTTAGTTTAGTTTTGGTCGCCTGTAGATTAAAGTCAGACTTTTTTATCAAAATATTTGGCCTTCTTTTGTTTCTATTCACACCAAAATTAGACTCTTTCTGCCTATTATTTTTTTTTTTTAGTCAGTTTTTGATTGTCTTTAGATCAAAAACAGATTAGAATTTTCATAAGAATTTGAAAACGGATCAACTAGTTCAAATACAGTTTAGTTAGACTAAAATCAGATCAAATTTTTTGACCTGGGTTTACCATAGAGATATGACTGGAACAAAATTTTTCTTGTTCTCTTAATAATATAGATGATTTGTTAATATATACAAATCATTTGTAGGGTCGGTCCCTCAACTAAATTATTTCTTTCTTTTGAATAAATTTATGACATCATCAATAGCAGTTAATTAAATTTTTCAGAGTCTTACGTTTCAACAACGATGTGACTTGACGTCCACACATCAAGATCAGTTAAAATCAATATACAATATGGTTATGATTACGGAACTACGTGCATTCCTCATAATGACTATTGCGTACAGGCAAAGTGAAATCGAACAGAAGTGTAATTTACTGATTGAATTATTCAATTTATCAGAAAATAAATAACAAATTAAATAATTTTGATATCTTTATTATTAGCATACCATAAAAACGAAACTGATGTCAATGTTCAACTTTTCATGGACAGATCACGCACGTATTTAGAGTCTATGAAAAAGGCCCTGGCAATGACACCGTCTGAAATAATGCGTTGTGATCCGACTAGACACATTAAAGGTAAGTTCAAATCTTAAACAATTATATTGTTTTAACAACATACATGAATTAATTAAACATAAAGTTTTATAACAAAAAATCTCAATACAAAATAAGTGACGATAACTCAACGGTAGCCAAAGTAAAACTTAATTTCACCATCCACGGCTACAGTTTTATTATTTTATTTTAAATAAATTTCATTTACTTGCTCGCGATTATGATATAAAAAAAAAAAAAATGAGGGCTGTCAGTATCGAAAAAACAAACAAACACCGATTGGGAAAAGAGAGAAAGTGGGATGAAAGTGAGATGAAAAAAAAAGTTTAATAAAGGGCAATAGGATTTACGTTAAACGATAAGTCAATAGACTGGCAAAAAAAAATAATTACAAGCAAAGTTATGACCAAGTTATTTTATTTCTTTATAATAAAAATCGATTTCCTCGTGTTTACATCGACAATAATCCTCATCACGGACCAAAACAGACGCCAGTAATGTTTTTATTTATAAATATCTTAAATCTTTAAAAATATATATATTTATCCTTTGAATAAAAGCGGTCTACTTTACACCAAACGGCATATCAATAAATAAAATAATAAGTAAAGTCTCGTCCGAACTGAGAGAGTTAGTAAAAGAAATTTAAAAATCGGCGGTTTATTTCAAAGTTACGGCCCACTAACTTCTCCAAGTGTTAGATCCCATATATTTATTCAATCAACTTTGTTATTTTATTAATTATTAAAGTACAGGTTTTCTATCAGATTAATAATTATTTAAATATATAATCTATTAAAGATCATAACAGTTTCGAAATGACGCTTTTGTTTGGAAGTTATTATATGAACGTCGCTCAGTTGGATAAAAGTTGTTCAGATTCATGTGAAAGTATTGATACTAAACGTCAACTTGAGTGTATCTACTTTGATCATGAAAAGTATCACAGTGAAGGTCACAGTAAGTTCACTATAACTCCTTCTTACTGTCCACGATTCCCATGTCATGGAAGACTGCATAATTGTCGAACAAGCAATAACAATCACTTGTGTGAAGCGGTAAGTTTATCATTTTATCATTAGTCATACTTAATTTAAACCAATAACTATTATTTTCAAAAATAAATTATTCATTTGTAGCGCATCGACAAAGAAAGTCGTTATAAATGGATTAAAAATGGTGTCAATAGTGAGATGATTCAAGGATGCGATGGTAGTTACATCAACACGTTTACTAAGATGCCCTGCTCTAGTTGTATCTGTGAATGTTCTGAAGAAGGTGCTGAATCTGTTGCAACACGGGCTGTTAGTTTTATACCACAGTTTTCTGATGTTAAAAACAATATGTAAGAATTTCTATTACTATCATCATTATTTTAAACTGAAAAAATTTTTAAATAATAAATTTAAATTAAAAATCAGTAATGAAATTCATCAAGAATTATTAAAATTTAATATCATTTTAGAGTCTACATTAAATGATAAATAATTTATATTAATACTTAAAAAATGAATTAATTAATATTGTTATTGATGTCGTTTATTCAATGGTACAGATTATTATCATTAAATAAATAATCAACAATTGTTAATAATATTTGAATTTAGTCCCGTACTTTTATTTCAAAAAATTAAAATACTTAAAATGATATTTTCCAGGGTCGTTACAAACGTTCGTTTCCAAAAAAAAGATAACATGTTGCACGTACAAATACAAGAGGGTAAACTTTTACCAGAAGGTAGAGTGAACCGTAGCACCCTACAATGGGTTAAACTAGATGACTTAGAATACAGAAAAAATACTCCCGAGGGATCATTTGTCAAGTTGACAAAAGATGACGAAGTTCCTCTGGTTCTTAATACTGACTACGCCTTTTTGAATAACGATTACAGAACTGTTTGGTTAGACGACATAACAGTTAACAAAGATTACGTCGTCACTGGTGTTAGATTTAATTATATAATATTATCTGGGGCAATATCTATCGAGCTCTATTCAACAAAATTCGACTATTTTTCCGGTGAGTTATCTCCAAACGAAGAATCTAATGAATGGACAAATGCTAATCGGATGGCCACTCGTGACAACAATTATAATCAACCGAGGTTCGTTAATTTCTTAATTATTTATTTACCTTCAAATATTATTATTATTAATATTATTATTATTATTATTATTATTGTTATTTTAATTTTAGATCGGAAGTAGATCTATCAAACTGCGATGACCCCTTGAAAAAATTGGGAAATGATGTAATGTCAAAAACTAATCAACTTATTAAATTCCAAATGGCTGATTTCAAAAAAACTTCTGGTCAAGTAGTTATTCCCTTCATTGATGCTCGTCCTGCTGGTATATCGGGTCATACGGCGTTAACTGGTGTTGGGATATTCCATCGCGGAGCTAGAGGTTTCGGAGGATTTTTAGCTCCTAGACTTATCGGGATGGATCATTCGAAATACTTGCGGATGGAAATTTCGCAAGACAAAATTAATTCATACAAACCTAGTTTTCAGAGAGATAGATATAGTCATCAATCTCAATAATGTTAGATAAATAATATTTAAATTTTTAAATATATGTGTAAGATGATTTATTCTTAACATTTTATTTAATAATTTAAATAAAATTTGAATTTATCAATATTTATATGATTTTATAATATTGATTACTGATTGATAATAAATAAAAAATTTCACTGTTATTTTTTTCTTAAATTTATTAACCTGTTCGAATACTTAATTTTAAGTTTTTTATTTAGTAGTTGCATTACTGTACAAAAAAATTCAATTCCGTAATTTTTGGAATATTTTTTCGGGAAGCCCATCTTGCCCCGTGCAAAAATTTTTTTCAATTAACGACTGAATAATATTGCTATTATTTTACGATTAGATCCTATTGAAAATAAAAAGTTTGATGGGTTTAATATTTAAGTTCTTTTCAATTTTTATTTTTTCTATTAAAATTTTTTAAGAATAAAAATAAAAATTTTTTTTATTTAAACGGTTAATGAGGACTTAAATTTCTCCTCGAATTTTATAAAAATTATGAATTTATTTTTTACTCAAGCCAAGTATCAAGTGATTCACTTTATAAACAAATAAATAGCAACAAAAAAAAGTCATATGAATATCATTTAATAATTAATTTTTATCTAACTAATTATTAATAATTATTAACACGTGTTGTTTTTAACTTTAAAATGACGTGTGTCTGACGTCAATTAATTACTAAAAATATCTTAATTATTTTTTTCGATATTTATTATCGCTTAATATAATGAATTATTTTATTAGTGCATCGATAATATAGTTTTTTTTTATTTGTTTTTTGTTAATACCAGGAATAATTTTTTTAATGATTACTTGATTTCAATTAATTATCTTGCCTACGGCCATATAGATAATGTTGACGTTAATGCTGTTAATTATTTGTGTAATTTAAATTGAAGGTTGTCTTGTAAATTTTATTTTTTAAGCAATTTTCAGGTTACCCGGGTCAAGAATAAAACTTGATGTAGACTTGGTTTACCAAGTCGAAATTTAGAGCCATTTTTCAAAAGACAAACTCGACTTTTTTTACGAAAATATAAAATACACACTGATAGAAGTACCCTGGTCACAAAAATTAAGGGATAGAAAAAAAATTCGAAATTTTTGGTGATTTTCAACATGCTGTAACTCGATGAAAAATGGTCGCTGAAAAAAAAATAAAAAAGAAAATTGTAGCCTCAAGTTCTAGTTTTCAGATCTGGACCTCAAATTTTTTTATCATTCACGGTTCTGGAGTAATCATAAGAAAACCGACGAAAAAAAAATTTTCAAAATTTTTTCTCGTCTTCCAACAAGTCTATGGGCTTCAATAAATTTTTTTGGATAATCCGACCTTATGACTTTTTTAGAAAATTTTATCCCTTTTAATTTGGCGGCCTACAAAAGTCTCTACGACGATTTGACGCCGAGTTATGATTGATCAAAGCAAAAAAGTCCATTTTGGCTTTGATAATCAATAACTCCGGACGTATTAGTCGTACAGAGAATGGAAGTAGGGTTTTAAAAACTGCCAAACATTCTCTATAAGGCAAAATTAGTGGCTTTTGATGGAAAAATTTTTTTTGAAGCGATAATGTTTATTAAAAAACAGGTCAAAATTCGCATATATAAGGATATTCAGAAATCTTGCTATAACTTTGGATATAACAGATGAACAAAGGATATCGTTGTTTTTTGTTTCAATCTCAAAGTGTTCTGACAAAACCCTGAAAATTTCAAAGCGCTGCGATTTGTCTTTCTTAGTGTCCCGAAGCTTTAAATTTATCGATTTAGCCAAAAATCGCATAATTAGCGATTCTTTGGTTTTCAATCATTTCTTCAATGTCAAAAAGTTTTTTTTAGCGACAAGCTTCGTTTCTTTAATCAAAAATTAAAATGAATCAAAAACAGTAATTATTGAAAAAAATTGAAAAAAAAAATTTTTTTTTTTTAAATTTTTTTTTCTTTTCAAGAAAATTGATTTTTTTTTAACTTTTTTTTTTCGATATTTTTCTTCTTTATCATCTTCACAATTGATTTTTTTAACATCGAAATCATTTCGTATTTATTTGAGCTAATGATAGTTAATAGATGATTTATTAAATGAGATTTATTTGAGCCAAATAAGCCATTTCTTAATAGTTAATGATGGCTTATTTGAATAGAAAGAAATTACACATGAAGTTATGGGAATGGTTTCTATAAATTATAGGAACCATTCCCATAAATTATAGGAATGATTCCCATAATATTATAGAACGTATTCCTATAAGGTATAGGAACCATTCCTATAATTATAGGAACCATTCCTATAGTGTTATGGGTATCATTCCCATAATTATAGGAACTATTCCTATAATTATGGGAAACATTCCTATAATTATAGGAACCGCTCCCATAATTTATGGTCGTAATTCCTATGTTGGTATAGGAAAAAATTTCACAAAATTATGGGAACCGCTGCCATAATTTTCTTTCCGTGTAGTGAAAACTAAACTTACAATTAACCTTCTCAAGAAGGCAATTTATAGAGTAACTAGCCCAGTTTGTGACCAACCACCAGCGAATGCTCGGTATGCTGAAGAAGGGTGTCACGCTTAAATAACCGCAGACAAAATAACCGAATGACAAAATAACCGACGACAAAACACACAAAAACCATGATAAAAGGGTGGTTATTTTGTCTATGTTTGGACTGTTATGCAACCATGCAGAATAATGATCATAATAATTTTAATATTTAATTAAAAGTTATTATTGACTTGTAAATGTAACCTTATACTCTTTGTTATTATTAAACCACAACTAATTAAAGTGATTTATTCAATTATCATTGAAAATAATTAAAATTATATAGAGGTTTAAAGAGTTTTCAGAGAATACTGAATTTGAACATAAACGTTTGAAAATAATCATTTTTAAAAACGAAATGTTTTTCGAGAGAAGTAATTGATTTTTCTATGAAACAGTAAATTTTTAATCATTTGTATAAGTGATTTAATTACTAAAATTGGCTTTAGATACTTAAAATTAATGAAAATAATTTGTTTTTATTAATTTTATGTTGGTCATTCACTAGTATACTTTATAACTATACTTAGCCAGTAAATGACCGACAACCCTAGTAGCAATTTGGTAAAAGCTTTATGCCAGTATAGATTAAGATACTTTAGAAAGATTTTAGATCAAGAATTGGTCCAGATTCTTGACCAAGATTATTGGTCAAGACTGTGGTCAGAATTTGTCTAGAATTTTACCAGAAATCTGGGGCCATCTATTGCTAAACTTTGGGACTATCCTATAGAGTAGAGGTTCTCATTCTACATTATAGTTTCATTTTCAATACTGTAGTCGAGAAGTGAGTTCTCTTTAAAAAATGAATCTAGTTTTTTTTAAAGATACGAGTGACAGCTTATTGAATTCGTCATTAAATTTGACGACATTTTTTTTACAAATAAAAATAGCAATTTTTACGAGTCAAAATCAAATAGAAAAAACGAGAGACTCTGATTATTAGCAATAACTCAAAAATTGATAGAGGAAGCGTAAAATTAAAAACCGATTATTAAAGAAGAAGCAATTTTCTATAAAATTGTCACAACTTCCGGAATTGTATTCCCATTATTTATAATTTTAATTATTCATCTTAATCTATTAAAAAACTTCTGAAATTTTTTAGGTGCTAGAAAATTCTGGAAATCAATTTTTTTAGGAATTACTACAAACTCAATGCGTAATTGTAAAAAAATAACATTTTTAAACTTGTTGACTAGAATATAAATGAGAACCACTGCAATACTATACTTTTTACATTCAAGTGGATGTCAAGTCTATGTCAAGACTCTGGTCAAATTCTGGTCACAGACTGGCCCAAGTCTGCCGCCAGTCTGGATAAAGCATCTTGATCGAGTGTCTTGGTCGAGAATTGTCCAATTCTTTACAAAGTGCTTCTCCAAGTATCTTGCCAAAGAATCTTGCCCAATTCCATTGCTACTAGGGAAGTCATTCATTGGTAAGTCTGAAATTTTTCAAGCCCAGTGAATGACCATGTGTTTGTTTTTATTCGTTTGTTGATTTTATAAAATAAAAGCGGCTTTTGAACTTAAGTCAACTTTTTGTTTTGTATTTTCTAATGAATTTAAATGAAAGACTTTTCAAAATCGGTTCACACCCCGCGAAATTTGATATATAATTGAAAATTTCTAATTCTGGCCAAATCAAAACCGGTGACAGAAATTCAAGTATTATTTCAGGGTTAAAAATTATTCGGAATGATAAAAAATTTTATATTCTGACGCTTTTACAGTATTAAGAATGATTTGATATGATTAATCGTGAAATTTCAAAAATGATTTACATAATTTCGAAGGATTAAAAATAATTAAAAAATTAATCCTGTCAAATCAGTTTGTTTAATCGGGGTACTCTGAGTGCAAAAAAAAAAAAAAATAAATAAGCCTGTAGAAGAATAAGATTCAATTTATAAAGTCAAAGATTTTATCGTTAATTTTATCATTTTATTTATTAAACATTGATTGTTTTTTGCCTTTCCAAGATTGTAAATCTTTATCTAATTCAAAGATTAGTAATAATAATTTAAAAGTGTTGAATAATTAAATTATTAATTTACGTTCATCAAAATTTGTTAACTATTAAAATATAATAATTGAACAAGCCAGTACTTGTGGTCGAGTGGATAACACTCTTGTCTTCGAACTCAAGTACTGGCCAGGCTCAAGTTCGAATCCCACAGAGAGCAAATGAATTATTTTTCACTTGATATAATGCATTGACCGGTGGAATTCGTTCCATATAGCCGCCAGACTGCCACCTGTCTCTAACCCTGCCCACTAAAAACACTCCGTGATTGAAAAAAATATGGAAACAAAAATAGGAACAGATAACTAATAATGAGATATGGAATAGAAAAAGAAAAAAGATATGGCCAAGAAACATAGCCCGAAAAAGTTTAGAGTAGTTTGTTAGAAATATATAAAAATATTTACCCAAAGAAAATAGGGACTTTAAATTGCTTGCAATGTAACCTAAAGACTATGTAATGTAAAATATGTAAAGAATAAAAACTGTAGAAAACGGGAGTTATACAGTTAAGATTGCAACAATTAAAAATTTTTATAATAATTAAACAAGTGTACTTTAATAAGTATGATTTTATTTTATACAGTTAAAATTGTTAATGTGATATTAATATAGCTCACGAATATTTTTAAGCATTAATAATGATTATTTTTGATGCGTAAAAATATAATAGCTATTTTAATGCATTGGTACTGTGATTATAAGGATTCGTTGAATAAAATAATAAAATTTTAACAAAATACTAAAATCGGGGTTTTTTTCCTACATAAAATTATTAACCCGATGAAAAAAGATTTTATACAATTATATATAGACTATATATAAATTGGATAGAAAAAATGGCCCGATCCAATAGTATACAATTTGTATAGAAATTGTATACGATTTTATACAAATTGTATACAATTCTATATAATTATATACAATTCTATATATTGCAATTATATAGAATTGTATATAATTATATAGAATTGTATACAATTTTTATACAGTTGTATACAATTGGATCGGGCCATATTTTGTATATACTTTTATACAATTGTATAAAATCTTTTTTCATCGGGAATTTATAGATCGGATTAAATAAGAGTTTCTATGAAAATTAACTTTAAGTCAGAACTGAATTTGTCGGTCATTTACTGGATTATGCCCGGTCGAAGTATGATGATTAGTGGATTTTTTCATTTAACAAGAATCAATCATGGCCCACTGATTCACCAACAGTTGCGAAACGATAATCGGCCAGCCATAAGTAGCCATTCATTGGCCAGCCATCGGCAGCGTCGTTTAAAAAATTAAACGGCTGCTGGTAATTAACCAGGTTTGGGCCATTACTAATTGCCAATGCTTGGCCGAGTGACGGCAGTCAGACATCGGCCGATCTACGGCATTTTTTCCATTAACGGCGACTTTGTATGGGAAGCGTAATAAGCGATTATAAGTAATTTTATAAAAAATATAGTGAAATAAATAAAAAATCATGATAAATATCAAAAGATAAATGATGTCACAATGCAATTATAAAAGCTTGACTGAGTTTCAAAGTTAAATAATGTATTTATAAGTCGAAATATCTGTCACTACAACAAATCGGTCATTTATTGGGTAGTTTACCCTAGATAAATTGAGAAAAATATAGATAGCCCGAACTAGAAGATCGGAGCGACCGCGGTTCTCAAGCTCCCACTCCACCGTTCGAGTAGTAATAATCGGACAAAAAAATTTATATCTCGAAAACAAAGAGAGGTACAAGAAAAAGTTATTAAAACATCACTTTTGCCATCAACCCCGAATTGCATACGGGTCTTATGGTCGGCCCCCGGACTATAGAGTTTGGCACTGCGCAGTAAGGTATTGCACTTAAATAGCAATAAATCCTATTGTGGTATGTGAATCTTACAGCTTTAACCAGTGATATTAATTTTTTTTAATTAGTAAGATATATGTTTTTCAGGGTATTTTTTCTCGATCAATAATAATAATAGAATTTATCTGTTTGATTACATCTCTGTAAAATGTAAAGATAGCAACATTTATAGTTTTCTTAAATTATTTTATACTATTTTTCATAATACAGAGATAAATTAACATTTGATATTCATTTTCATAAATAGAAAATCATATTTAGATCTTGAAAGTACATTCTTGGAGTAATAAAATGATTGTAAAAATAATGTCAATTTCGATAGCATATAAATTGTTATCGAGACTCGTTTTTTCGTTTAGGCGCAAAATAAATCCGTTTGCCTCCCGACTTTGTTAACCTCATATCAATTGTCGATTTAATTAATATTTTTAAAAAATATGATTTATTTCATGAAATATTTATGACGCACTTGTTTGCAACGTTGTCGTCTTTGTTCTCAAATAACTATTACTATCATTATTATTACTATTAGTTTTTATAATGACTGATGGCTTATCATTTTTTAAGTAATTAACGAGTAGTTTAAGTGTGTGTTGAGTAGACTCAATAATTATTAAAATATATAAACTCGCATTGGTCGTCGTGTCCAATCACTGTTTATACGTTTCTGCCACGTATTATCATCCTCATACCCATTCTCAGGTACGTCTATTTAATAATTATAACAACAATAACATCAATAATAATTGTCAGTATTGCAATATATTTAAAGAATTTATTTATAAATTGAAATTATAATTATAATTGCCGTGCTTTGTTTTAATAATTGAAATAATCATGAAACGAGGAATTTTAAATTATAATCTTGGTGCTCCATATGAACTCTAGACACGCGACTTTAAGTTATAACTTTTTATTGTGAATACAAAAATTTTAAAAATAAAAAAAAGTGTAGTGGCGAGGCAACTTTTCAGAGCGGGAGTCAGTCACAGTGTATTCTACTCACATGCTGACTTGATAAAAAGAATTCAAATTATTCTTGTCCTCACAAATCCAAGTAAAAATTTATCGATATGCCGACGAATTTTCGATAAGATCTCGACTCTTTCGATTTAAATTAAATTTTTCTTAACTTTTAGAGCTTTTTTCATCTTAGTTTGAACTTATTCGTCTTCACTTAGAGCACGGCAATTATTCATTTTACTTTTGACCTGCTGAACCAAGTCGAAGAAAAATTATTTATTCGCCTTACTTTAGACTTGATCAACCAAGTCAAAAACAAGCAGTATTTTTTAGTGTAAAATGTGTTGTTCGCGTTTTACCTTAGTTTTGACTTTTTCGCCTTAAGCTAAGAGACCTAGTACCCGATTAGAGAATTAGTACCTAATCACTCCATGTATTGGTACATCTATATTTAGTAAAATAGAGTAAATATAGATATACAAATACACGAGTGATCGGGTACTAGTTCCCTGATCGGGCACTAGGTCTCTTACCTTAATAGGTCAATTTAGACTTTTTCGTCTTAAATCGTAACTAAAAAAGCACTGATGGAAGGACTTCTTAGCATTTAAAAAAGATTTCTTAGTATTTAAGAAATTATTTCTTAAGGCACGATTTCTTAACTATTAAAAAATCATTTCTTAAATAGTAAGAAATATTGCACACCTCAAGCGCGAAAGCGCTAGGTGTGCTTTACTGACGGTTCTTCCACGTTGATTTGTTAAATGCAAAGAAATGATGTTTAACCCTTCGTTACTCGCGCTATACGGCGATTCCCCGCACAACACTACTCAACCTATTAGAGTTGGCGTGAATACGAGTGAGACACTAGAGAAAACGCTTGTAACGGAAGGTTAAAGAATGGTTTCTTAAATACTAAGAAATTCTTCTATCAGTGAGCCAGTTAAGTCTAAACCAAGGCGAAAACTCAACGTATTTTATATTTTCGTAAAAAAAAGTCGTTCGTTTTGTGAAAAACAGCTCTAAATTTCGACTTGGTAAACCAAGTCTAGATTAAGTTTTATTTTTGACCCGGGTAATTATAAAAAAATATTTATCAAAGCGATTCAAATTATCATGAAAATGAACTTAGTCATTAAAGTTGAATACATAAATATTCTATAAGCTAAACTTGTCTGCTATCTCGAATCAATTATTACCCGTAGCATAAAAGTATGGCAGTTATCTTCCTACTTATTGATACTAAAAAGAATTATCTATTATAGGTAAAAAAAGGTGAAAAATAACGAATAACAAAAATGGGCAAGCTACCATTTTTGTTTTTGATGGTTGCATCTTTAATAAGTTACGAAGCCAATGCTGTTCCACTTATGGCTATTTCAGCGATGGCCGGTGCCGCTAGAGAAATGATCAGCTCAATAGCGGAGTCCATAGCACCGGGTCATAATAAAGTCAAAGACCCGTTTGCGCAAAGTAACGAAACCCAAAAGACAATCAATGATATTAAAAAAATGATAAGTGAACATAGTTCCGAAACTAAAAAAAACATTAACTTGGTCTATAATATAAATACTAAATTAGAGAAAGTAGGTTTAAATATATTCGCATTAGGTGATGACATTATAGATCAACTGTCCTTAAAATACCAAACGGAAGTTAAATTGAACAAAGTTTTGGTCCAGTCTGATTATATTCTTCAAACCTTGCCCCTATTGACTGAAAAAATTAAAGACATGTTGTCGGACATGGTGGGGAAATTTTTTAAAACGCTAGAAAATGATCGACTATACCAGGAAGCTTCTACAAAATTAGGACATTATACTCAACGTATAGATATGCTGTACGATCAGTTCAACAAGTACCGTAATACATCATATACATTCACAGCCGAGTCATATGAATCATATTACAGTGAAGCGTTATCACAGGATCGCAGATCAATACCAGGTGTTCTTAACCAAATGTTAGAATTAGTAACTCCTGGTGAAAAAACAGCTTTCCTTTATCATGGATTCCTCAATTTTTTTGCTACAAGAGAAAAGGTGAGATTGTAATTATAATTACTTTAAATTGAAATGTTTTAAATAATAAGTTGAAACGGAAAATCAACGTGGAAATTAATCAACAATTATTTTAATTAAATTAATTTGTTAATCAATTAAAATTTAAAACAGTTAAATTAAATATCATTGTGGAGTATTTATATTAAATAATAAGGAGCAGTGATCAATTATATAAAAAATTGTTTACTTTGAAAATGGTTTACTTAATATAAGGTACCGACGGGTAATAAGGTCTAGCTAAGGAAGATTTTGAATAGAATCGAAAAAAATTGCATTTAATTATCAAAATGTATCATTAATCTTTATTTCAATGCATTAGCCATAAATTATAATGAAGTAATGGTAATTTATACCACAAATAAACAAAAAATTTAACTTTTACAAAAACCATACGAATAGGCTTTATTTTACTACGGTAGGGTAATAAGGCCTACGGGTTAAAAAAACTGGAATAGTTTAATTATACTTAATAAAATTGGTATTAGAGATGAATCATCACTAAAATTCAGCAACAATACTTTTTTAAAGACAGAAGACTAGATTGCTTTGCTCAACAGCACTTAAAACTATCAGTATCTTTTTTAAAAGTCAGAAGACTAGATTGTTTTTTGATTTCTTCTGCGCTACGACATCATATGACGGATGATGAAATATAGAAGACAGGGAACGTGGTGTCGGGACTCTATAAACTTGTCGTAACATCTCTATGCAAGACCTTTCTATTAGAGTAGCCTTTAGCGGAGACGGTTACTTTAAATATCATTTCTGTCACTTAGGCCTTATTACCCGACAGGCCTTATTATCCGCGGGTACCTTATTTATTGTGTTAATATTTTTTTGAAATGCATTTAAACTTTATTCAGTGATACAGATTCCCAGACAGCACTCAAGTCGGAATGACTGCTTTACGACGTCTTTTTGAAGGCGTCTTCAAGAAGTCTTATAATGACTTCTTAAAGGTGTCATTATTAAGAACTCTTAATTGAGAGTTCTCGAAGACTCCATAAATAAGACGTCAGTTTTGTGACGACTAAATGAATTCTTTTTTAAACTTCTATTTGAAGTCAAAATTAGGAGCTCCTTAAAGACGTCATGGTAAATTCATACTGAAGTCTTATTTGCGAAGTCAGAAAAAAGAACTCTTTGAGAACTCTTTTTAAAGACGTCTTACTGAGTTCGCTAGGTGGCTCATTCTACATCTTGAAGACTTCTTAAAGACTTCTTTAAGATGTTGATGAGACATCCAAATCATAAATAGGAATTCATTCAGAACTCGTCAAAACGTCATTTTGCTATCTGGGTTATTATCATTAATAAATAATTAACAATTACTTATAAAATCAATAATTAAATTATTATTTATAATGAATAATAATAAAGAACTCTTGACTGTGGTTACTGCAAGTGTAGAAGCGTTAAAAAAATTAAACAAAGTACAAGAGCTTATGAGTTTTACGGGGCCTTATTCGAATACAATACAAGGCGTTAAACTGATAAATTCAACCTGTCGGTATATTTTATAAAAATAATAATTATTTACATTAATAATCCCCCATTGTTAATAATTATACTCAGTCCTTAGGCGCGCGTCACAGTACTCAATCGACACGCAGTCGCGCATTCGAATCCAGTCGCTTACTTTTATTGAAAAAATTAAATTAATTCAACACATACTAAATTTATTCGATATTTATTTTCCAGTTGGAGTCATTCGTAGATAAGTGTGATATTGATGATACATATCAAAATCAATTGAAGAGAATTTACAACATGATTTCTATTACCGAATATCGTGCATTAATTATGCTAACAGTTGCCAATCTTCAAGAACAAATTACAAAAAACGGTATGAACATTTAATATTTATTTTATCCTCAATTAACATTCTACTATATTATTAATATTGTTTTTAATCTTTATTTTTCTTTCATTAGAAAGCGCACAGAATGATCTTGACAGAATATATAGAGAGTATGTGAATCGGAATACACAATATTTGAAAGCAATGAAAAGGGCTATGGAACGCGCATCGACTGATATAATGAGGTGTGATCCTCCTCAATCTTTATTAGGTAATTACTTCTAAATGTATTTAATATAGAGGAAGGACGGACAAAACGGATCTGAGTGGGTAAAACAAGCCACCTTGAAAATTTGATAAAAAATTATTTTTTTTTCTTTCAAAATGGTTTTTAATCGTCTTTCACGACTCTGATCATTTTTTTACACTTATTAGTTGAGGTGGCAATCGGGGCGTTTTATCAAGTTCTAAAGCTCATCGAATTTTGAAATTGATTTATCCAGTCGTTTTTGAGAAATTTCGAAAAAACCAAAAAAAAAATTTTTTTTGAATTCTTTCGTCAACTGATTCTCTTGAACGAATAAACCGATTCCGATTTTTTTGGTGGCATTCGACGCGGCTTCTAAAGTTTTAGAGCTGATTATATTTTGGAATCAATCCATCGAGCAAATTGAAAGCTATCCAAATAAAACATTTTGAAATATCTCCGAACGCACCCTACCGATTGAGCTCAAATTTTCACAGCTTCAAGATATTAGCAAGCCGTGTCGAATGACACCTCAAAGATCAAAATCGGTTTATCCGTTCAAGAGCTATGAATATTTACATACATACATACATACGTACGTACGTACTCACATACATACACTCGGACATCATCGTGAAATTAGTCAGGATAGCTTCCTAGAACCTCAAAACGTCAAAATCTGATAGAAATTCGGATTTTGCAAATCGGACCAAAACCAATAACTTCCCGAATTTTTGAAAATTTTCAATTTTCTCAGCGGGAAGTTACAAAAAATTTTACTTTTTTGGGAACAGTCTGTTTTGCCCGCCCGAGGAAAAATCGTTTTCTATAGCAACTGGAATTTGGTTCAATTACTCTAAATGTAAGTCAAAAAAAGGAAATTTATCGTATTGAGATGCACGAAAATCCATTATTTCCTAAGCGGTCCTATTTTGTTCGCCCTTCGACAATATGAAAACATTAAATTACAAGGATTGAAAATTATTAATTTTATCTGAGTAATTTTGAGTATTGACACGCTCAATTTTTTATAAACTTTTTATTTTCTTTTCTATTTATAGATATTAACTCTTTTTCACTGACATATTTTCTTGGATCGTACTATTTAAGTACTGATCAAATTGGTATGAGATGTTCTGGTTCATGCAAGGATATCAATACAGTTAATAAATTAGCATGTAAAACAGATCTTAAAGATGGGGCTGATGTGAACGTCCCTAAATATTGTCCAAAGCGACCATGCTATGGCAGGCTACACAGCTGCACGGTCAGAAACGCATACCAATTTTGTGAAGCTGTAAGTAATTTACTACTTAAACGATAGCTATAAGTAATTATTATAGTGATTATAATAAAAATGATGATAAAAATGAATGATCAAATGCATAGGGAAGTGGACATTCATAAGTAAAGTCAGAATTTACTTTAGTAGTATTGGGACTTCTTTAGCAACCCGAGTCGAAATATTAGACGTAAATTGAACGTTTTGAACGTAAATTGAACGTTCGGACATTATACATTCAATTTGACAGCTTTTAACTTATTCAAAACGTAGATTGGAGTATCATAAATCGAAAACGCAACTAAAACCTATTTAGATTTACAATAAGAAAACATAAGCATACCAAAAAAATTTTTTCATCGATTTTGTACTCCTGGATTATAATCACATCAATTCCCTAAAATTTTTTCGTCCGCCTTTCTGGCTCTTACATAAAAAATTCGTATTTTGAAAAAAAAAATTTTTCAATTTCATACTTCTATCTAACACTATTATATCTTTCCATATATTATGATACCAAGGTTATGAAAATTTTGATTACAAATATTGAAATAAATTAATTAATGTAATCATTAAACTAAAATCAGAACTCATGAAATTACCAATTTTTTACGAACCAAAATACTAAAAATCAATTTACGTTTAAAACGTTAAGAACGTTCAACTTACGTCTAATATTTTGACTCGGGAACTAAAAACAATTTATGATTTAAAGTAAATTCTGAATTTACTTATTGATATCTACCTCCCTATGAATTTCATCATTTTTTTTAAGTTGTTTTGGAGATGAGTTTTCAAAAATAATAATAATAATATAAGTATAAATATTCAATAGAATGAAGGAGCAGGACGTAGATATTGGTGGATAGAGAAGTCAGTGAATGGTGAGCGCCGTAATTCCTGCGATGGACGAGTTGTTGATACGATGACCCGATCAGCATGTACGGAATGTATGTGTGAGTGCGCTGAAGAGGGTGCCGAATCAACGGCAACACGTACATTTAGTTTGATGTCGCAATATGCTGATATTAAGAATAATATGTAAGATGTATTTTTTTTTTTTTTGTATTTTCGTTTAAAATTATGCAGTTTGGTTCAGGTGAGGGGGGGGGGGCTCATGTATTACTAAGCTCTGATTGATAAAATAGTAAAATTGTTTGATACGATACCGGTCTGTAAAAGAAAATGTTTAAATATTTAATAGGATAGATCTAAAAACGAACAGGGGGTACATAATTTTTAAATTAGTCCAGGATTATATTGATTTTATTATCAAGAAAGAAAAAATCGTAGATAGCATAGATGTTGCTTATAACCAATTTGGTGCTAAATAAAATTATTAAATTATCTATCTTTTGCCGAAAAATCTATTTCATGATCACACCAACTGATCTATTAACATCTAATACACTGTTGTACGTTGAATAGCTAGATACTGTATAGTGATATGTCGTACTAGTAATAAGCAGTCTATAGCAAGTGTACATTGAGCTATACTGAAGAGTCTGATCGCGTTACAAATGCCATAAGGGCGTACCAAAATTTTTTTTGCATTTCTGCCCGTTTTAGGCACAACTACGTCGATTCCCAGAAAAAAATTTTTATACGCCCTTATGCCTTTTCAAGGGTATTTTTTTCGGGATACGCCCTTATGGCATCAGTAACGCGTGATATGTACACTAAGACGAAACTGCTATATTTAAAATGAAGTACTTGAACAGTTACTAACACCTTTAGCAAGTTATTTAATAAGAATATATGCTATTCTATTCATATTGTTGAATTTAATACATATTGCTTTTGAACAATTTGGTGCTAAATAAAATTTATATAAATTATAACTATGTTCGCTAAATAAAATTATTAAATAATAATAATAATTTATCAGGGTCGTCTCAAATGTAAGGCTGCGTAAAAAGGACAACGTTGTGCAAATTCAAATAGAGCAAGCTCCTCTGAGACCTGGCGGCACGATAGACCGTGACAACGCTTCTTGGGTACCCCTAGATAAATTAGTATACAGCCAAAACGTACCGGAGGGTGCATTCTGGAAAATAAAAGACGGCAAAAAAATTGGACTTGCTTACGATGAGGATTACACTTATCTGCGTTACAACCGTAAAACCTTATTCCTTGATGATGTTGCCGTAGAAAAAGATTACGTTGTTACTGGCGTTCGGTTCCGTAACGCGGAAGCAAATAATGCTGATGGTTCATGGAATTTAAGCCCAATACAGTTGGAAGTACTGGCGACAAAGTTTGACTATCAAAACGGGATATTGACTCCAGATAAGAACGAACCGTTCAAGAGAATCGTCGCTGACGAAAAAACGCAACGCGGTAAACAACATTATGCGACAGGAAGGTAATTTGTATTAATAATTATGTTGTCAGATATTATATGATATTTTGTCAATTTTTATTTCAAATGATCATTTTATTTTTCCAGGAGTACAATAAAACTTTTGGAAGCTCAAGATCCTTTGAAAAGCCCGACAAATGAAGTGATTTCTCATCCCAACCAACAAATTTCATTCAGAAGATCGAGTAAAAAAGAAATCGGTCAACTGACAGTCCCTTACTTTGATTCACGTCCTGCCGCTAGCTCGAGCTTCATACCATTGAGTGGTATTGGAATTTTCCATCGTGGGGCTAGAAATTATGCAGGATTCATAGCCCCTAAATTAATTGGTATTGATCATTCGCAATACGTTGATTCGGATTTGACTAACGTGCAAAGTCACTACTAGGAGCTATATGTTGAATATAAATATATATTCAATGATTGACAATATTCAATTGAGTTATATCGACTTGTATTAGTAAATTTTTTTAAAAAAAGATTTATTGTAAATGTCATGGAATTTTGAAATTATATTGTTAATAAAGAGAGATGGAAATTTTATTATTATTGTTGCTGTTTGTTTTTAATGCTCAGGGGGTTATCCCCGGCAGTCCGACTCTACCGAGGGCCTTACCTGAGCGCTAATTCATTATTTCTGCGGTGCTCCATCAACAAGATGGTCGACATGCGCGACAGGCCAAGTTTCGTTGCCTAAGTAGACGGAGGGACCCGAGAATAACAGCCTTTTGCATCCGCGATGCCAAAAACTCAACTTGCGCTGAACAAGTTGGTATTCTCGCTAATGTAGACGCAAATACTGTTTCATCCCTCCTAGGGCGCCAACGATGAGTACGACGTTTGACCCGGTAGCTTGGGTAAAATTTGCCAATTTCAAACAGGCGATCCTGATATATCTCGTGTTTGTGCTTTTCTTTAACCGTGATGTTCAGCGGGTGTTGAAAACTCGATGACATAAATCTTGCGAGTGGTTTTATCGAAGAGCACAATATCAGGTTTATTGTGGTCGATTTTCCGCGTTGTTGCAAATGCTACGTTTCAATAAATACGGCAACGGTCATTCTCAACAACTTGCGGAATATCTCCTGGCAGATAAGGCAGCACTGGTGTCTTATCGATACCGTGCGTGTGTCTAAGGTGGTAATAAAGTACTCGCAGAGCAGTATTGTGACGCTGAATGTATGCACAGGACATGCTGACAAGAGATGCATAAGCGTCTCAGGATGTTGCTTACACACCCTACACAGTGTGTCGGGCAGCTGCATCTGGAGCACTTTAGCACGGTATTCGAGAGTGTTGATGACACCATCTTGGCAGGCAAAAATATACCCTTCAGTTCCAGACATCAGGCCAGCTAACTTAAGGAAGGAAAACGTCAGCTGGGTGGACAAGCCATGATCACGCACGTGTTTAAAGAATACGTTGTGCATGGACTTGTCCATGTGTGTACTGAGCAATTTTTGCTGCTCAGCGTTCCTGACGACCCTCTTAAATTCCTCCTTGGGGAGTTCAATAAGAGGGTTTACTTTTCCGAGACCGAGGGATTTTGCTACGTACATTGCTGCCTTATGTAAAAATGCTCCTTTATGCCCATTCTCATGACTTTGAACCATTTGTATAAGGAAGTCATTTTAATCTGCAGTGAAATTGACAACTTCGTATGTTAAACCCAAAACCAAACGGTCATATAGTTCAAGCTCTGTAGACCTCTCTCACTGATATGCTGGGGAAGGGATAATCTGGCGATTGAGGACTTAAGCTGCATGCTCCGATTGATATTCATGACTTTGCGCGCCTTGACATCGAGATCTCTTAACTCCTTCCGGGCGCATTGAAGGATAAATTATTATTATTATTATTATTGTTATTAACCAATATAAATATAGGGGGGGGGGTTTAAGTGAAAATGACGGCTGTTATTCGACAAATTTTTAATCACGTACGTTTATTATCATATTTAATATATTTCCAAGCAATTGGGTGGTTCTTATGCGTAGAGTTGATGAGTAGCCAGAGGGTTCAAATGGTTGTCGAAATACTGATTGATATAATGGTCAATAAATAAGTTAAGACGTCAGTAGACGGACAAAGACGCACTGGCTGTACGTCATTTCAACTTTAATTATAACTTATCTATTGCGTTCATTAAAATAATGAGCTGAAAAATTTAATGATTTATTATCGACATGACCCTAAGCTATTTTTTCTCAAATTCATGATTTTCAGTCTGATCAACCAGATTATGCTTCCAAAAATATATTAGTACTTTTAAATATACTAGATGATTGATCGATTTCACAAGATTGCTATTCTCTTATTTTTCTTTTCAACTAATTATAGAGATACAGAATTTTTCAATTTAAATTAAGAGAATTTCGATCTCGTGAACTCTGCAGTTGCAGAAACAAAGGCAGGAACGACGGATTTCATCTTATTTTCAACTGCTGTCTGCAAAATCCTTTTTTTAGAGTGGTATAGATTAGTATTCAGAAAGGAATATATAGGTATTATTATTTAAATATGAAGGTTCTATAAGTTTGTAACTTAAGTGAAATTAATTTCTGGGCGGGAAAATAAATTTCTTAAACTTATTTCTCAAAACTAATCGAACCGATTTGGCTAAAAATAAAAATGCCATAGAATATCACATATCGCGATACTAATGCCAAGAGTATAATCTAAAAATATACGCCTTTTTGGCTCTGTAGCCGTAAAAAAAATTTTTTTTTTCTTCAATCAACTTGAGAATGTTAAAACAGTATATATGTCTATGAAAAAACCGAAAAACAAAATTTTTTCCCATAAGCCCTTTTGGCTTTAAGAAAAAAAATTTTTAAAGCCAAAAGGGCGTAGGGAAGGGGGGAGGCGGCAAAATGGGCCCCAAAGAGCTCGAAAATATATTCACAGTAATGTTTTCTAGCTCCTATTTAGTATAAAAAAGAGTTGATAGTGAAGATTTCGACCTTAAAATAACTTAATTCAATGTCTTTTGTTGAATTACTATTCGATTAATTCGAAAAAATTGAATTTTAGTTAGCAATGCTGTTGAACTCGTGACCTAGTTTACCCCTTATCATAATTCT
The DNA here is from genome assembly GCF_029852145.1 of Microplitis mediator. Classification (NCBI taxonomy): domain Eukaryota; kingdom Metazoa; phylum Arthropoda; class Insecta; order Hymenoptera; family Braconidae; genus Microplitis; species Microplitis mediator. The sequence goes on along the minus strand of NC_079976.1, from coordinate 9,541,916 downwards.
TTAATCATTTCTAGTAAACAAATTTTAAGAACCCGTTTGGCTAAAAAATATTCGTAGGTTTTCAAAGTCTAGGCAGCCCATTTACCCCCCCCCCCCCAAACTTTCCATGTTAAAAATTTTGGGAGCCCATTTCGCCCTCCTTTCCCCTACGGGGTTTTTTTTTTGTTAATTATTATCGATTTTCAGTGGAAAAAAAATCACAAGAAAAGTAAAATAGATGACTTTATAACCTAATCTATTGGAAAACAGATTCATTTCAATGAAAAAAAAATTCCTAAGTTAATTGGAGAAAAAATTTTTTTTATACGCTGCAGAGCCAAAAGAGCGTATATTTTGAGATACACCCTTTTGGCATTAGTAACGCGATATATATACGAAAATAAAAGCTCTGCTGTAACCTACCCTAATAATGTTAAACATATTTTTCTCATGTTTTATAACTTTTAAATTTCATTTATATATTTTTATCTATTCAAATATGTATATTAGGGTGGGTCAAAAAAAAATGTAATTTTTTTTCTTTAGTTACTGTGAAAATATCGTTCAACATGATGAAAAAAAAATTCTGATAAAGTTTGAGCTCTCGATATTAATAATAAGAGTTGTCTCTTCGCGATTTTTGATTTCCCATTCAAATAACATCGGAAAAAAAAAATTTTTAAGTTTGGAATTTTACTCCTCGGCAATGGCTCATTGTACAGATATGCTCAGGATATATTTTTGTAGGAAATTAAAAGCTCTAAAAAAAAGTGTCTTATCATTTTTTGATAAATCCATCTGTTCAGTAGTTATTTGTACCCGATGAACTCGAATTTATAGTAAATTTTGAGATCTTTTTACTTTTCCAGCGAAACGATCAGACTTATCACAACAAGTCATACGATATTTTTTGTAGGCAATTTTATTCCCTAGAGATTATATTTAATAAAGTTTTTCTAAACTCCGCATAACTTTCAAGTTATTGCCATTTTAATGTCAAGCTCATGGAGTCAATCAGAACACTACGATTTTTAAAAGCTGGAATATCCCATACATATTCATTAATTTAAGAATTAAAAAATAAGTAATTAGAAAATTTTTATAGTTTAGAAGTTGATATGTATGACGCACTTATTTGCTACGTTGTCGTCTTTGTTCTCAAATAACTATTACTGTCATTATTATTTTCATTATTAGTTTTTATAATGACTAATGGCTTATCTTTTTTTGAGTAATTAACGAGTAATTTAAGTGTGTGTTGAGTGGACTCAATAATTATTAAAATATATAAGCTCGTATTAGTTGTCGTGTCCAATCACTGTTTATACGTTTCTGCCACGTATTATCATCCTCATACCCATTCTCAGGTACGTCTATTTAATAATTATAACAACAATAACAATAATAAAAAAATTTATGAAAATTTTATTGCAGACAAATAACTAAACGATTTAGCAAATAAACAGAATCACAACAAAAAAAAAATGGGCAAATTACCATTTTTATTGGTGGTACTCCTGTTCGCGAGTCACCATCAAGCATACGCTAAATTCCCAAGTCTAAGCACAATGATGGGCTGCGTAGATGTAGCTACAGATTTATATTCCGGAATCAGTGACTCTATTAACAAGTTTACCAAAACAGAGAACGTATCAACCCCCACAGTAATTCAAGATAACAAAGAAATAGTTGATGCTTCCAAAAACAGATTGAAGGATCTAAACCAGCTCGATAATTCAATTTCAAAAATAAACGACAATGCAGATGCACTTCAGCACAATCTTAAAGTTATTGACAGAAATGTTGGCTATCTATCTGAAAGTAATGTCCGTATAGGTAAATTATTGGGCGGCGTTTTGTCTAAGATGGAATCTATTATAAACCAATTGTCAATAATTCCGTCGGCTATTTCTTCAAGAATGAATGAGTTACTAAAATCGGTGGCAAGTAGATTATCAAATAAGCAGTATATGGATGAAGGGATGCAAAAAGTAAGCGAATATATTACGAGCATTGACCAGTGGTTCAAACTATTTTTGGATTGTCTTGATCTGAAAAACAAGCTACTAACACGTACAGTAGATAACATCATCGATGTTATTACAAGCAACGGTGCCTATGGTTTGGCAAATGCTCTCGATGGTATGTATAGTAAGTTCACTGTACACGAGGAGTCTGCGACTATTTTTGATGGTTTACTTGTCTTTGTCACTAAAAATGAACAGGTAAGGATTCGATAGTGATAATAATAATTTGTTAGTTTATAGATCACTCAAAGTGGGATAGCTTTAAATAATTTTGAAGGGTTGCAATTTAACGTGATATTGAGAATTAAAATCTGACTAAAAAGTAAACCGTTTACTCATGAAAATACGAGGCCCATCATCGCATTTTTGTTTATATTTGTTCAAAAAAATATTAAATATCTCGTGTCTTGTAATTGTTTTGGCGATCGGAAGAACAACAAAAGACCACTTAATAAAATATTTTTTTCTCAGCTAACGATTCGTCTTTTATTATTAAATCATAAATTATTGTTACCGGGATTAACAACTGCTAAAACAACAAACTTAATTCGTTAATGAATGTAAGCAATAGTGATGATTTGTAAATATATACCGATTGTTTCACGGAAAGAAATTTATGGTAACCGTTCCTAGTACGTTTATGAAATATCATCCCATACCGTTATGGTAATGATTACTTGGAATTATGGGATATAGGCCCATAATTATGGTAACAGTTCCCATATCGCATGTGAAATAATTATGGTAATGATTACCATAATATTATGGTAATCGTTCCCATAATTCTATAGTAAACGTTACCATAATATTATGGTAATGGTTATCATAATATTATGGTCATCGTTCCCATAATATTATAGTAATCGTTACTAGAATAGTATGGTAATGGTTTCTATATATTATAGTAATCGTTACTATAATATTATGGTAATCGTTCCCATAATACTATAGAAAACGTTACCATAATATTATAGTAACGATTACCATAATATATAGAAACCATTACCATACTATTCTAGTAACGATTACTATAATATTATGGTAATCGTTACTATAATATTATGGTAATCGTTACCACAATATTATGGTAACCATTACCATATTATTATGGTAACCATTACCATACTATTATGGTAACCATTACCATAATATTATGGTAACGGTTACTATAATCGACATTTCAATAAAACCGGTTACCATACATTATGGGAACCATTCCCATAATTTATTGTAATCGTTACCATAAATTTCTCTCCGTGTTGTAAGGTCGATTCCTCGACTAAATGTCATTGGTCGTAAAAAAAGTAATTAATTTAAAAACCAAAAGCGCGAGTACGCCCTCTATAACTCTAATCAACTTTAGATAAAACCATTAAACTTTGCAGCCTGGTTTATATTTCACCCGCTAAAATTCATAAAATTTAAAAATCTTCAAAGTCTCTCATTTATAAATCTAGAGGTTAGATTTCGTCAATAGTCGGCCATTTGAATTTCTTCAGAAGCCAACCATTTTAGTTTGCCTTAAACTAATAACACTTATCTTAAATAATTCACAAATTCCGTAGCAAAAATAATTTAATTATCATTGCAGTACTTGTCATTTGAAGAAAAATGTGATTTGCAATCATCATTCCAAGATCATATAAGAATAATTTACAACCTTGTAGCTGCCAGTGAAATACGTGGATTCATTATGACCGTGTTTGGTTATCGTTATAAAGAAATAAAATCTAACTACACAAGTAAATATATTATTTATCAATCTTCAAAGAAATTCATCTTCCATTCAGTCTACAAGATGGCATTTTATTTTATATTTATTTATTAACTTGGTTTTGCACGCCTCATTTTTACGCACAGCGTTCATCGTGCTCTATAACCGCTACATAATGGTCGTCCAATTTCACATTTTAATCTCTGTTACACTCTTATCGGTACGAAGAAATAAGATAAATTATATACCATTATCTAGACTATTTATTAAACTTTAATTCTGACTTAGGTATAAGTGGATTAATCGACAAACATATCTAAAAATAAATATTTCGGTCCCAAAAACCTTTTATGACCATTATCTTTTACGAAAATTCGTATACCCATGGGTTATCGCAATAACTTTTTAAAAACACCATCAATCAACACGATTATTTTTTTAATACCGTGATTTTGTTAATAGGAAAAACCCTATTGAAATTTACTGTTGTAACTTTTGTTGCTTTGTTATTATTCATGAAGACTTAAAACCTACAATTCTACAACATAAAACTCTTCTTTTTTTTTTTAATATTATTACTTAAGAAAAATTATTTTTTCACTCTTTCGTTTTTTTTTTTTTTTCAATTATAACTGTCTATTTTTATTTATTCTGAATATTCAACTTTAAGAAACTTATAGAACACAATATTTTTTCTGCCCTCTGGCCGGAAAGTGGCAACTTTCGGGCCGCTGCCCTAAACGAAGTTGCAACTTTCCGGCTTCGTCGAGCAGAAAAATAGTATACGCACCTTGGCCAGTAAAAAAGAAAGCCTCAGAGCACATGTTTGTCAGCCTCGGCTTCGCCTCGGCCAACAATTACATGTGCTCTGAGACTTTTCTTATTTTACTGGCCTAGGTATGTAATATACTATTTTAGCTCAAGAATATCATATTAGATATGAAAAAAATAATATCAACTAACTTTCTCTAAAAAATTTGTTCAAATCAACTATTGTGAAAATTAGGTCAAACATGTATGAGGCGTGCACTGTTAGATTTTCTGGAGTATTTTTTTATTCTTCTAATTTTTTTAAGTTCGTATTAAATTAATGTTTTATTTTATTGTTATTATTGTAGTTAGTTACAAAACAAATTTGGAAGGCGCTGTGAGACATACATTGAATCATATGCGTGGATACTTACAAGCAATGAAAACAGCCACGGAAAAATCATCGGCTGAAATTTATCGCTGTGACCAACAAAGACATGTTATAGGTGAATTTTGATGACTTCATTTTAAAAAATTATTATTAAATAAGCGGTTATAAAATCTTAGACGAAATCAGTCACCTGATTAAACTGCACAGCGCCGGGATTGAACCCATACTCTCAACAATTGAACACAAATATCTCTAACAACTCTTAGTTTTAAAGATATCGGTGATAAAAAATGATTTTAAAATCCTAAATTCTTGAAAATTAATGCGAAACGTAACTTTTTTCGAGCTCGGAAAGCTCGAAAATACCAATGATCTCGAATATATATTGACAATAATGTTTTGAGTTCCTTGAGCTGGAAAACAGCGGGAAGTTTCGGGGTTGGCCTACACGGTCAACCGATTTCCAGATTTTTTATAGAACATTAAATAGTTATCGTTTTGAAAAGCTCATAACTGTTCTCGAATAGTTATGTATTATATGATATTTTTTTTTAAAGACGACAACTGTTTCCGCTTGGATTCTCTTTTTGGACTCTACTACGTAAATGCCAAACAGCTCAACAAAGATTGCAACATTCCAAAAAACCTTAATATGGAAAATGTAGTTATAAATCAACTAAACACGAAGTCAGCTTTCATTAAAACTTATACTCCAAAATATCAATGTAATGGAAGATTACACAATTGTACTAATGCGGAACCGATGTCATTTTGTGAATCTGTAAGTTCTTTGTTTTGTAATTAATTTCCGATTAAATGCGATTGAAATTTTTTCAATCGAATATAATCGTATTCAATCGGAAAATGACAAAAAAATTATTATTTTCGGATTGAATCCGACTAATTCTGATTGAAAAAAAATTAATCGTAAAATAGTTGAAAAAAAATGTAATTTCTCAATTAAATCCGATTGAAATATTTCAATCGGATTTAATCCGGAATTTCCGATTGACTTATAACCGATTTCAATCGGAAAAATTATCGGTAAGAAATTATTATTCTCCCTGGAATCCGATTAAAACTTTTCAACCGGATTTAATCAGAATATAATCAAAAAATAATCCATGATGAAACATAATATATTTTTCGTGACAGACACTTGAAATCTACGACATTTAGCGCCTATAGCCGGCAGCTAAAAATATTAGATAAGATACAGCTGGTAAAAAAGATACCTAATAGTTCTAATAGTGACGTCATCATCCGATTAAAAAATATTTTTTGGTTACATGTGCGATAGCAAACGACCAAAAAATATCGAAGTAACTTAACGAGCCATCTTGTGACAAAATTTATCATCATTTTCATTCATCCTCTTACCGACTTCTCTCTAATTTTCAACAAATATTCAGAACAATCTTACCAAATAAATAAATGCAGATTTATAACCTGCCATTTATAGGCACTAAATGTAGTAAATTTCAAATATCTGTCACAAAAACTAATGTATTTATCTAGTACAATCGAGTCTAAGACGCTCGCACTCGATGGATAAACTACTATTGAGGGTCACTAGGCCCACGATTAACCTTTAGCACAGAGTTGTTGAGCGCTAAATATGACTTTTTTGAAAATATTTATTTAATTTACAAATATTACACAATCAGCAATACCGCCATTAGACATTTCACGAACTGTATAAACACAGTCGAATCGCTTTATGAGTCCACCTACAGGGGTGTAGAGCCGTCCCTGATTAGAAAATACGATTCGTGAAGGTTAAAAACGATTAAAAATTAAATCCTCATCAACCATTTTTAATCATCATAATTCTCATGGTTTGTCACATTTAACCGTCTCTAATCCTCAGATAATGATCAATTATTTTACGATTAGAAACGATTAATGAGGATTAGAAATTTCTAATCCTCATGAATCGTTTTTAATCTTCATTCGGAACCAGAAATCGCAATATTATTTTACGATTAAAAACGATTCATGAGGATTAAAAATTTTTAATCCTTGTGAATCGTCTTTAATCGTAAAATAATATACGGCAATTTCTGGTCCTGCATGAAGATTAAAAACGATTTAAAACGATTATAAAGTTAATCGTTTTTAATCCTCTTTAATCATCAATTGAGGATTCGTGAGGATTCAAAAGGATTAAAACAGTGTTAATCCTCACGAATCGTATTTTCTAATGAAGGGTAACTCTCACTTCCCCTACTTTGCAAGCGTGTGAATATGTACATGACTATTTTCGTAGTCATAGAGAGGGAATGTCTTCCAAAAAAAAATAAGTCAGCGGACTCATAACGAGCGAACTCCTTACGCGACTAGACTGTAACTTAGACATTTCATGTAATTTTACAACATTACGCGATCTGTCAATTCAATGAGTAATATCAGAGAAAACTTGAAAAAGAATAATGTAAATGATTGGTTAGCTTAGTGGTATAGTTACCTTAACTTAAGGGGGGGGGGGGGAGTAGGGTTTTAAAATTTAATTAGTTTTTTTTTTTTTTTTTTATTATTTTTGTTCTGAATGAACAATATGTCGAGAATATTGTGTACAAATTTTAAATCAATCCGAGTAAAACTAACGGAGTTACAGCGTTTCAAATGACCAGCTGTGATACCTAATTTTTATACCTGCCCGACCTGCCCCTACATACCCCTAGTAGAAATAAGCTGCAATTTCTTTGTTCTTCCGAATCCCTTTCTCCGGCTGTGTGTCTTTCAAAGGATGCAAACTGATGACTCAATATAAGTATAAAAATTCATATTCTTTTATTGATAGTTTATTTCAAATTTTCACGAATAAAAAACTTAAAATAGATTTTCCCGAAAACGTTATTTTTAAAGTCCGTGAACATTATAACTCAAAATGTACTGAACCGATCCTTTTGAAAATTTGAACATTACTTCTTCACATAAATCAACAGGTAACCACGAAGAGTTTTTTTTTGTTTTTCATTTTTTTCTATTTTTTAATAACAAATTAACCGCGATTTTTTGAGCTAAAATCGCATTTTTCACTTCCAAGTGTTGGAAAAAATCGAAAAAAAAAAACTCTTCGTGGTAACCTCGAGAAATACATCAACTTCAAAATACATATCAATTTTTTTTTTCCGATGATCCGGTAACGAGTTATGATGTTCACTGCAAAACGACTTTTTTTCGAGGCGCCTCCGGAGATTCAACCTCACCGGCTTATTAATCAATATTTTTCGTTGAAAATTTTTTCTGATATTCTTTAAAAGTTGTACAATAATATGTGATTAAGTTTAATGAAATTATATTACTCATCTCGCCGGGAAAAAATCACAAAAATATCCTTTTTTTTCGCCTTTAAAACCCTACCCCCCCCCCCCCTTAAAGCAGTTGACACTACTCTCTAAAAATGAATTAGTGAAATTCACTGCGAATTAGTGAATATGCACTTGGAAGCAGCTATAAGTATACCACTGGTCGAATTAGTGGTATACTTATAGCTGTAGAAATGGTGACTATTCACTGATTCGCAGTGAATTTCACTAATTCATTTTTAGAGAGTATATGACCTGGGTTTGATTGCCGGACTAAAAAACCACCTTTATTTTTTCTCAGTTTCTTTATATAATAACATTGAATTCACTCTCAAAAAAAGTAAAAATAATAATAATAATAATAATAATTGGAATGATAAATTAAAATTTATATGTGAACAGAGAATAGGGACTGGGCGACGATATGAATGGATAAGTACTGAAACTGGTCCTATGAAAATGCAAGATTGTCGTGGACGTTATATCGATACATTAGTCTACTCTGATTGTGAAAATTTAATATGTCAATGTTCAGAAGAAGGACCAAAAACTCAAGCAACACGAACTATCAGTTTGCGACCACAATGTTCTGATATTAAAAATAATAAGTATGATATATTATTATTTCTTTGTATTTAGCATCTAATTATATCAAAGGTACAACTCAAATTTTTAAATTCATTTCAAATTTTTGAAATCGAAATACATATAGCGATGTGGGAACTCACTCTAACGGAAATTAATTGATTTGCAAGGCTACGGTATTAATTTTTCGAAATTACTTTTTTATTTTTAGTAGATTCCATAGAAATCTATTTATTTGCCTTTGCCCTTATGGTGAAATTTTCAAAGAATTTTGCCTATTATAATTCGTCGAGTAAGTTCCGAAGTACCATTGGTTCAAAAGTTTATGTATATGTATATATATTAGGGTGCGTCATTTCAGAGCAACACTATTTTTTTTAAGGGCTTGTGCGAAAAATCATAGTTCACCACTAATGAAAAATTCTCGCACAAGAAAAAAAATTTATCTCGATTACAGATCTAGCTCATTGAAAAATTCGATTTCTCATTTGAATAACACAAGAAAATTTTTTTTTCAAGCTTCGAGTTTTTCTAATTCATTAACAAATCCATAAATTGAATAAACCAATATATCTCTAACTCTTTTCATTTCTTGGTAACTCTACCCGCTCATAAGTTTTTTTAAGTTAAAGTTTAAGCTACTATAAATTTCGATATTATTTTACTTTTTTGACGAAAATATTAGACTTGTAACAAAATGGCCTATGACTTTTTTGGCAGACCATTTCATCTCCTCCAAATTTTTCTAAATTTCGATACGCTTTTTTAGTTATTTGCATTTAAACATCAATTTCTTAAAAAAAATCGTGTTCTGATTTTGATTGTCTTTTGAATGAGTACATTAATTTTTTTTCAATGATTTGATAATCATAGATAAAAACTTTCAGTAAAAATATCTACAATTTTCGTTTTTACAATCAATCAAAATTAGAATAATAGATATGGGGCTGAAAGTCCTGTCCATTATACCTGATTTCGTTTTTAAAAATAATAATTCAAATAGACCGGATGAATTTGTTTAATTGTATTGGTATTATTACCGACTAATTAAATTACTGTTTTACAATTAGGGTTGTCACGAATGTTCGACTCCGCAAGAAGGATAATATTGTTCACATACAGATCCAGCAAGGAACACTACTAAATGAAGGTCATATAAATACAAGTACTCTGGAATGGGTTCCGCTTGGAAAATTCTCTCAAATACATTCCGACGATGGGGAAATAGAGTTAGTTTGGTCGAACGGCGAAATGCAGAAAACGCTTATTCATGACGAAGATTACACATATTTGAGTTACAATCGTGCACAATTAAATCTTGATGACATTACGGTTGAAAAGGATTTCATTGTTACCGGAGTCAAGTTCAGCGCCGAATATCCAAATCCAAGAGACGGGTGGAATTCAAGTCCAATACAATTAGAAATCCATACTACGAAATTTGATTATTATGGTGGTAAACTACTTCCTGGAGATGATTATGATAGCGATTATTGTGAAAATGATGTTTCCGGAACATTGAAGTGGATTAATGGAAAACATGTCGACAAGTACATGAACGAAAGATATGGATGGCAAAGGTAAATATATTTATTGCGTAGATGCTGATTTTAATAGTATAAAGGACTGGTGGTATTGAGAGTAACAGGCAGGAGTTGCTTCTGCTAATAATTCATAGAAATTTTGAAAGTTTTTTTTCACCCGTAATAAAATTATTTTTCAGGGAAGAATTAGATATGTCCGATAAAGATGATCCATTAAAAGGAATAAACAATAAAATTGATTCAAGAGCTAATGAACATGTGACATTCCAACCGACAAGTTATAGGAAAGATTACGGACAAACGACAGTCCCATACTTCGACTCGCGACCTGCTATTATAACATCGGGTGTAGCACTTGGTGGAATTGGTCTCACTCATCGTGCTGCTAAAGGTTACGGCGGATTCATTGCACCAAAAGTCTTCACTCTTAATCATGTAGATTATATTAATTATGACATTGATATAAACGCCAAAGTCAGTGAAATAGTCAACAAACTATAAAAGAAAGGAGAGAAGAAACAAGACGACTACGATGATTATTGTTCTTATTAATTCAATGTAAAATTTTTATGTTATGATATTATAAAATCGAGTTCTTGTATAATGTAATGAAATTCGAAATTTGATTGTGAATAAAGAATGATGAAATTTTAATTGTTACTTTTATTATTATTATTTCTTTTGTTGTTAACTGCTCAGGGGGTTATCCCCGGTAGTCCGACTCTACCGAGGGCCTCAGCTGAGCGCCAAATCGTTACTGCTGCGATGCTTCATCAACAAGGTGATCAGCATGCGCAGCAGGCCAAGTTTCTTTGCCTAAGTAATCGGAGGGACCCGAGAATAACAGCCTTTTGCATCCGCGATGCCAGAAACTCAACTTGCGCTAAACAAGTTGGTATTCTAGCTAATGCAGACACAAACGACTGTTTCATCCCTCCTAGGACGCCAACAATGAGGACGACAAGTTTGACACGGTAACCTGGGTGAAGTTTGCCAATTTCGAACAGGAGATCCTGATATATCTCGTGTTTGTGCTCTTCTTTAACCGTGATGTTATACTCAGCAGGTGCTGAGAACTCGATGACATAAATGTCTCGAGTGGTTTTATCGAAGAGCACAATATCAGGTTTGTTGTGATCTATTTTCCGAATTGTTGCGAATGGCACGTTCCAGTAAATACGGCAACGGTCATTCTCAACAACTTGCGGAATATCTCCTGGCAGATAAGGCAGCACTGGTGTGTTATCGATACCGTGCGTATGTCTAAGGTGGTAGTAAAGTACTCGCAGAGCAGTATTGTGACGCTGAATGTATGCACAGGACATGCTGACAAGAGATGCATAAGCGTCTCAGGATGTTGCTTACACACCCTACACAGTGTGTCGGGCAGCTGCATCTGGAGCACTTTAGCACGGTATTCGAGGGTATTGATGACACCATCTTGGCAGGCAAAAATATATCCTTCGGTCTCGGACATCAGGCCAGCTGACTTAAGGAAGGAAAACGTCAGCTGGGTGGACAAGCCATGATCACGCACGTGTTTAAAGAATACGTTGTGCATGGACTCGTCCATGTGTGTACTGAGCAGTTTTTGCTGCTCAGCGTTCCTGACGACCCTCTTAAATTCCTCCTTGGGGAGTTCAATAAGAGGGTTTACTTTTCCGAGACCGAGGAATTTTGCCGCGTACATTGCTGCCTTATATAGGAACGCTTCCTTATGTCTATTCTCATGACAGTCATGACTATGAACAATTTGCATCGTATAAAATAAATTTTTCAAATCAATTACATTACTCATGAGATCAGACCCAGGATCTCCCATTTACGCATTAATACAATAGTTCTTTTGCTTTTCTTTCTATGGTAAATGTACAGATCACGTTTGTAAATAATCAGAATATTAATTAAACAAATAAAATGATATTAAAATAAAAAGAATTATATCATAAAATTGATTCATTACATCATTCCCCCTATCCTGTAATCAAGCTGCGTACTCAGTCATACTAGGTATTTCAGAACCCAGTGCTCAAGATTACCCTAGTTTCTGACGGAGAATTGCTCGAACTTCCTGGTACGTAGAAGCAAGGGCATACCCTTACAATGACTTCATATATATTGTAGACTTTTTCCAAGTGCTAAAGAATTTATCAATAGGGAGGGAGGGTGGAGAATTTCACTGAAAATGACGGCTGTTATTCAACAAATTTTTAATGACGTACGTTTATTATCATATGTAATATATTTCCGAGCAATTGAGTGGTTTTATGGATGGAGTTGATGAGTAGCCGGAGGGTTCAAGTGGTTGTCGAGATATTGACTGCTATAATGTTCAACAAGTATGTTAAGGCGTCATTAGATTGATAAAGACGCACTGACTGTACGTCATTTCGACTTAATTTATAACTTATCTATTGCGTTAATAAAGTAATGAGCTGAAAAATGAAATGACTTATAATCGACTTGACCCCAAGCTATTTTTTCTCGAATTCGTTATTTTGAGTCTGATCAACCAGATTATGCTTCCAAAAATATATTAGTACTATTTAATATACTAGATGATTTATTGATTACACAGAACTGCTATTTTCTTATTCGCACAACTCAAGCGCTGAGAGTGCTTTGTTGATACTTCTTTCTCTTCAACTATTTCACTCACACAAAAACATTACTACACTCTTCTGATCACACAAAAATATATTAAACTGTATACTCCAACTAATTAGAACAATTGAAACTAAGTATTGAGTTGATTTGTTATTTCATTGATTTGAAATAAATTATTTGAATCCGAAAAACCAGTACTGTCAATTGTTACGTATGACTCGTCGTGAACACGATAACTCTCCAGAGGCCACTCGTTAAAAAACATATATTTAGGGTGCTCTTAAAAAAATCGATATTTTTTAACTTCCCGCTGAGAAAATCGACGATTTTCAAAAAATTCGGGAAGTTATTGGTTTCACCCCGATTTTCAAAAACCGGGTTTTCATCATATGTCAACATTTGAAGGTGCTAGGATGCTATTCTGACATTTTCAGAGCGATGTCTGTATGCATGTATGAATGTGTGTGTGTGTCTATGTGTGTGTGTGTGTGTGTGTGGATGTAAACCTCTCATATCTTTTTGATGAATGAAGCGATTTAGATGGTTCTTGCGGCATTCGAAAGATATCTTCTGAACTTAGATTTTCAAAAAAATTTTAGACCATTTAGTCAAATAAACTCTGAGATATTTAAGAAATACGAAAAAAAAAAAATTTTTTTTTTCGTTTTTTTTGGATATTGTAAAAACTGTTGGATCAATCAATTCCAAAATCTAATCAGCTCTAGAACTCAAAAAATGCTATCGATTGCCACCAAGAACGTCTCAATCAGATAATCCGTTCAAAAGATATCGTCGACGAAAGAAACAATAGAAAACGGTTTTTTGCAAATATTGTCGAAACGACTAAACCAATCATTCCCAAATTGTCATCAGCTCTAGACCTTAATAAAACGCACCGATTGCCACCTCAACCGTCTTAATCGGATAATCCGTTCAAGAGATATCGTCGACGAAAGAATGGAAAAAAATGGTTTGTTTCCGTTTTTCGTGGATATTTTGGAATCTATCGAATCGATCAATTCCAAAATTTAATCAGCTCTAGAACTCGATAAAAGCATTCGATTGCTGCAAAAAACGTCCCAATCAAATAATCCATTCGAGAGATATTGTTGACGGAATAATAAATGTAAACTCTACATCTGCTTTTTCCATTGAAAAACATCATAATTACTGAACATAATTACTCAAAACTAATATGTTCTTCTTTATATAAGTCATTGAAAGTGATTGCTCAAAAATCGTCATGTTCGCTGGTATCACGATATGCTTACACGATGAAGATACAACGTATCACGTTAATACTTATTTTTGAGCTAATTATTGAACATAATTGTAAATAAATATATAAAAAACGCTCATTCATTCATTATTTTGGATTCTAAATTTGTAAACTTTAACATAAACCGTAACTTTTTTGAGCTTGAAAAGCTCACAAGAAAAGAGAAACAAAAGTATTTCCGAGCTCTAAGAGCTCGAAAACAGCGGGAAGTTTAGGGGCTGGCCTGCAGGGCCAACCGATGCCCAGATTTTTTTTTTTCGGCTGTTGTAAAAAAAATTTCTATACTTCGAAATAAAAATTCTTTTAAAAGGACGATTTTTTATTTCAATTTTAAAAGGTGGCTCGCTGCTTAAATTTTCTCATGCTAATACACGGAGAGAATTTTATGGTAAAAGTTATCATCGAATCATAGTACAATTTTTAAACCGAATTTTATGATAGAAAATATCATGAAATTGTTAAATAAACAATCTGAATCATATCTACTAACTATATGGTAAAATTTACAATTGTTTATGATAATCAGAAATTATAACTTTTATTATCTTAAATAATTACTACTATTCTCAACATCGTAATTCTTAATAACCTGATGGTAATAGTCGCTATCAGCTTAAATAATGATTAACATCTAAGCTAATAAAAAATTTTAATATCAGCGTTATAGTCTGACGCTTGTTTATGTGTCATTAGTTTAACTGTGGAAGTGATTAATTTCACACACTTACACACACGCACACACATACCCACGCACAGGTACACACGTACACATGCACACTCGCCCGCACACATGCACACACACACGAAAGCGCATTCTTGCACACGCACATTCCTTATTAAGAATTTTTACAACTTTGAATGGTAACACTTATCATCTCCGGTTGTAATAAATATGATCTTTAATCGTAAGAATTACCATCTTCGATAGTAATTGTCACCACCATCATTTGTTACTGTGATCATTTTCAATAGTAAAATTAATTATTAGAACCACTGAAAAATGTTACTACCATTTTAGATAGTTAAAATTAAAAATTTTGTATTGTAGATAGTATTATTAAATTCTCTCCGTGTAGCATAGGAATTTTATTTTTATTTTTTAAATCCTATAACTTCATTTAACGTTGAGGAAAAAATTTTAGTCATAAATATTTTTGTAGGAAATTTTATGCTCTACAAAATTGTTCAGTAGCTCAAAAGCTTTAAAACGTACGGTTCAGGTATTTAAAGTTGATTTAAACTTTTTAAAAATCAACGTGCAGACAGATTTTACACCAAAACTGCTCATCTCACGAAAAATATCAAATGTAGGCTTTGTAACAAACTTCATTCATTACAAAAAAGCATCAAAAACATCAATGTAAATTCCTTACTTTATGATTAATCATTATGTTTAATAAATGTTTTTTCATGAAAAATATCTTACTCACACACCACTAACTTTACAACAAAATCGTACAGGACATTTTTTGTAGGGGATTTGATTTCCTACAAAAAAATCGGTCTATAAGTTGACCCTGCGGGCCAGCCCCAAAACTTCCCGCTGTTTTCGAGCTCGTTGAGCTCTCTTGATTTTCTGATTAGGCCATGAGATCTACATGAATGATCATCGGTACTCTAGTGATAATAATAATTATCTTTTATTTCGACGATTTTATAGCAAAAAAAGGTAAAACTGAAAATACACTTCAAAATGTTATAGAATTGATAACAATTACATGTTTAACGTCAAATAACGTTTGAAGGAGTTATTTTATCGAAAATTCATAAGAGAACTTTTTTGTGAAGCGTTCAGTTTTCCATCAGAATATGCTTCGATCAAATTTTTACTCTCATTTGTTTCTGAGAAAAAAAATTAAAAGTCAAAAGTCTAAAAATTCCATGTTATTTAAACGGGAAATATAAAATGATTTCGGCACAGTTTAATGTGAAAATTAAGAGCCTGTTTATGTTGGATATCTTTTTTTAGGTCATAAACTAAAGATTCAGGGGGCGATCGGTACATAAAAATCGATTTGAGAAATAATGGACACCCTAATATATATTCATTAATTTGAGAATAAAAAAATCAATAATTAGAAGAATTTTTATAATTCAGGCGGTGATTAGTATGACGCACTTGTTTGCTACGTTGTCGTCTTTGTTCTCCAATAACTATTGCTATCATTACTAATATTAGTTTTTATAATGACTGATGGCTTATCATTCTGTGAGTGATTAACGAGTAGTTTAAGTGTGTGTTAAGTGGACTCAATAATTATTAAAATATATAAACTCGCATTGGTCGTCGTGTCCAATCACTGTTTATACGTTTCTGCCACGTATTATTATCCTCATTCTCATTCTCAGGTACGTCTATTTAATAATTTCAATAACAATAACAATACCAATAACAATGAATAATAAATAATAACTTATTGCAGATAAATAACTAAACAACTTAGCAAACCAACTAACTAACAAAAAATAAAAATGGGCAAATTACCATTTTTAATGATCATCATTTCCATCATAAATTATCAGCAATCCAATGCTATTCTAAGTCTTTCAGATACAACATCTGTCGAAGCTTATATGAAGAGTATAGCCGACTCTTTTTCTAATGCTACAAAAACATCTCCAATTCATAAGTGTAAGAGTAATAACCATAATAATTATAATCATAATAATAATAACCTATATTTCAATCATAATTTAGATTCACCAGAAACTACTATGAAGATATTCATAAACGACACGAAGCTTGTTATTGATGTTCTGCAATCTGTGTTATCGTTAACTTCGACGAAAACCTTGGAAGAACTTTTTGAACCTTTTATTTCCGCGATACAAGATGATTCTGGGTTTAGGAGCGCAGTTAGCAATCTTATAAACCACAGTCAACAACTTGATAACTTCTTAGCGAAGTTAACCGATTTGATTCATTTTGATGAAAATGACGATATTGACGAAATAAAAGCTTTCACAAATGAAATAGATGGATCAGATGGTAACAACTTGCATGATATCACAGATGCCATATATTCATCAGTAACATCAGGCGATGTGGATAATATTTATTCAACAGTTATCTATTTTTTCACAATTTACGAAGAAGTAAATATATAGTATCAATATAAATTATTTTAGATATTTATGATTTTTAGAGTTTTAGAATAAATATTCATTGCAATCGGTTTTCGAATATTCAAATTCCGAGTTTCATTAATGTCTAGAGCTTAAAATAATTATTTTACATGAAAATTTATGAGATCATTATTCGAGAACATCGAACTTTCTACAGAAAGCTCGTAAACTTTTATCTATATTACGGGTCCCATATTTTTAAAAATAATAAGAAATCTCCCGCGAAAAATCAGCAATAGTAACATACGCCCGTTACTCTCAATACCGTCACTATGTAAGAACTCGGGAGTGAGTCAGGAATTGATACGGATTTCATTTCATAATACGGATTAATACGGATTTTATTTTATTTATAATTAAACATAACAGTCAGCTGCTAATAAATGTAAAAAAATTATTTTTCGTGAATATTTGTAAAGGGAGCTCGTAATTATTTCCATACTCAATATAAAAGTAAAAGTATAAAAGACCGATTCTCACTATATATTAGTAATTTTTTATTTTTATCATTATTTTCCAAAACTCCCATTTTGAGTGAAATTCACTTCGAGGGAATTAAATAAATAAAAAATCATCACTTCGGAAAAACTCTTGATTTACTCCGCAAATTTTTTACAGAGCGCTTATAGCTTATAATCATAATATTACACGGAAAGAAATTTATGGTAACCGTTCCTAGTACGTTTATGAAATATCATCCCATACCGTTATGGTAATGATTACTTGGAATTATGGGATATAGGCCCATACTTTCTGGGAAAAGTTCCCATATCGCATGTGAAATAATTATGGTAATGATTACCATAATATTATGGTAATGATTACCATAATATTATGGTCATCGTTCCCATAATATTATAGTAATCGTTACTATAATATTACGGTAATAGTTCCCATATATTATGGTAATCGTTACCATAATATTATAGTAATCGTTACTATAATATTATAGTAATCGTTACCATAATATTATAGTAATGGTTCCTATAATATTATGGTACCGGTTACCATAATATTATGGTAATGGTTACCATATTTATGGTAATGGTTACCATAATGTTATAGTAATGATTCCTATAACATTATGGTAATGGTTACTATAATGTTATAGGAACCATTACTATAACATTATGGTAACCATTACCATAATATTATAGGAACAATTACTATAACATTATGGTAACCATTACCGTAAATATAGCAACCATCACCATAAATATGGTAACCATTACCATAATATTATGGTAACCGGTACCATAATATTATAGGAACCATTACTATAATATTATGGTAATGGTTACCATAATATTATAGTAACGATTACTATAATATTATGGTAACGATTACCATAATGGTATGGTAACGGTTACTATAATATTATAGGAACCATTACTATAACATTATGGTAACCATTACCATAATATTATAGGAACAATTACTATAACATTATGGTAACGGTTACCATACATTATGGG
Organism: Microplitis mediator; assembly: GCF_029852145.1. Lineage (NCBI taxonomy): Eukaryota > Metazoa > Arthropoda > Insecta > Hymenoptera > Braconidae > Microplitis > Microplitis mediator. Next base: position 9,523,128 of record NC_079976.1, on the reverse strand, counting down.
AAACAACTCTCATAATTTATTGTAATCGTTACCATAAATTTCTCTCCGTGTATACCGATAAAAAACCAATCCGGCTGCGGACACTGTTTAAATAAATACCACTCATTAAATCTAATAATTAATTTATTAAAGCGACACTAAATTTTAATTTCAGATCGTAGATCTTAAATATCAATGTGATTACGATATGACTTTACATGAGAGAATGAAACGCATCTTCGACATAGCTATCATCAATGAAATAAAAGCATTTATAATGACAACATTTGCTTTGAACTATAGACAAATTACAACAAATGGTAATTGTCACGATCAACAATTTATCCAACTTATTATTTATTAAACTTATTTATATTGATATTTATACGTTTATTACTACTGATTGTAGTGAATGTTGAGTCTCAAATAACTGAAAACATTAATAGTACAATTACCCGACACGCTCGATACATAACAACGATGAGAACAATGCTGGCACATTCCTCGCCCGGTAATCTACGTTGTGATGCACCAAAATACGTACTTGGTAATTAAAAAGCTTATTATAACAACAATTTATTACAATCCCTGATTAGAAAATACGATTCGTAAAGATTAAAACTGTTTTAATCGTTTTGAATCCTCACGAATCCTTCATTGATGATTAAAGAGGATTAAAAACGATTAAATTTTTAATTGCTTTAAATCGTTTTTAATCTTCATGCAGGACCAGAAATTTCTGTATGTTATTTTACGATTGAAAACGATTCATGAGGATTAAAAAATTTTTAATCCTCATGAATCGTATTTAATCGTAAAATAATATTGCAATTCCTGGTTCCGATTGAAGTTTAAAAATGATCCATGAGGATTTCAAATTTATGATCTTCATTAATCGTTTTTAATCGTAAAATAATTGATAGTTATTTGAAGATTAGGGACGATCAAATGTGAAAAACCATGGGGATTATGACGATTAAAAACGATTAATGAGAATTAGATTTTTAATCGTTTTCAATCCTCACGAATCGTATTTCCTAATCAGGGATAAGTGACTAAAAATTTAAAGCAGATTTCGAGTCTCTAAGATTAAAAATTTTTTTCAACTGTAGTCAACCCGAAAACTTCCCGCTGTTTTCGAGCTCAGAAAGCTTGAAATCGTTATTATTGGTAAAAAACTTTTGAGCTATTCGAGCTTAAAAAACGCCTCGGCCAAAAAAAAAAGATATTTCGCTGAAAAAAAGTAATGTTTACAATCGAAAAAACATTTTGAGACTTAGATTTGATTTAATTTGAGATTAATCGACCGAGCGGTTGCAGAGCTATGCAACAAAATAATTTTAAAAATCGGTCTGTCAGTTGACCCTGCGGGCCAGCCCCAAAACTTCCCGCTGTTTTCGAGCTCAAGAACCCCGAAAACATTATTGTGAATACATTTTCGAGCTCTTCAAGCTCGAAAATACGTTTGTATGCTGTTGTTTTCGAAAAAAAACGTTTTTCACCATTTTTTCTTCAACGATATCTCTCAAACGAATAAGCCGATTGAGACGGTTGAGGTGGCAATCGACGCGTTTTATCAAGTTCTAAAGCTGATCAAATTTTAAATTCGATTTATAGTGTCGTTTTTGAGATATTTCAGAAAAAATAAAAAAATTTTTTTTTTTATTTCTTTCGACAACGGTTTCTCTTGAACAAATGAACTGATTTTGATGGTTGAGGTGGCATTCGACGCGGCTTATAAAGCTCTAGAGCCCAGTCCATTTTGGAATTAATCTATCGAGCACATTAAAAGTCATCAAAAAAAAACATTTTTGAAAAAACTTTATTTTTGGAATATCTCTGAACGAGCCGTACCGATCAAGCTCAATTTTCTCACGGCTTCAAGATATTGACAATCCGCGTCGAATGACACCTTAAGGTTCAAAATCGGTTCATCTGTTCAAAAGATACAGGTATTTACATACGTACCTACGTACGTACATACATACATACACTCGGACATCATCTTCAAATTAGTCAGAATAGCTTCCTAGGACCTCAAAACGTCGACATCTGATGGAAATTTGATTTTCGTAAATCGGACCGAAACCAATAACTTCCCAAATTTTTGAAAATTTACAATTTTCTTAGCGGGAAGTTAAAAAAGCAAAATATTTTGAATGTTATTTCTCAAATAACTTGGATACTAATCAGCCGAGCGACTTAAAAATCTAATCAACATTAAGTCTTGATACGCCATTTCAATAGCCGCTAGCTGCTAGCGAATATTTTCTTTAGCAGCTAGCGATATTTTCGCAAGTAGATAGTACGGTGTAGGTAGGGGAACCTGGAACACGAAGGCCCCCAAAAAAAATTTTTGTTTTATGCTTTTTCTGGGGAGGGGGCCGTCGTGCCCAGGAAAAAAAAATTTTTTTCATTACAATTTTTTTTTCGAGTGATCCATTGTGCCCCATATATCGCAGATCGACTTAAAATATCTTTATTAAAGCATCTTAAAACATCAGAGGTATCATGATTTGACCGAAAATGAAAAACAAAATTTTTACCAAATTTTTGAGGGGGGCCTTCGTGCCCCAGGTTCCCCTACCTACACCGTACTAGCTACTAGCGAAAAAATCGTTAGTAGCTAGCGAAAAAATCGCTTCCAGCAAGCGATTTTTAATCGCTACCTGCTAGCGAAAATATCGCTAACTGCTAGCGAAATAATCGCTTGCAGCTAACGATTTTTAATCGCTAGCTGCTAAAGAAAATAATCGCTAGCAGCTAGCGATTATTTTTTTCAGTGTACGACAAAAATTAATATACACACAACACTCACACGCGCGCGAGAACAAGTGAGTAGATGGGCAGACATCTATCTGAAAATTTTTAAAATAGCTTCCTCGGACCTAAAAACATCGACATCAGATGTAAACTTAATTTTCGAAAATCGGATCAAAACCAATAACTTCCTTCCTCTTTCCAAAAATATTCAATTTTCATACTGGGAAGTTAAAAATTAGTTGTGTAACGGAAAAAAAAAATTCATTCTGAAGCTTTCATTATGATTATCAATTTTATATTTTGCAGTTTTAAAATAGTATATTGCATAGGTAGGATACTAAGATAGTCTTTATGTGGCGAGGTCAATCTTTTCAGCACGAGTCGTAAGGTTACACGGCCCGGAGACGTATGTTGAAATCATTGCGCTTGCCGGATAAAGACTATCTGAGTGTGCTACTATGCACTATATTTTATTCAACAATTGCCTGATTTACGCAATTAATAATAATCTGCGAAACGAAGTCTGTGGCTCTTTAGCGACACGGTGCACCCACCAAATTACAGAAAACCATCGGATTTAAAATTCATAATTCATATTTAATTGATTTAAAATTTACTCGGATGTTTTAATTATTAATTTCAATATTTATTAACAAAATAAATACAACACAACCACGCGGTATAACCCACTCCCCTTATGATGAATTGAAGTAACCTTATTTAGTGGACTAGCCGTTCAACATGGATTTTGATAAAAAACTTCAAGTCGTTCAACGAGTTCTTACGATATTTAATAGATGGAGCTCAGTTAAAAATGTTGAGATGCGTGGTGAAATGTCATTTCACCACTCACTTTTCACAACGCCGGTGAAAGTCGAGGACATCTATTTTGATTTTACTCAAATTCTTTGCGCCGGTCGGGAAACAGCCGTTTAGGGTTCGCAACGCAGACGTCATAAAGCGCGCAAATCAGGCCTGGGTAGAATAAAATATTTTTAAAATATTGCAGCTTGATAATTGATCCATTATCGAGTAATCGTTAATTCGTTCGAGAGTCAGAGAGTTCAAAGAAACAAATGTACTGATAATTATTTTCGAGCTCGAAGAGCTTGAAAATGTATTCACAATAATAATGAAGCTCGAGGAGCTTGAAAACAGCGAGGTTTTGGAGCTGGCCCACAAACCAACCGTTCTTCATATTTTTTTTATATAAAAATTTTTTATTCAATTAATTAATTATAAACTAAAATGGACATTGAAGACTCGGAAGAATAGTAATAACATTTTTATTTTCTCAGGTGAAAACTGTTTCCGTCTAGAAGATTTATTTGAATGGGTTTATGTTAATCAACGTCAGTTATCATTAACGTGCGATATCGACCCTGATTCATTTGTATCGTTCAACGAAATTGAATGTTTATCTGTAGCCGATGTTAAATATATGCCTTATTACTGTCCAGCTAAAAAGTGTCATGGTAGATTACACAACTGTGTACCCGCAGGTCGATTGTCATTTTGTGAATCGGTAAATATTTCTTTTGCAACACCTGCTTTGAAAGTTCAATTTCCGAGCGCTGTAAGTCGTGTCGGAAGTGCAAAATATATTTAGCCTTGCCTATACATTTTGCTTAACACTTGTACGCTTAATAGCCTATAATTTTATTTACAGTTTTAACTTTAATATACTAACGTAGTAATAAGATGTCACGACCAGTGCTTTTATTTAATTTTGCTCTCTATAACTAATGACGTGATTGTAATTAAAGCGAGTGAAACGCTACCATACGTTGCGACAACGCATTACTTTTTGCTTTTTGTCGCTAATTTTTTGACCCGGGTATTTAATCTTCAAAATTTAACTAATTTTTGTTAAACACTGATCTTACACACACTTAAAATAATAAATAAATTTGTACTCGTTACTGATATTTCAGCCATCTGAATTTGGCCCACGTTACTTATGGGCGACCGAGTCTGAAAAACTCCAAGAATATTGTAGAGGAAATTATGTTGATACGATGACAAAAGCCCCTTGTGATAATTTACTGTGTCAATGTTCCGAAGAAGGAGCTGCATCATTGGCAGTACGTGCTGTCAATTTAATGCCTCAAATGGCGGATATTGAAAATAATATGTGAGAATTATTATTATTATTATTATTATTTTTACAATTATTATTATTGTTATTATTATTATTTCAATTGAAGGGTCGTAACAAATGTGAAATTTTCAAATCAAGATGATATGATCCATTTACAAATTGAGCAAGGTAGATTATTACCAGAAGGTAAAATAGACGAAGCGACAATTCAAATGGTACCCCTCGGAAAATTTGGTTATTTGCAAAATACTCCCGAGGGTTCAATTGTTCTATTGGATGATGACGATTCAGCAGAACAAACGTACCTTGAGTTCGATACTGATTACACGTACTTGGGATATAATCGCGATAAATTTTTCATTGATGATATTATTGCTCAACCGAATTATGTCGTTACTGGTGTGAAATTGGGACAACAAGAACCAAATCCCGAAAATCGTAATAACAAGAGTCCGATACAATTGGAAATACACGTGACTTATTTCAATTATCATGATGGTAGGTTGAATGCAACTAAGGAAAAACCATCTTTCTGGATGACACCACGCAGTATGACTACTGATGACTACAAATATGCAAGGTAACTAATGTTTAATTTTATACTTTATTATACAGTAGGACCTCGTTATAAGACTAGCTCGAGGCTGTAAGGGAAAAAATTCTTAAAATTTAGGTACCCCCGCTATTGTGCTTAACAGCGTTCGCGCCCAAACCTCGGTATGACTATCGCCGTTTTGCGTTTTATTTATGTATTCGGCTCAACTCTACTCTATTATACAGTGAATCTATTTTATATATAGGGAAGGGTGGGGCAGAGTGGCCCCCATGGGGCAGAGCGGCCCCCCTGAAATTTTGACCAAAAAAAAAATTTTTTTTTTTTCGACTAATTACTATAAATCAGATATGTTTGCGCATTTTTACTCCTACGCATGACATTTGGGGCAAAATGGACACGCCCAAAATTTTGAAAAAGTGATTTTTTCATATTTTTATCGTCAAATAAAAAAAAATTATTATAATTCCACATTTCTAGCCCTACGCATAACACCTGGGGCAAAATGGACCAGCCGAAACTTCCGAAAAAATTATTTTTTCATATTTTTCAGCCGTTTCTTTATGTAAGAGGCAAATTTGGTCACTAAAAATTTATGAAAATTAAATTTTTTTTTTTGTTAATAAATTTTTGAAATAAAGTAAAATTATAGAATTGATTTTTTTTTTTTATTAAATAACAATTAGTAATTAAGGTAATCGAGAGTGAACGATTTTTTACGCTTTAAAAAATTTTTTTCGAGTAATATAAAACCAAAAATAGTTGTCAAGAGTAAGAAATACATTCTAATGATGAAAACAATTTAAAAAAAAAAAAAACGAAAAAAACAAATTTTTTTATCACTTTTTGAAGGGGGGCCGCTCTGCCCCACAAAAAAAAAAAAATTTTTTTCAGAATTTTGGCAAAATGTCCATAAATTTGTTCGAAATAGGACAAAAGTAAAGTGATCTTATGGTTGAAAGCCACAAAAAATAATAATTGGCTTAGGGGGGCCGCTCTGCCCCACCCTCCCCTAATCATAAATAAACAGAATTTTGTCGATCTTTTCTGTTCATTAATTATCCCTCGCAGATTTGAATCACGGTGGAAACACCGTGGAAGTGTAAACACCGTGGATCCACCGTATAACCACGGTGGGCTTGTTCCATTTGACCACCGGGTACACACAGTGTATTCACTGTGATTACGCGGTGTATCCACCGTTATTCCACGGTGGATTTACCACCGTGTATACACGGTGTTTCCACTGTGATTACGCGGTGGAAACAGCGTGGAACCACGGTGGTGAAATGGCACACAGCCACCGTGTAATCACGGTGGTTACATCGTGCAATCACAGTGGAAACACCGTGTATACACGGTGATAAAGCCACCGTGAAATCACGGTGGATACACCACGTAATCACAGTGGTAAAATGGAACAAACCCACCGTGTTTCCATCGTAATTCAAATCTGCAAGCGATGTGATACCACGAAATTTTTAATATTCTTTATGAAAATAAATTATCTACAATCTTTGTGTATGTACATTTTATCTCGATTTTAATCGTACTGGTCGTTAGTCTAATAGCGAGGTTTCGGCGCAAAATTTTTATTGAGTTGTTGATAGGGGAAGCGTTCCGAGCGAGTTTTAACAAATTGAGGGGAAAGTCTTATAACGCGTAGTCTTATAACGAGGTCCTATTGTATCTCATTTAAATTTTAATCAAATTATTTTTGTTAATGTTTGTTTGAATAAACTATCAATTTATTTGAATGCAAAAAAAAAATCAGTTAAAATTTTTCAAATCGAAACAACGACATGAGTTAGAAAAATTTGTTTTTATTTAAACTGATAACTCTTTTTAAAGATAATAATTTAAATAACCGGATGAATTTGTTATTTAAAATATAATCAGACACTAGTCTGATTATATTTTCTCTGTAAATAATTGATTTGTTTATTTGTATTGTTATTATCGGGTAAGATGTTAAATCGACAGCCAGTTGTCCATTGCGACTGTTTGACAAACAGTGAATTGAAGAAGCTAAAAGAAGAAATCATTTCTAAAAACTTTTATCACTCCGATGACATTCTCTTCAAAACTCACTGACTAACTTTATAAACAAATAAATTAATAATTTTCCCTTCTACTAATGTACCGACTAATTTTAATGATTATTAAGATTTGAAATATTTAAAGATTATTAACGACAAAATATAATCAAACATTCACCTAAAACTCAATTTTATATCTAATTATTTTTAAATGAAAAAATATTTTTTATTTATTCCAGAGAAGAGTTGGATTTATCAAATGTGGGTGATTCACTCAATAATACATTCATCAATGTAATAGATTCAATGCCGAATCAGTTCATAAAATTCCAAACATCTGATGATACCAACTTCGGACAAACGACTGTACCATATTTCGACTCACGTCCAGCTGGAGTAACAAGTACCACAGCATTAAGCGGTGTTGGTATTGTTCACCGCGGAGTTTATGTGCTTGGAGGATTTTTAGCACCAAAGATCATCGGAATTAATCATTCAGCTCATGTTGGAGAGAAGGAGAGTTCCGAATAATAATTTTGCAAAAAAATTGATAAAGTGAAACTTTAGTCATAATTTTTAACCGTTTCAATTTACTTTACCGTTGAATTGATTTATTGCACAATGTAATGAAATTTAAAAATTTGATTATTAATAAAGAGAGATTTAAATTTAATTTAGATGTTTTATAATTTAACCCCCACTTATTTATCTGAACATATGTACATCTGATAAAAAACAAACATCACTATAATACAAGACCATGTAACCATCTAGAAACAAATAAAACAAGCACACACTCTGGAGAAAAATCAATCATATATTTAGTTTAGCTGGTTTAATCAGCTACCTGATGACATTAAAACTTGAACCAGAATTCATATTTTTAAGAAATTATTGAAAGAGTACACGGAAAAAAATAAATCGAACTGGCTACCATGTCAGATAGTAGTCAGTGCCATCTGTAGAAAAAAAAATTGAGATAGCACACGGAAAAAAATAAATAGAACTGGCGACCATGTCAGATAGTAGTCAGTGCCATCTGTAGAAAAAAAAAATTGAGATAGCAGTGGGTCCTATCTACGTAGTACTGGCTACTCTCTACATTGTTCTCAGCGCTATGTCGGATGTTGCTCACTACTATCCTACATATTACACTCTTACATATTGCCTAATTCTATGTACTAGTTTGTTGCAGAGACTTTGTTTTTCCCGGAAAGTTCTGATGACCAGATTTTCCGGAGTCTCCGCCCATACTCACTGCAGAGAGTCGTTTTGATTTTCGAAACGTCCTGCATAGGACTCCCTTATTATTATTATTATTATTATTATTATTATAATTATTATTATTATGATTATTATTATTATTATTATTAACTATAATAATTCTAAGCGGGGGGGGGGGAACTTTAGTGAGAACGACGGCTGTGATTCGACAAATTTTTAATCACGTACGTTTATTATCGTATTTAATATATTTCCAAGCAATTGGGTGGTTCTTTTGCGTAGAGTTGATGAGTAGCCAGAGGGTTCAAATGGTTGTCGAAATACAGATTGATATAATGGTCAATAAATAAGTTAAGACGTCATTAGACGGACGAAGACGCACTGGCTGTACGTCATTTCAACTTTAATTATAACTTATCTATTACGTTCATTAAAATAATGAGCTGAAAAATTTAATGATCTATTATCGACTCGACCATAAGCTATTTTTTCTCAAATTCATTATTTTCAGTCTGATTAACCAGATCATGCTTCGAAAAATATATTAGTACTTCTAAATATACTAGATGATTTATCAATTTCACAAGATTGCCATTCTGTTATTTTCCTTTTCAATTAATTGTAGAAGTACTGAATTTTTTAATTTAAATTAACAGAATCAATCATGAACCCGATAAAAAATGTTTAGATCTAAGCATATATGATTGGATCCAATATGAGTGTATCCGAGCAGATCTGCATAAACGTCGATCTTTAGAGAAATCTACATAGATTTAAGCACATATATCTAAAGAAGTTTCAGTACATTCTAATGAACGCATGTATAAATATATTATACTTTAGACCATTTTAAAAACAATATCTACTTACATCTTGGATCTTACTGCTATTACCTCTTAATGCTTTTGATGAATCTATGTATAACATATATCAAAAGTCAATTGATATTTAAGCAAACAAAATAGATGAATACTTTAGAAACATTGATCAAACTGATTTATTTTATTTATTCATTACAATTTCAAGTATATGATTTAAATAACGTCCGATATTCATGTATAATTAGACAATAAAAATTGTATTTAATGTCTTATTGGCAGTAGAACCCCGACAGTTCGACGATTCAGGAACCTTACCTGTATTTAAATATTATTGGATCTGACTAACTATGACTACATATAGACACACATTTTTGGATATAGTCATAAATTCTTGGATATAAGCATATCTGCACGGATATCAATATTTATATCTGCTTATACCTATATAGTTGGATCTGAGCAGATATACTTATAAATGCTTGGATATGCGTATATTTACTTGGATATCAATCTTAATACATCTCTATATCTGCTTATATATGACTAGATCTGAGCAGATATAATTATATATGCTTATATCTAGCAAGATCAAACATTTGGATGTATTTGGATATAAACAGATATAACGAGATCCAAACATATCTGGTTGGATCCGAGCGTTTTTTATCGGGAACTCTGCAGTCCCGATGAAAAATAATTTTGTATAGTTATAGATAATTATATATAACTCTATATATAATCAGGTTTGAAAATTAGCCAGATCTGATCATATACAATCACACACAATTGTATATAATCAATAATTATGCATGAACGAACTAGTCATTCATAAAATCTCATTTAAATTATCTGTAAATTATTAATTAAGTAATTATATTAGGATTTGTTGTCTTTATAACTTAAATGTCAGTAATATTTAAATTGAAAAAAAAAAAACACATTAACTACCGGTTAGCTGCTATTTTACTAAGGGGTAACCCATCCGATTAATGAGCCACGCCAATACTGCTTGACTTTGATTTTCGCTGGATTGTAATTTTTTGTTTGAAAAGTATAGTTTTATTAAGCAGAAAAACAGATACATATCATTAACAAGAATAAAATCATATTAAAAATACTTTAACATTAATAATATTATTAATTAACTTGCTACAAGTGGTAGATCTCACTAGCTGACTTACTGCACTTAGTCAAGAGTGCCATTTCATTTATTAATTGAACTTAGTTATTAGGTATGCCAAGAAAATTAGCAAAACTTATTAATATGTTAATAGATGTAGAAAAATTACTGCTATAAAAAAAACATCTAATTAGGGAAAAATATGATTAAATAACTAAATATACACACTACATACAAGGCATTGAGCCTGTCACTAGGTGACACTCCTACTTGGGTTGTACTGGTTGGTGCAGTTACTCAGCATCATGAGGGTTAATGTGTATCCTTAGAGACCTCCGGATCTCGTCAATATGTTTGGCATCCTCTTTCAGCCACCAATAGTTTTTCTAAAGTCTATGAGTATCAGTGCTGTCAATCAGTGAGAATGCCATTGAGTACTCTCTAAACATGAATAAGTGAAATAAGTGAATATTTACTAATTCTGAGTACCAACCGAACCACTTTTTGAAATTAGTGGTTCGGTTTGCACTTGGAATTAGTGAATATTCACTTATTTTCACTAATTCATGTTTAGAGAGTATACACTGTAAAAAATTACCGGGGTAAGTCTAAGCGGTGTGGGTGTTAAAATTTTCGGTGTTAAATTTACCCCCGAATGCGGTGTAAAAATAACGCTGCCACCGGTGTAAATATTCTGTACCGGTGTTAAAATAAATTTTCCGGTGTTAAAATATTTCACTTTGGGTATGTGTGCGTTTATGTGATTGTGTGTGCTCGTGTGTGTGCATGTATGTGCGCTCGCGTATGTGAGCTCGTGTGTGCATGTGTGAGCTTACGTGTGTGCATGTGTGAGCTTACGTGTGTGCATGTGTGAGCTTACGTGTGTGCGTGTGTGTATGTTTGTGCGATCGTGTCTGCATGTGTGAGCTCACGTGTGTGCGTGAGTGATCTCATATATGTGAGCTCACGTGCGTGTGCGTATGCGTACTCGTATGTAAATTCTTGAACTCACGTGTGAGCTCTTGTGTGTGATCTCGTAAGTGTGAGCTCGCCTGTGTGAGCTCATGCATGCGAGCTCGCATGTGAGCTCACGCGTGTGCGTGTGTGCGCTCTTGTGTGTGAGTGTGTGCATGTGTGCGCTTGCGTGTTTGTGTATGTGTGTGTCAAGATATTTTTTGCGTTTTATAAGCTTTCCATAGTTAATACTCTGAGCGGACGCAATTTACCCCGCTTTAACACCGGTGAATTACTCCTCCTACACCGGTGTAATTTTATTTTAACACCGGCCAGAGTTAGAATGAGTCCATTTTTAACACCGCTCTTTTTACAGTGTAGATTTCTTGCCTCGTCATCCGGGTTGATATGAATTTTTTAGTAGTGCAATGACGTTTCTTGTGGTACATTATTGGTAAGTTGTTTTCGTCTTGAATTACTCCAATTTTATCACAGTAGGTAAACATTTTCGGAGTTATATACCCTGATTTGCACTTGTTATCATTATCACTATCAATGACATCATTGCATTTGAGTTCCTCCATTATCGGGTTATTAATTCTCTGGTAGTTGGCATATTAGATTCTACAAAGTCTTGTAACGAAGTAATCAATTCTGGGTGCTGGATTGTAATCTGCTCCTCTAGTCTGCTATAAAATTATAAATATGAACAATTCATGGCATTACTTGACTCAAATGATCAAATTGATACATCTTACGTTAATAATGCACCAAATATAGATTTTGGTTCTGTACATAAATTAAAATAGAATTACAATAGAATACCTTTATATGGGGCATTCCACGCCGTCACCGAGGTCGTGGACCTGATCATTATTCATTAAGCCAATTTTTTTGCATGTTGTAGTCCTTGTTGAAGAACGTATCCATGATTTTTTTGAATTTTTATATCGCTTTTTGAAAAAGTTATGAATTTTTGAATATTTCAGATATAAAATATTTGAATATTTGCTCATAACTTTATGAAAAATATAGATAAGTATTAGGGTGCTTCGTTTGGGAAAACTATTTTTTTTTTCTAAGTCCCATGTCAAAATATCATTGTACACATTGAAAACAAAATTCTCACCAAAAATGCGCTCTTAATTTTAATTTTAAGTACTCGCTAAATGAATTTGAAATTTTCCCATTTGATTAACACGTAAATTTAAATTTTATTTTTTCAATTATCTATAGCTTTACGGCATTTCAAGATATTTGATCGACCATAGGTGGAAATCACAGAGGATTGTTCCTCTTTGAAAGTGCTTGTAGCTAATTTATGTTTTCTAACCGACCTCACTGGTAAAAAATCTTAAAGCCAATTTTTTCTCAAATTTCACAGTTTCTTTTATTTTACTCACAAACAATGAACTTTACGACAAAATTGTACAGGACTTTTTTTTGTAGGGAATTTGATTTCCTACAAAAGAAGTTATGTAAGCCATTACCGTAGAGCTAGTAGTTTTCGAGGGAAATACAATTAAACATCTCAAAATTTAAAAAATCGCTGTTTTATCCAAGATTTTAGTACTTTTTGATAAAATTATGGCCGAAAAAATCTATAACATATCCTGGTTAATATATCATGAAAAATATGCCATGTAAAACAAAACTGTCTCCTACTACATTTCCTCCGTCTTTTCTTCACTTAATCCAATCCAAACAAAGATAATTGTTTCATACTTTTTTTATTTACATATGAATGTGTAATATGTATTTTATACTATACATTATTTGTGATTTCAGCAATGATTTTACCGAAAAGTACTAACATCTTGGATAAAACAGCGATTTTTCAAATTTTGAGATGTTTAATTGGATTTATCTCGAAAATTACTAGCTCTATGGTAATGGCTTACATGACTTCTTTTGTAGGAAATCAAATTCCCTACAAAAAAAGCCCTGTACAATTTTGTCGTAAAGTTAATGGTTTGTGAGTAAAATAAAAGAAACTATGAAATTTGAGAAAAAATTGGCTTCAAGATTTTTTACCGGTGAGGTCGGTTAGAAAACATAAATTAGCTACAAGCACTTTCAAAGAGGAACGATTCCTCTGTGATTTCCACCTATGGTCGATCAAATATCTTAAAATGCCGTAAAACTATAGATAATTAAAAAATAAAATTTAAATTTACGTGTTAATCAAATGGGAAAATTTCAAATTCATTTAGCGAGTACTTAAAATTAAAATTAAGAGCTCATCTTTGGTGAAAAATTTTTTTTTCAATGTGTACAATGATATTTTGACATGAGACTTGGAAAAAAAAAAGTCATCTCAAACGAAGCACCCTAATAAGTATATAAAGTGGTACATCATTTTTTCAGCTTTAAATAAACTTTCAACAAAAAATATTTAAAACTTTGATAATTCTTCATTTCCATTTTTCTTGTTGATTTTCAAGATGTAGAATATTTTTTTTTTTCCTTGAAAAAAATCCCAAAAATAGTATATGTTGTGAAGAAAATTTTGAGCTTGATCTGATCATGTGATTCCGATCCGGTCTATATTTCGTTAAACAAAAAATAAAAAAAAAATGTCTGCCTTCAATGCGTCAAGTTTTTCGTTGTGAAAATATTATTACATAATAGCGAGTAATGGGAGTTTTTTATTAGACAAATACATGATTTTAATGAATATATTTTTTTTATTTTAAATATAAATTATGAATCAAAACTGAATAATAGATACAAACATGCAAAAATTATAACAGGTACCCAGAAACTACATTGTGTTATTCAGGATCAGGATGACATTTTAATTGTCAAAAATTATTCGAATTCAAAAGGATTTCGGGTTTGTAAGATTCTTAAACTAGCTCGAAAATGAGATGAACAAGAAAAAATAAAATACTACGCTAAGTTGTCAATAAATTGGCTTAGAAGTAAGATTGAGGACCAAAAATTTTGGGGAATTTTTGTTTTGATATATGCATCAATATTTTAGTATGGGAGTGGAAAAAAAAGGTTCGTTCAAAACGAATCACCCTAGTATATTTATGTATTCATTAATTTAAAAATTAAAAAATAAATAATTAGAAGAATATGTATAATTCAGTAGGTGATATGTATGACGCACTTGTTTGCTACGTTGTCGTCTTTGTTCTCCAATAACTATTGATATCATTACTAATATTAGTTTTTATAATGACTGATGGCTTATCATTCTGTGAGTGATTAACGAGTAGTTTAAGTGTGAGTTAAGTGGACTCAATAATCATTAAAATATATAAGCTCGCATTGGTCGTCGTGTCCAATCACTGTTTATACGTTTCTGCCACGTATTATCATTCTTATTCTCATTCTCAGGTACGTCTATTTAAAAATTCCAGTAACAACAACAATAAATAATTTATAATAACTTATTACAGATTATAATTAAACATCCCAGCAAATAAATTAAATAACAAAAAATAAAAATGGGCAAATTACCATTTTTATTGGTGATACTCACGATCGTGTACCACTGCCATGCAGAACAATCTTTTTCAATCGGAAATATTATGGGAGTTGGTGACGTTATTCGTGATACCGCCGGTTCCATAAATAGCGTTTACAGGAAATTGCAAGGACCCGATAAAAAAACATTACAGCAGCAAGAACAGGGTATTAAGGACATAAGAGATTCTTTATCAAAAAATCGAGGTGTACTCGGCCATGCTCATCAAAACGCAAAAAACTTTCATAACCAACTTAAGGCTACCGATGAAAGTATTTATGATTTGACGCAAAGCATTCATGAATTGACGGCAACCCAGAAGAAATATCAAATTAGAATTATTTATGCGTTCGATGCAATAAACCGAATATCTGAGGAATTGACTGAAATTCCATTGGCAATTCACGAGATGATGAAAGGTTTACTGAATGATTTTATCGAGTACGTGACAAACGAAGCTGAGCTCAACAGTAGAATGATTGAATTACAGGAATATACAACACGTATTGACAGTTTATACTCCAGATTTTTAGAACATATTAATCCATTCAAACCTTTCGATCCTCATGTTACGAAAGCTTTCACTGGAACTTTATTGTCATACAATCCGGACGAACTGATCAATACTGTTCAAAAAATGCATGATTTACTGGTACCTGGTAGAGCGGGAATAATTTACGACGGACTATTTATGTATATAAAAAATCATCAGAACGTAAGTAATTACTACCTTTGTATGAATATAAGTATGCATGTGTATGAATAGGATGACCCAAAAAACCGACTACTTTCTTTTTTTTTTCGAGTTTCACATTTTTCAGAGCTGAATTTTAATTATTTAGCTGATTGTTCTACAAAAATCAGACCGATAAAAAATTTTTGAGAGATTGTTCAAGAATTTTAAAAATTTCAAAAATGATTAAAATTCGGTTTTTTAAAAAAAAATTTTTGTCTTCTGGCTGAAATATTTTCTATCTATAACATCAAAATCATACTGAAAGTTTTAGCTAAATAGAGAGATTGTTAACCCTTCGTTAATCGCGCTCTTTATAAGATCTCACTTACATTTAAGCAATCATCATAAGTTGAATAGTGGCAGGGCAGCACCACGCTCATAGCGCGAATTACAAAAAGTTAAACGCCGTTCAAGAATTTTAACCATTAATTCATTATACATAACTAATATTTGGAATTTATTTTTTATAACTCAATTATTATCGTTCCTCCAAAATGTAAATTTTGCATAACCAAAATATATTGAATAGTCTTAAACAACAAAATTAGGTAAAATTTGAATAACCAAACAAAGCTCAAAATTGAATGATAAAAGAAAAAGTATGTAAGTAACTAATTTTTACTATGTCTCGGATTCTATTTCACGAAAAGATTGGAACCCGACTGGTTACTGTTCGGCACCCGACTCAGTACGGTGCAGAACAGCAACCCGTCGGGTTCCAATCTTTCCGTGTTTATTTAATCATGATGCAAATTGATGGTGAAAAAATCAAGAAGCTTAAATATTGTTATCTAATGATCGCTTGGAAACGTCCAATAGATGGAAAGTTTCAAAATTCATAAGCGACGTTGAAATATTTAAATTCCGGACTGAAATTTTCAGCATATTCATGGTTTTACGAATATTAACTATTGTAGTCACGAGAAAGAAAAAATTTAGAAAAAAAAAAGTTCAATTCCAATAATTATTGGAATTTTCAAAATTTGTGAATAAGCTCTTAAAATTTTCTTATCTAGCTGATTGTTGCTTCAATGAAAATAGATAAATATTAATAATAATAGTTTGAAATTTCGGCTCGAAACCTACCAATTTTTATTATGCTGCCGACCAAACTTGAAACAGGAAGGGAAGCATCCGGAAAATTATTATGTTCATTAGGATGCTTTGTTTGGAACGACTATACTTTTTTTCTAGTCCATTGTCACAATAATGTTCTAAACATATAAAAAAAAAAATTCTCACCAAAGATGACCTCTTAATTTTAATAATAATTTATTAATTACAGCGATTGGGTTTCGAAAGTAGATGTGACTTAGAACATTCATTTCAAAATAAACTACGCACAATATATAATTTAGTTATTGTCACTGAAATCCGAGCATTTTCAATGATCATGTTTGCCTTAAGGTACCGGGAAATATCTAACCACTTCGTGTGTAAATATAAATAATTCTTTTCTTACTCAAGTACTAAAAAAATAATTCTTGACTAATTAAAATTTTTTAATTTTACAACAGTGAGGTTTAAGTCGCAAAAGATTTCTGCGGTAAAGCAGGTAATGAAACGTTTGTCTAATTATTTGGAAGCTATGAAAACGGCCATGGGGACATCGTCGAGGGAACTTTTCCGCTGCGACCCGTCTAAACAGATAATAGGTATTGTTATATTCATTTATTTTCATCCAATTAAATTAATAAATTATTAAAATATAACGATGTTGTTATTTAAAGATGAAACATCATTCCGGTTGAACAATTTGTTTGGAAAGTACTACGTTAATACCAAACAACTGTTCAATACATGTGAGGTTGAAGCGGAAGAAATACAAACGGAAAATGCTATTGAGGATCTAGAGAGATTCGATGAAGACAAATCGACATTTTTTGTTCCGTTTTACAGACCTAGGTATCAATGTAATGGTATATTACATGATTGTGTGAAGGCAGATCGTGACTACAAATTTTGTGAATCGGTAAGTATGTTTATTATAATTGCATATACTCAATTCAACAAAAATTGGGAGCCAAATGGGTTTTCAATAAGTCTGAAAATTTTAATTATAAATTATATATATACTGGTATTAAGAGTAACGTGTGGGTGTTGCTTCAGTTGATTATTCGCGGAGGCTGCGTAACATTTAACCCGACGACATAATACCCGCGACAAAATACCCTTTTATTTCGATTATTTTACCATTGTAATTTTTTTTTTAAATGTTTTATCACGTAGATATTTTGTTTAAAAATATTTCGTGATGAGGATATTTTGTCGCAGGGATATTTTGTCTGGTGATATTAAAGCGTCCTACTTGCCAACAGAACCGTGGGTAATTAAATTTGAGTACATTATCAAGTAATATATGCATTCAAAATGATAGATACATTTATTAATAACGTAGAATATTTCAATTTGCGGGTATTTTGTCGTGAGTATATTGTTACGGGTGTTTTAGTTTGCGGGTGTTCTGTCGGGGGTGTTTTGGTTTACGGTTATTTTGGCAGCGGGTATTTTGGCATTAGGTCAATTGTCGTGTTAACTTCGCGGAAACCGTATGAAAAAAAAAAAAAAAGTTAGAAAAATATCTAAAAAAGGTTGACATTTCGAGAGATAGTAACTATCCACTGAATCGCAGTAAATTTCTCTAATTCAATTTTAGAGAGCAAAATTTTCATTTTGTCTTTTAATTCCATCCTATAATATTTTCGTATTTGTATTTCTTTTAATATTAAGATTTTATGAAAGTTCGACATTGTCTCAAATTTCGAAGTTCGACGTGTCGAACTTTTTCAGACTTTTCTTACACGGAGAGATTTCTGATTATTTTAAAATCTCTGGATCCCGTTTTAGATCGAATCAAATAAAGAAAAACAAAATAATATTAAAGACGAAGTGTCGCGAGTTCAGAAAATATCTACTTGGAGATTTATCTATTGTTATTTATCGTTTGAAGATGAGGGAACAATAGAAGAGTTTATGTAAAAAAAACTCGACAAAGATTCAGCTCTCTTTTATCTAATAGTAGTTCACTCTAAAAAAATAATTTAAACACGAAATTTTTCTACTTTCATTTTTTGTAATTCGGAATATCAAAATAGTGTCTTATACATCATATGATATCGGTATTATATTCGATATCACTAGATGTGTACAATAGTTTATATAATTAATGCACGAAGAAAGACGCTGTTAAATGTCTGAAGTCAGCGTCATGTAGTCAGAGATATAAAAATAATTTACTTTATTATTATTAAAAAAGATTTATACTTTATAAAATTAGACACCTTGCTTAATATTATTCGCTCAAAAACACTTAACTCAATGAAAAAAATCTGGGCGTCGGTTGACCCTGCGGGCCAGCCCCAAAACTTCCCGCTGTTATCGAGCTCAAGGAGCTTGAAAACATTACTGTGAATATATTTCCGAGCTCTTCGAGCTCGAAAATACAATTACCTGGGATTAATTTTTATGAGCTTTTCAAGCTCTACCAAGTTTCGTATTTTGCTAAAGTTTGACAAATTAAGAATCGAAAATTATTAATGAAGAAGCGGTTTTCAAATTTTTATTCTCGATTATGTTCAATGAAATAAATGTATCGAGACAGAAATCAATGTCAGTGATCAAAATCAAGATTTGAGTGAGTTTTGACTTGGGTCAGAGCAATAATATATGAAATATCCGAGAAACACATTAAAAACTGGGTTTTCTCAATTTTTTGCTGATAATATGGTTTAAACTAAAAAACAAGTTAGATGACATTCTATGATGATCGAAAGAGACTATAAAGAGGAATAGTTGGTATGATTTCAGACATATTTAGTACACTATATTTTGATTTATCCGGAAAAAATAACGTTTTATGTTATTTTTTTAACTTTTCAGCGCCGATATCTTTTGAACTAATGAACCGATTTTAACGTTTGAGGTAGCAATTGGCGCGTTTTCTCGAATTCTAGAGCTGATATAATTTTGAAATCGATCCGTTCAGCCGTTTCGGAGATATTTGGAAAAACCCTTTTTCACCATTTCTTTCTCCAACGATATCTCTCGAACAAATTAACCGATTGAGATGGTTAAGGCGGCAATCGACGCGTTTTATCAAGTTCTAGAGCTGATTAGATTTTGAAGTTGATCGTTCAACTCGTTTCTGAGAAATCAATAAAAAACTAAAAAAAAAAAATTTTTTTTTTTTCGTAATTCGCCGATATTTTCGAGTCTACTTGATCAAATGATCTGAAATTTTCAGGAAAGTTGACGGCCAACAAGTTCTTTCGATTGCTATCTTAACCATATAAATCGGTTCATTAGTTAAAAAGTTACAAAGAGTTTACACACACACACACACACACACACACACACACACACACACATACATACACTCGGACATCGTTTTGAATATAGTCAGAATAGCTTCCTAGAACCTCAAAGCGTCGACATCTGATGAAAACTCGATTTTTGAAAATCGGACTGTAAACAATAACTTCCCGAATTTTTCGAAAACCATCGATTTTCTTAGCGGGAAATTAAAAAAGTTATCGATGGTGTTATGACGTATCAATTTATAGAGGTATAGAAGGTGTTATAAAATTCAGCTGACGTTGTCTTGATCTGCACATGTATGTGGTGAATTACTAAATGCGCGTGTACAGTCTAGAAATTTTGGTCTGTTAATAAGGCAGCTAAATTCAAAGTGACGTCATAAGAGCGAAGGGTAATAGATTAGTTATTGACTTGAATTATTGTGAAGGGATAGCATCCGCTGATTTCATTTAAATTCAGTGGTTCTATAAAAAACGGGTATTTTCATGTATATGGGGCATTCCATACCAAATCAGCCACTTTTTGAGGTCACCTCCTCCGATATTTTTGAAAAATTTATATGTTTTAGAGGCTGATAAAAAACGCTCTCATGAATTTTTGAAAATTTTTTTGACTACTCGTTTCCGAGATACCGATTTTTTTTAAAATACGAGGTTTTTTTTTCAAACGGTTATGACTTCGCGACAAATACACCAATCGGATCGTTTTATTTTTCAAAATATTCGTTTTTGAATGTTCTTTCAAGAAAAAAATCCGTTTTTATTCTCAATCAATTCCTTCATTGTTAATTTTAAGTTTTAAGCAAAAAAAACATTCTTTCGAAATGTATGCCCCCTTCAATTTTTTTGAAAAATTTCTTAAAAAAACTTGGATGAATTTAGAAAATTTTAAGACTAATCCAATCGTGGGCAAACAATTCGTTCTATTTTTTTTCCCTAAATATTATTTTTCGACTTAATTTGACCAATAAACATTCTCAGATCAGTCCATTTAGCTGCTATGATTTTTTTTAAATACTGTGCCGTTCGGAGTATACTATTTTTTGAAATTTTTCTACTCATTCAGAAAATGAATTTTAAAAATCAACTGAGAACTACTTATGAGTTATCTTTACTACCTAGGAGAGGTGACACGTGGCCTTATTAGGACGATAGCCAATAAGGAAAAAAAAACCCCAGGAAAGGATAGTATATGAAATTGATCCGCATTGAAACCCCAAACTAGAATTTGTGTTTTGACAATTCACAAATTGTTTAAGCTTAAAAAAAAATAAACATCGTTTATTACTTTGGGGTTTAAATGCGTTTCAATTGCATATACTATCCTTTCCTGGGGTTTTTTTCCTTATTGGCTATCGTCCTAATAAAGCCACGCGTCACCTCTCCTAGGTAGTAAAGATAACTCATAAGTAGTTCTCAGTTGATTTTTAAAATTCATTTTCTGAATGAGTAGAAAAATTTCAAAAAATAGTATACTCCGAACGACACAGTATTTAAAAAAATCATAGCAGCTAAATGGACTGATCTGAGAATGTTTATTGGTCAAATTAAGTCGAAAAATAATATTTAGGGAAAAAAAATAGAACGAATTGTTTGCCCACGATTGGATTAGTCTTAAAATTTTCTAAATTCATCCAAGTTTTTTTAAGAAATTTTTCAAAAAAATTGAAGGGGGCATACATTTCGAAAGAATGTTTTTTTTGCTTAAAACTTAAAATTAACAATGAAGGAATTGATTGAGAATAAAAACGGATTTTTTTCTTGAAAGAACATTCAAAAACGAATATTTTGAAAAATAAAACGATCCGATTGGTGTATTTGTCGCGAAGTCATAACCGTTTGAAAAAAAAACCTCGTATTTTAAAAAAAAATCGGTATCTCGGAAACGAGTAGTCAAAAAAATTTTCAAAAATTCATGAGAGCGTTTTTTATCAGCCTCTAAAACATATAAATTTTTCAAAAATATCGGAGGAGGTGACCTCAAAAAGTGGCTGATTTGGTATGGAATGCCCCATATATTGTAATATTTGTAACTTATAAATTAATATTACTTTTACACTACAATAATAACACACTTACATTAGACATAATAACACCACAATTAACAGCAGTAAAAGAAATAAAGAGCAATATATAGTTTATTGAATACAGATATGTGCTGTTTAGTTGTCAATATGAGACTGACTGACTTTAGTCGCGCATCTATAAAACAAGAGAAGAAGGCATTTGTTTTCTAGTCATTTAAATATTTTAAAAGATCAGTTTCACATTCGTTACAATATATTAAACCGCTTGTTTGACGAATCAATTTAACATAAAATTTTACGAGGCTTTTAGCCAGTTAGTGCGTATTCTTTGGCATGTGTTGCATAACATTTATTCGTTCATCTGTGAGTTGTATTTTTGGAGAGCAAACCAAATATAAAAACGAATATCAGTACTCCTTCAATTCTTGCCCCTTGCTGCTGATTATTTATTATATTTTTATTATTTATTTATCCCACAGATTAGTATTTTTATGTATTATATTAAAATTTATGTTGAGGGGCAAGGTTCATAGTGCTAGTATGTTCCAGAAGTTACCAGAATGTATTAGCTATACTAATGACCATTGCCAATCTATGTATAGTGGTTAGTTCTTACCAGTACACCATCCTAAACGGACGTGTATCTTGTATCCATATATATTGTAATATACCTGTAATATACTTAACGTAATAACCACGAATACTAATATCTTATTTATTAATAACCTGCCTGTCTTTATCATCAATTTAATATTCCTAGACATTAACCCTTACAAGTTCATAACTATTCCAAGACAGTAAAAATGTTTTTGTTTATTTATATCTATCTATCTATTTTGATCTTATTCAACATAAAAGTAATACATAAGACAGAAATTGTGTATATTTTTGTGTTTTTGAGATAGGGACACATATCCCTATGTGTGCCTTCAGGTATATATTTTTCAATGGATTACAATAAAATACTTCACGCTTTTATTACTAAATAAACACAAACTATGATAGAAAATACAATATATTAATAGTATATTGTGTGACAAGGGATGAAACAAGACGATTTCAGACTAGGGTGAGGTTGGCTGCCCGAGCCGCTGATGAGGGCTGACATCACCCGCAGTCTGAAATCGTGTTTTATCCTGAGTCACACACTATATTTTTCATGATTACCTGCATCGGAACTTCAAGATTCAGTGTCAGCAGCCAGTAAGAAACAAGTTAATTTCAAGCCGATGATGCGGAGAACTGTTTAAGAATGAGAAATATGTGATTTACAGTCACTTATTAAATAGTAAATAAGACAAAAATATTATTTTCACTGATTTTTTAGTAATTTTATTTGGTTAATTAAAACTGTCACTTAAAAAATGAAATGAGTAAACTGAAGTGAAAAGTAAACAAATGAGAGTAATAAGGCTGCAAATGACCATTAAATATAACTGACACTGGGCAGAAACAATTGTATTTCTTCCCTTGGGAAGAAACACGCATGTTTCTGCCCGCTGTATGAAAGTATTTTTGAATTACGAATTCGCAAGCAGTTGTTTGCAGCATCGGCTTGAAATTAGCTCGTTTCGACGGGCTGTAGAGACACTGGAACTTCAAGTTTCGATGCTTGTATCATGAAAATGTGTATACTTATTTATGATACTAAATATTATGAAATTCTACAAAACAATTACGATCGCAAGTATAACATAAATGACCATTACATAGAGAGCATGTATTATTTATGCGATTTTTCAGTCGACGTTTAGCACACAGGATTTTTTCTATTACTCACTTTTACCATTACATGTGAAGGTGTTTTGCGAAAACTTAAAAACGTAATTAAAAATTATAAATCTAAAAAAGATTTTACCTGGCCAGTATATTATTGTAAATCGGAAAAATTATGCGGGGACAAACGTGTCACTTATGTGTGAAAGGGTTAGTGAAACTCAGAAATTGGACAATTTGGAAAATCAATATTTTAAATTTACTTAATTTTGTTATATAGGTATTATAATACATATATACTTCTATTAATAAAAAATAATCCCCAGAATATAGGTACCATGAGACGTTATAGCTTCGCTATAAATAGTACATCATTTCCAACTAAACCAACTGATTGTAACGGACGTTACATCGATACACTGACTCAGCCTAAATGTCCGAATCTGATATGCCAATGCTCTGAAGAAAGTGCTCAATCCATCGCAACACGTGCCATCAATTTAATGCCTCAAATGGCGGACATTGAAAATAACATGTAAGAATAATTTCAATAATTTTAATTCTTCCGATCGATAAAAAGTTATCAAAAATTTGTTTTTATCTTAGTATTGTCATGTTAGCACTCATTTCGAAGGAAATTCGATAGTTTTTATTAACACACTTTTTGTTTAGAAAAAAAAAGTCTGATAAAGGATTGACCCTGCGGACCAGCCCCAAAAACTCTCTGCTGTTATCGAGCTTAAGGAGCTCAAAAACATTATTGTCAATACGTGTTCAAGCTCTTTAAGCTCCACAACAGATTTGTTCAAAAGTTACAGAACATTTATAGTCTTTAAATCTGAAACAGTGAAAACCACTGACAAGTAGTGTATATACACTGTTTCAGATTTAAAGAGTATACATACGTACGTGCGTACACTCGGACATCATCTTGAAAATAGTAAGAATAGCTTCCTAGGACCTCAAAACGTCGAGATCTGTTGAAAACTCGATTTTCAAAAACCAGACCGAAACCAATAACTTCCCTTTTTTTTGAAAATTTTCAATTTTCTTAGCGGGAAGTTAGAAAGTTTAATTTTATCAAACAATGAAATCTAAAAATTGAAATATTATTATTATTATTATTATTATTATTATTATTATTATTAAATTTCAGGGTTGTTACAAATGTTCGTTTGGTAAAAAAATACAATATGGTCCATTTGGAAATTGAACAGGGTAGATTACTAAGCGAAGGTAGCATAGACGATGAATCAAAAGAAGCTGTGCCAATTGGTAAATTCCGTTATTTCCAAAATGTACCAGAAGGTTCATTCGTTAAACTATCCGATGCCGTAGACGATAATATAATACCATTAACATACGACGTTGATTACACATATCTTTTCCGCAACCGTGATACAATGAACCTGGATGACATTGTGCTTGAAAAGGGTTACGTTGTTACTGGAGTTAAATTCGGTACTGCTGAACTTAATCCCGCAGATATTAACGAAAAGAATAAAAGTCCAATACAATTGGAAGTATTTGGGACGCCATTTGATTATGATACTGGAAAATTGATACCAACCGAAACCAATCCGACGAAACTTTTCAAAGCTGTCGATATGTCAAAACATGAAGAGTATACTTTCGGAAGGTAAATCATCATCATTATTATTATTAAGGGGAAAGTTTATAGTACCTTATACATCTTATGGAATCGGTATTATACTCAAGTGTGGGTTTGGCCAACTGAATCACCCTGGAAACAGCCTGGAAACACCCAGGGAGTGGAAACACGGTGGAATCACGGTGGATCCAGGGTGGGTACACGGTGGGTTTGTGCCATTTTATCACGGTGGTTACACGGTGTACCCACCCTGATTCCACGGTGTATCCACAGTGATTACGCGGTGTACGTGGAATCACGGTGGGTACACCGTGTAACCACCGTGGAATCAGGGTGATAAAATGAAAAAACCCACCGTGTAACCACCGTGGATCCACCGTGATTCCACCGTGTTTCCAGGGTATGTCCAGGGTGATTCAAAACCGCCAGGGATGTCACAAAAATAATAACTAATAACTAAGCAGAATTGATGCTTAATGGCGCTTCCCGCGTGAATAGAAGAAAGTCATTTTTTTTAACACAATTCAACTGTCGCTTCAACACTTTTTGTGTTGATTTCAAAGTAAAACTTAATAAATGTTGATAATTTAAATTTATGTACTAGGTAACACTTTTAAAGTGTTGAATAGTAGATCGATTAAAAACTTGAAAGTAACACAGAGAATTGTGTTGATTTGACACAAAATAATCAAAACAAAAAATTTAACACGGACCGTTTTCAACACAGATACTCAATATTTTTTACTGTGATTTTGCCACTCTTTACTATTTTATAGGTAGTGTTTATCATTTTTTAAATTAATTTAAAATATCTTTTTAAAGGACACCAGTAGATATTTCTAATAGCGATGATTCAATAAAGATGCCTCAGAATACAAAAACATCTAAACCAAATCAGTCAATTAGATTCCAAACTACCTCTTGGGATAAAGATTTGGGACAGACTGTTGTTCCATACTTTGATACTTTGCCTGCTTTAGTAACAACAAAAAGAACCGTTGCACTGGATGGTGTTGGTATTTTCCATCGTGGTTCACCAGGTTACGGTGGTTTTATAGCTCCTAAAATTTTCACCGTCGATCATTCCAAGTACATTAAATCCGCCATAAGCGATGAAGACATAGAAAAATATTCAATGTCTTGGATAATAAATGACCCAGAAGAAGAACCAACACCAGCAGCCATACGAGCATACTTAAGAAAACTCGAAGAGTTGAGTCAAAGAAAATCTTAAATTTGACTTGATTAAACTTAATTTTCTTTGAAGTCGATATGCCGACAACTGTATTCCACATTTCAACTTTTTTTGACTTAATATTGACTTAATCTTGACTTTTTTTAACTTTTTTGACTTAGATTAGACTTTTTTTTGACTTAAATTGTTTAGTTTCCTTTAATTTAACTTCTTTTGGCTTAAATTATTTCATTGATTTATTTTGTCTTAAAAAAACAACTTGTTATCGATTCGAAATCTAGTTCTATATTTGACTTAATTTTAACTTAGAAATTAAGTCAAATCGAATGTGGTTTTTATACTCATTTATTAATTAAACTAATCTAAAATTAAAACTCAATTTCAATTATAGCAAATTTTTTAAAAATTATTTCTGATTAAATTAAAATTATTGTAAACAAAATTTTTATTGCAATGATTTTTTTTTATTCTGTTCCTGAAGAATTTGTATAAGATCTTGTTTACAATATCATTCATTTTCATATTGATTAACCAATTCTGCAATAAACGTTTTATTATTGCAAAATGATGGCCCAGGCACTTACAATTACTAATTTTGTGACAATCGCATATTTTATCAATAATTTTTATAAAAGAATGAAGAAGACCAAAACGTTTTTCATTCAAGTATTTAAATGCTACATAATAAGAATTATTTTTTAATGTTTCTTTATAATTTTTTGATATAAACGATATACCATTTAATAATAATCGAAAATATTCTAAACCATAAACACCTCGAATAATTATTACTATCATTAATTATATGTTACTAATTGTACGTATTTTTTAAAATTGCGTTGTAACTGTCTAATTTTGTTTTATTCTGACTTTAATGTAACTTTTTTTAACTTAAATCTAAGTAAAATGTATTAAAATCGACGCAATTCTGACTTGAATGTGACTTTTTTGTCTTAAATCTAAAAGAAATAGAGTCAGACTGAACCAGTGTTGATTTAAACGTGACTTATTTTGTATTAAATCGATCGTAACTAACCCAGAAAAAGTCAAATCTAAGTCAAGTGTTATGGGAATTTTACACTGACTAAAAAAATTAACGTAGGTGAAATTTGAAGGATTTTGACTTAAATTTTAAGTCATAATTAAGATTTTTTTTCGACCCGAGTAAGCCGGATATATACTATTTTGCTGGAATATATATTTTTTCGTAAGCGATTTGCTTAAATAATTTAAAAAATTATTTCCAAGATGTAATTGATTCGTTCGAAAATTGTAATAAATAAATAAACAAACAGATAAATTAGTAATCTTTAGTTTTATTTTTATATCTCTAAATCACTCGTCTACTCGGCATTATAATATGATATACGAAATTACGGTTTTGAGCTCTTTTAGCTCGAAAATAACGGAAAACTTTGGGGCTAAACCGCAGGGTCAACTGATTTGCAGATTTTTTGTCATAATAAATTTGGTCAGTAACATCTAGCTATAGATGATTTGTGACCGTCGTTAAATTTTTGGTCACAAATTAACGATTAGTCAAGAATTTTGTCAGTCACAACCAGCTACATGATTGGACGCAATCTTTTTTTTTTAACTTTAAAAAAAAACATTTAAAAAATAAGAAAAAACACTTGAGTGTTCGAACAAACCTTGGTGGGGAAATAATATGCAGAAGGGTGTCCTAATACACTTGGAGATTTAAATTAAATTGCTCCAAGTGCATTGCAGCTAAAAAAACGTCACTTAACTGCTATTTCCCACCAGACGATGCCAGATGATTTAGCTCAGGAGCTTGGAAGTTATCAGCATCAGCAATTCGTAACCCTTTACAATAGCACTGAACACTTAACACTTAACGACACCACAGACACTTTGCACAATTTAAATTTTACAAACACTGCACATTCTAATTGAACAGTGACTATTAGGAATAAATTTTATGGATAATCCCACGAATTAACTGCAATACTGTGCTTCAATTTAAACGTAAAGAAGGATCTGGGCTACTACTGTCGTTGTTGATGATACTGACTGCCGCTATTGGACCGCCAGTTGATACAAAGCAATCGATTATGCAATTCTCGACCGCCCCCACTTTAGCAAAAATTGGAACGTTGAATACAGCGACATGCAGTAGCACCATCTTGGCG
Source organism: Microplitis mediator (assembly GCF_029852145.1). Classification (NCBI taxonomy): domain Eukaryota; kingdom Metazoa; phylum Arthropoda; class Insecta; order Hymenoptera; family Braconidae; genus Microplitis; species Microplitis mediator. Next base: position 9,494,340 of record NC_079976.1, on the reverse strand, counting down.
CGAAATTTCAAAATTGAAATTGAATAATTTTATTAAAATTTATATGAGTGTGAATGTAGCAGACATCAGACAAATTTAAAATTATAAATAAAGAGAGTAATTAATTTAAAAAATAATGTTTATAAAAAATGCATTTATTAATTTTTAAATTTTTTAAAGGCGCATTTTTTAAAAATCTGATTTTATTAATTATTTACTCTATTTATTAATGATTTTAAATTTGTCTGATGTCTGCTACATTCAAACTCATAAATTTATTTGTGTCAGTAATTATATTAATTAGACTAAAAAGTATACTCGAAATTTTATATTTTCATAAATAATTTATTGATTATTCTTATTACTTGCGCGGTAGATTTAAATATTCGAAATACAAATTATTAGAAATTGAAGAAAAACTAAAAATAGTGAATCAAAATAAAACGGAATATGATGGATATTTACAATATTAAAAAAAAAATATACGCAAGTTTCACGCAAAAATCGTGCTGCTCCTACGCTGCACTTGCACGGTCTGCTGCTGAGCTGCAGCTGCTCACAGATGGCGCCAGTTTTGAAGTCTGTTATTGTTATTTTTCCACAGGGCAAAGATCAAATAAATGTAATGAAAAAATTTTTATCATTAATTTATCATTATTTCCTCATAAACTAGAGATAAATAGACAAATATTCCATTACATAAACGAACTACGTTCTAAATGTTCATGAAATGGGTAAATATAAAATAAAGGTAATTATTTTTTAAATAAATTTCAAACCGTAAAATAAATAAATAAACACTGACGCTTATCTTTAAAATTTAAATTAAATTTTTAATTATAGGTAGGAATTATTGGTGGCTCTGGATTGGGTGATATCGCAGATAATATATTAAAAAATAGCAATCAATTAAATCAGAATGATTTAAAAAATGATTTTGGTTTACCCAGTGGTAATATTTATACAGGAATTATTAATGGAGTTGAAGTTGCATTATTATCACGGTAATTAATTAATCAATGAACTATTAATTGTATGACTTTTTTTCTTATGTTAATAAATTTAAAATTTCAAAAATAATTTATTTAGACACGGGCATGGACACAAAATAAATCCGACAAACGTTAATTATCGTGCTAATATTGAAGCACTAAAATTAATTGGCTGCACTCATATTTTAGCATCTAATGCGTGCGGGTCATTGTGCGATGAAATAGGACGTGGACAATTAGTGATACCGGACAGTTATATTGACCGCACGTACGCGAGAAAAAATACTTTATTTGATGGAATCTCGCCGCGGTATCAAGGTATTTTTTTTTTTTTTTTTTTTTTTTTTGAGTTAAAATAATAATAAAGACGGGGTAAGAAAAATAAACGTGTTCTATTTTAATGTGAGGTGTTTGCCACGTGCCAATGGAGCCGTCGTTTCATCCTGATCTCGCGGAGGTTTTCGAATTGGCGGCTAAGGAACTTAGTATTGATGTAAGAAGAGGAGGTACTATTGTTACTATTGAAGGCCCGAGATTCTCATCCAAGGCGGAAAGTAACGCATTTAGAATGTGGGGTGGTCAGTTAGTTGGAATGACATCGTGTCCAGAGGTAAATCATCTTGTTTTTAAAAATATATATATACATATATTTATATTTTGGTGGTAAACTTTAACCCACTCATTCTTTTATACACCTTAAAATTTTTTTGATTAACAATTATTTATTCGAAATAAATAAATTGAGAGACAGAAAATTAAATCTAATATTCCAGCCTTTGAATTTTGATTTTAAAAAATCTGTTTAAATAAATTATCCAGAGTGAATTATTAAATAACATTGGATTACTTCCACCCCGTATACAGAGATAACCCCACTCCGTTAAAGATAAAAATTGTTAAAGAGATATGAAGAGTGGGCAGTACTAACCGAATTCTCGAATTTTACTTTTACAATTAGGTTTAAAATACCCAAGTAGCACAGAGTCAACTTTAAGATGTCTTAAAGATATCTTTTAAAGGGATAAGACAAAATTTTTTTTGTCTCAAAGTCACCTTTTTTGGTATAAATACGACATGCAAATGTTGGTTCCGGAGTAGTGATGTGAAGCAAAGCATGTACTCGTCAAATGCTCGTCATTTGACGTCAATTTACCAACTAAAAAAAATGACCGGCGGTCATTTTTTGAATTTCATGGCGATTCCGGCCAAAAATTATTACAAACTTGACCAAAAAATGACCGAAAAATTTTTGACGGTCATTTTCCATCTAAGTAGTCGAGCAAGCCAAATTTGTTTATTACCGTCAGAATTTTTAGATAAATTTTGTTTTGAATATTTAAAATATTTAGGTTGCATATGAAATAGATTGGTTTTTTTTTTTTTTTAGAGGAGTTTTCGTAAAAAGAAAAAAAAATGCTCATGAATTTTTGTAAATGACCAAAAAAAAAATGACGTCAATAGACGAGCATTAGCTCGTCAATAGCTCGTGATTTGACCAAAGTGAAAAATGACCGTCATTTCGCATCACTATTCCGGAGACAGAGAAAATTTGTATTGTTTTTCCTGTCTCATGTCAATTAAAAAGTCATTTAGATTACTTATTTTACCACCATTTGTAATTTACTTTTTGTCGTCACTGTGTTAAGTCTTTGAAGTAGATATTTTTTCGTCGACATAAATTTCTAATCGTTTTGTCAACGTATTGGTGCCTTATCGATATGTCAAAAAGTAGCGTAAAAACTGATATCTTATAGATGTCACAAAGGCAAGTATGCTACTTGGGTAATTACGTCACTTGAATGATGAAAATATTCCGAGTTTGTCTTACACATTGTTTCAGAAGCTATTAACATTGTGGCAGTGTTAGAATTCTACTCACATCTCTACTCACGGGAAGTAGCTACAACTCTACTTACTCATTACTTTACTCAGCTACAACTCTACTCACAAAGAATTGCTATTTTATCAATAGACTAAAATACGAGTCTAGTTGAAGCTGAGTAAAGATATAACTGACTAGAGTTAAACCTGAGTAAAAAATACTGTGAGTAGAGTTGAGGCTGAGTAAAGGTGTGAGTGAATAGAGTTGTAGCTACTTCCCTTGAGTAGAAATTTCGTGAGTAGAATTGTAACACTGCCAAAATTGCTACAATAATAATTAATTAATGAATTGAAAGAAAATTAAAATTAAAAAATTCGGTTAGTACGGGCCAGCCTTAAAGACTGGATGAGTGGCTCGCTCACTGCGTTAGAAATACAGTAGACTCTCGCTTTTACCCTTGAGGTGTGAAAAATATTATTAAAGTCAATAATCCGTAGTCGTTTTATTGTTAAATAGGACTGGTTAATCAGGTTGAAACTGTTGAGTTGATTTGCCTGAATATTATTAATCCCGTTCAATCAACTCGTTCTCTACGACGATAATATTTAATAATTCTAATTATTTTATTCTACCAGGTCAGTATTGCCAAGGAAGCCGGAATAATCTACGGCGCGATCGCAATGTCTACCGATTACGATTGCTGGAAAGAATCTGACAACGTCTGCGCCGGAGACGTCATAAAAGTCTTCTTAAAAAATGTAAAAAAAATAACCGATCTTTTGGTCAAAGCCGTCGAGATAATTGGCCAGCGTCAGTGGGACCAACAAATCGATAATCTCAAAGTAATTAATTAATTATTATATTTTTTTACATAATTTCTATTAATACTTATATTTTTCCATTGCAGGATTTAATCGAGTCTGGTAACGTTTCCGCCAAGAATTAAAATATATTTTTTTATATGAACAAAAAATTTTTTTTACTAAAGTATTTTTTATTAAATTCTATTAGTATCAAATTCAAAAATATCATTCCCCAACTATATTTTTTTAATGAAAATATATTATTTTATTTTAAAGTTGTAATTAATTATGTAATTAATTAATAAAATCAATTATTAACGGAACATTTTTATATTTATTTAATTTTACATAATTAATACATTTCTGTATTACGGCAGACGATTTATATCCTTATTCTCCATGTTTACATAATTAATATCATATTTTTTTTTTTTTATAATTATAGAAGAATAACGATTTGAATACTTAATTTATCTACAATTTACATATTTATATTTTTTTATTTTTGTTTGTTTGTTTAAATAATAAACTTTAAACCAAAACCAACGATAATTATTGATCAATACTTTTATAATTTATTTGTAAGCAATAAGCTTTTGAAATAAATTTTTGTATATATATATATATATATATATATATATATATATATATATATTTTTTTTTTATTTTCAATACTTTGAGGCACAAAAAAAAATATTTAAACTCTCCATTTATTCAATTTACTTATTATCAATTATTAATTATTATTATTTTATTATATATATGTATGTATGTATGTATATGTATACACACACGTATATATATATAAATATATATATATATGTATATTTATTTATTTGTAAATTATTTCAATAATAATAATAAACAGCAAATGCACTTTGAATTAAAAAAATTTTTCATTGTGTTTTTTTTTTTTTTGTCAAATGTTTTTAATTTTTCATCATTCAAATTAATAATCATTATGTTTTTCTATCTGCTTAATTAAAATAAAATTGTTAATTAATCTTTGAATTTTTTATTTTCGACTGTGTTAAAAAACTACTTAAAATTACGGGTTTGAAATTGAAAATTTTGGAAAAATGAATTAGACCTTTTTGTAGAAAATTTTAAGCCCTATAAAAAAGGTCCGTGTAAATTTTTTCGCAGAATCATTTTTAAAACACCAGGCGCTCTTATGGTTTTTTTAATATTAAAAATTTGAAATTTGAAAAAATAAAACTAAAATTGCAGGTCGAAACTTAAAAATTTTTTAAAAATTATTCAGACCTTTTTTATAGAGAATTTTAAGCCCTACAAAAGAAATCCTTATGATTTTTATCGTAGAAACAATTTTCTAAGCTCTAGAAGCTTTTGAAGCTTTTAAATTAAAAAATACAAATTTTTGTAATTCAAGGATTAATTAACGATATTTAATTAGAGATAAAAAAAAAAATATTTTAATGGTTAACAATATTAATTATATTTTTAATTTATGTATTTTTAAATATTGAAATGATATTAAAATGTCGAAATAAAATAATAATTTTTAAAAATATTTAATTAATAAACTTTGTATTGTTTCAATAAAATTTTATATTCAAATTATTTACAAGTTAATTTTTATACTTTATAATTTTTTTACTTTAAATAATCTGTATTTATTTATTCAAATAAATTTTTTACGGAAAAAAAAAGAAAAAAAAAATTGTGCGAAATAATAACTTTAAAATAATTTTTTTTTAATTGCTTAGATAGTTTAAATTTTAATTGTTTGTTATTAATTAATCATTATTTATAGTTAATTATTAATTAGTAACCTTAAACTTTACTATCAACCATATCAACATTTATTTTGTAATAAACATATGGAAAGTATTCATTCTGTCCGAAACCCAGTCCCGGAATATCTACACTCTAAATAACAGAAAATATATTTATTAATTTACCATATTACTAACATGTATGTACTTAATTAAGGAGACTTATTGGTCTCTTTAATTAATTGAACAAAAATACACACTTATCCAAAAAATTAAAGGAACGAAAAATTTTATGAATTTTTTAGTGATTTTTGTAAGGCTGTATTTTCGTAAAAGATAGTCGTATCGACAACAAAAAAGAAAGCGATTTGAAGCTGACAATCTTTAGTTTAAAGATCTTTCAGCAAAAAAATTTTTTGAGCCACGATTGTTGCGTAATCATAAGAAACAGCTCGAGACAAAAATTTTGTAAATTTTTTGGTTTTGTTTTTTAGGTCTACAGGCTGGGAAAATTTTTTTCAAGATATCCAATTCGTGGCTCACTCAGGAAATTTATTCAGCAACAATTTGCTTTTTTTTTCTTTGTACGACAATTTGCTGCTGAGATTTCAGCCTTCAAATGAAAAAGGATCCTTTTGTCTTTGATTATCGATATCTCAGCAACTGATAGTTGCACAGTAATTTTGAGGGCAGCTTTAGAAACTTTAATAAATTCCCCACAAGCCTCATTTTCGATTAAAAAAAAAAAAAGTTTTGTTTCATCGTTATGTTAACATCGATTTGAAAAACGTAAAAAAAATGGATTTCTTATGGTTTTTTAGTCAATCAACCGCTACTTTACAAATATTGATAGAAAGGTTAATGTTGCCAGATGATTTTACAGCTTAATGTACCACTAAAAGCTCTGTAAATTTTCAAATCGATCCATTTAACCGTTTGTCCGGACCGATTGCTCAGAGTATTACAAAATAATTAAAGGAACCTGTGTAAAAAAATTTTTATTCATAATGAATTTAGATCTAAATTTCATCTCGAAACTCAGATCGTGACACAAATATGACTTTCATAATGAATTTATATCAACAACTTTAATCACGACATGATTATGACTCAAAATTTTATGTCAAATTTTAATCCAAATGATTCAAAGTTCATTTACTAAATTGATTTTACAATCGAAACTGATTTACGTAAATCAAGTACTTGATAGAAAAAGTCTATTGGTAATTTCCGAATCGATAAATTTGACAAAAGGTTTAATTCAGTAAAAACTCAGGCAAGTTTCTATCAAAGTCATCCCAAGTCCAATTCAAAGACATAATAAATTAATTTTATAATTGATACTGATTTACTAGACGAAAAGTTGAAGTAAATTCATTATGAAAGTCATAATTGTGTCACGATCTGAGGTTCGTCATGAAATTCAGATCTAAATTTATTATGAACGAAAATTTTTTTTACACGGGAACAAGTGTTGTTCCTTTAAGTGGGTAATTATCATCAAAATGAAAAAATTCATTTTTTTTTCGGGTTTTCTTCCATTTTTTCGTTAGTTACTAAGTAAATGTAAGGTAAAGAGAAAAAATTAAATTTCTAAAAAATTAAAAAAAAAAAAACAAAAAATTCAACTGAAATTTTATTATTTTTTTTTTTTTTTTTTTGCTAAAAGATCATCAAACTAGAGACTTCAAGCTTCAAATTGCTTTTATTATTTTGTTGATACGACCATTTTTCACGAAAATACAGCCTTCCAAAAATTCATAAAACTTTTTTGTTCCTTTAATTTTATGAATAAGTGTAAATTTATGAAGATTATAAATAGTAGACTGGGCCAAAAAAATCGACTATTTTTTTTTTTTTTTTTTTTTCGATACTGTGAAAATATTATTCCTGATGACAAAATAAAATTATTGTGCAAGTTTGAGCCCTCAATATTGATATTAAGAGGTGTATCGTTACGACTTTGTTTTTTTGGCAGAAATTTCATTTTGTATCCAAAACTCGTGAATTATCTATCTGACAAATTTGAGCAATGTATATTCTTAAAGGAAATTGAATTCCCTACAAAAAAAACTCTCTTAGTATATTGACGTAAAACGAGCCGTTTCCTTGTAACCGTGCCTTAAACATTGATTTGTTTTTTAAATTGTTTGTTTCTATTTTGGAATTTTGTAACTACTAGAAATATTAATATTTTTTTTCATTAAGATATATACTCTTGAAGGAAATTTAATGCTCTACAAAAAAGGTCTCTTAAGATTTTTTGCTAAATTCACTCCTTCGAAAGTTATTCAGGTTATTAAAGTCGTTTTGACTCAACTTCAACCTCGAATTATTTTGGCCCAGTCTTATAAATAGTAAAAATAAATAATGAAATTAAATAACAATACATACATCTTGATTAGCAGAGTGACCACCGGAAGCTGCTGAAGAATCCAAGTGAGCGTAAAGTTGGTTTAAAACATCACGTAGTCGCTTTGTACATTTTTTATGGGGATGTAATAAAATAGCTTGGAAATTAACTGGTAATCCATATCTAAATAAGTGAATAAATTCATTAATTAATTGTCTTAATTACTAAAATAATGAATAAAATAAATTACCTCAAAACAGACTCAACAAAAACACGCAATGCTTTAACGTGAATCCAAGCACAGAAACATTCACTAAAATTAACTTTTAACCAACGAACAAGTGGCCCAAATTGTTTTTTCTTGTCAGTAACTAATTTTGTTATTTCATTTTTGCCAGCAGCTAATTCTTCTTCATTATATGTAAAATCACGTACAATAAACTTTTTTTCACGTGCATGTAATTTAAATTCTTCAATAACTTTTTTAAATAATGTTACTGTAAATAGACCATACTCGGCATCCTGAGTTATTAATTGTGTACTACGTGGTACAATCATGTCTGTTAATTTTTCATATATAGCGTGCCATTCGTGAAAACTTGATTTAGGTACAATTACAAGTAAAGTTGACAAGTACTCGCTGTCTAAAATAAAATGTTCTTTTTTTACAAGATCTGCGAGGTTTCGAGTCAACAAACTTCCACTGTAAAAATAAATACAATAATATAATTATTGATATTTAAAGACAACGTAATTTTTAAAAATCAAATGCAGGTTTTTCTAGATATTTTTTAAATGCTTATTTTTTTTTTAGATAAATTAATCTCATATTTGTGTAGCTGATACAATTCCCCGTAGAATGAGTACCAACATCAATATATTTGGGTAAGATGCTTATGGCCTGTATATATTAATTGATAAATTGATTAGTATATTATTGTTTTCGGATTGAGATGAAATATATTGATGTGGGTACTCAGACTAGAGGAAATTTGATGGCTAGTACAACTATATCTTCATTTTTTCGAGCACACACACATACACGCGCACACATATACAAACACTCGGACACAATTTTGTAAATAGTCAGAATAGTTTTAGGCCTCAAAACGTCGACATCTGATGAAAACGATTTAAAAAATCGGGGTGAAAACAATAACTCCGAATTTTTAGAAAATCTTCGGTTTTCTTAGCGGGACGTTGAAAATTCATCAACCACCGCGGGTACTACCATAAACCGCAAATAAACCATCGCATATGAACTCGAAGACAATATATCGAAGTGGGTACTCTAACTAACGGAAATTTCCTCTCGAATTCAACTGTGCTAGAAAATTTTCTTAAAGCTCAACTCTCTAGTCATAACAATGTCTTAAAAGCCTCTATTACACGGGAAAAAATGCTGGAGTAGAATTTACCACACCAAACTAGTAAAAATTTTACTACACTTTGTGGTCGCCGCAATGACAACTGTAGTAACATAAGCCACAGTGTGCGTGATATTTTACTACTATAGGAGTTCTGCTTACTACTGTAATGTGGTAAAACTTTGTAGTTTCCACAACTACTCAATGTAGTATAAAATACTTATTTTGTGGTTTTGGGAACCACACAATTTTATATGAATTGGTATCTGTTACTATTTTTGGAGTATACAATACCAGATTACTTGCACAATCTACTCCAATGTGTGGTAAAATGATCAAAAGAAGAAAATAACAGCGCCACCTACAACTTTTTTACTCCATTCTGTGGGTATCCTCAACTTGTGTCAGTGTATTTAATATTATAAATAATATTATAAAACATTATAAATTATAATATATATAATTAAAAATATTTATATATATAATTAAAAATCTAGGCGTGCAATGATAATATATACACTGAAAAAAAAATTTATTTGAGCCAACTAAGATTTATTTGAGCCAAAGATATCGTATATTTGGATATGGCCAAATAAATATTTAATTATGAGAAAGATATAATATATTTGAGTAGTTTAATTGCGTGAAATAAGTGGTTTATTTGTGGTAAAGAAATGATCCAATTGCTACAAATAAATAAGGGCTTCAAATATACGTATAGTATCGCCAAATTTTAGGTTATTTGTCACAAATTTAATTTCTTTACCACAAATATATTAATTACTTACTACAAATAAATTATATATTTCCGTCAAATTATAAAATTATTTGAATCAACTGTCATATTTTGTTCTACCAAATATATTTATTTGTCATTAAGAAATATTTTTTAAAAAGCCACAAATAAATTGATTTATTTGGGACAAATATTTCTTTTTTTCAGTGCATAATTTAAAATAAATATATATATAAAAAATATAATACAAAAAAATTTTTTTTGTATTACCTGTCATTCTTCTTTTTGCTTACCTCACCTACAACTTCTTCTATTAAATTTTATTTCTATGCTCTTATCAGTGAATCGTGATTTTAATGCAATTTTTTAAATCATTGCCTATTGAGTATTTGTTATTTATTAGAATTATAACTTTTAAAACGATGTTTTTTATATTTTCTATTAATAAAAATTAATACTTAATTATTCTAAGTTTATGCTTATACAAGAATTTATAGATTACAAATATATTTTTAAAATTATCCTTATCAGGTATTGATAAAAAGTAGGCTTTTGAAATTTGAGTCCTTATTATTTTAAGTTATTCATTAATAAATTCATTTTTATATCATTATAATTTGATATACTGTAAGTCCGAAGAATCTAAGATTAATTTTTATATTTTTATAACGTTTTCAATATCATAAAAACTACACTGAAAAAAAGAAATATTTGTCCCAAATAAATCAATTTATTTGTGGCTTTTTAAAAAATATTTCTTAATGACAAATAAATATATTTGGTAGAACAAAATATGACAGTTGATTCAAATAATTTTATAATTTGACGGAAATATATAATTTATTTGTGGTAAGTAATTAATATATTTGTGGTAAAGAAATTAAATTTGTGACAAATAACCTAAAATTTGGCGATACTATACGTATATTTGAAGCCCTTATTTATTTGTAGCAATTGGATCATTTCTTTACCACAAATAAACCACTTATTTCACGCAATTAAACTACTCAAATATATTATATCTTTCTCATAATTAAATATTTATTTGGCCATATCCAAATATACGATATATTTGGCTCAAATAAATCTTAGTTGACTCAAATAAATTTTTTTTTCAGTGTAATGATCGTTAACTAACAGATATTTAATTAATACATTACGAATAAAATATATTCTACTATGTTGTGGAGTAAAATGAACCACAGTGGTTATTTAATGCTAGTTCTTATTACTACTTACTGTAGTAAATGGTACTACAGGTTGTGTACCACAGTGTACTAGTAACTGTTACTAAACGTGTAGTTATCCTATATATTACTAGTCAGTGTAGTAAATGGAACTCCATTTGTAGTAAATTTAACTACACATTTTTTTCCGTGTACCTCCAATAATAACTCCCACGTACATTTAAATTTTACTCACGCCTTTTCGTTGACCCGATTGAACACGAAGATTTTTACTCACCGACTTAAAATAACAGACTGAATTTTTTTAAGATCGGAACGAAAAGATAGTGTTCTAAGCCGAGTACTTATAGTATTGTGATACACGAAAAAAAGAACTTTAAAAATTACTATTTGAAATTATAACCAGGTACCCGGTTGTCAATATGGGGAATTTTAACATTCAAATAGTAAATTTTATAATACGTGTCGTCTATTTTCTAAGTATCAGTTATGATTTTTAAAGTTCAAATAGTAATTTTTCTTACATAGACAAATTTTCATACTTATCCTGTAACTATTCACGTTTGAATGATAAACGAAAAAATTACTATTTAGAATGATGGTATTTACTGATCACTTTATCATTATATTACTTGTCATTCTCAATTTATATAGTTTATTTTTTTCCGTGTACGATCGGTCTTCACAAAAGGTTTTCTTCAACTGTCTAAGTTTTGGTCATTGCACTAAATGTATTTTGTTCATGAATTTTACTTGATTGAATCACGGCTGTGATTCACCCTTGATTTAAAATAAATGATACTCACGTTTGTTTCTTCTCAAGATTCTGGAGACTTCCCTTCAAATTATTGTATGTAGTAGATTTAGTTTTTAAATCAGCATCTATCTGGCCAACTTGTTTGCTTATTATGTCAGCAATATTTCTTAGCGACTGTTTTATCGGATATTTCGCCATATCCCATTGGAAACGTGTTATGTACGTCGGCAAATCACCTATTATTTACAAAAAAGAAATATTTACAATAATTATTATTAACTTTTCATCTTTTAATTAATTAATTCAATAAACACTTGCAATTACTTATTATTATTTTTTTTTTATTAAAAAAAATACTAGAGTACGTTAGATATATAAGAACATGCTCGTTTTTTTTATTTATTTATTTTAATGCACTAAATAATTAATTAATAAATTAATTAATTAATGTGGCGGTCTATTTGAAGCCAAGTAAAGCGACATAGCAATTAGCAATTATGATTGGAAGTGATGGAAAAAAAATAGCAAGACAACTATTCAATAAATTATAACTTAAGTTTTCAAAAATGAAAAATAATTTTTTTTTGTAATTTTGTATTTCTATACGTGGAATTTTTTCCTATTTGTCGACTAAGTAATTATTGAGTATAATTGATTTAAAAATAAATTAAAAATGTCTATCGTGCAACATTTGCATGGAAAAAAAAAATATTATCATGCACAAGACATTAAAATTTAACAATTTTTTTTTGTTTTTATTTTTACTTATGGTTATTGTTTACTGTGTGTTGTAATTGTGTTAATAAATGTTTATAATCGTTATTTAAATAAATTTTTTTTAAGGATAAATAATAAAAATTATATTTTTTAGAAAAAAAAATTTCTAATTTTTTATTAGATATCGAAGGCTTTGGGCGGATTGGTTTTGAATTGGTGTAAAAATTTTAAATATTAATTATGTGTAGTAGTGATATCGGGAGCAATGGGCGGATGTTGCTACTGCTGATTATTTGCGGAATGTTTCTTATTACTTTAAAATCTCTGGGACTCGTTTCAGCTCGGGTCAAATAGAAAAACAAAATAATATTAAAGGCGATTTGTCGCAGGCTCAAAAAATATCTACTTGGAAATTTATCTTTTTTTATTTATCGTTTGTAGATGAGAGAACTTGATGGAAAAGTGTTTGTAAAATAACTCGACAAGATTTCAGTCTCCTTTTGTCTGGTGGTTCACTACAAAAAAATAATTAAAACGCGAAATTTTTTTATTTTCGTTATTTGCAGCTCGGAGTTTCAACAAATTTATTCGTTCATTTGTGAGTTGTATTTTTGGAGAGCAAACCAAATTTAAATACTCGTTCAATTCTTTTCCATTGACGCTGATTATTTTTTACATTTTCATTATTTCTTTATCCCATGGGATAAATCCGTACACAGACGAGTAATTTGTCATTGATACTCAAATTTAATGTTGCGGATAAATGGTTAAAAATACCGATAAAATGATTACAAGTTTTTTGTAGAAAATTAAATGCCCTACTAAAAATAATCTTATAAATTTTCATGTAAAATGAGTATTTTAAACTCTCTGAATCGAAATCTAAGGCTTTCTTTGAACCTAAATGAGCATTGAAAACCTACATTAGACTTTTTAGGACACTAGAAGGCTTTTGCGCGCTAACGCAAATCACGCCCATTATTTTTTACCTCTTGTAATGTTTTGATAACTACCTTTCGCACTCCTCTTATGAAAAAGTCGTTATTCAAAATATTTATGATAGATCCCTATTGTCCCTGTTAGCCGCTAACATCACCAACTAGCTCCAAAGTAACCGTTGATATGTCAACTATATTCATAGCAACCGTTGCCATGACAACCATCTCCATAGCAACCATTACCATGACGACAATAATCGGTGACATAACACCAACTTTTTTACGATAGATAATTAGACTTACATAGACATAAATCGTGAAACGAACCTAACTAGACTTAACAGAAGGAAAGACTTGCAAGGAATACTATACAAGAAGGTAAAATTGTTAAATTTGCGGACTACTGGAGAATTGATGCAAGTGATCGTCATGTCTCCAGTGAGCTAATAACAATCAACGGTGGATTGGATCTTACAGGCAGCCTGGGACTAACAAAGAGTCGATTTAAAAAATTTTAAGGCTAGTAAAAAATTGCTGCAAATGATCTAGTGATTTTATCATTAGATTAATGGCACCTAGAAATGGAATAGGACCTAGAAGCAGCCTGAGACCAACAGAGAGTCAATTCCTAAAATTCTGAGTTTGTTCGTTTCACGATGTATGTCTAAGTAGGTTCAATTCAAGCCTTTGTAAGTCCAAGTTAGTTTATTTCAAGCATTTACAATTATTATATCCCAAAAATTCTCTATAAAACACTTTTCTATGAATTTTCCACCCAACCCAATATTTAAAACTCTTCTCACCTCCAAAGTTGACCCTCAATCAACATAAAAAATGTTTGGAAAGTACAAAAGTGGACGCTTTAAATGCTCATGTTGTAATAAAAATATAAAAGCTAACCTTCCCGCTCGGCATGAATTTCAGAAAGATATCTTTTTGATATCAGAAAGAAGACATAATTGTTTAGATAACTTCATCATACCAATAAGATGTCTTTCTAACACTCATGCCGAGCGGATATAAAACAAAGTAAATTGAAAAAGAAATAAATTGGCACCTGAATCAGTTTTTTTATAGGGGGCGCTAATAGTACATACATGAATAAAATAGATAGATAGAATGAGTATAGAAAACAGAACGAGACGTATACGAATGTGGATGTAGAAAAAAAAGACAGAAACACATATGGACGATAAACTTTAAGAAAAAATCTGTGAAAATAGATTGATTTTTACTGATATCTTTTAAATGGGCAAAAGTTGGTTGCTAATATTCCATAGGTTTTATCCCAAAGATGAATGACAACTTCTACAACAAGAATTAGGTTGATTTATTGTTCGTGACGGCATTAATCAGACCCTTATAGGAAGAAACAATAGGCCCAAGCTTGGCCCAAGTCTGTCTAAGCATCGAAATGATAACACCCAGCCAAGCTTGAGTGACAGTGTTGTGCCAAGACTGCATCTAAGTATTGGCCGAATATCGAGAGCCAGTATTGTGCCAAGACTGTTGCTAAATAAGCACCTATGCTTATTGAAAATAAATTTAAAAAAATAAAAATATTAGTAGACATGTGTGGGATGGTAACATATGGAAATAAATTTGTACACAGAGAAATCAGGTGGATCGATGAAACTAATTTTTTTTTTTGCATTTGCTGTGTCTCGAACCTGGTCCTTCATGACTGCTAGGCAAGCGTCTTATTCACTAGGCTGTTACGCTATTCACAGAAGCCAGGGGTTTTTAGGTACCATTTGTTATTTAGACTGGTAAACCAAGGCTTGTCACTTGTATAATGGCTGAACCTTGTCCCAAGACTGGCAAACCAAGGCTTGTCACTTGAGTATTGGCTGAACCTTGTTCCAAGACTGGCAAACCAAGGCTTGTCACTTGAGTATTGGCTGAATCTTGGCCCAAGACTGGTAAACCAAGACTCGTCACTTGAACGTTGGTCGGATCTCGGACCAACCTTGGGAGGCCGAGCCTCGGTAGCCCAGTATTGTGCCAAGACTGGCCCCGTTGTCAATATTTTTTTTCCTACAAGGGGACTTTAAAGCTTCCAAAAATCATTAACAAGTACACAATCAACTAATCCTTTGAGTTATTGAAATTACTTTATGCTAACATTTTGCGAAACGTTGGCTATTCAACAGTAAAGCCCACCTAAACCCTAGTAACACGTGTTTGAGCAAGATTCTGGAGTAAGTATCTTGAGCAAGACCCCTAGCTGCTAGTGTCTTTTTCTACGTATGTGTCTTTCGCAAGATCGTGAATCAATAAACCTATGTCAAGATTTGTGTATGTCTTGCTCATGGTATCGTACGCAAGAATATTAAAGATATCTTGAACACGGTGCAATGAAAAAGTGTCTGACGCATTTTTTGCACCAGTAACTTACAGTAGGTACTTACGCATGGCTTGCTCAAGATCTGCTCAAGGCTCAAGGTCAATTTTGAGCTTTGAGCAAGCCATGCGCAACTATTTTCAACTCTAGTCTTCCTCCAGAATTGAATTATAATCTGGCACGAATTTCTTGTGTAAGGCTTGCACTAGGCTTGCAATTTAAATCTGGTCTCAAGTATCTGCAGCACGACACATACGTAGAAAAAGACACTAACACCGATCGATCTTGAGAGCAGACTTGCTCAAGAATTGAAAAAAATTGTTACACGGGAATGCTTCGCATTTGAACAGTGCAAAAAAAAAATATTGATTCGAAAATGACCTGAAATAATGAACTACAAACATCAGTTACCAATTCAAAACCAATCAGTGCCAGTATCTCGAGTACCTAAAAAACATTACAAAGATATAGATATATAAATATATATATATATATATACATATATACATATATATACCCTTCAGTGAAGCTTTAAGCGTTTCCGTGAATAAAATCACAAAAAATAAATCAGAAAAACCAACTCCGTGCAAATGTGTACGATAAAATAATTATATTATCAAAACTGATAATTAAAAGTATAAGTATTTAAAAAAAAAGAAAAAACATAAATAATTGGAGTAAACATTAAGTTCCTTATCGACAGTCGATTGGGCTTCCTTCTTATCAATAATTACTATCATAAATAAATCATCAATTAACAATTAAGTTATCTTACAAAACCGGTTATATATAAGAATATATATAATTATATATTAATAATAATAATAATAATAATGATAATAATAATAAAATAACTTAACATTAATAAACGAAAAGTATGCTTCACGTAAGCTTTATGAAGGGCAATAACAAAAAAAAATATGAGTGACCGGACACAGGATAACATTACAGGTTATAAATACAGTTATCAGTTATTATCATAGATAAAATGTAACGGATAGGTCCAATCGGTTGTCGAGGCTGTCGGGATGGGTACCTGGATAGAGTATGCCACAAAAATTATCATCGTCATCATCATCATCATGATCAACATCGTCCGCATCGAAGCTAAAACCGTGATGGTGGTCGTCGAGCTGCCTTAGAGCCTCAGTAAAATCACTTTCGCTATTTTTATCCTCGGTATTGTCACTCCTGTCCTCATTACCGACAGTGCAATCGTAATTGCCATCAAATTTTGAAAAAAATTTCTTTCTACTTTTAGGGGTTTTGCGTCTTGACGATTTTCTCCTCGACTTTGGTAGATTTTGGTATCTAGATCCCGACTTGCGGTCCTCGTCCTCGCTTGATGAGGTAATTGATGGAGTTTGGCTGGTTGGAGTAGCGTTGGGTGGTAAAAGTGGAGGTGAAGGTGATGATGAAGCGGAATTAGCACACCAATGGACTTGGTAGCATGAATAAATTGATGAAGACTCTGTTGATTTTGTATTTTCGCTGCTACTGGTACTAATTGATTTTTTTTTATCATGGTTATGGGAGTGGGATGTGGAACTTGAGGTAAAATGGAAGTGGGAACCGGTAGAATGGTTATGGGATTGATGATGGTGGCGATGCTGACCTAAGCTCGCTGGTTCCGAGTCCGTTTCCTTCCAGAGCTTCGGCTCGTCTTGGTGATGGTTATGATGGTGGTGATGGTGATGGTGGTGGTGGTGGTTGTGATGGTGGTGATGTTCCCGTGTCTTTGATGACGGAGTTACGGGAGTATTTGGTGGGGTCTCGATACTCCCACCAACTTCGGAGCTTGTGCTTTCTTCGTCCATTGATGTTTGACCTAACAGGTCGCAATAGTTTTTTTCGCCTCGCGTTATTTTTTTAGTTCCTACTATTGCTTAATGACGATGAGTATTTAATATTAATATTATCATTATATGTACATTTCTTTTTTTAATAAAAATGAGATGACTTTATAAGGAAGTTTGTGAATTATTTGAAATAATTATTGTTACTTGAAGGCAAACTAAAATGGCCGGCTCCTGAAGAAATTAAAATAGCCGACTATTGACGAAATCTAACCTCTGAACTTATAAATCCGAGTCTTTGATGATTTTAAAATTTTATTTAATATTTATTTGGTGGATTTTAGCGGGTGAAATATAAACCAGGCTGCAAAGTTTAATGATTTATCTGAAGCTGGTTAGAGTTATAGACGGCGTACTCGCGGTTTTGGTTTTTGAATTATTTACTTTTTTTGATACTTAATATTATTTTAAATAAATATAAATATAAATGCGATCATGAGCTTCGTATTTGTATGAGTATGTATGTATTTTCTACTTTATTTAAGGTCCAGCATCTTATTTTTGCTGACAAATCGTTATTTTATAAAACGTATTTGTGGTTAAACGAAAACAAAATATTTATCCAATCTAAATAATATCATTAAATAAACTCACAGCGATATTTTTTTGTATTGAGATAAATTATCTGGCGATTCGTAAAAGTAAATAAAGTATCGGAATTGCAAAGAATCGGGAATTTATCAATAAGCAGTTGACTTTGTCGAAACAATGAATTATTCTCTTAGACTGAGAAGGACAGATTTTAATTTTAAATGAAAAAAATCGATTGCAATTGAGACTCGGCGAAATGACAGAACAGATTTGTTTTAATAATTTGTTAGCCTAAATTGCAACCCACTAAAATAATTAAGAGTCACCTCATTTCGTTAAGTATATTGTAAATTATTAATAATTATTGTCATTATTAAATACTCATGTAATTCACGATAAACAGAATGAGCAAATGATAATAAAAAAACAACTGATAAAAAAAAACCAACCAAATACGAATAAAAAAAAGTAAATATTGCAAATGATTTTTTTGTGCAACGTAAATGACAAAAAAAAATGATTATATTTATATACACATATATATTTATATATAGATGGATTATAATATATAATATATTATTTGCGTTTTCAAGTTAATTAACTCAATAATTAGATATATAAGTAAATAAAATATATATTAGTATATAAATAATATAAAAAATCAATAATCAATAATAAATAAATGAAAAAAAAAAACCTAATAGTGGCTACTATGAGTTGATGACCACAGTAACCCAACCGACTCCTTAATTTAAAGAAAATAATTTACTCCAATTATTTTATTTAAAATTATTTTGTGTCCTGATAAAAATTTTCCACAATTTTAAATTATTTGTTAGTGTTTTGAGATTCATGTTAATTAATTAATTTACCAATTTAACAATTAATTAATCAACAGTGGCATTTGAAAGAAGCTGAATTTTAATTTAATTAATTAATTGTAAATTAATTATTATTTAAATTTTATATTTTTGTACGGCTGTGCGCGTGTACGAGCATTTATGTTCGATTACATAAATTATATTATATATTAGTATAGATAGATAGGGTATAATTAAAATGTATGAGGGAGAAAAGGGTTAATGTGGTCAAAAAATTAAATAAAAATAATAATAATAATAAAGTTTAAAAAATAATTAATCAACAGGTGGAAAAATTTTATTACTCTGTAGTAAATTATAATTGACTTAATTACAAGAATGTCATAAATTAAAAAGTGGATGGACATATAATTTTATTTAGAATTGAATCGACCGCAAAATTTTATATACTTTTTGGAGATAAAGTTCAGTACTTTTTTATATGAATTTTTAAACCCGAGTGCTGATATATAATCACCGGGATTTTAAGTAGTTTTGATAAATAAATAATTGCGCGATGTAGATCACTTTTCAGTTTTGTTAAGACCATTCTCGGACAGCACCCCCACTTTTTAAAAAATTTCAATGACTTTGAACTGTGATAAGCGTATCAAAATTTTATCAATTAATTTAAAAAAAAAAAATGAAACCATTAATTGAAAAAAGGACAATTACGCTGGGATATAGATTTAAAAAAAATTACATGCAGTTGATATCAATTGGGAGTTGAACGAAATTTGTCAAATAAATTTCAGTAAAATCTTCATGTCAATTTTATAATCCGACTTTTTAAATTCTGTAGGCTAAAATGTATCCAACAAATTTCGTTTAACTCCTAACTGATAACAGCTACAAGTAATTTTTTTTAAAATTCTATACCTCGGTGAAATTACGACTACGTTGCCCCTTTTTCAATTAATGTTTTAACTTTTTTTTAATTAATTAATAACATTATAATACGATTATGACAGTTGGAAGTCATTGCATATTTTTAAAAAGTGAGGGGACTCTGCCTGAGAATGCCCTTAATTTAAAAAAAGAATAAACTTCTTATTGTTGAATTAGTTATAAATAGAAGATGATAGAGATAAATTTTTTATCAAAAAGGAATATGGACTGACTGGAGTCGCTGTAATCCTCATTGATTATAACTGACCGCGAATTATTTAATTATTATTATTTGAGGCAACGACTAAGTGAGCATCGTTTAAAGTTTGAAATCTCGACAACCGCGGAAAATAAATCCACTAAAAGTCGAAACGGTGTTCGGACATCGGGAACTCATAGAATATGTCTATAGTTATCGTTTAATATTTAGGCTGCTCTCAACGTCCGAGGAACAAACGATTTAAGACACCAACACTATCCGAGCTGTTGTTGATGCTTTGATTTAAATGAATCTCTGGATATTGCAAAGGACACGGAAAATATATAAAGTCGTCCCGAATGATCTTAAGAGCCGGCGGTTGGCTCTGATCTCTAAAACATGAGCGCAGGATAAATCCGCCTGTCTCCTAGATTTTTTAGCGTTAAATCATTCGTCTATTTAATGATCTATAACTTATAAATACTCAAGTTTATTGTCTCGATTTACAAAACTCGACGCATCAACTCCGTTTATTTTATTTTTCAAAGCCCTTAATTATATACATCCATATGTTCATTTTTTATATTCGAATATCGCAAAGTACAATTATATAATTTAAATATTTTTCCACCTGATATAAAATAAAAAAGTAAGCAAAGCTCAAAGAAAAAAAATTAAAAACAAAATATATAAATAAATAAAATAAAATAAATAACAAGCCCTACAATTATTATTATTATGTTTATCTTTCTTTTTGACTACACACACAAATATTTTTTGTTCATTAATTTTAAACAGATTTATAAGTCATGATTTATCCTAATTCAAATATTTATCTAATTATTTTTGTCATGATAATTTTTTTTTTATTCATAAATCTGCTTAAAATAATAATTACTGTTATTATTAGTTATAATAAATAAATTAACTTCTACATTTGTTATGATACAAATTAAGTAAATTATTGATGAGGTAAATAATAATATGGAATAAAATAAAAATGCGTGGATTTGGAATTTTAAACTTATTTAAATAATAAAATTAAACTACTGGAGTTCAAATTACTGTAACTTGGGTTCAAATTGTAATTGTGTAATGAAACAATTTTCATCGTTAAAGCTTCGAATTTCTATTTTAATGAATCTTTCATTTTTTTACCTCAGAAAAATTAATTTGTTATAAATAGTATATTGTGTGACAAGGGATGAAACAAAACGATTTCAGACCCGGGTGAAGTTGGCTGCCAAGTAGTAGACGAGGCCTGACATCACCCGCAATTTGAAATTGTTCCCTGCATAGAAACTTGAAGTTTCAGTGTCAGCAGCCAGTCAGAAACAAGTGAATCTAAGACCAATGGTGTGATCAACTATTTAATTAGCGTAAGCGTAAATTGTGATTAGCAATTTATAATTAAGCAGAAACTATAAATACTATATATTATTCACACTAATTTTTATAAAACTTAATCACAAAGTCAGAACTGTCATTTATGTAAATAAAATTAGTGGTCTGAGATTACTAATAAACAGATGACTTGTAGACTTGTACTATTAATTAATTAATGTAACGGGACCTAAGTCCACCTCCGCCGACCGGAGGCTAATTCCTCGCGTTTTTGGGCATACTCGCGCTGCGTAGCATCCCCATCTTCTGACCCAGACGACACTCTTAGTCGAAAAATATAATCAATTGACGACTAAGGTGGACATTAACCGGAGGTATAATCAAAAATCTTCATGGCGCTTGGTATCTAACCACAGCCACTACGAGCTCTACCTCTCTCGGGCCAATCACTACTCCCATCTCAGGAAATAAAGAGACTCTGGTCGCAGTGGGCTTAGAAAGGCCCCCGTGGTACCAGACTCCCAGCTCTGGTCAACATGGTTGCATAGGATTAGTAGTGGGGTGCAGCTTCTTCCCATACCCTATGTAAAGGATTTCCTTAACTTGTTTTTTACGGGTTCCCAACAAGCCATTATCCGCTTGTTCATCCCCTGATAGATTTTCTACTTTCCCGAGCTGAGAGATACTCTAATTATTCAAGCCAAATCAAAGTTTTTGAGTAACTCAGGGGGAGACTTGTACCATGGTAATGTTTTCAGTTATCGGGCAGAAATAATATTTCTTTCTTCCCAAGGGACGAAACACAAATGCTTCTGCCGGCTGACTAACGGCATTTGCAATTTCGCGTGTGCTAGTATTTTTTCATTATACTTGTACCGAGAGTTTAAATTCTTGCGCTATTCCCTGGTGGAAAATTTTCGGATTTTTCTCTGAAAAACTCATTTCTAAAGTTTTAAAGACTCTTTCAAAGTTCTAAAGACTTTTTCAGAGTTATTCAGAGAAAAATCCGAAAAATTTCCACCAGGATTTAGAGGGAAGAAAGTCGTTCTTTTATATACGAGAAAAGAAATGATAAAAATAAGCGTATGCGCCATTCTTCTCACAAACAGAGGCAAAAATTCAAACTTTAAGGTGCAGGTCTGGTGAAAAATCGTATACACACCACGGAGGAAGGAAGGATTTCCAAATCCGCGTGTTTGCCGCCTTCGCCTTCGGCTCGGATAGGCAATTATACACGTGGGTCGGAAAGTACTACTGTCTTTCGTCGGTGTATAATATACTAATTCCCGGCATTGGACTGAAATTAACTTGTTTCGACTGGTTGTAGAGACACTGAAAGTTTCGATGCTGGTATCACGAAAATTATTTTTTTTTTTTTTAACTCGAAATAAAATTTTGTTTTCATAAATTATATCAAATTTCATATTCTCTACTCAGTAATTATTTTAAAATAAAATTATCATAATTTTATTTTTAAAATTTCAATTTTAATTTTTTAATTTACTTTTTTTTTCGCACGGCTTCTCTTACCCCTTTTTTTAATACAAAAGAAAAATTTCTCAACAGATCTAAATTAAAACAGACTAGAAGCTTTAAAACAAATTTTTTTATCTCACTAAGAGAATTTAATTCCAAGTTACAGCTCTTTCAATTTTCAAAATTAAAAAAAAAAAATCAAAACTTTTATAAAGGAAAAAACAACATAATTTAAAACAAAATGTAAGTGAATAATTGAGTGACAGTGACTTAATTAAATATCAAGGTAATTAATTATTAATTAAGTTTGTTAGTAAACAAAAATTTAAAAAATAATCAATTAGTGTGCATGTATTGTGTTGTGTTTAGTATTTTGTGTGTAATTTATTTATTTATTTTTTTTTTAAGTTAAAATTATTAATTAGTAACAAAAAAAAATATTTCTAATTCAAACAATTAATAATAATTGTTTTTTTAACACCATACACAATAAATGAATTATTAATTAACAGTCAAATCAAGGATTTAAAATATATTTTGCTACCAATTTTTTTTTTTTTTATTATTTAATTCTAATTTAAGTAACAGACCCTAATATTTAAAACAGTAATTAATAATTAACATGAATTCTCTACAAAAATATTGTCATACATTTTTATCATATTTCTAATAGCTTAGCTATTATTTTTATTTAAAAAATTATACTTATATTAAATATTTTAAAGTTCAGGTATGGGAATTTATTGGGGTTTACTTTAAATTGCAATAACGTCGAAAATATTTAATTTATTTAAAAATTACAAAATACTTCTTTTATAGAGTATTGAATTCTCTAAAAATTCATACCAGGACATTTTTATCATATCTCCTATAATTAAGCGACAATCTGAATGCAAACGTAAAAATATAAATTCCCTGACTTTTCCAGGTATTCCAGTCAAATAATTAAAAAATTATCTGACCATTTGTAGTAATATTTAATCATTGGAAATATTTATTTAATTCAACATAAAATGGTATAAGTCAGTTCAATAAACAATCAATCATTGCCGTTAAACGAAACTATTTTATTATTTGTCAATGTTCATAGGTTATTTCTATTTATTAAATGAATAATTTTTTATTTTTTTTTAAATCTATGATTTTATATAACTTACTCTATAATAAAATATAAATAAATTTTTCATTTTCACCAGAATAAATTTCATAAATAAGAACGTTTTATAGAATATTAATAAAATATTAATCAAGTACGCGAATAATAAATGTAGAGAAACTTATTAGTTCAATACTTATGTATACATTTAAAGTTTTTGGTTTTTTAACTTGTCAATATGGATGTTAATAATATGAAGATCCTGACGATTGGTTTCTACTAAGACTTTTTTTTCTAACAGCCTTTTTAATTCTAACTGCTTCATTATTTTGCTATTGAAATCAATTTCCACTAATTTTTTTTCAAAATGATTTTACAATCGCATTCGCGCCGCGCAATTTTTTGAACAGTTTTGACAGAAAAAAAAAATTTATCGGAATTTTTCAGTCAAAAAAAAAAAGTAAAAATTTTTTTCAGCTTTATGACGAAATTCCCTAACTTTTCCTTGATTTTTACAGTATATTTATAATTCCCTGACATTTCTAGGTTTTCCAGAAATTTAGCCACCATGATAGTAATTACCCTGATAGTCACCATAACCGCAAGTTAACCAAGCTACGGCCGTAATCTGAAGCCAACTTAAAAGCAAATGTTGGAGAGCAAACAGTTGCGGTTAAGTTGACAGTAGATTGTCTGTAACTTGAATTCAATTTGACTTCAAATGTTACTGTCAGATAATAACGTTTAGTTGATTGAAAGTTTCACGTCGAATTGACGGCAAATTTTTCTGTCAAATTACATTCAGATGACGGCAGTTGATTTGCATCAACTTGCACGCAAGCATTATCCAGCCAAGGCTTGCCAGAAACTTGTCGTTAAGTGAGCCGAAAATGTTTCACTGAAGGACTTGCTGACAATTAAATGTTTGAATGATTGGAGCTTGTACTGCTTACGAACGTACATTATAAATTTAAAATCTAGTTCAATACCCGCTGCTTTAAGTAGTAATTTAAAATGTATTTACATTTTTCTATCAAGTATTCAGATATTTAATACAGTCGGACCATTTTATGCAAAAGAGTCATTCGGTAAAATTTTTAAAAAACGTTATTTTAAGTTATTGATTTATTATATCCTGACTTTTGGGCAATGATTACCCTGCAAAAAATTAGTAAAAAATTTTTAGTTGACCCGTAATTCGGATTTGAGTCACTACAGACAACAGAAAAAAATTTTGGGTATTGGGTCTGTTACCTTAATTATGAAAGTAAACAAGAAATGAATTCGTTTATTTTTAAATCCTTGATTAATTAATAAAAAAAAGTACTATAGTTTTTTAGTATGATTAGAGGAAATAAAAAAAAGTAATAAAAAACTTACTATTGTTGGCCATAAGATTTTCGTGAAGTTTGTCTCGCTGATCTTCGAGTACTTCGCCCAAGTAGACGGCAACTTTACGTGTTACCTGCTCGACGAAGGTGTCCAGCTTGCCCAAGTCGTCTGATAACCCGACTAACTGATCGAGTGTCCCGACCTTGAGGTCCGGGATATGGAATTTGTAATTCGCGGACAGCGAATTCTGTTTCGATGTCAAGTTGTTCATCGTTTCCCATGTCTGCTGGCAGGTCTTGTCGCCCGGGGCTGATATTAACCAGTATTCCGTCATCTTAATTCAGGATTTTTTTAAATTCAATCTGAAAAATAAAGGCGGTTAGTTAGAGTCACCGCTCAAGGTGGTCATGTATGTACTCGTTGTCGGGAAATTATCTGGGTTACAAAAAAATATTGAGGAACTAAAAAAAAATGTTTTTGATTTTACATTTTGGAAAAATTGGATGAACTTTTTATTGTAAAATAAATATGACCAGAGTATAAGAAATAAAATTTCCTGTAGAATGAGTACTCACATCAATATGTTTTGATTTTTTTAAATTTTGTTTCCTAAAATTTTGAGAAAATATTTTGCTTTTAAATATAGAGTTGTGGGTATTCATTTTAAAGGGAATCCTCATGACTTCATTGAAAAACCAATAAAAAGTACAAAAAATAATTTTAATAAAACAAAATATATCAAATTGTTGAAATAAAATCAGAGTATAATTTTTTTCATCAGGATTGGAGTAAATATAAAAATATTAGTCATTTTACTGTTAATTTTATCAGAAAAACAAAAACATTCAAAGCGACCAAAAAAATTTTCTTATTCCCAATCAAAAAAATCACAAATATATGACATAGGTATAAATGTATGTCCGAATATATCGATGTGGGTACTCATTCTACCGCAAATTTTCTCCTCTTTAACCCAGTAAACATTTCGAACCTCCCCCTTCTCTTCCTAAAAATAATTAACTCAAATTTCAATTTGTAATAAAAAAAAGTCATTTAAAAATACGGGGGTGTGGCTTTCCTCGTGAGCAATTACGTAAGCAATATAATCCACGTGATCAAGAATTAATAAGTGGCGCGCATAATTCACTGATCAATATGACAAAACGACTTCGGTCTAGACTAATGACAATTAAAAATAAAACACATATATACAAACTGACACTTATAACAATAATACAACCACAACTCAAAATAATAATACTAATAATAATAATAACATTAATATCAACAAAAATTTAAAATTTAATAATTATACACTTCAACCTTGGGTTAATTTTTTTGTCCGCAGTAGACAATAAATATGAAATAAATATATAATATGAATACGTCCAACAAACGAAGGTCTGATTGTCTATGTGGCGCCTGTCTTAACTTTCCTTGAGTAAAAAAAAAATCAATACCCATCCAATGGACAATTTCAACTCTGATTTAAATGGAGTAAATATTTAAAAATTTTTTAAAACTCGCTGTCAATTCAAATAAACCCGCCACTAAATTTGAAAAAAGACAAAATGAAATGGATAAAAAAAAAATAAAAAAAAAAATGGCCTGCGTCATTTTTAGTGGATTAGAAAAATTTAAATATTTATTTGTAAGGATGAAAATAATGATAATAATAATAGTAATAATAATATTTATGAATAATTATAATATTGTGATAATAATATTGAGTATTTACTTGGTCCAGTTGGTTAATTTGTTGAGACAATTGTAATCTGAAGTGATGGATAAACTATATTGCGTGAGTTAATTGTAATGAAACCATCGTAAATTCACGTGATGTCTGTTCTGTTGTTTTCACGACCCGCCCAGGGGCTAAGCTAAGACTTGTAACTCTGGTCTTAACGTTGGACAGATTTTTTTTACCAGCTGATGAGGACGAGGTGATCGATTGTCACTAGCAGTCACTAGGAACTAGAGACTAGGGAACTCTGGAGCTCTAGGGAACACGTCAAGTCTAGGAAGTTGATGAGTAGTTATGAAAAATTGCAATAGAGGGTGGAAAGAATTTCAAACTAGGGGCGCGGCGGGAAAAATTGAAATTAAAAAATTTTTGAATTTCGCGGGTTTGGTAAATGAGGAATGAAAATATGATATTTTTAAATATGAGAATGTTTTGAATTAAAAACTTGTGGGGTAAATTGGTACAATTTTGAGGATTCAGAAATTACGAACCATTGAGGTTTTGAATTTATTTAAATACTATGACAGTTGACAGGAATTTTTTTATATTTTGTAATGAATGCGGGCACTTTAAAGAACAAAAAACGGTTTTTTTGTTGGATTGTTTTTAGTAAGAACAAAGTTATCAAGACTCAAAGTATGTAAGCACTTTTTTAATAGAATTGCGATTTTCAAAAAATTTGAAGAACTAAATTTTGAATGAGTGTGAATGTACCAGACATCAGACAAATCCAAAATTATAAATAAATAGAGTAAATAATTTAAAAAATAATATTTATAAAAAATGCACTTATTCATTTCAAAATTTTTTGAATGCGCATTTTTTAAAAATTTTATTCTATTAAGTATTTACACTATTTATTAATAAATTTAAATTTTTCTGATGTCTGATAATATTCACACTCATAATTTTGGAATAGAATAAATTTTTTTGATTTTTCTAGTTTTACCATACAGGAGACAGTATAAAAAGAAAATGAATGTTTATATTGTGTAGAGTTATTTCTAATAAGAGAAAATTTAATAGCGTTTATAAGCCAATGGGCCTAATATTCAGAGATATGCAATTTGGCGATGGGCTTTTAAAGATTCGATCTCGCAACAAAATAATTTTTCATGATTTTTCCTTGAAAAGAGCACTTTAGAAAACTAAAAATGTTTATGTTTTGTTGGGTTATTTCCAACAGAAACAAAGTTATCGGGACTCAAAGTTAAGTTGGCTCTTTTTTTATTAAATTGCGATTCCGAAGAAATTTCAAGGATTCAATTTTGAAATAAAATAAATTTCTTAAAATTTTTCCTTATAGGGGACACGATGAAAGACAAAAAATCTTTATATTGTGCAAGCGTCTAATTTTCGAAGATCCATAATTGCGATAGACTTTTAAAAATTTGATCTCAACTCTCTTAAAATGAACTAGTGAAATTTCACTGATTCATTTTAAGAGAAAATAACACAATTTCTCAGGATTGTTAATAGTTGAAGATACCAAAGTTAGCCGACGTCTAATAATTTTTGGATTTTTTTAAGAACTACAAATTGTAAAAAAAAAAATTCGAAATTGCACCTACAGCTTTTTTAATTTTCTACATGTGCATATTTTTAGTTTTTTTTTTTTTTTTTTCAATTGATTTGTTGAAAAAAATTCCCATATTTTTAATTGTCTACTAACTTCAGGATCATCAATAGTCGGCCTTTTTAGGGAACTCTACTTAAAATAAAAACTTTTAAGGATTAAATCTTAAAATGAAAGAATTTTTGCACGTTATCTTTACCGCGACCTCCCACGCACTCTGGCCTAGTCATACAGAGTCATCTGACACCCAATCCCTAAATTTCTTGATCATTCTTTAATGATAATGTCTTCTGGTTCTGATTTCGGTCTTTTATCAGGCCGTCACCCGAGACTCTAGACTTCACCAAAAAAAAATCATCAGAACAATTCACTTATTCCATCTGCCGGCTTTAAAAAATCATAAACAACAAAATAATATTACGTGTCAATATTTAATTTCGTACGTTTCTAATTAGACATATTTCGATAACGAGAATATTTACTTAGAAATATCGAAATAACTTCGGAAAAAATGTTAAAAGCCGTGATTTTGATCGGTGGACCGCTAAAAGGTAAATTTTATTTTTTAAATCCATTTTTGTTTTATTGATCAATAAATAAATAATCATTTTTTAGGGACAAGATTTCGTCCATTGTCTCTCGACATACCGAAACCATTATTTCCAATCGCGGGATTGCCGATGATTCAGCACCACATCGAATCATTGGTAAAAGTTAAAAATTTGACGGAAATCTTGATAATCGGTTCTTATAACGCCCAAGAGCTGGTAAATTTCGTCCAGGAGATGATAAATACTTATGGAATAAGTATAAGATACTTGCAAGAATTCACTGCCTTGGGTACTGCTGGCGGGATGTATCATTTCCGGGACCAGATCAGAGCCGGGAGTCCAGAAGGTTTTTTTATAATAAATGGAGACGTTTGCGCGGATTTTCCACTTGAAAAAATGATTGATGATTTCAAGGAAACTGGTGCCAGTCTGACGGTATTGGCTACTGAGGCAACTAGACTACAGTCGTTAAATTACGGCTGTCTAGTGCTGGGTAAAAATAATTCAATCGTTCATTATGTAGAGAAACCTTCGACTTTTGTGTCGACGATAATTAATTGCGGGATTTATTTGGCTACTGTTGATATTTTTCAAATAATGAGCGACGTTTTCTACTCGCACCAGGATAAATTTATGTATGAATTTTTTTGGAGTTGATCTTGGAAAGTTTTCCGTGGAAATAATTTTTTTGTCTGATTTTTTTAGGCTCAATAGCAATGGAAAGGACCCAGCTCACATATCACTGGAGCAAGACATTCTGACGCGGTTAGCGGGCACGGGGAAACTGTTTGCCTCGCAGACGAGTAAGTGGTGGTCGCAGGTCAAGACCGCGGGGGCAGCGATCTATGCGAATAGACATTATTTGAATTTGTATAGGTCCAAAAAACCAGAGAGACTGGTCCCAGCAGTTAATGGAGTCTGCAGTGTCCTTGGAGATGTTTGTATTCATCCAACGGCAGCTGTTGACAGGACGGCGGTGGTAAGTTTTGTTGGAGAATTTTTTGGAGTTGTGGGTACTCTTTCCAGAGAAAATTGAGTGCTTGATAAGAATATAATTATAATTACACGGAAAAAAAGAACTGTTGCTGCAACAGGACTGATCTTCTGAATACTAAAGGGCTTTCCTGTTGCAGCTACAGGGTAAGTCCGGTAGCTGTAATACAACTAAGCCCTGAAGCTGCCACAGGGTCATGTCTTGTCGCAGCTTCAGTTCTTTTTTCTCCGTGTATGTAAAAAAAATTTTTTTCGAAATTTTGTAAGTTTTGAGTTTTTTTTTTCTATTGAAGTATATTGATGTGGGTACTCGTTTCAAAGAGAATTAAATGATATAGAATAATCTCATATTAACAAAAAAAAAAAATTTTTTTGTTGAAAATTTTTCTGAAATTTTTTTTCATCGAAATATGAAGATGTGGGTACTCATTCGAAATAAAATGACATGATTAACAAGAAATTGATATTAATTTTCAAATTACAGTTGGGACCAAATGTCAGTATCGGACCGAACGCAAAAATATCAGCGGGAGTAAGAATCCGTGAGTCGATAGTACTAGAGGACGCACAAATACAAGCACATTCGATGGTACTACACAGTATTATAGGACGAGGTAGTATTATAGGAGAGTGGTCACGTGTAGAAGGTACTCCCTGCGATCCAAATCCCAACAAACCTTTCGCTAAAATGGAAAACCCTCCCCTGTTCAATATCAACGGAAAACTAAACCCCTCTGTGTCGATTCTCGGTACGAGTGTGCACTTGGCTCCCGAAAAAATTCTCTTGAACTCAATTGTCTTGCCGCATAAAGAGCTCACGAAAAATTTCAAAAACGAAATTATTTTGTGAGATATTTTTTTTAAAATAGATAATCAAAAAGACTAAACAGAGACTAAATGGAAGATAAATTTATATAAATATATATGATATTTTTTTAATGTGCAATAATGTATGATATTTGATATTAATTTGTAATTTTTACATATTGTATAAAGAATAATTATTTACAATTTACAAAATACTTTTTTTTTTATTATTACTTGAATGCTTAAAAAAATTTCTGATAGATATCGCAGTTATAGACTAATGCTACTTATTGAATTTCTTTAAGTTTAAGTGCCCGCAAGGGTAAATTTAAACCGGAAACAAAACACCAGTAATTGACTTGTAAGAAATTAATTTAAAAAATAATTACTCAGAGACTTTATGATAATATATCGTTGTTGATACTCATTTAACGCGAAATTTCGTATACTTTTTGATAACAAAATGCATTATTTTCTTTTATGAATTTTTGATTCCGAGTGTTCATATACAATCGTCTGGATTTTAAGTAGTTTTGATAAATAAATAATTACGCGATGTAGATCACTATTCAGTCATGTTAAGGCCATTCTCGGACAGCACCCTAACTTTTTAAAAAATTTCAATGACTTTTAACTGTCATAAGCGTATCAAAATTTTATCAATTAATTAAAAAAAAAAAATGAAACCATTAATTGAAAAAAGGACAATTACGCTGAGATATAGATTTAAAAAAAATTACATGCAGTTGATATCAATTGGGAGTTGAACGAAATTTGTCAAATAAATTTCAGTAACATCTTCATATCAATTTTATAATTCGAATTTTTTAATTCTGTAGGCTAAATTTTATCCAACAAATTTCGTTCAACTCCTAATTGATAACAGCTGCAAGTAACTTTTTTTTAAATTCAATACCTCGATGAAATTACGACTACGTTGTCCCTTTTTCGATTAAGGTTTTAATTTTTTTTTAATTAATTAATAACATTGTAATACGGTTATGACAGTTGGAAGTCATTGCATATTTTTAAAAAATGAGGGGGCACTGCCTGAGAATGCCCTTAATTTAAAAAAAGAATAAACTTCTTATTGTTGAATTAGTTATAAATAGAAAATGATAGAGATAAATTTTTGATCAAAAAGGAATATGAACTGACTGGAGTCTCTGTAACACTTATTGATTATAACTGACCGCGGATTATTTAATTATTATTATTTGAGGCAACAACTAAGTGAGCATCGTTTAAAGTTTGAAATCTCGACAACCGCGGAAAATAAATCCACTAAAAGTCGAAACGGTGTTCGGACATCGGGAACTCATAGAATATGTCTATAGTTATCGTTTAATATTTAGGCTGCTCTCAACGTCCGAGGAACAAACGATTTAAGACACCAACACTATCCGAGCTGTTGTTGATGCTTTGATTTAAATGAATCTCTGGATATTGCAAAGGACACGGAAAATATATAAAGTCGTCCCGAATGATCTTAAGAGCCGGCAGTTGGCTCTGATCTCTAAAACATGAGCGCAGGATAAATCCGCTTGTCTCCTAGATTATTTAGCGTTAAATCATTCGTCTATTTAATGATCTATAATTTATAAATACTTAAGTTTATTGTCTTGATTTACAAGACTCAACTTATCTACTCCATTTTTTTGCCTATAATTTCTCAATTTCAAACTTTGAACTCAAATTCCTCCTGAACTATCAAAGATACAATAAAAATGAATGGAAATAAAAAAATAGAGACCCAAATATTCTCATAAATTTTCATCTTAAATCGATATTTAAAGACATGTCTCTATTTTAAGATTAACTTTAATTATTATTCAATAAAGTAAAATTAAGTTTCTTTCTAAAGCGAAAACATTTTCAATTTTTCCGAAAAAAAAAAAAAAAATTTTCTACTTAAAAAAAAAAAATTTTTACATGTAAATTCCATTCAGGACATGCACCTGGATTTAAAAAGGACATTTCAGCTTAAGGCGTATTTATCGTAGGAGGATAAAATAACAAAATTCCTCACCTGAGTCTCTGCAGTCGGGTTTCTCTCTTTTTCTCACAAATTTCCTCATAGCCCCTACTTATTCACCAGCACACCTTTCAACCCCCTCCCCAGTAGTCTTTCACCAACATCAGTACATCCCCAATGTGTGTAAACACACACCAACACACACCAGCAAGATCAACAGGTAGCGCGAATTCTTTTCTCATCCGTGTCTTTAGCTTTTCATTCCTTTTTAAAAATATATATATATATCCATATATATTTATGTATTATTTTAAATAGTTACCATATAGTAAAATGTTAAGTGCTACCTGAAAATATAATTAATAATAAAGACAATAATAATTAATAACAAAAATAACAATAATAAATATTTATAAAAAAATAATAATAATAATTTCGTGATTAAATTATTTTATAAAAATCCGTTTGGTCCAGATCGACCAGCATTATCCAGGTTAAAAATGTCATTTTATACTCGATGTAAATGACACGTGAGGAATGTGGTAATTTTTAAAAATTATTTTTTTTTTTTTTAAAGACTTTTTATTAAAAAAAAATTTTTTTTTCAGAGTCAAGGGATGAAATAAATAATTACTGGTGCTGGATGATCCAAATGGGCACGGTGGCCCATTATGGCCCATCAGCATGTGCAATTAAATAACAATAATAATATTATTATTAATCAGCATGAATTTTTACCACTTTGTGATGTTTTGTTTAATATAATATCACTGGCATCATATTTCTGCGATGTTGTATTTGATTTGGCAATGGGTTATGCCCTAGCCAACCATCCGACAGCCCCAGCTGTCTTATTTCCAATTAGTATTATTTTAATTGTTACTTCATTAATTATTTCCCAGGTAATTATCATGATTATTATTAAATTTAAAATCGTTCTGGAGAAAAAAATTTTTAAGGATTTTTTGGGATTTTTGGAAGAAATGTGGGAGTATTTGGAGTCATTGTAAAGAAAATTTTTTGAAAATTGATAAGAGTCGATGCCGCAATCAAAATTTTCTTACCTTAATTTACAAATAACAATTAATAATTAATGGTGTCAAATTTTTGGTATTACGTCGAAAATATTGGTCGTATGAAAAAATTTTTCAAATAAAAGTTGTTCAAAATTCAATTTTATAAAAAAAATGTCTCTTACAATTTTTTATTAGGACTAATAAAAAAGCCGTAATTTCAAAATTAAAATTTTTATCATTAAAAAAAATTTGAATCATTCATTATGAATCTTAATTTTGGAATTACGGTGAAAATATTGGTCGTATAAGAAAATCATAAGAGACATTTTTTTTAGAAAATCAAATTTCCTACAACTTTTGTTTAAAAACTATTGTTATAAGACCAATATTTTCGCCGTAATATCAAACATTTGAACTATTTATTTCGAAATTAAAACAAAAATCTTGTCCCTTCTAGTGAGGGATAAATATATGAGTCTCATATTTATTGGGGATATATTTTTAAAATTTTTGTAGCCTACTTAATGGATAGGAGATAAATTCTAAGAAACAAAAATTTTAAAATATTTTTCGTGTCGTAAATTTATCAAATTTATATTCATTTATATTTGTGGAGAAAATTTCATGATTTCGAGAATGGAAGTGGTAATAAGTCGGAAAAAAAATTTGAATCTATTTCACTATATTATAGAACCAAATATATGACAATTTTTTTTTTAATTTATATCTATGCGAGTATTCATTTCACCAGAAATTCGACAATTTCCACGAAATAAATGTCAAAAAATTTTTAGAATACTTCGATCTTATCAACTCTACACAGTAAAAAACGAATCGTCAAAGTGTAAAAAAAAGCGTGTGTTAAAACTCTGAGTGTTGAATTTTTAACACTTTTGTGTGTCAATTTAACACACAGTATTTATCTTGTTTGAATTGTCGCAATCGATTGATTTTTTAACACACAAAAATGTTATTTTATATGAAAGTAACACTTTTTATATGTTACTGTGAAATCAACATACAAAATATGTTACAAGTAGTCTCGACCATCATAAAAGAATTCTTGGAAAATTTGTTACTTTTAATATATACGCGTGTAACTTTTTCAACACTTACGACATGTTAAAATACCATATAAATAAGTGTAAAACGTTCGTTTTACACACGATATGTGTTGATTTTGACGAATCCTTTTTTACTGTGTATATAAATGTGATATAAAAAATTTTTTTATCAAAACATATCGATGGGTACTAACTCCACCTCCACGAGACATTAAACATTGAACCCAAAAAAAAATCACTAAAAATTTTCTAGCCCATACCTTAAATATCTGAATACTAAAATTTAAAACTTTCAGCTCGTAAGTATCCGCTGGTACTTGTGGGGCGCCCGTGGAAAGCTGAACCCATCAACCGACACACCTTCAAAAAATTACCTTCGTAACTGGACCCTCTGGTGCGTAGTATTACTCCACACCAGTCAAGTCGGCGTGCTATGGCGCTATTTCAAATTATTCATCCCCGTGGACCTGACCTACGTCAAACACGAGGTAACTTTCCTTCCCCCTAAACTCCCAACTCTTAATTAAAAAAAAATTAATTTTTCAGGTCCGTGAATTGTGTGTCCTGCGTCTAATACACGCATTCTGTGAAGCAGCACCGATGCTCTTACTCCAGCTGTACCTCCTCTCCACCGGACTGACCTCCAAAGATTTACCTCGCGACCGCGTGGATTCCAAACTATCCGAGCTGACCGCAGTATCCGCGGGTCTGTCACTCTGGAGCGTCTGCTGGGCAGTAGCGAGCTTCAGCAAAGGGGCCGCGCGTCTCCGCAACCTTGAGCGCCTGGTCCTGACCTGGCTCGGGGTCCTGGCCCAACTAGCATGGCGCCTAGGGACCGTCAGTGCTCGTGTCGGTGCACTAGTTGCCTACGCCTCCCTCTACGGCGGTTCCTGGCTCCTAGTTGTTCTTGCCCTTCACTGGCTCTCTATGCTAACCTGGTTACTACTAACTCCCGACGGTCTTTTTCATGGTGGCGAGCGACTGACTCTTACCCGAAAAACTTTTCTTGCCTCTCTTCTCGCGTTTGTTTACGTCTTCGCGTACGTCAATCTCCACGAGACGAATCATCGTCAGAAAATGATTATTTTTTACACAGTAATGTTTTTAGAAAATTGTCTACTGATAAGTGTTTGGGCTATTGGTGCATCTTCAAGTGGACATGAACATAATCCAGGACCTGGATCAGGACCAGGATCTGGAACTGAACCTGGACCTGGACCTGGACAATTAGATCAATTGAGACCAATTACGTTGGTTTTAATATTGATGGCGTTATTTTTTGGAGGATTATTTTTTATGGGACTTTACTACCGATTTTTTCATGTAAGAAGACTTGGGTATGAAGCGGGGGGTAGAATGAACACGAGTAATAGTTTTAATATGGATGGAAATGCTGACAAACAATTTCAGTACAATTATAATAATAATAGTAATAATAGTAATAATAATAATAATAATAATTATGACAATAAAGTTGTTAATGACGTCCAGGTTGTGAGAAAAGTTAAACTGAGCAATAGTGGAATCCCAGGTGTCTTTAATTGCCGGTTCACTAACCCGACGGTAGTTGCGCTTAATAGGAAAAAAAAGAAACCGACAAGTTTTGTTCCACCGCCGCACACTACTGCGGGTTTGGGATTTTGTGATAAGAATTATAACACGAGGCAGCTGATTCCGTTTTGGAAGAGGCCGCTGAATGAGGACGAGGAGGACTGGAATGCTAAAGAGTGTCAGAATGCTAAGGAACAGAGTGTGCAGCTGGGAACGCTTAATGTTCATTTGATAAGAGAGAAGTTGAGGGAAAAGAAACAGCAACAGTTGAGAGAACTCAGAGCTATTCAGGAAGAAATTAAAGAGGGAAAGTTGGTACCTCCTGGAGGGACTAGTAGTGATGCTTCAATCACGGGAAACCCGCCACCGCAGAAAAAATTGCAGCCTAATAATACGCTGGGGTTCGCTAATGGGCTGGGTGAGTTGGATTTTTTT
This sequence comes from Microplitis mediator, assembly GCF_029852145.1. Classification (NCBI taxonomy): domain Eukaryota; kingdom Metazoa; phylum Arthropoda; class Insecta; order Hymenoptera; family Braconidae; genus Microplitis; species Microplitis mediator. The sequence continues at coordinate 9,457,312 of NC_079976.1, read as the reverse complement.
TTTTTTTTTGAAAAAATTTAAGGTTGTGGGTACTCATTCCAATGGAAATTTTGTAATTTCAATAAAGATCGTGTTAATTTTTTAAAAAAATTTTTTTGAAAATTGTAATTAAAGTTTTTTCATGATACCAGCATCGAAACTTAAAGTTTCAGTGTCTCTACAGTCAGTCGAAACGAAATAATTTCAAGCTGATGCTGCTAACTGCTAGCGAATTCGTAATTCACAAATAAGTACCTTCATACAGCGGGCAGAAACATGCGTGTTAGTTATATTTAATGTTCATTTGCAGCCTTATTACTCTTATTTTTTTGTTGTCACTTCAGTTTACTCATTTCATTTTTTAAGTGACAGTTTTAATTAAGTAAATAAAATTACTAAAAATGAGCGAAAATAATATTTTTGTCTTATTTACTATTTAATAAGTGACTGTAAATCACAGATTTCTCATTCTCTCAGTTTTCCGCATCATCGGTTTGAAATTAACTTATTTCTTACTTGCTTCTGACACTGAATCTTGAAGTTCCGATGCAGGTGCACTGAGAGAAAAAAAAATTAAATTCAGGTAACCATGTTTACTTGACTCATAATACTGAAAACAAGAAAAAGTTTACTACATCGAAGTATAATATTTCTTATCTTTATAACAATTGTTTGAATCTACTTATAAATTTCTACAGACAATGCATTTTTACTAAAATTAAGAAGATATTTACTCGGCACTATTTAAGTAAAATAATACTTAAATCAAGAAATTTTACTTGGAAATATACACTTTTTTCTCTCAGTGTGATCATGAAAAATATGGTGTGTGACTCAGAACGAAACACGATTTTAGACAGCGGGTGATTTTAGCCCTCGTCTAAGGCTCGGGCAGCCAAGCTCCCTAGTCTGAAATTGTCTTGTTTCATCCCTTGTCACACAATGTACTATTATTTTATTATAAACATGGGGTTGTGTGTGTTTGTAAAAAAATTTTAATCTGAAAATTTGGGTTGTGGGTATTTGTTTAAACGAGAATTTAAAAATATGAAGAGTAAAATGAATGAAAAAATTATAGGAAGCACGATAGCTTTAAGCCCAACGGTATCAGCATCCAATGGAAACGTTAATGGGTTAGAAAATGTGCCAACACAATGGCCGCCGATAAAAATGCACTGCCTTGTACCACCAGCACCACCGAATTATCATGTGATGGGTAATGGGTGGAAACGCGAGCGTCCAGAGACGCCGGAAATTCTTCTGGCCCCGCGATGTCTTCCACATCACTATCCTCACTGGACTTCGAATCAAAGGTAGATTTTAATGGCTAATTTTAAATGAATTATTACTTTGACACGGAAAATTTGTTGTTTTAGATTAAGAGGTCAAAATAATGATGAAGATAGTACAAAAGAACCTAATGATGATGAGCTGAGTGATTTAGAAGGTAGTCAGGTATCATTACCACGTAGCTACACGTTACCACGTGAATTTAAATATAATAATTCAACAAATAATCCTACACGTGAACGGCGAATTAATATTAGTAAAGTTCAATCATCACGTTTTTACTTGCCCTCTACTAATAGCTCTGATGGTAAGTTTGTTATTTTTTATTTATAACAAATGAGGCAAACTACGTAGTTTATAAATTTATATCAATAAAATAATTATTGTTTTTGAATTAAGTGACAAATTTCCTTTGAAATGAGTACCCACATCGCTATATTTAAAAAGAAAAAAATTTTTTTTTTTTAATTTTTTCCCTCAGAATATATGTGATGTGGGTACTCATTCTAAAGGAAATTGATTGAAGAATAAGATATTAATAATTAGATTGATAAAAAAAAAACAATTTTGAAAATAAATGAGTGTGAATGTAGCAGACATTAGACAAATTCAAAATTATAAATAAATAGAGTAAATAATTTAAAAAATAATATTTATAAAAAATGCACTTATTAATTTCAAAATTTTTTAAATGCGCATTTTTTTTTAATTTTATTTTATTAAGTATTTACTCTATTTATTAATAATTTTAAATTTGTCTGACGTCTGCTACATTCAGACTCATGAAAATAAAAAAAATTGAAGAATTGAAAAAAAGTCTTTTAATCCAATAATTGTAATTATTTTATTGAGTATAAAATTTTCTGTAAAATCAGTACCGACATCAATATATATTTTATATTACTATACAAATTTTAATTAGCTAACAAATTCATTATTCTTTTTGTTACAATATATTTGTGTGGGTACTTATTTAACTGATGAGTGAATAAACCACACATTGAAACTATAAATTGACCGTTAGTGAGTGACTGGGTAATTTTGTCTCAGTTTATTGTCATCAATAAATCTATTAATTAATTATATCAAAATTAAACAGGTGACGTAGACAGTGCGGACAATGAAGATGAAACGGATACAGAATTACATCATCAACAGCATCATCATCAACGTGACCATAATAATAAGCACACTAATATAGATAATAATACGAAGCAATATATTTTTACGGATAATCGGCAATTATCTCCACAAACGACAGCTATTGATAATAGCTGTCTAAATACAACAGACAATCTCAATAACAGTACTACGTCAACTGCCGTCAATTCCTCAATTGATAATGATAATTTAGATTGTTATTTAAATAATTCTTACGGCTCGCGTGTCAATCAATTGCTCAAAGCTAAAGTTAAACACGAGACTAAATTATAAAGCATTTTTACTTTATTTTTAATTACTTATCAATTTTCGGTACAAGTTAATTTGATGCTGAGGTAGATTTTAGGACAACTGGATTTGTGCATTACTAGGCTCTGATTGGTTAAGATTTAGGACTTTTTAAAACGATACCGGTCTGTAAAAAAAAATGTTGGAGTATTTAAAAGAAGAGACTTTAAAACGAACAGGGGGATAAATAATTTTTTAATTTATCGAGGATTATTTAGATTTTATTATCGAAAAGAGATAAGTTATAAATAGTTTATAATTTTGGGTCTTCTAACTTCTGGGGTATCGATTTTTAAAAATGTTTTTTTTATCGGTTAGTTACAGACCGAGTAATTTGTTAAATAACTTGTGAGAATTAAAGATAATTTGAGAGTCGGATTATTTTATTTCGCTCATTACTCGGATTGTTATTCCTTCATTTTTATTAATTTTTTTAAAAATCAATAGACCTGAGACTGAAAACGAATAAAGGACCGAGAAAATTTATAAAAAAAAAAAAAAAAACGTTTTTTGTTACAAAATTATCATTGGGATGATAAATAAAATTTAAAAAACTCTTAAATTCAAAAATCGGCGCCGAAGAGTTTAAGTTAAATTAAATAAATCGAGTGCCACGATCTGGTTTTTGAAAAAATATATATTTATTTATATTTTGGTGGTAAACTTTAACCCACTCATTATTTTATATTCCTTAAAATTTTTTCGATCCAATTATTTATTTGAAATAAAAAAATCTAGAGACAGATAATTAAATCGAATATTCCAGCCCTTGGGTTTTGATTTTAAAAAATCTATTTAAATAAATTAATTAGAGCCAATAATTAAATAACATCGGATTACTCGCACCCCTTGTACAGAAATAACCCCACTCTGTTTGAAATAAAAATTAAATAAAAATGGTTAAAGAGAAATTAAAGACTGGATGATTGGCTCGCTCATTGCGTTAAAAATAAATAATCTATTAATTAGTTATTTAAGCTAGTATTAAATAAAATATAATTTTTATATCCGTCCATCAAAGGATACTGTGTACTATTTAATAAAAATATTTTTTAAAAAAATATATTTAAAATTAATAATCTGTAGCCGATTTATAGTAAAATAGACGACTGGTAAATTAGGATGAAACTGTTGAGTAAAATTGCCTGAATGGAATTCATCCCGTTCAATCAGGAACTGATGGGCTCGCGAGCGAGTGAGTTACTCGTAATCACGAGTGAGTAAAAGGGTGAGAGTATAGGAGAGGGTGAGAGTGGGAGTCAGGAGGGAGTAAAAAAAGTAGTGATTTACTATCGAGTACCTGGGATCTGTTGGCACGGCTCTTAGCCCACCTCAACCTGTCTACATACACATGTGCTGTATTTCACATACACATACATACATATATACCTAAATATATATATATATATATAGTCCAGTAAGTTTGTATCCCACAGAAAAGCACTCATCCACATCCTGTGGGCATTGACTATTGATCAGAAATTCACTGGCTACGATATTAGTTTTTTTTTTTTTACATTTCATCAATATGGTCTTCAAATAAGTCTATCGTTCAATCAATTAATAGATTAATTAGATTAATTATAATCATTAGTATTTATATTTTAATGAAAAAAATTTTGTTTTTAAAACATGATACTGAAGTTAGCCGACGTCTGATAATTTTTGGATTTTTTTTTTCAACAAATAAATTTAAAAAAAAAATTAAACCAAAAATATACACATGTAGAAAATTAGAAAAGCTAAAGGTACAATTTGTTTTTTTTTCTTATAGTTTGTCTTTTTGTAAAAAAATCCAAAAATTGTTAGACGTCGGCTAACTTTAGTATCATTTTAAAATTGCATCCATTTCTTTTATTTAAATAATTGGTAACTGAAAATCTAACAAACTGAGACTTGTTAGGCTCGAAATTTGTCAGACTTTTGGCTACAAATATGAAAAAAAATTTGTCGGAATATTTTGGTTAAATACCGAGATATTATTTCTTGAACTCCGAAAGAAAAAAAATAAAAAATGAGAAAATTTATTAATTATTTTTTTGTAATTACTTTCATTAATATTAATTATAATTACGTAATGAAAATAATTATTGAAATGAGTAGTTAGACACGTAGAAATCATTCATTGAGCAGAATGAAATTAACCCATACCATATTATACGATAATATCTTTGTTATGTGCTTTAGGAAAGGAAATAGCTGTCTTACTCGAACCCCCTGAGCTTTAAGCTGAGGGATGAAGGAGGGGGGGGGGGGGTTACGAGAGACGAGTAAAATCATAGTGGCTAGGTTAACCCATGAACGTATAACCGAGTACGTACGAGTTTAACCGTGACTTGCCGAGTGACCTCGCTCAGGGTGGAGTTAAAAGCTTCAATGTTCGGATTAGAATGAGAGCGCGGGTTAAGAAGGGAGTGGGCGGAGTCTGCGAGGAAGAGCTTGTAGGGGAAGCTTTTATGGGGTGATATATTTCGGAGGGGTAAACATAGATTTTTCCATCACAGACAACAAAGAAAAGATTGGGCTCTCAAAAAAGCTTGAGCTTCGAGAGCTTTGCAGCTCTGGCAATTTTCTGTCTGGGAATTTTAATACTTTCTTATAAATATTTTAAAATTTTTAGATCATTTTCTTTAATAAAACAATTTTTTTACCCTTTTTTTTTTACAGAAACTCAAAATTTGTTAAAAGCTCAGTGTATAAATTAGTATAAAAAAAATTTTTAAATAAAATTTTGCTAAAAACCAATCGACTACAGATAAAAGGTAACAAATTTTCTGAAAAAAATTTTTGAAAAAACCATCGCTAAAATCAATGTTCAATTTAAATGATACTGAAGTTAGCCGACATCTAATAATTTTTGAACTATTTTTCAAAATGATAAATTATAAGAAAAAATATTTGAAAAAATTGCACCCACAGTTTTTAAAATTTTCTAAAAGTGCATATTTTTAGTTTTGTAATTAATATGTTGGAAAAAAAAATCCGAAAATTGTTGATTCTGTCAATTTCAGGATCATAAATTAAAAAAATTTCAAAAGTTAAAATTTAAAAAAAAGCATGCAATTCAATAAAAAAATTTTGAAAATAAGTTTCTTGATAGAGCTTTATAAAAAGCTATAAATTTAAAAGAAAATTTTTTTTTAATTTTCGAATTTTTTTGACATTAACATTCGCTGCGTCAGTCAGTCAATAAAAGCCTTTAGCGTTTAAGAAAAAAATTTGCAAGCTCTCGAAATTTCTATAAAAATAATTGACTTGAGTCAAGAAATCGTTTGTTTCTTAATTTAAAAAAATTCACTTGACTTAATCTAATCTTCTACTCGCCATTATTTTTTCCGGTAGTAAAAATTTTTTTTCAAACGTAAATCTATAAAAGTAAATTTCTAAAAATTAAAAGCTCAAAGCTCAATATTACCAAATAATATTTATCCGAAAAAGTAAGAGTGGGGATTAAAAGTGAGAGTAAGTGGGGAGTATGCGCACGCATCGCGCATGCGCATGACCACTAAAAATTAGTAGTAAGTCCAGGACTTGCACAGCCGGTCTCGCCAGTCCGCTTGTCACCGCATCCTAACTTCGATGTGGAATAAAAACTTGAATATTTCATATAAATAAATATTTATAAATTCAAAAATACATATAGACAACTGTATATTTAATATATATGTACATAAAAATGTCCGAGGACAGCGAAATAACCTGGGACACAAAAGTAATTAAGTAGTATAGAGTAAAAAAAAAACCAACAAGTAGTAAAAAAAAAAGTTGGCGATGAGGAAGTGAAAGGTGTTTTAAATTGTGTTGAAAGTCGTGATGAGGATTGTGTCACGGTTTGGATACGAGTACTACGAGTACCGTGTTACTTGTAAGGATTATTTATTAATAATAATTACAATAATAATAGTAAATTATTTAAATAATAATAATAATAATATTCCCGGTAAAGTAATTAAAAAAAGTGTAATAAGTGATTTTTACAATAAAAATACGACGCGGTGGCACGATTGGAGGACTGGTGGTCTTGCAAGACTCAAGAGACCGGCGTCCTGGTCATTAACCGGCACCTAACAATGTCTGGATCTATATATTTTTATTAATTATTATAAATATTCATTTTATATTTTTATTTTAACGTAAATAATTTAAAGCGTATAAATAAATTTTTAAATATTTTAAATTTTTAAATTATTGTGTGATTGAAAAATATTTTTTTGTGATTTGTTTAATAGTTAGTTGATTTGTTTGATGATTTGTTGATTCATTAATTGATAAATTAATTTTTTTAATTGATGAATTAATAAAAGAGTTATCAGTTGATGTTGAGGGAGAAAATGTGTTGGCTGGGTTTTTATCGACTGAGTGTAATTTTATTATTTAGTTGTATTATTTATAAATTATAATTGGTTTGTTATGAAATAAAAGTTTGGCGGGAAATTTAAAATGAAAATGGGTGATTCTGAGTGGTTTTAATTTATTGGGGGAGGGAGAGTGGAATTGTTTATAGTTGAGTGATTTTTATAATTAACTGGTGGTCTACTAACTATGCTCAAGTTTTTAACGCACAAACTGAGGACCCACTCGATTAACGAGGATCCGAATCATGAAAAGGTGAGAAAAATTATATTTTTGTAAAAAGGCTTCGATTTTTTTTTTGTTTTATTTTGGGAGTACGAATTTTGTAGTATGGAGTAATGTTTTAAGAAATTCACGATCTGTACACAGCAAAAATAATAATATCAGTAGATAAATACGAGTGTGAACGTAGCAGACATCTGACACATTTAAAATTATAAATAAATAGGGTAAACAATTTAAAAAGTAACATTTATTAAAATTGCACTCATTAATTTAAAAATTTTTTAAATACGCATTTTTCTAAATTTTATTTTATTAATTATTTACTCGACTGATTAGTAATTTTGAATTTGTCTGGTGTCTGCTACATTCACACTCATAATTAAATGATTGATATGTTGAATTTTTGTTTTATTCAATTTTTAATTTGCTGAGTCTTTATTATAACTCCAAATTAAGAAATGATGATTGGAAATAAAAATACAATAATGGTCCGGAAGTTAACAGACAATCAACAATTTTCATTTTTTTTTTCTTTTCAACAAATCAATTATAAAAAACTAAAAATATGCACATGCAGAAAATTTAAGAAACTATAGGTGCAATTTTTTAAAGATCCTGATCTTGGCAGACAAAAATTTTCGATTTTTTTCAACAATTTAATTAAACAACAAAAAAACTAGAAATTAGCATATGTAGAAAATTTTAAAAACTATAATTGTAATTTTTTTTTCAATTTATCGTTTTTCAAAAATCAAAAAATTATTGATTGGCTAATTTCAGTATCATATTTTATGTTAAACTTATCATTTAAAAAAAAATACAGAAATTATTAGACATCGGCTAATTTATGATCTTGAAGTTAGCAAACAGTTTACAATTTACGAATTATTTTTGCAACAAATCAATTACGAAGAAAAAAAAACTAAAAATTTGCGCATGTAGAAAATTAAAAAAGCTGCAGTTGCAATTTTTTGAATATTTTATTTTTTTATAATTTATCGTTTTTAAAAAAATTCAAAAATTATTAGACGTCGGCTAACTTCAAGTCCCAAAAAAATATAAATTTTTTGATCAAATATTTTCTTAAAATTTTTTTTTTCCTGTGTACAGTAAAATAAAAAAAATATCATTAATAGAGGTCATTATTTTGGTAATCAAGTTTTAATTAAATTGTAAAAAAATCAAATTTGTATTTTTCAAATCGAATCTTTCTTAAAAAAAAAAATTTATCATTGAAATTGTGGAAAAATTATGAAAAATTAATAAATTTTTGAATTTATTTTACATCAACTTTTTGTAACTTTTTTTTTTTAATTACAATATTTATTGTTAATTGTTATCAAGCAGGTAACTCCAACCAGTAAATATATATTAAAAAAAAAAGTTAATGACTTATTTATATATAAATCTCGAATAAATGTAAACATAACTTTGGTCTAATAAAGTCATAAATTAATCCCAACTAAATATTAATTAGTGTCAATAAAAAACAACTTATAATTTTATATTAAATCCTAAAACCCCGAGTTCATTTTTAATTTGGAAATTTTCCAGATCTCCCAATAAATTTTACATGGTCTCATTAATTAAGTTTATGTTGTTCTAAAGCATACGTATGAATTAATAAAAAGTTAACTATTAAGTTTTTTAATTTATAAATTACAAAAAAAAATCTTTATTTAAGGTACGCATGTTTTCAGAACAGGTTAACGAACGGTATAGAGCAAACGTTAGTAGAATGGTCTAGTATTCACTCTATACATATATATGTATATATATATAACAATAAAGCTGGTCATACACGAGAAACTCAGAATAGGGAACTAAAGTTGTAAGGGAGATCTTTATATTACAGGAATTTATGTACATATATATATATATATATACGTATCTATGTATATATGAAAAAAAAACATTCGAAAAATAAAATGTTTGAGCAAATTTTTATAATAAATTTGAATTAGATCAAAAATAAAAAATTTTTTTATTTGAAATTTGAATTTGGTTATTAGGTGGATGATGACCATGACTCAGGAACAGAGTCTGATGACGAGTTTCAAGATGGAATTGACGTTTCCATCGAACCATCGAGTCGTAAGTAAATTTAAATTATTTACATTTTCTTAACGAAGTAAAAATTTGATGTACTTGAAGATCGGAACGTTTTTCACGCAATGAGAATGAAAAAAATTTACATAATTTGACTTACAAGTCTGAATTATGAAATGAAAACAAAAATTTTTTTCGCTCCGAGAAAATTGTCGCTTCCAATTCATAATGTAAAAAATTTTTTTGGGGCGAGTAAAAATTTTCGCGCCAAAAAATCTTTTTTTTCTGTGTATAGTCTCCGAAAAAACGTTTATCTTAGGGGACAACCAAGATATGAATTTTAAAAAATTGAGCTACTTAATGCCCTAATCATTACGATAATTTGGAAACTTGACTCTCCACCTCCGACATCTCAAAAACAGTTCAAAATGTATCAAACTTCCTATACTGTTTTTTTAGCAAATCTAATAATAAAAATAATGAACTCTCAATTAAATTTTCACGATGATAAGGAGCCAAGATTCTGAGATTTGAAAATTTATCTATTCAAATTTTCTCCCTAAAAATCTTTAATCCATTACCTTACAAGACAAATATATACTCACAAATATCATAAAACAAAAATAAGAACAATAATAATGATATAAATACCATTACAAAGAAAAGAAAATTTTTTTTTTTCCACAAAAGTGATACATTTTTTACCTTTTCCATCCATATGCGCACGTTTTATATATTTTATATAAAAAACCAAAGCTTTTACGTCATGTAATATTTCAAGTGAGATACTCAGATAATATTTAAAACCTTACTACTTAGTTTTGTTTTATATTTATATTTATATATGTATATTCTCATATATATATGATATACCTTATTCTTCTCACAATTCACAACTTGCTCTTATTCACTTGGTTTTTATTTGTCTCACCTTACCTCCCTTTATCTTTAATCCTTACATACCATGTATATATATATATAAAATTAATTTATTCTTTTCCTCCCACGAGACTTTTTTATCTTCATTTGAATCTTGTGAATTTTGCTTCAAACAATCACTTCTTATTTTTATGCAGAATTTCAACAAATGTTGTACTTTAGATTATTTATTAATTTAATTATTTTATTGTATTATGAATTTAATCCATTTTTTTTTTTTTTAGTAAATTCTATAGAAATCTGATTATTGCATTTGTTTTCATTGAACAATTTTTATGAAATATTGTCATAATATTGCACACCTCGAACGCGAAGCGGAAAAGTAGTGTTCTACTGTCACAGAATTTTTTATTTTCAATTATTAAGAAGATTTCAAAATACCAATGGTTTAAAAATCTATATAGATACACATGGTTTAACGCTTCTTTCCGTTACCATAGTGTCAAAAATTTAAATCATTTCCTAATAATAAAATTTTGTCAATACTTTTTTATTCGGAAAATCACTCGAAACAAGTTTGAAGATGAGTAAATCAGCCGATTGATTTTAAAAATATCGGTCATTTTTAATTTAACAAATAAAAAAAATTCTGGTTTTATGACTTTTTTGTATAATAATTTTTTAATCTCGCGACTTAGCTAAAGTTTGTCAAAAGTACATAAATTCTAATTGATTTTTTACTTATTTTAGGTGGGTTCAAAATTTTCAATTTTTTTCTTTTTATATTCATCTTCTATCCCAGCTGCCAGATAACAACTTTTATTTCTTTATACTTTCCCTTCTTTCCCTTTTTTGTCATTACATTGAATATTAAATATTGATATTGATTGGGTGATTAATTAAATTGTAAATGCATGAACTCGCGATTACAAAGAGCCGAAATAACGATCAATCATGTTGAGGCTTTTCAACAATATCTAACATCTTATGTATGAAATTATGATATTATATATATTTAGAAGATTATTAATCATAAGTGTCGTAGAAAATTGAATAATCGAATATCATAATTTAACAAAGATACGAGTTTTTGATGTCGATTTTATCAGAATTTTATATCCTGGAATGCAATTACTGAAAAAACTCCTTCAAAGGATTAATTTTTTACTCATTAAATTTAATACGATAAGTATCTCATTGAATTCCATTATATTCTTAATAGTTTAAAAAATATTTAAATTTAAAACTTCAAAAGTAATTCCCAATATTTTTACTTCTATTTTTTTTTAACTTCCCGCTAAGAAAATTGGAAATTTTTTAAAATTCTGGAAGTTCTTGGTTTCGATCCGATTTTAGAAAATCGAATTTCTATCAAATCTTGACATTTTGAGGTTCTAGGAAGCTATTCTGACTAACTTCACGATGATGTCCGAGTGTATGTGGGTACGTACGTACGTATGTATGTAAATACCTGTATCTTTAGAACGAATGAACCGATTTGATCTTTAAGATGTCATTCGACGCGGCTTGTTAATATCTAGGAGCTGTGAAAAATTGAGCTTGATCGATCAAGTGCGTTCGAAGATATTCCAAAAATAAAATTTTTTTAAAAATGGTTTTTTTTTAGATAACTTTTAATATTCTCAATGGATCGATTCCAAAATCTAATCAGCTCTAAAACCTTAGAGGCGCGTCGAATGCCATCTCAACCATCAAAATCGATTCATTCGATCAAGAGAAACCGAAAACGAAAGAATTCAAAAAAAATTTTTTTTTTAGTTTTTTGGAAATTTTTCAAAAACGACTTGATAAATCAATTTCAAAATTCGGTCAGCTTTAGAACTTGATAAAACGCGTCGATTGCCGCCTCAGCCGTCTCAATCGGTTAATTCGTTAGAAAGATATTGTTGATAAAATAAATAGTAACAAACGTTTTTTTTAAAAACAACGGCCTACAAAAGTATTTTCGAGCTCCTTGAGCTCGAAAATGTATTCACAACAATATTTTCGAGCTCAAGGAGCTTGAAAACAGCGGGAAGTTTTGGGGCTGGCCCGCAGGATCAACCGATAGACAAATTTTTTTTTTCAATTCATATCTCCGTCAATTCTATCGAGTTTTTCAAGTGCTTCCTTTTTTTGTCTTTAAATTTCCGACAAAAAATTTCTTATTAATTTTTATCATATTTCTAAAAATTTTCTAGATATTTAACTTGAAACCTTTAGCTACAAATGAAATTCATTTTGCGAATTTTCAAACATTTAAATATTATCAATTGCATAACATATGTGTTAATAAATAATGTTAATAACGTTCTTATCTTATCCATTATACTCTTTACGAAGAATAATAGCAACAGCAATAATAATAATAATGATAAGAATAGTAATAATAATAATAATAATGAAAAACTTGGAGATGGTTAACCGGCGATTAGATACGAGTTCCCACACTTGTGTACACACACGTTCAAGTTCAAGGCCGTGACTTTAATAATATATCACATATTTTAAATATTTTATTCTATAAATATATAAATATCAATGGACTTATGAAACCTTTTTTTACAATTCTAATTATATTGTATAACTAAATTATGCAATTAAATATATAAAGTGCTTTGTTTAGAAAATTTGAATAATCGATCAAATAAAATTATAAGAATTATTTATTATTATTATTATTATTATTATTATTATTATTATTATTATTATTATTATTATTATTATTGTTATTGTTATTGTTATTAAGAATAAATAAAAGCTTTAATAAATCCATTAAAAAAAAAAAAAAACATCAAATTTTATTAAAATTTAAATTATAGGGTAGAGGTTCCGTTTTTGACCATTTTTGAACACTTGAAAAATTTAAATAAAGTAATTTGTGAAAGACGCAATGACGTAATTAATTTTCGAAATATGTACAGAGATACTTTTATTACACTGTTATAATGGATATTTTACTTTACATTTTTTCAATAATTAAAATAAAGTATTAAATGTCCAAAAATGGAGCAGTAGCCACAAATGGTACTTCTACCCTATATATAAGGATCTTCAAATTTAAATTCTGACTAAACTATTGAAAATGTAAAAAAAATCATTGAATACAATTTTGTAGGAAACAAAATTTTTAATAAAAATATATCTAATGACTTAAGCTATAAAACAATTAGTTTAGATGATATTTAAATTGAAAATCATGTTCTAAAATTCATTAATTGTGCTTGAAATTTTACCCATGCATCGGAATGGATGAAATAAAACCCTATTCATCATTTTATTAATATTATTGTTATTATTTTTTTGTTAAAGAGTATCAAGCTGATGTTTTATATATTATGTAAAATATATTATTATTGTGCAACATATTAAAATTACGTTAATCATTATGCTGCTGAATAATTAACTTTATTATTTTTGTATAAATTCATCTGATTTTACTCGTACAGTATTCAAATAAATACATAAAGTAGTTTATACTGAGTACATAATTATTTCGATACCTTTATCTTAGTTGTTATTTTATGTATATTTTAATAAAGTTTAGAATAGCGTAGATTGTAGAGTCAATGCATAATAATAATAATAATACGTATATGTATATATTTTTATTTATATAGGCAGGGTCAAGTGAATGGGAACAATGATAAAAAAAAGTTTCTACTTGATCTTCAATAGACAAATCTGTTATTTTGTTTTTATATTTTAAGGGAGGTCTGCACTTTTTTCTCCATTACACTCAAGAACGGTACTATACTTGTTGCACTTGCGCAATACGATAGAAACTTTGGCAATGTTTTTCTCAGAAATAAAATCTCTCAATACAAATTGCGACTGCACATTGATGCACTACTGTTTAGTCTAGCGAAGTGTGCTTTAATTTTATGACAATATTCGTTTGTTTAAAAGAAAAACTCGGCCAAAGTTCCTGATTACTGTTTTAGTGCAACAAAAATAATACCGTTCACCGACTTGGGTGCGAGAGAGAAAAGTAAGAACTCCTGATAAAGAAATGAACATTTTTTGAAAATGAAAACATAGATTGCTAGAATATAGGGTAATTCATCGAGCCTCGTTTTTACTTTTGCGTTTAGAGATTCTTTTTTTTAGAGAAAAATTTGGACAAAAATTACTATAGACCCTCCTTAAAAAAATAAAAAATTTCGGCAAAATGGCTCGATTCAAAAATTAAAAAAAAAATTACGTGTAACCTTCCTTGTTACTCTAGAGCATTTTTCTTGATCTTTGTCAATATTTTAATAAAATTTTTAAATTGTCTAAAAAAAATGTCATTTTTTGCCAAATTGGAACAGCTTCAAAAAATTTTTAGATTCAAACATTTTTTACAATTAATTTTAATGTAAAAGCTTAATGCTCAATCCTCATATTCATTTATATATAACAAAAATAAAATTATCTCAATTACTGTAATTATTTTTTTTTTTGTAATATTTTATAGACTGAATTTTTTTTTCTTTCAAATTCAAAATTTCATTTAATAAAATTGTAAAAAAAAACATATATATATATATATATATATGTTTTTAGATATGTATTGTAAGTGATAAAAAAATAGACAGCAGGAAGTTTGATTAATTTGCCAGAGTGATTATGTCGTACCGTGAAATCCATCATCTCTCTGTAATAATCGCGAATCAGAGATGAGTGAGTGATCAAACTGCCGGAAGCGATATAACGCTAGTTCGATACACATTTACACTCTATACATATATTCGTACGTCGCTATTCATACATATATATGTATATATAATCTAAACATGTGTTTCTGCATTAACGGAGCTATGGAGAATACGCTAGTCGGACTTATCTCAATATATATATGTATATATATATATATCCGCCCTTTGTCCTGCCTCCTTTGTTTTGCCAGATCGTTACCACAGGGTCTTGTGAGCAGAAAAAGAACCAGACATGATAAAAAAAAAATTATAACAACCTTTATATATTTTTATCTTTTTTATTTTGTTAAAAAAAAAAAAAAAAATTTATTGTTTCATTTTCTTTACCTATTTTTATTGTTTAAAATTGTTTTTTTTTTTTTTTCTTTTTGAAGTTTTAGGTTGAAAATGAAGATGATTATTTTTTTTTATCCCAGAAACTCGATGCTAGGGGCTTCAAAATGATTAAATTACATACGTGTGAAGTTTTATAAAAATAAAAATATTGTTTATATTTTTAGTTTTTAAAATTTGATATCTCGGATCCTAATTAGCATAACAAGCTTGTTTTCTTTGTCAGTAAATTTACTATCAATGTTATTGTATCATATTTAACCGTATGGCTATCAATTTTTTCATTGAATTCGCACTTATTAAACTAAATTTTTTAAAATTCATAGCTCGGTACCCAATTATTTTATGGGCCGTTCTAAGGACTTTTTTTTCGTCATAAATTTATCGACCAAATATGTCTGATGGAATTTCTTCTAATTTTAAAAATATATCAGCTCCAACTTTCTGTCATTAATCGTGAAAAAAACTCGACTGAACATAAAAAGTTTCCTAAAAAAAATAAAATAAAATCGATCGTCTTCCCCAGGTCCATACTCATGAGAGTCCTAAAACCCAGTGGTTAACCCTCAACTCACTTGTAAGAGTTTAGAGGCGTCAGTGAGTTTGGTCATCTATCCTATCTAGGAATTGAACTGGCGTATAATATAACCAAGTCTCGAATTCCTCTCGACCCACATTTGTCCTAACTCCTATTTCCCCTATCCTATCCTACACTGGCTCCTATCTACCTTGAGGTTGAGGTTGAAACACACTCGAGTCGTAATCAAGTCTCTTGAGGTTGGTACGCGAGTAGTACCGGGGGCTTCGGAGCTCCGGGAGCAGAAGCGGGAACGGGAGTAAGGAGTTTCCTTGTCGTTGTACTACTCTTATACTCTATAACAATACTATTTATACTATACTATCATACTCGAAGTAGAAGTGTAGTAGTTGTAGTTGGAGATGTCTGTCGGCCAGCATACTCTCGATCTATCGACTACCCACAGTTGAGATAGACAAGACTCATTCTAACCCGCTGATGGTAGTAGTACCCTCGTACAAGTAGTAGCGGTCGTAGTGGTTTATATATATGTATATATATATATATATATATATATATATATATATATATATATATATATAGATGATAGATAGTACTCGCTAAGGAGTTAGCGTATTATCGCTACTACTCGAGTCATGAGACAACTTTCAACACCAAATTGACTTTGTCTATCCGTCTATACAAATATTGTATCAATTTTTTTTTAATATCGTGAGACCTAATTATCGTACGGATTTTAATTTAAGGCTCATTTTTTTTAAATTTAATTTACTACTGTAAAAAATCGGGAGTAAATTCGGAGTGATTACGAATTTTATTTAAATCCGAAGTCACTTCGTCACTTGTTTTAAAAAAAATCACTTCGCATACGGAGTAAATAGGGAGTTTGTCTTTTCAGCAGAGTAATTTCAGAGTGATTTGGATTTTATTTATTCGGAGTTTGAATATTAAAATAAACTCCCCTTCGGAGTAAATATCACTCTGAGGGGATTAAATAAAAAAACAGTTGACCGCTTCGCATTCACTCCGGATTTAATCCGCGTTCACTCCGCAAATTTTATACAGTGTACAAAAAAGCTCTGATATAAATTTTTCATATTATTGATACTTTATAAGAATTTATCATTTAAATAATGAAACAAACATAGTCCAGTTAAAATACCAAAATTACTCAATTTACATAAAAAATCATATCCCAGCTTCTAATCTTCTGAAAAATTTATTTGATGGCTAATTTTTGCACAACTCTTAATGCGAAGCATTAGAGTGTACTTTACGATCGAAAAATTCAGTTTGCCTCTTTTTCGCTACTGTTTTTACTGTTTTACTCTTGTTAGTCCACGGAGCTTAACCAAGTTACACATCATCGGATAGAGAATTTAATAAGGATTAATTTTATTACTTATAAAGATCAATTTGATGCATTAAATAACTAAAAAACATTAAAATGTAAACAAAAATTTTCCCGTCAAGCAGTAGAAAAAGTGTCCGTAACCCGTAAATACAAAAATTCGGGAAAAAAGCCATTATTTGGATTACTTTTTTTTTTAAAAGATTATTTTAGGGCCGAAGAAGAAGTGCGTCATAAATGGCCATCAAATTCGGCCCCGTTTAATTATAATTAATAAAAAGAATTGAACTAATTTTGTATTTCTGTATATATTTTTTACATACACTTTCGTCACACCAGTCGCGCTTGCGCGAAAAAATACACCTGACTATTTTTCGGAGCGAAATTTGAATTTCTAGTGTAATAGAAAGGAAAAAAAAATTTTTCCTTGAAACTTTTATCGTTCATTTTTTTTTTTTGCAAATAAGCATTAAAAGTCGTGCAATTTTGGATTTACCAAACTATTTTTTTTATTTTTCTCTATAAAAAAGTATTCTATGAGTCTTCTCGTATTTTTGATGTCTTTCTTAATACCTGCACTCAAACAATTTATTTAAAAAATTTTCTATGAGTATTTTAAATTTATCGATATAAATTTTCAAAAATTCAAAACTCGACCTCTAATTAGTCAAAATATTATTTCGAGGACTCTGTATTTGGCTCAAATTCTCAACAAAAAATACTCGAACAATTTTTTTTTATTTTTATTAGTTCCTGAGTGTCGGAGCTCCAGTTCTTAAAAATGACCTGTAACTTTTTGTTTCATTTTTTAGAAAAAAAAAAAAAAAAAATACAATTGATATGAAATATTTGATATCCCCCGGGAAATTATTGAACTACCACATAAATAATGCACTAGATATTTTTATTTTGCTGAAGAAACTAAAATATTTTTCGTATATATTTTTTTTTTTACTTCTACCTCGCGGTCGTTTCGTGCTTCACTTTCTTTTATATACATATAATTTTTTTTTAAAGGATAGAATCAAAAAGCATCACATGTTAACGTGAACGATTTCAAGACCAAGAAAATATAATAAACATTTATGATGCGATTGAGTTCAATTCGGCTAGAGAATCCAAATTTATAATAATAGTAATAATAATTATTATTATTATTATTATTATCAGAAATAAATAAAATGGTAAAAAAGATTTTGGCTAAACTAAATAATAATAATAATAATAATAATAATAATAATAATAATAATAATAATAATAATAATAATAATAATAATAATAATAATAATAATAATAATAATAATAATAATAATAAAAGTTATATCTCTAGATTTTAAAATTATACAGACGAAAATTAGTTAAAACTTTTGAAACTCACGTTCCGCTGAACCAAAATTTACCTCGGAGAGAGTTTCAGTCTGAGTTGAGAGAGAGCTTTGCAATTTCTTTCGTACAATTAAACTTGCAGTTACTCTCTGACATTTCTTCGCACCGGTTGGATCATCTCCATCTTCATTTCCTTTTACTCTTTACTCTGCGCTCCAAACTCTGAAATATTTATTATAATTATTATTATTATTTTTATGATCATTATTTTGATTATTATTATTGAGTAATTTATTTATTTAATACTACAAACATTTCAAATAAAAAAAAAAATTTTTACTTTTAGAAAAAAAAAATTGAAAAACGGTGCATTGAAATGTTTTGAAAATAAAATACAGTCATGTGGGTACTCGTTTTAACGGAAAAATTCACAGATATAAATATTTATAAATATATGGCTGTGCTAAAAAAAAACAACTGTTTTTTTTTTTATAAATGGTCTTATAATTTTGGTCACGTTAAAATTTGAACTCTTGATATTAAAAAATTTTTCATATCCCATTCAAATAACATGGGAAATTTATATTCTTTTCATTTTGAATTTCAAAACTCGTCAGCGAATCAGTGTATCGAAAAGATCTTCATATATTTTTGTTGGAATTGAACGCTCTACAAAAAAAAAGTATATTATTTTTGGATAAATTCACTTATTCAAAAAGTGTTCAAGGTTAAAGTTGAATTCATAGTAAATTTTATTATTTGACTTTTCCAGCGAAACTACCAGACTTATTATAAAATGTTATAAGACCTTTTTTGTAAATTATTTTATTTTCCACAAATTAACTATCTCAAAGTTCCCGAAACTTTCGAAAGTTTTTTAGTTATTTGCAATTAAAAATAATTAATTAAAATCGGCTGGAATACAATTTCTTGGAAGAAATTGACATTTAAATGCAAATAACTAAAGAGCTTTCAGCCATTTTGAAAACTTTGTATTGGATAGGTTGTGGGAAATACAAGGATCTATAACGTTTTGTGATGTCTAACAGTTTCACCGGAAAAGTCAAATAATACTAATAAAATATGCTATGAATATAACTTTGATCTTGAACTTTTTTTGAAAAAGTAAGTTTATCAAAAAATAATATACCTTTTTTATAGAGCATTCGATTTCCAACAAAAATACGTGTAGACCTTTTCGATACACTGATTTGCTGTCGAGTTCGGAAATTTCAAATAAAAATGAAAAAATTTCTCATGTTATTCAAATGGGAAATGAAAAATTACAATTACCGATCTCTTAATATTAATATTAAGGGCTCAAATTTGAACGTGACCATTATTTTCGTATCCTCCACCAAAATTTTGAGACCATTCATTAAAAAAAAATTGAGTTGTTTACTCAGTCTAACATATATATATAATATATACAAGAAAATGACCATAAAGTTTAAACAGACTCTGAATCCTGTGGTCCACAAACGATGTACAGATATATGTATATTTACAATGTATCAAGTTCCCATAAACTGTTTGAGAAGTTTCCTATACTAACCACACTACTCGTTTAATTTACATCATACAAATGTTGAAATGTTTGTATCGTCAAAAGCAAACGGTTAACTACAAATATAAACTTTGCTATATCATTTATAAATATCTATATAACTCTCTTTATATATTTATTTACATTTTCATTCAAATATTTAGAATATGTAAAAATAATTATAATAATTTCTATGATCCAGACTAAGTATAAAATATTTCAAGGACTTGTTTTTAATTACTCATTAACAAGCTTGGGCGTGGCAATTCGTTTATTTAAATACATTTACAAACTCATATTTTACATATCTGTTACCCTTAAAAATTTTTCTCTTTTCTAAAAAAAAAAAAAAAAAAGTTTCCTTTTTTTTTTCAGTATAAAATTTCTTCCCATACAAAAAAAAAGAATCGGCCCATTACTGGGTCGTGAATGGCTGCCAATTTTGAAGCATTGGCCGAAGATCGGCTAAATATCAGATGATAACGGTATGCCAAGCATGGCAGTCGCAAGCATTGGCCAATCGTGGCAATCAATCATCGGCTAAAGCTTGGTATCGAGAGCACTCGATCAAACCGTTGGCTAACGAACGGCGGTTAATTGTGCGCCGTTTTTATAAGCAAAAAGACGGCTGCCAATGATTAACCATGCACGGGCCAGTATAGTTAGCCATTTATTGGCCAATCATTGCAAACCAGGCATCGGCCGATCTATGGGAAAATTTCGAAGCTCGGCGACTTTGTATGGGTTACTAAAAACTATTCTCACTATTTGCCTGCATTTTCAATTTTTTCAATTTATATCTCCTGTTCATCTTACCCCCCCTCCCAAAAAAAACTTTTCAGTTTCTCTCAAAAACTACTCATTTATTGTTTTAATAGTATCCAAATAATTTTTTTAATTTTATATCTCATCTCGAAGTCAAATAGTTGAATTTAAAAAAAAAAAATATAAATATAAATCCACTACCGCAACAATACCGTAGTGTCTTTGTATCTTGACCTCAGCCACACCTCACCCGACCTTCCACACATTTTATACAATGATTAATAACATTCTTGTTTTATGAAAAATAAAAATAAGTGGCTGTGTATAAATGGATTTTCTACTTAAAGAAACGTAGAGTGGGTACCGCTTTAGTCAGACAATATAGATTTAATGTTATATATATATATCAATATGAAAAATTGATAAGTATAAGAAAATATATAAATTAAAGGATCTCGATGAAGATAGAAAATAAGATGATACAGTAAGTACTGATATAAATTAAGAGAAAGGGAGAGGGTTAAAATAGAGATGATGTTTTTCGAATGGTTGGTAGGTATACGGGTGACGTGTATCGATCAGCTGATGGCTGGGTCACAAAGCAGGGCACGAATATAGTGGGAGTTGGGAATACTCTCTGTACTTTAAGCACTCGGTACTTTCTGTAAACTCTAGACGCTCTAGACCTAGACACTAGACATGAGACACGCGGTACGAGGAAGTTGTAGGCTGGCTCTGACTTGTTCTCTGATTCAGTGGATAGGAATAATACATTAATTTTTTAAATTAATATTTCGTGGATGAGGATAAGAAAGAGGGGAAAGATAGAAAAGATGAAGGGAAAGGAAAGAGGTTCAGACACTCACCCTTAACTCGGATTGAGGTAGGAGAAATCCCTGATATAAAACCGGGGTCACGTCGCGACGAGGCACTTAACCTTTAAACTGGGCATCCATCTTGATTGCCAGAGATCCTGTGAGCTCGGGGATAATAAGCTTTTTGAGAATCCAGGGTTTTTTATTTATTGAAACTCCCGCGGAATTTAAATTTAATTTGTTACACGGAGAAAACAAGTCTCGAAAATATTTTCATATTTTATATATTTTAGTAAGAAATACTAATGCAAATCAATAATTGCATTATTTTTACCAAATATATAGTAAAAATCACAAAATGGTAATTAATACTGTATATTTATCTGAATACTTTTATTACTCCCTGATTAAGAAAAATGATTTAATCCATGCTAAGTGTATATCTATATATTAGTCGATTCAAATTGTTTTGAATCATTTCAAATAATTTTTCTTAATCAGGGCTATTTCACTGGTATTTTTTATTGATAAAATATCAATTCATATAAAGAGAATATTCAATTATTACTAAACGTTAAGAAATACTTTTCATTATACGATTTAACAATCATTATTTTGTAAAAACATAAAAATTAAATACTCTACAGTATGGAAAAATTACTAAACGGTTTGTAATTTTGCCAAGGTAGATCGATAAAATTACAAATTGGTAGGGATAGCGTATACGAATATGTATTATAAGTTCAGAGACCTTCGTTCAAATGAGACGTTGGACCGACAGACTGAGGAAAGGATTCACACGCAGAGATCAAGGTTCGAATCTCGGTCAAAACAAGTTATTTTTTGAACATAGAAACTGACATCAACACCAATACAGATGACGTAAATAATAATATTAATCAAAACAATAATAATAAAAAGTTGATATTCTATATTTATATTAATTAAAAAAACTCATATCTTTGACCCTAATTATCCTAAAATATTTTTAAGGGCTAATTTTTTTTGTCATTAAATTCTCTACAGACAATGTCTCAAAACTTTATCATATTTCTATAACTTTCCAAAATATCATCTCAAAAATGTAAATAAATCTACCCCAGTGTTTTTGCTCATTGAAATAATTTTAAAAAATTCATATTATTTCTCAATTCATTAAATTCTCTAAAAAAAGAGTCTTGTAACTTTTTAACATATATCTAATCTATAAACTTAGAATATCGCAAATCAAACCCTCAAAATTCAAATTTATTTTTTTTCAAAACTACCATCCTTTAATTAATTAAAAAAATTATAATATTAAATACAGCATTAATGTTAAGATATCTTGGCAATGCCCCTGCTGAGTGTATGTTATATATGAGAATGTATATTTTTATCTCTCAATTTTCTCAATATATCATTTTCTAGTAAAAGCACATATTCTATCTCACTTTGAGCACATAACATTCAAGTCTCGGCAGACTCTAGACTCTAGACACTCTACACTTGTTATATATATATATATATATATATATATATATATATATATATATATATATATATATATATATACATGCATAGAAAAGTAGAGGCTGTCACGTCTGCGCACGCACGTGCTCGAGTGCATGGTGAGCAAGTCACGTGAAGAGTAAAAAGAATCGAAAAAAGAAAAATTTTTATTAAAAATTGAATGAAAAAAAAAAACTAAAGAGTAAAGAGTAAAGACGAAAAGAGTTAAATATAATAACGAGACAGAAAAAGAAAAATCATGTAAGAAAGAATACGAGTAAAAGAGTAGAAATGAGGGAAATTTATCCAGCCTGAGGTAGAACGTAAAAATTACCGTCATATTTCGTACTTTTTTATACTCTTATACTCATATTGCGCATTATTATATTAAGGTCCTTTATCAATACTACAAATTTTTCTGGCATTATTTATACTTAGCAGCACTGAAAATTATAAATGAGTAATGTAATTTTTTTTAAACATTGAATATTAAAAATTTCGATTGTCAAGAAATTCATCATCTCGATCCCTAATTACCGTAGACTTTTTTGAGCGTTTTCTTTTATCATCAAATATACTTAAAAAAATTACTCACTTTTATCATATTCCTAATAGCTTCCAAGATATAAAAATTAAAAGTACCGTAGATTTTAAAAATTCTCCCGAGTAAGTTTGGTAAAATAAATTTCTAAAGTATATATATATTTGTATGCACACATAAGTTTGTTATTACTGATACTTTGATAACAAAAATCTCATAAAAAGCAAAAGAGAACAGAAGAGGAAGATAAAAAAAAATAAAACGTAAGAAGGGTTTGAGTACTCTGTGAAATTTATGAGCCGTCACGGTTGCCCTTTCAAATATGGCTTCCTCAGCGTATATGCGTTTCCCTGTGTATCACCGCCCCTCATTAGGATCCGTTTACTTTACCAAACGCCCGCGGGGTAGAGAGGCAAGAGAGTTAAAGGGAGAGAACACTCTGAAGAGTCGCGAGTATGAGAGGGATCACCCGAGAAGCTCAAGAGGGGCCAGTATACTGTACTATATACTTGTATAAAAGGTATATATGTATATACATATATATGAGTAGTAAAAGCCGATGTAATAGTAAACGTACAGTGAACGAGGCGAATTACCAGTGGAAACGGAAGAAACATCATAATGGAACGTAAACACGAATACTAGTGTATACATTTGTTACTCTCGGATACAGCGAGTTTAATTTTATAATAATATATATAAATAAATTATAAGTACACGTAATAAATGAGATAATAAATTAAATACCGTAAAAAATAAAAAAATTTCGATTATAATTTTAGTCTTTTTTTAATCATTCGTAGATTGAGGAATTTATTGTATGACTTTGTTCAAGTATTTGATTTTTTTGTAATTAAATTTTCTACAAAAAATCTCTAATTCTATTATCATATTTTCATAAATTTTCAATAAATCTTAGTTTCAAGATAAAAAAAATTTATTGCAGTTCCTTCAGATTTATTGGAGACGTTTTAAAAATTTGTAACTCGGGCTCTAATTCTGAAAGACATTCGTTATAGGGCTTATATTTTTTATTAAGAAATGGGGTAAAAAAATGTATCATTGAAATTTTTGATATTTTTTGCGGTCTTCAAGATATTTGTACTTACAAACTTACAAAAATTTTTTTTTCGATTTTCTTTGGATATTTGACTTACTTTCACAAGTTCATAGTATCTGATTATTTTATAAACTTAACCAAGTAGTCATGTTTGTTGTCATTTAATTTCGTATAAATAATTTTATTTGAACTTTTTATCTTCACCCACAAGTTTTCAAGTTATTCGAGTTAAAGAACAAAAAAGTTTTTAAAAATCAAACAAAATAAGATAAAACTAGTACAATAAATAAATAAACACACACATATATATTATACGTAATGTGTGCGCATGCCAGTAACTTCGTGACGTCGTGCCGTTATCCTCGAGACGTGACGCGAGATGCTTGTAGTCTCAACTCAAATGGAAAGACACGCTACATACATATTTATATAGATACAGATATTACCGCATAAATATATATATATATATATATATATATATATATATGTGTGTGTGTATATATATATATATATATATATATATATGTGTGTGTGTATATATATATATATATATATATATATATATATATATATATATTTATTACACGTCCTTTACGGCTCACTTATTCATACTACGCGGATGCACCTGTTTGTATAAAATACAGACAGTAAACAGCATATATATATATGACCATTGAAATTTGTGTTATACTCTTATTATCGTTAAGCGATATCACCCATCCAAACGATACATGTCATTTTTATTGAGTCAAAACAATTTTTTTCATTTCAAGACTGAAGAACTTGCAACATTTTCGCGGTTCGATTCGCGAAATAGCAAATGAATTATTTTTTAAAAATTAACGGTAGACCGATTTCTTAAAAATCAAGAAAATCATAAATAAATTTAATGGATACTTCTTTATATAAAATTTCAGGGAAAAATAAATTAACTTTTGAATAAAAAATTCTTGTCCCAAAAAAATTTTTTCTTGTTTTGAGAAATTAATGTTTCAGAAGAAAATAATTCTTCAATATTGTATCAATCAAAATAATTTTTTACTTCAATCAAGAAATTTTGCTTGGTTAAAGAAAAAAATTTCAAAAACATTTTATTTCTTAATACAAGATTTCCTTTTTTTTGCGTAGAGAAATTTTCTTCAAGTAAATATCAATTTTTTTTTCGCAATAATCTTCTTGGTTAAAGAAACGATATTGAACTAGCCGATGTCTAATAGTTTTTTGATTTTTTCCAAAGCGATTAATTTAAAAAAAAAAAATTTTTTTTAATTCTACCTATAGTTTTTTTCAATTTTCTACATGAGCATATTTTCATTTCTTTTTTTTTGTAATTGAACCGTTGAAAAGAACATCTGAAAATTATTAATTGTCCACTAACTTCAGGATGATTTATGAAATAAATTTTCTAGGATAACGATAATTGTTTTTCCTCTTTGTATAAACAACAAAATTTATATTTATTTATTCAACAGTACAGATTATCAATCATAAAAATAACACATATATAATTCCTTGGGGTTTGTACTCGGTACTAAGCTCCAGTCTCTTAAATGTTTAGTTGAATTAATTATATATATCTGTATACCCCTGACATGAGAAAGTGTCAGTATAAACAGGTTACCGCGTAAACGTGACAGAAATCAACTGTCATATTAACTCAGTACTTATGTTCTATAAATAATAATGGCTTTGATATTCCACTATTGAGATAAAATAGTTTAAGAAAATTTTTAATATAAAATTGTGACTAATTTTAGTGACTTATTGATAATTCAAACATTTCAACTCGAGTTCTAATTATTGTAAAAATTTCATTTCGGATTTATACTTTTCGTTATTAAATTATACCCGACTAGAATTTTTTCCTGATTTGCCTGAAGTACCATAAGGACCTTGTCAGGTTAACATTAGGTTCGCCTTATTAGCGCAAACCTGACGAGTTCCTTGTCAGGACCTCATCAGGATATCCTTATTCAAAAAAAAGTTATCCAATCCCTTTGAATATTTTATTTACTGGCTAAAAATTAAACAAAGTACAAAAGAATATTATATAAAAATCACGTCAATTATTGCAGCACGGATTTTAATTTCTTCATCAGTTATTCTTTGACATCCTAATCAATACAATATTTACACTTACGAGATCTCATATGTATGTCAGCGCAGTGGATAGCATCAAGGTCTTTGAATCGGGAGGATGCAGGTTCGAGCCCAGCAGTCATCGGGATTTTTTCATAAAAAAAAAACATGTTTTTTTCCTCTAATTAATGCTCTCAATACAATAGATAACATTCTCGATCGAATTAATTTTCTCTTATTTTTTTTCGCAATTTAATATTTTTTTTAAATAATTACTTATAAGGCAACCCTGATAAGGATTTGATGAGGATATCCTGGGAAGGGCCTGAGAAGGTAATCCTGATAAGGATTTGATGAGAATATCCTGGTAAGGACCTGATAAGGACCTCATAGGTCTTAAGCGTTACATCCATATCAGTTCCTCTTCAGGATATCCTGATCTGGACCTTATTTAAAATAAGGTTAACCTGATGAGGACCTCGTTAGGCCCTTATGAAAAATTCTAATCGGGATCTATTTAAACAAGTAGGATAGAAGTACCACTAGTGGCCACTGCTCCCTTTTTAGACCTATAAAACTTTATTTTAATTAATGAAAACGTATAAAATATAATTGCCCTTGCAACAGTGTGATAAAAGTATCTTTGTACACATTTAAGAAATTAATTATGTCGTTACGTCTGTTACAAATTACTTTATTTAAATTTTTCAAGTGTCCAAAACTGGCCCTACGGTGGCCAAAAAAGGTACCTCTATACCCTATTCTATGAAATTTACCATATCTTTTTAGTTCGACCGATATCAACATTTTTGTAGCTAAAAAATAGATATTTTCGATATATAGGATTAAAACGAGGGTTTGTGGTACGCTTGCATTGGCGACACGTTACGTGTCACACGTCTTAGGTTACAACATATTCTTAACGAGAACGAGTACATACATCTTTATCGCACGAGCGAAGCGAGGGTAAGTACGAGTCTCGTTGATATTGAAACATATCATAAGACGAATAATGACAATACAAGTATACCGGATTTCTCGTTTTAATCGTGTGTATCGAACAATATTTTTTATAAAGACTGTGTTTAGTTCTCAATTTAGAGAATTTTAATTAATTAAAAAAAAATTATAATTATTATACTAAAAAATAGTCGAAGAAGAAAAACCCGTTCATAAAGTACCCTCAGCGCTTTCGAGCTTGAGGTGTGCAATATGTATAAAATTTTACAAGGGAATATATAATGTATTTGTGCAATTACTTATTTATATGATTTCTTTTATAATTCAGTTTTAAATTTTTTGATTTGATAATGAATTACATTTGAATAAAAATTTATTAATATCAATTTTTAAAAATAATAATTAATACAACGAGTATTTTTAATTTAGTTTATTTTTGAGTTCCATGTGCGCCGGTAAATAAATAAGGTGATAAGAGTATACAGAGAGATGATTTTCTCTGTCTGGAGTGAACTACGGTCGCTCCCAGATTTTTATATAATTCATGCAACAAATTGCTTTTCAGCACAGTAAAATAATGCTGAAAATTGAAACAGCTCATTTTTCACGTATCATTCTATAGTTTCGTCAATTATCGGGAGAAAGGCCTATTTTATTCGCGCTAAGCGATTCCCGAATATTGAACTTTAAACGCAGGAGTAATGAAAAAAAAATTTATTATGCCACGTCTATATAACTACTCAATATTTAAAATTTTTATTTTGGTTACTAATTATCGTAAAAATTATTTTAGGGTCTCATTTTTTATTATTATTTCTCTACTAAAAAATATTCTATTTTTTTTCTTGTGTTTTTATATGTTTTTAAAATATCGACGAAAAACGCAGATAAGAGGAAACTAAAAAAAAAATTTTTATGTAAAAAAATAGTAAAAAAAATTTATTTGTCCGTTAGTTAGATATCAGTAATTAATGACAAAGTTTATCAGGTGTTTAAAAGAGCCAATCAGCAAATGAACTTGAAGTAAAGTCCCTAATTAGCTAATGTACTTTGGCAAAGTATCGAAACAGACAGATGGAGCCGCGGGAAATTAATTTTCCCTAATGTAGCGTTAACCTTTTATGAATTTAACCTAAAGGCATTTAATAAACATTTAATTATTTAACTTACATTCGTTATTTTTCTTAAATAAAAATAGCAATAATTAAATTTTATTAATTACCAGTTTATTATTTTTTAAATATTTAATTAATTAATTTTTTAAATTTACATTTCCGGCCCTAATTATCATAGAAAATTAATCATTAGCTCATTTATTTTGTGATTAAATTTTTTACAAGAAATGTCTTCGTGATTTTCATCGTCTTTTCGATATATTTAAAGACTTTGAATTCAAAATTCCGAAACAAAATTCTGTCATTTAAAAATTTTGTAAAATTTCACAAAATGGATTTTTTTAAAATTCATATTTCCGGTCAAAATTCGCGTGGAAACTTTTTTATAGTTTAGTTTCAAGTCTTGAAACTAAAAAATATCAATTTTTTAAATAAAAAAAAAAATAAAAATTATATTAACTATTAATAATTTTTTTTCGCCCAAATGAGATTGACGAGAGTCGAAACATGGAATTTTAAATTTGTCTGTAAAGTTCAGTGCCGTGGCAAAACACGACATCAATCTCAGTATAGAGACACGTGAAATCGTTGAAGAAAAAAAAAAGTAAGCGTTTCTCGTGTCGAGGATTCGGTACACAACCAACGCCCTACGTGATTGGATTTTCTACTCCTATATAATCTCTTTTTTTTTTACTATTCTCTCTCTTTAGGATATACAGTTTCCACTTTACATGCTTGTCTCAACCCCTTCAATCTCAACCCCTTCAACAACCGACCGGATATCGATAAACCAATTTACTTTTATTTCCTATTTATATTCTTCTTTAGTCAATACTCGATTACACAAAATTTTTGTTTTTTATTTGCAATTTTATTTATTTATTCAAATTAATTTGTCGAAAAAAATATATAATTTATGGAACATTTTTTTGTAGAGAATTTAGTTACAAAAAAAAATGAGGACGTGAAATAATTTTTACGATCATTACAAGACGAAATACAGGAATATTTTAATCAATTAAGAAAAATCTTATAATTAGAACCTGAGATATGAATTTTTTTAAATTAATTATCGATATTGTTCCCGATCCTTAAAAATTTTTTGAACTCTAATATCTCGAAAACTAAAACAGCTACGAAAAAATTAAATTAAATTAAGTTGTAGCAAATTTACCATTTCAAAAAATGAGCCCTCAAAAAGCTGTCCCTAATAATTTGTTCCCGAGATAATAAATCCCAAAGCCTAAACTCGATAAAAATCATAAAATTATTTATTGAAAAAAAAACTAAATATCCTTTTAACCGGAAATGGATTTTTAAAATATAAATTATGTGAGACTTTGAATAAAGCATTACAGTTTTTCACTAAACTATAGTCCATTAGGATTTAACTTGAGACTAAGTGGCCACAAAAATCCATTATAATTTATTATTTAACCGATAATGTCGTAAAACTCTCTCGCGAATCGATTTTTAAATTAAAATATTTATAAAAAAATTTAATCTATAATAAACATACAGAAGTAAAAACTTTATTTCGACCTTAAATGATTATACAAATAAGATCGGGTATTTAGAGACAGGATAAATATACAAAGGATGTAGAAGTTGTATCATAAATTCAAATGGTACATCGTAAATTCGAATGACACAAGCAATGGCGGTAATTCGCGAAAATGGAGCAGAGTCCAACGTCGCCAGCGTTCTCATCGATTCCTCGTACTATTTCTTTACCCTTTTTACTCGTAATCCAATATATACATATATATGTAGGGTGTTGGATGTGGATCAAAACGTGACCCGTCTTTTAATGTATTTAATAAATCACGATACAAAAATTATTTAAATTATAAGATTTTAAATGTCAGTTTTTTATTTTTGTTAAATTAATAATTTATATCTCGGGTTCTAATTATATAAAAAATTATTTTAAGAGCCCATTTTTTTTGTCATTAAATTCTTTACAAAAAGTGTTTATAATTTTTAACTTCTCGCTGTAAAAAATTTAAAATTTTCAAAAAAAGGAAAGTTATTGGTTTCGGTTCGATTTTCGAAAATCGAGTTTTCATCAGATGTCGACGTTTTGAGGTCCTAGGAAACTATTCTGACTATTTCCAGATGGAAGTCCGCGTATGTGTGGATGTGTGTGTATGTAAACTTTTTATGTCCGACGATATCTTTGGAACGAATCAACCGATTTGAATGTTCTTAGCGGCAATTGAAAAAGCTCATCAAGTCTTGAAATCGGTTAGATTTTGGAGTCGATCGGTCGCGTAGTTTACAAGTTATACAAAAAATAAAAGCAAAAAAAATTTTTTTTTTTAAGTTTATTGCGTATAATTCATAAACCACTTGCCCGATTCGCCTCAAAATGTAATGAGTTCTAAGTCTTGGTTAGATCTTTCGATTGCCACCAAGACACTCGATTCGGTTGATTTGTTCCAAAGATATCATCCGACATAAATTTTTTTTCAGTGAAATGTATGTTTTGTCAATCTAACAGTTTTTTGAGCTCAAAGAGCTCAAAAACTTACAAGTTATAATGTTTTCTAGCTCCCTGAACTCGAAAACAGCGGGAAGTTTTGGAGTTATCCTGCAGGTTCAACCGTTTTTCAGATTTTTTAAAAATTTTATTTTTTTTCGAGATTTTAGCCCTCAAATAATTTTCAAAAATTATTTAAATAAAATCTCATACATTTAGTCATTAATAAATAATTCATATCTCGGGTCCTAATTATTTAAAAAATTCCTTCAAGGGCTCAATTTTTTCGTCATTAAATTCTCTGCAAAAAAGTACTGATTGTCTTTTCTCGTATTTAAATCATTTATCAAGACAAATAATCTAAAGTAAATAAATAATTTTTTTTTGTAGCAATGGCAAGTTCATCAAGTCCAGGGCTTACTGATTCCGCAGTTCCATCCGACACTGATTTCGGTTGCCCACCACCACCGCCAGCTTTTGCATTAATTGGAACACCCAGTGAAGAGATAGAGACGAATACGTCGAAAATTTCAATATCCAGCTTAGCATCCCAACGTTTACCTGGGAATATCACTAGAATAACAAGCTCTGCGTTGTCTTCATGCAAATCTCATGACAATAACTTACACCTGTCGAGTTACAACGATCAGCACAGCTCTGAGGAAGAACTTGAAGTTATAAATAGTCCTAAAGTAATAGCATCCCAGGGTTGTAGACCAGCAACCGCACCAGAGAAACGTAAATGGTCTCAAGTTAATAATACGAGCAGTAATTTAAAGCAAACAACTCATTGTAATCAGTCGCAAGGACAACAGGGACATAATCAGACAATTTCTGGTCCTAGTTCCTGTACTGGTGCTAGTACTAGTTCTGGAATTGGTAATTCTGGTCATGGTAGTACTGGAGATATTACTGGGATCGTTACGACATGTTCTGCACCAGTTAGTAGAGCGGGTAGAGAACCTGGTTCTGGTTCAAGTGATGAAGAGGTAAAATTATTAATTTTTTTTTTTTTATTTAAAAAAAAATCGATATTTTCAAAATTAATTTTTAAAATATGAAAATTAAAATGTCTTTCTAGGTTCAAGGTCTATTGGATGATAGTAGTGCCCTATCACAACCAGTACAATTTCGTACTTCGCCACCTGTAGACGCTCACAAACCCGGAAGATCTCAATCACCGCCGCCAAAACTTTTTCACGCATCGACGAGGGAAACACGGCCACCACCTAGACCAAGATCTAGGCCAAGGCATCACCATCTCTATCATCTTCATCATCATCACCACCATCATCACCATCATCAGCAACACCATTTTCAGCAGCCGCAGCAGCAACAGCAGTTTAATGTAGAAATGGACATTGGTGAATTGAGTGCGTGTAGTCCAAGGAAGAGACATAGACCACCTCATCGACAACCACGGCCTTGTTTAGATTTTGAAAAAATGCAACAGGTAAGTTTTTTTATTCAAAATTTACCAACGAAATATATCGAAGTGACCACTCATTTTACTCAGAATCGAATAAACGAACATATCCAACTATTAATTTCCTGAAAAAAATGTATTTTTAAATATTCAAATTTTTTAATTTTCGAAAAAAGTTATTCTACCCAAACATATCGATGTGACTACTCATTTAACTCGAAATCTCATTCTCTACCCAGTGGTAAACTCAAAAAATAAAAATAAAATTTACCGTTACCACTATAGTTATATTTAATTATTTTTAACCCCAAAAAGAAAGAAGGTTGATAAAATCATTAGATAAAACCATTAGCTCTGGACATTGTGAAATAGTTTTTCGACTGACAACACACAGTAGACCGTGTCCCACGTAACGTTCACACAGAGTGTGTTGTGTGTTTGGTGAACGGGTTATTATTACTAGCGCGCATGGACACACACCACGATGGGCTTTGGTGGTAAACCAAATGCGATTCCATTACACTTGACTGGGCGTGAAATTGCAAAGCTAGATACTACACTATACCATTACCTAGACACACACATGGACATATAACATACAAAATACAACCAACAAACTCAGACCTAGACAGATGACAGAGACTAGACTACTAGACTATTTGTTCATACTCACACTCTTGCACACATACGTGATTGAAATGTACATAGGTATATGTATAGATATATATAGTGACGGAAAATACTACAGAGAGAAAGATGTCGTGTCCGATAATTTTCTAGCTGATGCCGAAATTGTCACTGATTTTTTTTTCAGTTTTATTTTTATTTGCACACTGAAGCACGTACGAGTAACCAATTAAAATGTTTAAATTACTTAATTGTTCATTAGATTTTATAAATGAACTATTAAATATTTTTCCATTGATCGTAGATTGCGGTTTCAATTTTTTTTTACTTTTAATAAAAAAATTTTTAACTTTTATTTTAAATAAAAGTCTACTCAAAGATTCTTTCAATTATGTTTTGAAAACTAGTCATTGTATTGAGTTGAACTTGTGCTCATTTTTTTTTATCATGTAATTATTTGCAAAAAAAAGTTCTTTTAACTTTTTCATATTTTTATTCATTTTAAAAATATCAGCTCTAGTATAACTAAAAAAAAAGTCTAAATAAAATTTCATATACTTATTTTTTTAAAACTCATAACGCAGCTCCTAATTATAAAAAAAATAATTTTAAGGGTGCATTTTTTTCCTCGTTAAATTTTCTAAAAAAAAAGTATTCATAAATTTTTTTAATATTTTTCCAGATAAAAAATTGCAAACACCAAAAACTTGTAAAATTGCTAATAAATTGAATGAAAATTTATAAATAAGCTATTAGTATTATTATTATCATTCTTATTCTTATTTTTATTATTAAATATAAAAATATTTCATTGATAGTAGATGGTTAGTAAAGCGGAAATTGAGTTGAGAGGGTCGTGATGTCGATACCGTAATACGTAGTATGCCAATATAGAGATCGAAAAGGGAAAAAAAAGTAAAAATATAATAATGGCGTAAAGGATAAAAAAAAGTTAAGGGTCAGGAGAGGGAGGAGGTAGTAGAAAGTTGTAAGGGATCGAGACATAAGGGTGTAAAGGGATTGATAAAGGAGAATAGAAGCGATGGTATAAAATGTTAGTCGATGACGACAACTATGAGTATGACGATGACGAGGACCTAGGGTAGAAGAAGTTGGCTGTTGGCTGTTGGCTGCTTGTTGTAGTTCCTTTTGCCGAGATTTCCTTTTTAAGGGTCTCATTAAACGCTAATTGGAAGAGGCTAATTAGTCACGGGGTAACATCGTATCCCTGGTGTTCTTCTATAATCAACACTCATACTACTTTATACCTTTAGTTTTACCTTTTATTTATATTTGGCTGTGTGAGCTTTTACTACTTTTATTGACAAGCTTTATAAAATTTATAAATTATTATTACGACAAATATTGTTTATTAATTATTACATTATTTTATTAATTAGGAAAACTTGGGGATTTTTTATCTGACAAATTACAAGAAATAGAAGAAAAATTGTTTGTATATATTTTTTTTTGATAATTTAGTAACTAAAAGAATGAGCGCTAGAAATTATTAATGCGATAATTAGGAGCTAAGTTATAAATTTTTGAATAAAATAATAATTAAATTTTTGAATAAAATAATAATTAAATTTTTGAATAAAATAATAATTAAATTTATGAAATAAGAATGATTTTTTTTAAAATAATAAATTTTTTCCACACATCCACACACCATTGGTTACCGAAACTGACAAAACTGGAGCTTACTTTCACGCTTTAACAAACCTAGAAATGCTATACCAGATCAATCATAAGAACTACAGTAGAAACGCGAAATCTGAGATGCTGCACAAGCCATCAGCCAAGATTTCAACATTTGCTCACACTATTATTTTTGAAGGTTTTTTTTTATAATTTATGTTTGTAAACCTAAAATTATATATATTTTTCTATCAAAAATAAACAAAAAAGGAAAAAAAATTAGGCTACACATAGAATTTAGAGGTTTTAAAGTACCATTTGTTATTTAGCTATCTTATAAAAATATCGCCAAGACTGCAATGATTGAACAAAATGATTCACTCGATGGTGGATGTATATCTACATTAGGGTGCTTCATTTCAGAGAAACTTTTTTTTTTCAAGTGCTTGGGGAAAAAATCATAGTTCAACACAAAAAAAAAATTTTCGCGGAAGAAAAAAAATTCTATGTTGACTACAGACCTAGCTCATCGAAAAGTTCGATTTTCCCACACGGAAAAAAATTAATCGTGAATGCAACATGATGCAGTCTTGGTAAATAAACATGATGAAATCATGTTGCATTCACATGATTTGTCATGTTTCGGCTACATGATAATCATGTTGCGGTTACATGAGAAAATCATGTTGCATTCACATGATAATCATGTTTCGGCTACATGATAATCATGTTGCGGTAACATGAGAAAATCATGTTGCATTCACATGATAATCATGTTTCGGCTACATGATAATCATGTTGCGGTAACATGAGAAAATCATGTTGCATTCACATGATAATCATGTTTCGGCTACATGATAATCATGTTGCGGTAACATGAGAAAATCATGTTGCATTCACATGATAATCATGTTTCGGCTACATGATAATCATGTTGCGGTAACATGAGAAAATCATGTTGCATTCACATGATAATCATGTTTCGGCTACATGATAATCATGTTGCGGTAACATGAGAAAATCATGTTGCATTCACATGATCTGTCATGTTTCGGCTACATGATAATCATGTTGCTGCCACATATTGTCATGTAGCCGAAACATGACAAATCATGTTGCATTCACATGATTTTCTCATGTTACCGCAACATGATTATCATGTAGCCGAAACATGATTATCATGTAGCCGAAACATGATTATCATGTGAATGCAACATGATTTTCTCATGTTACCGCAACATGATTATCATGTAGCCGAAACATGACAAATCATGTTGCATTCACATGATTTTCTCATATTACCGCAACATGATTATCATGTAGCCGAAACATGATTATCATGTGAATGCAACATGATTTTCTCATGTTACCGCAACATGATTATCATGTAGCCGAAACATGACAAATCATGTGAATGCAACATGATTTTCTCATGTTACCGCAACATGACTATCATGTAACCGAAACATGACAAATCATGTGAATGCAACATGATTTCATCATGTTTATTTACCAAGACTGCATCATGTTGCATTCACGATTAATTTTTTTCCGTGCATTTAAATAACACGGGAAAAATTTTTTTTTTAGCTTTAAGTATTGTTAACTCATTAAACAAATCAATAGATCGAATAGACTAATACATATTTTTGTAGGAAATTGAACGCTCTACAAAAAAGGTCTCTTTTCATTTTTCGATAAACCCATCTGTTCAAAAGTTATTGGAGCTCGAAGTAAAGTTGGAGATCTTTTTACTATTCCGGCGAAACTATCAGACTTATCACAAAATGTTGTAGGATCTTTTTTGTTAACAATTTTATTCTCTACAAATTATTATCAGTAAAGTTTTTTGAAATCCAGCATCGTTTTCTAGTTATTTCCATTTTAATTTCAAACTCTTAAAAAAGTGGTTCTGGTCGATTTCAAGAGCTCGACATTAAAATGGAAATAACTAGAAAACGATGCTGGATTCCAAAAAACTTTACTGATAATAATTTGTAGAGAATAAAATTGTCAACAAAAAAGATCCTACAACATTTTGTGATAAGTCTGATAGTTTCGCCGGAATAGTAAAAAGATCTCTAACTTTACTTCGAGCTCCAATAACTTTTGAACAGATGGGTTTATCGAAAAATGATAAGAGACCTTTTTTGTAGAGCGTTCAATTTCCTACAAAAATATGTATTAGTCTATTCGATCTATCGGTCTGTAATCGACATAGAATTTTTTTTCTTCCGCGAAAATTTTTTTTTTGTGTTGAACTATGATTTTTTCCTCAAGCACTTAAAAAAAAAAATGTTGCTCTGAAATGAAGCACCCTAATCTACATAGTAGTAAAAATTGTTTTGAATCGTTTATTTTAATCAGGGTGGCAATCTTAGGTTCAGTACTCGAAGATTGTCTGACTCGTAGGCTAAAAAGTGAACCGAGGCTCAGCAGCCCAATATTCTGCCAAAAAAGGCCCCATCGTAAAAAATTTTTTTACTACCAGGGTAATTTTTATTAAGAATTTTATTATAAAATAAATAAGACCGAGTTGATATTCCCACTGTAATTAGAACTGAAGATAAAAATTCTAAAACATTCATTTAGAATAATTCGAAATTTTATTTGTAGAAAATAACGTATGGGCTGTAATTGCATAAAAAAAATCTAATAAATCTTAGCTAAAAATACCTTACAAATATATATTAGAAGGAATGCCTTTGTGCTACGGATTTAACGTGTAGTCGACTAATTGCCACATATTTTCTTGAATGCCTGTGTTGTTTTATTCTGAATAACGATACTTTCCTCATCTACTATTCATTGAAATAAATACTCGTTACGTGAATATATGTTAGGGTGAGCCAAAAAAAATCAAGTGATTTTTTTATTAACTTAATAAATTTATAGTAGGTACAATAAAAAATAAATCTTAGATCTTACTAATGATTTTTGGAAAAAAGTTAACCGGATTTTTTAATTTATCGTTTATTAAATAGAGGAAATCATTTTTCGCTGAACTTTTTCGTGTGTGACTATGTCAAAATAAATTTTTTGCGAAATTGGGCTTGAGGTAATTTTGTAGAAAATTTAACGCTTTATTAAAATAGTCTTCAAAGCGCTAATTTTTATAAATTCGAAACTAAAGGACATTTAAAACTTCAGTGTACTTTTTAATTCCAACGTCTATCAGAAAAAAATTAACCATGTCAAAAATTTAAATATTACAATTTTTAGACTACACAGAAAAAAAAAAGTTTCTTGGCGCAAAAAATTTTCACTCGCCCCAAGAAAATTTTTGCATTGTAACATAGAATCAAAAATTTTCTTGGAATCAAGGTTTTCTTTTTTCTGTCTGAAGTGTTAAATCCTCTGCAAAAATATTTCATGTGCAATATTTTATAACAAATTAAATAGACATAGTAACAGATCACAAATTCCCCCTGGAAATTGTTTCCTCAATGAAATAGAGGAAAAACTGAAAATTTCGAAGTCTAATATTCATTATTAAGAGCTCAAAATCTTATGAAATATAGTCATGTGTATACTTATATTAAAGGAAATCGGTTAGAAATAATAAGCATGGGATTCCGTATTTAAAAAAAGTATCAGATTTTGATAAATTAATAATATTATAATTTTCAACTATCTTTTAGTTTAAAAAAATTTTTCACGGAAATTGTAATGAGTTTTATGGTTTTATTTTTATAGATCTGTACAAAATCAAAATCATTATATGTATATGAATGTGCAATTGCAATTGCAATTACTGTATTTAAAAAAAAAAATTGATTTTTTTTTAGTACCGAGACCCTTATGTACTTACGAAATGCATATATATTACTAAAGAAATGAAATGATTTAGTTAAGAGACCATGACTTAATTGACTAAATGAATCTAGTAATTTATATGTATAAGATGACATAAAATATTTGGGATTCACGAAATTTCCGAACGTAATATTGAGATGGAATTTAACTCACTCCTACTTAAGTTACCCGTCCTTTCCTTTCTTATCCTCTTATACTTCTGATAGCTTACATACTCCCAATTACTTTATATACATATCGAAATTCCATAGTTATAAGAGGCTTTCCCTCATCGGCTTTTAATAAATTTACTAAACTAATATAATAATAATATGTATATTAATTTTTTTGTAAATAATGAAAAAAACATTTATTATTTTCATGTCAATTAATTTCACTATGAGGACTATGGAATAAAAAAAGCGAAATGTATCATAGTTTACGTCGAGAATTTAATGACAAATAAAATAAGCCATTAAAATAATTTGACAAATAATTAAAACCCGAGATCTAAAAGTTGTTAGGAATAATTAATTATAACAGAAGATTATTTTCAAAATTCTACACAAATTTTTCAGACACGTATATCTTCAAAACTAATAAAAATATTAGAAATTTAATGAAATACTTTTTTGTAAAAAATTTAATAACTAAAAACATGAGCCGTTCAACGAGTTTTTACGATAACTAAAGCCCGAGGCATAAATTTTTAAATTCGATTCAATAGTTTCACATAATTTTATTTTTTAATTAAAAAAAAAAAGATTGAGTAATAATATCTTTAAAACTATCAAAAAGACGAAGAATATCATCGAACACGTTTTTATATCATGGTGGCCACATTTCTGGAAAACCTGGAAATGTCAGGGAATTATAAATATACTGGAAAAATCAGGGAATTTCGCCACAAAGCTGAAAAAATTTTTACTTTCTTTTTTTTTTGACTAAAAAAATCCGATAAATTTTTTTTCTGTCAAAACTGTTCAAAAAGTGGCGCGGCGCGAATGCGATTGTAATATCATCTTGAAAAAAAATCAGTAGAAATTGATTCCAACAGAAAAAAAATGAAGCAGTTAGAATTAAAAAGGCTGTTAGAAAAAAAAGTCTTAGTAGAAACCAATCGTCAGGATCTTAAAGCTATTAACATGCATATTGACAAGTTAAAAAACCAAAAACATTTAAAGTATACATAAGTATTGAACTAATAAGTTTCACTACATTTATTATTCGCGTACTTGATTAATATTTTATTAACATTCTATATAACGTTCTTATTTATGAATTTTATTCTAGTGAAAATGAACAATTTATTTATATTTTATTATAGAGTAAGTTATATAAAATTATAGATTTAAAATAAAAAATAAAAAATTATTCATTTAATAATTAAAAAAACCTATGAACATTGACAAATAATAAAATAAAGTTTCATTTGACGACAATGATTGATTATTTATTGAACCGACTTATACCATTTTATTTTGAATTAAATAAATATTTCCATTGATTTAATATTACTGCATATGGTTAGGGTATTTTTTCATTATTTGACCGGAATACCTGGAAAAGTCAGGGAATTTCAGTTTCAAAAGTCTGTGGTCACCATGTTTTTGTATGGAATTCAATAACGGAAAAAAATAAGTGATCTACCTTAATTTTTCGTAATTAGATCTCAAGATATACATTTTTAAATACAAGATAAATTTACGTCACCTAAGAAAATTATTAATAAATAATTAATTATCAAATAATTTAATTAATATTCGAATGAATAATTATTAATTATACACTTATAATTGTTTATGTTTATAAATATCACCAATGTCTCATGTCTTGTGAAAAATAATCTCAATTTCACCTGTGCCGCAGGTGCTCACAAAAAAAAAATCATCTGCAGCTTACAGGCGAAAAAATGAATAAATAAAAAGATGAACATGTTAGTAAACATTTTCTGTAACTGACAAGAATAAAATAAAGTAAAAAAAAAATAAAGAGGGAGCCAACAAGGTGGTGAGGTAGTGAAAGAGTAGAGACGACACTTTGGAAAGTTGTCGAGTGAACGAACAAAGGAAATATATACAGACGGACGAGGAAAATTACGATAGAGTAGTGAAAAGTAAGAGAAATGTACTTGCAACATCTTTTCTCTTTTCTCATCTCTACATTTTATTTATATATATATAGTACACAAGTCTCGTTTACTCGCGCACATTTTCATTCTCTCATTCCCTCATTCCAGTTTCTCACTTGGCTGTAGACACTTGCATTAAGATGAGAATGTTTCTCAGCTTCTCAGTTATTTCCAGTTTGTCTACGCATCTCCTACACGAAAAACTTGAATCAAAAAAAATTTTTTTTATTCAAGAAATTTTTTTTGGTTGATTCGGAAAATCCAAGTGTTTTTGCACCAACTTAATAATAATCTTGAAATTTTTATTTTGAATCAAAATTTTGTTTCCTAAGTCATCATATTTTTATGCTTGAATCGAAAAATTTACTTGTTTCAAGAGTTTTTATTTCTTGATAGGAGAGATATTTTTTTGAAGAAAGATGTGTTAGTTTTTTGTAGCAATATTGCATTTTTTGTTTCAAAAAAATGAAATTTCTCAGAATAAGTACCATTCTTTGAACGCAAGAATTTTTGTATGCTTCAACAAATAAAAAAGAAGTTTCTTAAACCAAGAGAAAATTTTTTGGGAAAAAAAATACATATGGAAGAGGGGAAAGTCATCGGTGCTAGGCAGTAGCAGCGGGAGTAGTTCGGTGCTCGCCACGAGATCGCGCCCAGCCGCTTGTAGTGTCCCTGGTAAGAAATATATTTCAGAACTGCCATATTCTAACGATTCTAGCTCAATATCTTCTCTGTCGATTGACAGAATGACAGGTACCTTTTTCGATGGTTATATGATATATCCTATATTACTCCATGGCATTGATATGTATTATCAATGTCTCCATGCATAATTTTTCTTAATATAAAACCCAAAAGGTACGTTTCAGATGAAAAAAGAAGTTTTTTTTTTTACTCCATGTATGTCCTTGCATAATCTAAAATATTATATATTCAACCCGACATGTCAATTTTTTAGAGAGAGAGATTACATTTCTCCGACTAAGAAAATGTTATTGAATGAAAATTTTTTCGTTTTTATCAAACAAACTTTTGGAGCAAGAGAATTTTTTTCTTGAGCTAAGAAATTTTCTCTTGGCCCAAGTAACATTTTTTGTGTTCAAAAAGTTGATTTTTTGGAGTAAAATGACTTTTTTTATTTAGCCAAGAAACTGTCGTTCAGTCAAGAATTAATTTTTTTGTTTTTATTCAAGAATTAATTTTTTGGAGCAAGAGAATTTTTTTTTTAATTTAGAAATTTTCAATTTCACTTCAAAAATATTTTTTTTTGAAGCAAGAGAACGTAAGTTCTTGTCTTGAACCAAGAAAAAAATTGGGAAGACAACATTTCTCTTGACCCAAGTTAACTGTTTTTTCTGTATAGACAGAAAAAAAAGATTTCTTGGCGCAAAAAAATTTTTTGCATTATAAATTGAAAACTAAAATTTTTTTTGAGGAAAACAAATTTATTGGGGCGAAAATATGTGTTGTACTGACGAAAACAGAAACTCATTTTACTGAATAGTTTAAATAAATAAATAAATTCTGATATTCATTTGTTGTTACTTATAACTCTAGTTTATGGGAAATTTTTATATCTGACGTCTTATGAGTGAGGGTAAGATGCAGTATGTGAAATTAATTTTTGGATTAGATAGTGTTTCGTTGGATTCAGTTTTGAATTTTCGGTGGAATAAGTGGTCACATCAATATGCTCAGAGTAAAAATTAAAATTTTGGATTTTACGGACTTTTTTGAAAATTATGATTTTAGAGATGGGGTGAAAACAATGTTTTAAAGAGCTAGGTTATGTAATTTCCGATGGAATGACTAGTCACATCGATATATTTTGAGTGAAAATTTAAAAAATTTCACGTTAAATTTGCTATCAACCGAGTACCACGCCACTCTATTTCTCCATATACCTAATTATACAAAAATTATTTAAACATAGTAAAAAAATCTATAGTCCAGTGAAATATCACACACACTCTCCAGCGAGACAAATAGCCCAGAGTGCGAAAGCACAACGTGTGTAGTAGAGTACAACTCATAGTACGCTACCGTAGTATCCGTAGTATTGCCCCTACTCTACAAGCTCTATAATCATTTCTTCCCCTGAATGACTTTCCACTACCTCCACTCTACATGTTACCCCTCCTTAAGCACCGCCCACTTCTCCACCAACATTTTCACATGTTCAAATTACCCCTCTATTCATAAAATCCCTTTTATTTTCACCCCTACATCATTTTATATCATGACCATATTGCCCCTTCTAGATTAAGGCCACCCCTATTTACCCCCGCCACCCACAAACACGCCCCATTTAACCCCTTCCCATGACGAACCACGCCCGTGGTAGATTGAAAGCTCATTAAGTCACACCTACAGTCAGCCATCTTGAATTATATAAACTGTTGTAACGCTTCCGTTATGTACCTACGTATACATACATGTATACACATACATATATATGTATGTATGTGTGTATGTTCCCTTGTCTACTTAAGCTTTGAAAGTAGACAGTGGTTCAAATAGATAGCAGGCCAGACACCCGTACTATGCAACAGACGCCATTGGCGTCATCGTATCCTCGTATACGAGTCTCCTACCGGCGACTCCTTGTCAGATCCTTTGACACTCGTCCTAGGACTCTATAGATATCTATATGTACAAAAATATACTACTCCTAGTACGG
Organism: Microplitis mediator; assembly: GCF_029852145.1. Lineage (NCBI taxonomy): Eukaryota > Metazoa > Arthropoda > Insecta > Hymenoptera > Braconidae > Microplitis > Microplitis mediator. The sequence goes on along the minus strand of NC_079976.1, from coordinate 9,413,686 downwards.
TTATACTACTCCTTTGGGAGTATAGAGTAGAGGGGAGGGGGAGTCAAGGAGTATTACGGGTTATAAGGACAGCGGAAGAGGGGGTGGGGGTGAAGAATATGGTACGCGAGTCACTGAAGCTGCCGTACGAGTACGTACTTTCTCTACTACGAGACTAGATATAGGTTATAGCGTTCTTTGTTACGTATTGATTTTCTGCATTTTCGAATTTAGGCGATTTTGGAAAAACATCCTTCGAGTAAATATGGGCTTGTGGGTACTCATTTTAAAGGAAATTGGTTAACAAAGAAGAAAATGATGACTTTTTTATTATAATTGCTAATAATTATTTTCAAAATTTTTACTAATCTCTTTTTATTGAAAAAAAATTTTCTTTTTCTCTAGAGCTTGGTTTACTGTAAAAAATTTTGAGTCCGAGGTGTGGTGTACATGATTTGGTGTTAAAACTTTCAACACTGCTCGTGTGAAAGTTACACGACGAATCAAGCTGTTAAATTTTGGACGATGTAAATTAGAACGTTCACACCACTAATGGTGTTAATGTATAAGTTATTTATTTAAAACTCTCGATCACTTCGGCACTAGGTATTTAATTTTTATTTTAAAATAATTTACATCAATAATAGTATCGATATACTAATGCTGCAGCTTGTATATTATTTGATAATTTTTAACTACGGATTTATTATTGGACAATATTTGAACTGTTAACACCGAACGATGTGAAAGAAAACACTCACTCCGTGTTAAAAGTACACCACGTGATACTTCACACCGTCAATTCAAACCGAGCAGAAGGATAAAAAAAAAAATCCAATTTTTGATTGAAATATAGGCTTGTGGGTACTCATATTAACGGAAATCGTTTAAGAAAGATGAGAAAGAGATTCATTTGATTCTAAAAAAAATTACGGAGATAATAATAAAAAAAAAAAGGATATTGATTATTATTTGTTACTTTTTTTTTACTCTATAGAGGAAGTTGTAGCGAGTTATATAAGTTGAAGAGTGTATAGTATATATATTGTTTATCTAGACTATGGACTATTTACTTGGTACTTGACGAAGTAGCGAACTCAGTAAATCAGGAGCGAGTTCCGGCGCGCCTCAAACGATATCTTGGTACTTCCGGGCAAGTGGTATAGTATGATGCCTGGACGTTCACTCTTCGTCATCTCCGTTTCCGCTCCTTTTGTCCGTCCAACCATGGATACAGATACATTTTCTCTCTTCTTTTATATTTTTTTATATATATTATACATGCATACAATTTATATAGATATAGACTTCGTATAGATCTATACAAATAAAACCATAAAACTCACTACAACTTCCGGAAAAATTTTTTTTAAACTAAAAGGCGGCTGAAAATTATATTATTATCAATTTATCAAAAACTGATACTTTTTTTGAAATTAATGAATGCCATGTACATTATTTCTAACTGATTTCTGTCTAAATAAGTACCAACATGACCATATTTCCTAACAATTTGAGTTCTAAATATTGAATTTTTGAGTCATCGGAATTTTTAATTTTTCGTCTATTTAATATATAATATAGAGAAATTAATATATTACTATGTCTAAACAATTTGTTATAGAATACTGCACTGTAAAAAATCACCGGGGTAAGTCCAAACGGTGTAGGTGTTAAAATTATCGGTGTTAAATTTACCCCCGAAAGCGGTGTGAAAATAAAGCCGCCACCGGTGTAAATATTCTGTACCGGTGTTGAAATAACCCCGCCACCGGTGTAAATATTCTAAACCGGTGTTAAAATAACGCCGCCGCCGGTGTAGATATTCTTTACCGGTGTTAAAATATTTTACCTTGTGAATATTTTTAGTTACTCGATCACTATAATTGTTAATAAATAATATTCTTTATTAATTTTCATAAAGAACTGACATTTTCTGTGCTTTATAATCGTTAAAGTTAATACTCCAAGCGGACACAATTTACCCCGCTTTTACACTGGCATTACTCTACTTTTACTCCTGTTACGCCGCATTTACACCGATTTTACTCCGCTTTTACACCGGGTTTACTCCGCTTTCACACCGGGTTTACTCCGCTTTCACACCGGGTTTACTCCGCTTTCACACCGGTTACCCCGCTTTAACACCGGTATTTTTAACACCGGTGTATTACTCCTCCTACACCAGTGTAATTTCATTTTTACACCGGGCGGAGTTAAAACGAGTCCATTTTTAACACCGCTCTTTTTACAGTGTGCAAATGAGGTATTTTTGCAGAAAATTTAGTACTCTATACAAAAAAGATCCTGAGTTTCAAAGCGCTATATATTTGATAACTTCGGAACTAAAGGGTCTTTGAACTTTAATATAAGTTTGATTGCACAACTCAATTGTAAACCAATGAGATGTGTTCTGCTAACGCTTACATCACAGTCCCAGCGGATTCACTTACATAAATAGCATATTTACATTTATTCAAATATGGTCAACTGGAACAAAATTCGTACCATTTAAAAGATAATTTATGACTGAATAAAACGAACACAATTTAGTCACTTTTTTTTTTTTAATAATAATGATAGAAAATAAAAGTTAAATAAAACTGTAATGTGCGTCAGTATATACAGATTTTAGTAAATATAATAACTAAAAAAAAACCTTTTGAAAATTACTATCTAATTATTTTTGGTTTAATTATAATTAATAAAAACTTAAAACTTTTTTTAAATGAATTTTACGAAAAAAAATAAATGATAACTGAAAAAAATTTTTTTTACAAAATTTTCAACAAAAACATCAAAAATAATAATTAATTTACGAATTAATTAATTCATATCCTTAAATGCGCCGAAAAGTATAATATTTTCAAAAAAAAAAATTGATGATCACATAAATGCACACCTCGAACGCGATGCGGAGAGGTTGTGCTTTATAACGGACTTATTTTTCGATTTTTTATGGCCAAAACTCGGTGGAGCCGTGATTGAAAACAATTACCCATTTTTTTTATTCCAACGTTTGATGCAACAAAAAATGGGTAATATCAAAAATTTAAATATTAAACTTGTAGTCTACTTAATTCTGTGTAAGAATATGTACATCATTGAGTTATTTGCTTGTTCCCAGTTTTAAGGAAACTAACACACAATTTTTATGTAAAAATTCTTTTCTTTTCCAATAAAAATTATTCTCTAATCTTCATTATATCAACATTATTTTAATTGGAAATATATATTCAATTAAAGCAATGATATATTTTATCGCAGGTAGTTTAGTATAGTCTAAAAATTATAGTAGGGGAAGAGGGGGCAAAGTGGGCCCCTGGGGGCAAAGTAGGCCCTAAAAATTTTCAATACACCAATAGATTCGGATGGATAATAAGCTTATCGAAATTTTATATAATAAGGGCTAAAATAGACCACCAAAACTATTCATTAAATATAATTTATTAAGAAAGTTCAAAATAATAAAATTACGTTTTAAAGTTATATCGCAGCAGACTATTAAAATGACTTTTATATTATTAAAAAAAAATTGTTTTATAGTTATTTGCAAGTATCACACGTGTAAAGAATAAAAAATATCAAATCCGAAATTTTTTGGAGGGCCCACTTTGCCCCTAATTTTCGATTTTTCAATTTTAATGGACGCAGCATAATGAAGTGAAAATAAGTATCAAGAGTCTAAAAAGAAGTAAACGCGTAAAAAAAATTAATGATATTATAATTATTTTCCTTAAGGGGCCCACTCTGCCCCCCTCTCCCCTATTTAAATTTTTGATATGGTTAATTTTTTTTCTGACAGACGTTGGAATTGAAAATTACACTTAATTTGAAGTTTTAAAGGCCCTTCCGTTCCAAATTTATAAAAATTAGCACTTCGGAGCTCAAGACCTTTTTTGTAGAGCGTTAAATTTTCTAGAAAATTACGTCATGTCCAATTTCGTAAAAATTCACTTCGACATAGTCACACATGAAAAAGTTTAGCGGAAAATAGTTTCTTCTTTTCAATTAGTAGAGAAGGTGAAAATTCCGATCAACCCTTTCCAAAAATAATTAGTAAGATCTCAAATTTTCCGTAAAATTTATTCTTTATTGCACCGACCACAAGTTTAACTTTATAAAAAAATAATTTTTTTTTACCCCAACCACAAAACTTAAAATAAATGATAAATTTTGAGTAGTTACCTAACTACTCCATAATAATTTAGCTTCATCAAATTCAACAACTTGAGTTGGATCAACCCTACTACATCATTTCTATTCACTTGGTCTTTATCTTTCACAAGATATAACTCCTCTGCATCAACATCTACCTTCACTTCCTCCATCTTTTCCCCTGCTCCTTTCCTTTCCACTTATTCACTTACTCAAACTCCTTTACTTGAAATCCTTTCATTCATTCTCTATCTCTCTTATGTGATATATATACATATATAGTTAAAATGATAGTAAGTATTATAAGATGTTAAGTAAGATAGATAGAGCATCTCGCGATTTGTAGATAGCTAGATAGAATAGTTTTAGTTTAAGTAGAGATAGTGTAGTGTTTTATATATAGACATTTGCTCAAGAGACTCTACTTGTCTACTATATAATACTCTGTAGCAGAGACTTCTTATTCTATACTATACTGAATAAGACTCGAAAGTTAATAGTGAAGATGGAGAGAGATAAAGAGAGAGAAAGTTAAGTTACTTGGGCAAGACGAGACTTTAGATGCTTGGGATCCTTGGGATAAAGCGCCTGTACCAATATCTCTATACTACGAACACAAACTATATAATTTTATCAATTATATATTCTATAACTGTACGAGCTTCAAGATGATCATGAATAGAAACTCGAATGGTAATCGTATGTACTATTTCATGCGCGGTCTCATTATTCATTACGATCATTCACAAACTACTGAATTGCGTCATAAAGTTTTTATTAATAATTATTTTTTTCTTCTTTTAAATTAGATTGAGGAGTTTTAATGTTTTATTTAGTGATGGTTGGGTTGAAATTTTATTTCTTTATTTTAGATAAAAGTATCATGAAATTGAGAGCTTGGTAGTAGAAATTATTGGTTTTTTAACTTCCCGCTAAGAAAATTGTAAATTTTCAAGAATTCGGGAAGTTATTGGTTTCGGTCCGATTTACAAAAATCCAATTTTCATCAGATGTCAACGTTTTGAGGTCCTAGGAAGCTATTCTGACTAATTTCAAGATGATGTCCGAGTGTATGTATGTATGTATGTACGTACGCACGTACGTATGTAAATACCTGTATCTTTTGAACAGATGAACCGATTTTGAACTTTAAGGTGTCATTCGACGCGGATTGTCAATATCTTGAAGCCGTGAGAAAATTGAGCTTGATCGGTACGGCTCGTTCAGAGATATTCCAAAAATAAAGTTTTTTCAAAAATGTTTTTTTTTGATAACTTTTAATGTGCTCGATAGATTAATTCCAAAATGGACTGGGCTCTAGAGCTTTATAAGCCGCGTCGAATGCCACCTCAACCATCAAAATCAGTTCATTTGTTCAAGAGAAACCGTTGTCGAAAGAAATAAAAAAAAAAATTTTTTTATTTTTTCTGAAATATCTCAAAAACGACACTATAAATCGAATTTAAAATTTGATCAGCTTTAGAACTTGATAAAACGCGTCGATTGCCACCTCAACCGTCTCAATCGGTTTATTCGTTTGAGAGATATCGTTGGAGAAAAAATGGTAAAAAACTATTTTTTTCGAAAAGGACGGCATACAAAAGTATTTTCGAGCTCGAAGAGCTCGAAATTGTATTCACGACAAAGTTTTCGAGCTCAAAGAGCTCAAAAACTTATTTTTTCTCTCAAACTATCGCGATACCTGGTTTATAAAAAAGACAAAATGATAGTTTTATAACGAGGTCCGACTGTAATCTATCCAATATCAACACCAAGCAGGTAAAAAATATATATATACACATGTATAAAAGAATCATAAAATAACAGAATAACGTTTAGTTGAAAGTAAGAGTTTATTTAAACAGTAAAAGTTTTTTGAAGCAACTCGGTAAAAATAAAGAAAACATATAAATGATAAGAGCTGAGTTTTAGTTGTAAAATTTTCGAAAGAGAGATAAGTAAAGAGTAAGCGATATGGAAAAGCATTAAAGTGTCATAGATTTTCCGACGGTGACTGTAAAACGTGATCCGAGAAGTAAGAAAGGGAAAAGGGAAAAAAAAAATAGAAGGGAGTGATTCTCTTACGACCCTCGTCGTGGGCGCGTAGTTGAAAGCTTGAGCACAAAGTCCTACGGAAATGCGATCCTACTAAAAGCCCAGCTCAACCAACCGGCCGACCGTCTTTACTGTGTATGTGTAAATGTACACTCATCCCGAACATTTTACAAATCCTACTCACCCGTTATGTTCGCAACCCTTTTCTCTTTGCATCTTATAACTCTATACCCTTCTTAACGTCTATATATACCCTGTTCCCATCTTTTTACTTTATACTTTACTTACACTTGTTTTATTGTTCAAAATTCACTATTTACTAGATATATATTTATCGTTACTCATTACAGTCATTGCCTAAAATTCATAATTTAATCATTTTAATTTTGATTTTATTTACTGCTCATTTATTAATTAAGTATTTATTTGTGATTAAGAATAATGAATTGGAGATAAAAAAATTTCGATCGAAATATAGAGTTGCTGGTACTCATTTTAAAGTAAATTCTCAGAATAGTAATAAAACACTATCAATTTTTAGGAAAAAAAAAAATTTTTGGCTCTCAAAAAATTGAACTTTTTTTTGTTTTTTGATTTTCAATTCAAAACATAATCATGCAGGTACTCATTTTAATAAAAATTTTAAGATCTATTTCAAGAAAGAATCGGCTTGTAGAAAATAAATTTGCTGGACTATTTTACTTATGCAAGCCAACAATTATTTTTAAAAAAGCTCACATAAAATTTATCATTTAATCGATGTTGCATATAAACGTTAGAAATATTTAAAATACAAAGCTAATTTAAATAATTATTTTATCTGATTACAGTTAAAAGCCCGTGCAGTGACTGCTTGGAGGCACAGTGGCGAGCATGGAAGTGAACTTTCTGTTTTTTGTTGGTGAGAATGGTGAACCGTGAACCAAAAATCGATAAAAAGATTTCTGGTGATCGGTTGAAAAAAAATAAAATGAAAAAAAAACTTTTTAACAAATTTTTTTTTTTAAATTAAACTCTATATAAATATATATAATCTGTCCTTGAGAAAAGTAAACAATTAAAAGTAATAATAAGCCATTAATAATAATTATCAAGTATGAATTATTTATAAATAATGAAATAAAATTAAAAAGGCTTTAATATTAATTATGCATCGACACAACTCAGACGTTGAGAAAAAAAAAATTAAATCCATATATGAAAATTAATAAATTGAGAGAATAAAAAAAGTGTGGAATTAAAAAGTCGAATAATAATAATAGTGACAAAAAAAATATGAACGTGAAAATATGGATTATCATTGCACGCGTGCGCACTTATTTAATTCTTTATGTGCATACAAATAAAAAAATTTGTACATACCTATTTAAATAATAATAATAATAATAATAATAATGATAATGATAATTATGATTTTATTTTAAAATTGAAGTAATTTTTTTTTCTGATTTTTATGGGAGTGAAAGAAAATTTTAAGTGAATTCAGGGAGATAAAAAAATTAGAAGGATTTAAAATTAAAAAAAAATTATGATGACTATTTTGATTAAGTATCGCGTCACAGGAAAATTCGTGAATAATTTTTGAAAATAATTTTAAAAAGATGTACGAAATTTTTTATTACTGACACAATGGGTTTCGTTATTTTTCAGTGAGATATTTTTATTAAAGTCTGTAGAATTTTTAAATTTTTAAATTCTACGTAGCGAGTGAAAAATTTTTTTTGTGGGATGGAATATCAATTATCGAAAAAAAATGTTGAGTTTAAAGTGTAAAGAAAAAATGATAATTAAAAATACTTTTATTGAGTTTAAAAATATTATTAATAAATACCCCGTACTAAATTATTTAGATTTCGATTAATCAACAGTAGATCTACGAAGATCTGATTTTTCAAAAATTTAGATCTTACTTCTAGCAGATCTATGGAAACCAAGATCGATCCCATAATTACCATAGCTTTTTTTTTTTTTAAGATATTTATGATTTGTAGAAATTCACGGAAATTGTCAGAGATCTCCAACGACCTCTGTAACTCTAATAAAAACTTTGATGTTTATAACTTGTCGATTTACGTATATCTGCATAAAACTGCATAGATATTTATTGATTTTATTGTGAAATCTTCGAAGATCTACTGAAATCAGTAGAGAGACCTTTGAAGATTACCAAAGGTCTAAAATCATTGACGATCTAAAATCTGAAGATATCATCAGAGACCTTTTAAGATCTATTCCTAATTTTAGATCTACATAGATCTACTGTAATAAATATCTAAGCTCATCCGCTGAGAAAATCAAAGCTAAAAAACTAGATAGATTTATTCGGACTTAAAACTGGACATAAAAAATTTATTCTAACTTCTTTAAAATTTAAAAAACCGGCAATTTTATTCGTTTATTTTCTTGACAGTTTTCTAATAAAATTAAATATCTATATTTTCTAATTAATAACAACTTATTATTATTATTATTATTATTATTTTAATAAAAAAAATATTGAATATTAATTATAAGATGTATGTAAATACTAATTACTATGCATGATGGAGAATATTAAAATATAAATATAGACATTTCCTGTATATATTATATTATATATTATATATTAAGAATTGTATCGTTATCTACATTGTATTAAATTATAATTATAACTACTATAATTATTATGATTATTATTATTATTTAATAAAATATTAATAATGTATTAATTATGTGCACTTTAAAAAAGTAACAGAGTATTAAAAAAAAATTAAATAAGGCAGGAAAAATTTGAAAATTCTCAGAACAAATTTTTCCTTCTAATTTGGGATTATAAAAAAAATGTATTTATTAAATTTCTTATTAAAATTTTTTTTCAAACAATTTTATTTATTTTTATTTATTTAATTTTTTTCTACCGTTATTTGTGCTTCTCTCTAGTACTCAAATTAAATTTAAAAAAAAAAAAATTCAACGATTTCAAATTCAAAAAAGTGGTGAAGTTTTATTTTCACTTTAAATTATTATTCTGGCTTAAGTATTGCAGACACGGCAAAAATCATAATGAATAATTTTGCAGAGAATTTAATTTGCTATCAATAATGTCCTATTAAATTTTTCAGTGAATTCAATAGTTTATGCGTTATTTTAATTTAAAAAAAAATGAAAATTTTATTTTTACTCCTTAAGTTTAAGAAACTGTAAATTCGAATACTGGTTTAACTATCAGAAATAGTATGAAAATTACTGATAACAATTTTGTGTAAAATTAAATTCTCTAAAAGAAAGGTTCTGTTGACTTTTGCTCCAAGTTTGATAGTTTAGTCATAATTTTAATTTAATTGGTGAACTTTAATTTCATCACATTTAAAACTTTTTTTTATTTTTTAATAAAAAAAAAATTTCCACTAGAATTTACGGTAGATTTAGAAACTTTTTGTATAAAAATAAACATATAAATAAATGAATAAAAAGACGTGACATATTTAAATATTTAAAAATAAAAATAATAGCAAATATTTTGAGCTACGCTTCCATGTAATTATTCGTATATATGTAACCCCGTAGTATAGTATTTAAATTTAATTGTAAGTAGACAAAAAAAATAATTAAAAAAACTTTAGATTGATAAAAATTAAATTTAAATAATTAAAAGTGTACACATTTTAAATAATTTCGGTTTATAAAATTTTTTTTACGGCACGAATTTGATTTTTAGGAATAGCTTCACTTGTACCAAAAAAAAAAATCTACAACTCTAAAATTCTACCGATTCAAAAGTCTATCAATAACTCTCGACTATAATAAAAGACTCCCAATTATGAACTCTACCATTTTTAATTCTCTACTTTTTTGAATCGTTCCCATTTTAAGTTCTGCTTCAATAAAACGCTACCAAACAAAATACTACTCTTAAAATATGAATCAATGAAAAGGACTCCAATTAGGGAACCCTGGTAGAAATTTATAATGGTAGTGGTTTACTGTGGTAAAGATTTCGAATTATCGAATTTTATTACGGTACTCTCTTAAAATGAATTAGTGAAAAGTACTGCACATCAATTAATATTCACTGCGAATCAGTCCCAAGAATATCACTGATTGAATTAGTGATATACTTGAAACTATTTGAATAGTGAATAGCTTCCCTCACGTTCCATCCGCAGACGTTAAATCCACGACGTTATACATCGGTAATGTGCCCTTTGTTCGAAGGTTTTGTATGTGTGTAATTACAATAGTATGTTAACATACCCACGCTTGCAATGCTACTGAAAAAATTAAATGAGTAAATAAAGTAAATAAATTATTATAAAGTCGCGGATTCAATTTCTGCGGGCAAACATTCGTGATGCCTTCTACCAGACAGTCCACAATAAAAATTTTTCGACATCGAAATTAAAGGGTCACGAAGGGAAAAAAACTCCTGTAAATCTAAAATTTACCAAATACTCCTGACAATTTCTACTCTCTTAAAATGAATCAGTCAAAAGTACTTCAATCAGTTAATATTTATTGCACGAATAGTCCCGAGTATATCGCTAATTCGATCAGTAATATATTTGGGACTAATTCGCGGTGAATATTTACTGATTTGCAGGACTTATCACGGATTTATTTTAAAAAGGTGGAAATTGTCAGAAGTACATGGTGATTTTTATACATACAGGAATTTTTTTGTCCTTGTGGTTCTCCAAGTCAGACATCGGGAAATTTATTTTTGTAGACTGTCTGGTAGAAATTTATATTGGTAGAGATTTATAATAGTAGAGCATATTGTGGTAGAGATTTTAAATTTTCAAATTCTATGATGAAAGTATTTTGGTTGGTAGAGATTTAAAAAGAGTAGAGTTTATAATTGAGAGTATTTTATTATGGTAGAGAATTATTAGTAGACTTTTAAATTGGAAGAATTTTCGAATAGTAGATTTTTTTTTTTTTGGTACAAGTCAAGCCGTGTCGGTTTTTTAATTATTTGTTAGACTAAAAATTGAAATTTTTTAAAAAGAAAAAAAAAAAAAAATTTTTTTTAAATTCGGAAAAAATAATTAAAATCTAACGAGATCTGATTAAATCAACGAGTTTAATTTTTTAAATTTTAAGATCTACATGGATCTTAATAGATTTGTTTGAATTTATATAGATCTTGAATTTTTACAAATTTATTTTTTTTAAAATCGAACAATGAATTTTTTTCATTTTGATAACGTTTTTTTTATTTTAGCCGAAGATCTACGTAAATCTCTATAGATCTATAAAATAAAATTGATTTGATGTTTGAGTAAAATTACAAGACAGATCTCTGGAGATCAAACTAATTTTTTTTTTTTTTTTTTAATTAAATACGTGTGCATTTAATTATTAATTCAATTTTTTTTAAATTTTACTTTGTCTTAAATTATCATGTTCTAATTTTCAAACTCGAGCCATAAAAAAATTTTTTACTAAAAAAAATATTTAAAACAAAAAAAAATTATTTTCGAATTTATTAAAATTTAATATTTTAAAAAATTAAACATTATAATAATAAATGTACAGAATTGATTAAAAATAAAAATATATAATAATTATAAAAAAAATTAAAGTGTAAAAATGAGTAAAAAAAAGTTGAGACAAGCCTCGAAGCTAAAAACTAGATCTCGATTCTAGATCACATCGAGTCTCATCACCCACTGTGATAGGACTATTTATTATCTCAAAATAAGTAGTAATTATTTATCTCTCTTTCTCTTTATAACTCTAACTAATTCATTTTTTTTTTAATTACAAATTATGTTCATTATTAATATTTCCGTCCTAAAAGATCTCAAAGTAATAAAATCTAAATTATCAAATTTTTCGAATAATTAATTTTTTTTTTATTCTGTCAATATTTTACTGGATGTTTAATTCTTTGACTTTTAATTTAAAAAAAAAAAACGTTTATATTTTTGAAAAACTAACTATCATAAAATTTAATAAGTATCAATATTATTAATTATTATTGTGATCTGTAGAAAAAATAATTGTAGTAACATTTTTAATCGAGTATAAATTGATAAAAAAAAAATAACAAAATGGTAAAAAGTTCTTGAGTAGAAGCACAGAAAACGCGTTATAGTTTAGGGCGTAAAAAATCTTGTAAAAAAATATCACTATTTATAAAAAATTTTAAGTTTACACAGTGGGTCAGATTATTATCATTGAATAAATAATTAAAAATTATTAAAGACAAATATATCGTAGTTAATAATTAAATAATTATTTATTAGGAACAATAATAAGTAACTCTTGGGTATGATTGCTGCAAGTATTTTAAAAAGTACAAGAGCTTATGGGTTTTACGGGGCCTTATTCAAATACCACAAGGCGCTAAAAGTCGATAAATTTAACCTGTCGGTACGTTTTATTACCAGACCGCAATAGCATTTAAATTTAATAGTTTTTTTATTTTTTTTAGTTAAGTAAAAGCTCTTGTTACTTGAATTATATTTTAGCGTGAGTTTATTCGAACAAACCCAGGCCCACTTTTTTTTTGTAACCGTTAATTTATTTAAATACCGCGGGACATTAATATTTAAATACTATCACTATTATTTAAATATAATTGTTTATTTATTATTATTCATAATTTATTTGGTCACCGTATAAATTTAAAAATAATAATTATTTACATTCATAATTCCCAATTATAAATAATTAAACTCAGGCCTGAGGCGTCGCGCTCAATCTACAAGCAGTCGTGCATTCGAATTCGGTCGTGTATTTTTATTTTAAAAAATTAATTATTTGTCAATGCATAATTATAAAGTTTTTATGAAAAAAAAAAAAATAATAATAATAAAAATAATTTACGCCCTTATCTATAAGATTGAAAAAAATTTATTATGAAGATGGTAAAAAAAATTTTGATTAAATTATTTACTTATTTACTTAATTGAAAAACAAAAAAGTGAACTGCTAATTAAAATAAATAAGTAAACAATAAAATAATAATAATAATAATAAATATTATTATTATTATATACTTATATATAATTACTTATGTATTAATCATAATTATAATAGGTAGAATATAAGATTGATAAGATAAATAAATAAATAAACAATTAATAATTGGTATTAATTATTTACTTGTTATCGTAACTTAGTTTTTTTTTATTCTTAGTTATTAATAATTTTTGGTTTTTTTTTTTACTCTTCAATTACTTCAAAGTAAATTATTGACGAGGGTGAAGTTTATAATTATTGTGATGAAGTTTCCTGAATGAGAAACGTGTAATTAAAATGAAACTTAAACAATATTGAAGTTAAAAATATAGTTATTAAAAAAAAATATTATTTTTTAATTAAAGGAAAACAGTTCAAGTGTTTATTAAAATTTATTATTCTTTTGAGAGGTTTCTATATTTTTTTATCAAAAGCAATGTCGCGTAACAAGCAAAGTTATATTTTTTATTTAATTTAAGAATTCATTACTTCAAAAGTATTAAGTTTATGGAATAATTGATCCACTGTAAAAAGAACCCGGGGTAAATACAAGCGGTATAGGTGTTAAATTTCAACATCGAAAGCGATGTTAAAAAAATTTCCCGGTGTTAAAATATTTTTTGGTGTTGAAAATATTTTACTTTGTGAATAATTTTACTTACTCGATCACGAAAATTAAACAGTATTTTCGTTAATTAATTAAATTATTGGAGATTGAAATGGTGGTCATAAAATTGTGTAACTTTTAAATAAATTACTTCGAACATAAATAATTATTTAAATAAGTACATAGCAAAATTGAAATTCCCTCCAGATAATCTATATTATCTACATTATTAAGAGAATAAGGAAAATTTTGTTCCCGCCATATCTATATGATAGAATTCGTTAATGTTATTGAAATTGGTATCATTAGATAGGTCTTGACTTGAATTTGTGCCTTTTCATAGTTTAAACTCTTTTTAATTCCCAAGTATTGAGATAAATAGATTTATCTATATCATTCGAATTACATTCAAATTACGCGAGAAAAAAGACAATCGAATTTATTTTCTTTAAATAAATAAATTAATACTTTAATTATTCTGTCACTAAATATGACTGCATGTCACTGAATATTTAGCTATATTATTTATATCGCGTTTCTTATTCCAAAATGACAGATTTTTATGCTCCCTTTTAGTTTTAGGAAGCTTCTCAAAGTCAAAAAAGTGTGCATAGAAAAAAAAAGGATTCATTGACATAAAAAATCTTTACTCGCCGAAAGAAAATTTTTACTTACCCCAAGAAATTTTTTGCATTGTGAATTGAAAACAAAAATTTATTTAGAATTAGAAAAAAGTTTTTTGTGCAAGGAACTATTACTTGACCAAAAAAATATTTTCTCGCCCCAAGACAATTTTTGTATTTGATTCATAATGCAAAAAATTTCTTGGTGCAAATTAATATTTTTTGCGGTAAGAAATCCTTTCTTTTTCTGTGTATTATAAATTTAGTAGTGATATTTGGGCAGTCACGTAGTGACTGCAGGTTGCTCGTATTCATTAAATTTTTTTGTTTTTTCATATGTAATATATTTTTTTTTTCTAATTTCTGTACGTGGAAATTTTTTTACATCGATTTAACGGCGCCTACACTGTGTTATTTAATTTTAACATCACGTGGTATTAAATTGAGTTCATTTTTAACACCGTTCATTTTACAGTGTATATAGGTACCTTTCTTCTAAAGGATTTAATTTCCTACAAGTTCATTCATTGCTTTTTTTACCATAGCTTCGATAGTTTAGCTGTAATTTTAATTTGAAGTGAAAAATAAAAATTAAGTGATTTTTATTACAAATTTAATAACTTTTTAAAGAATTTCGAGTTCATTAATCATTGGATTCATAAAAAAAAATTACGAGGACCCTTTTTTATACAAAATTAAATTATCTACAAATTTGTATTCAATTATTTTTATCTTATCTCCGACCGTTCAATCGTAATTTAAATTTAAATAAAATAAAAAACTGAAAACTAAATTTATTTATCGATTTCTCAATATATTATCATCATTAAAAAAAAAAGTTCTTAAATTTTATTAGTATTAAATAAATGGTGAGCCTGTCTAGTTGAATTAGTTTCCAATAAGTCTGGTCATCAATCAGGATTTAACAGACAGGATAAATATCCATTTAAATTCGTACTTACATTAGAAATTCTAATTTTTTTTTTCCTACTTAAACTCAAACCAACGTATTAAATAAAATTACTTTTATTTACTCGAGTAAATACCGCAGTGTAAATTTTTTTTGTTTTTTCTTTTAATCAAAAATTTATATTCTAGTCACATAAAAATTAATGAGTCATATATTAAAAATTAACAAACAATCGGTGGATAATTAAATGGAAAATGAGTTTAGAATTTTAATAAAAAATTATGGATTCAAATTTAAATAATAATAATAAAAGTCATTATTATCATCTATGTGTAGGTCTTGTACTTGGTGGCGATAACAATGGGATACTATTATTATTACTAGAGCATGCGGTTTGACGATCGTACGTATGCAATGAAATCGTAAACGAATGAGTGGACGATCAAAAGACTTGTTCGGCATGACTGAGTCTAAATCAAACAAATATCTCGCAGAAATTCTCCAGATTCTATCGAGCCAATAACCGTTTTTTTTTTTTTTACCACAAAGCTCTTTGAGTTGTAATAAAATTTTTATTGGAAACTACTGTAATAAAATTTTTTATTGTTAAGAAAAGAATTTCGGAAAACATTAAATTTTTTTTTTTCAATTGCTAAGATGACTTTGGTTGAAGAATGGGGATGTGCGTACTCGTTACAAAAGAAATTTCATAAAGAATAAATTAATAAAGTTTTTTATATTTTTTAAAAATTTTAGTTAAAATGAAAACTTATTATTTTGGGTTCTGCACAGAATATATTGATGTCGGTACTCATTCTAGAGGGAATTAACTAAAAAATATGAAAATAAACTTATTTTTGTTTTTCAACAATAAAAAAAAAAATTTTTTTTTTTAATGTCAATTTTCAAATTGATCCAAACTTATTGATGTGGGTATTCATTACACCGGAAATCACATCAGGAACCCGAAAATAAAACAAAAAATACCTTTCTCATAGTACACTATCCAGAGAACAAACTTCTACTTCCCTATCTAATCCAATCAACAAACCAATTAATAACGATCCATGAACAATAAAACACGTAAATACAATTAGGTACTTAAAGCTATTAAAGCAAAAACTCCGGTAGCTTTACTAAAATACTCTGGGATACTTAACTTTATTAACCAAAATACCTAAAACCTCTCGAGGTCTCTACATTTGTGCATATTGCCCGTAAACCTTAATGGTTAAACTTTAGACCGATTATTATTTGCTTAATTCAACCTAGCCGCATTGTATTCCATTAACTAGTCGAGCGCCAGACAAAGACAAAGACTCAGCAATACTGGCACTTACAATTAAACTCTCTCTTACTCTAAAACTCATTCACTAAATTTACCCTTGTATTTGTACTTGTACTTGTACATGCACTTGATCACTCCCTTCGGACATAATATACATCTACAACTTTACTATTTACCAACCACTAACACTAAACTTATGACCGCGTAAATTCCATCAAAATTTCCTCACATTTAAATTTATTGCATATTTAATTTAATGATATTACGTAATTAGACTTAGTACTGTTACACTAAATTTAATTAAAAACATAAATAATTTTATTTTAAGTATTTTTTTTTTGTTATAAAAATATATCAATGTTGGTACTCATTCCAGAGAAAATTTGATAATTAATACAAAAATGCCAATTTTCTTTAAGTTCCCAAAAGTAATTTTTGATAATCGATTTTTTTTAATCGATCGCAACATATCGATGTGGGTATTTAGTCTACTGTAAATTATCTCGAGAAACCCGAAAGAAGATCAAAATTTTGTTTGTCAACACTGCGTCTAAAAAGTAAGATTTAAACTTCTGGTGAAACCTCAGAGAACTCAAACCAATTAATAAACAGTATATAAAATGTTTGGTGGTTTCCTCGTAAGTTTTCTTTATTCTAATTTAATTTGTTTAAATTATTGTCAAAATTTTTTTTTAACCAAATACAAGATGTTAAATTGTATCCAGTGTAAATGAAGCATAAATCTAAATGTACAACTGTAACTTTAAATGGATTAAAGAAGCCAGTTGTAGACAGCATGCAAATTAGATATCCATTGTCTAGTTACTAATCCTAAAATTTTTTTTTACACAAATCTACTCTATAATCCATTATTCATTTTTTTTTATGATTTTTACCTGTCATTTATCAAAAAATTTTCGAATCCATCTCGGTCTAAATAAATTTGTTTTTTTAAATTTGAAAATACAATTTCTAATTCAAAAACAGGTATGGGATAAAATGGTCACGAATTCTTGTTTTAAATTCTTAATAGTGTGCCATGTTACCTCAAGCTCCAGTTTCCAACCAAAAATAAGGTTTAAAATTATAGAAATAAAAGACTTGAGCTTCAAACCAGCAATCCAATCAAAAAAAAATTTTAAATCATACTGAGAGAAAAATTTATCAAATATTTATAAAATTTATCAATATTTGACAAACGGTTTACTTGCACTGTAAAAAGTTTGCGGAGTGAACGCAGATCAAATCTGGAGGGAATGCAGAGTAAATGCAATTTGGATGACTTTATTTATTTAATTTCCTCAGAGTGAAATTTACTCCAAAAGGGAGTTTATTTTAATGTAAGAACTCCGAATCGGAGTGAATGCGGATTTAAATAAAATCCAGACCACTTCAAAATCACTCCGCTGAAAATACAAACTCCCTATGTACTTCACGGAAAAAAAATTGTGGTTCTTCTAACTACAATACCGTAGTAAAACATTTTAGTGACGAGTATTCCCCTGTTTAGTAAATCTCGTAGATTCTCATAAATTCCCATAGAAATTTTATAAGAATGAATGAGTTCTATGAGAAGTGCTATAGTTAAGTATAGGGCCTTATTTATTTATTTATTTATTTATTAATAATTTTTCGACCCTGGAATCGAGAATCCCTAAGGGCCGCAATATACAAAAGTATTACAAAGTATAGTATTATAATAATATTTAAATATAAACATACAAAAATTAAAATAAATTTAGTAAATTAAATAAATTGAATTAATTAAGTTTGTAAGATAGATAGTTAGGTAGGTAAGTCGGTAGACTCCTATTATATAATAATAGTATATAAGTACATATTTAACCATTAATCAACAATCCGTCTTTCTGTAGAAAATAATTATAACACTCTGATCTGAATTCTTTATAAGTTGTAATTGACACAATAGATGAAGGCAGATCATTCCATACTCGGATAGCAGACAGTAAAAATGAATGTTATACATACAGCTATAAGAATCTATCGGATTTTTTAAGCAGGGTCCAATATGTAGTAAAGGATACTACATAAATAGTACTGACGTTACTACACGTGTGGTTGAAGTTATTCTAAGTGGGAGAGCCAATTGGGATTTTTCTACTCAAACTTGTAGTAACCTCAACTACAGCTGTTGTTGTAGCAACTACAATTTTTTTTTCCGTGTCCGTATGCGGAGCGATTTTTTATAAAAACTCCGAAACTCCAAGTGACGGAGTGAATTTGGATTGAAATAAAATCCATAATCACTCCGAATCTACTCCCGATTTTTGGCAGTGTAGATCGTTTTCAAGTAAACCATTATCGAATATTAATAAACGATTTATTAAATTAATTATCAAATGTTTGTGCAAAAATACTTAAAATTTTTTAGCTTCATTACCATTTTACCTCTTAATTACAGTATTTTTAATTAATAAATAAATTGAAATATAATTATTATTTTGAGAATGAATAAGTTCTTTGAACTCAAACAATGATGAACTAGAATATTTAAAACGCAACAACTAGCCGAGAATTTAGCTTCTATAAATAAGTTCGAATGTGTAAAAGCATTTATAAATATATGTACCAGTTGGTTTTTGTAAGCGTATATTGTCGTGTGTGAGCGTAACGTTTTAGTACTCAATCAAACGACAAACAAGATACTACTGTTTTAATTTAAATTTTCAAAAATCTAGACTACAGACTACATTTTTTAGCACAGATTTTAAATCCGTGGCACTAAATCTAAATACGGACGTTGGGTTATAAAATTTTATTGGATATTGTAAATTATTTAGTTATTTATTTGCTTAAACTGAGAGATTATTATGAAAACGGAGGTGTGTGAAGTGTGTGGAAAACCCGCGGAACAAAAATGTAGCGCATGTAAGAGTGCGTTTTATTGTTCTCGGGAGCACCAAAAAAATCATTGGAAGGAGCATATGAAAAACTGTAAAGCTTTTAAGGTATGGAGCCTAATTAGGAAATACTTTGAATTTATTGATTATAATAATGATAACTATTATTCAATTTTAATATGCAACGAGTGAATTTTTTTTAAATCTGTGTATACAGTTGAAAAATTTGTATTAAATTTAACATAAATCACATGCCCCAAACGGCCCACTCAATTTTTTGTGCTAATTTAACACATTACACTTGTGTCAAACAATAATACAGGTTTAAAACTTTTTGAGATCAGATAACATATTCAACTTTAGTTAAAATTACACTTGATGGTGTCAAATAATTGACACAAAATATTTAACCATTGAATTTTTATACACAAGAACACAAAATTTTCAACTGTGTAGGAGAGAGAAAAAAATTGGAAAATTATTTGACTAGTGGAAACAACAAATTTCAGTATTCAATTACTGAGACTTGTCGACCTTAGAAATTTGAGACAAATCTTATATTTTTTTTAAATTTTCGTATGAATGAGAACTATTGAAAAATTTATAATAAATAAAAAATTTCGACTATTTCTGTGACTTGCATCTGTTTTTTTTTATTCGAGAGGAGTTTTAAAAATTTCAAAATTTCAAACTTTCATACCGAATAGGATGAAATGAATAAATTTTTTGGAAATTTTGTTATAAAATTTTTTATTTCGCTGTCTAATCCTATCCCAAAATTTATATATTGTTGTATTCTTTTTAGTATTGAAGTTTTATGAAAATTTAATGCTGTCTTAAATTTCGAAGTTCGACTAGTCAAACATTGTTTTTACACGGCCAGATCCTTAGAAGAGCAGTCGAATAAAAAGCAACAAATACTTATATAATTTTTTCTTAATGTTTTCATTTACTTTCAAATAAATATACATTTAAGATAGCAGAAGATCAGAATGTTGGACGCCACTACATTGCAACAAGAAAAATCGACGCAGGCGAAGTAATTCTACGAGAAATGAATCCACTGTTGGCAGCACCTGCGCAAGGAACATCGCCATTGTGTTTAAATTGTTATTGTTTACTGGAGAAGAAGACTGCGAGACCGTGTGATAAATGCGGATGGCCATTGTGTGAAAATTGCAAAGAACATGGTGATGAATGTTCCTTCACAACAAAATATCGCGATGCAAAAGTAATTATTTGATTTAATTAATTAGATAAATTTATATGCTTGTTTAAAATCCCGAGGTGGAGCTTTAAATCAAAATGGCCGCGGTTCTTATTCAATTGATACTTTTTATTTTTTTTTTTTTTTTTAGATCAATATTGCGGAATTTGGAATTCCTCATCCTACATACAATTGTATTGGAATAATTCGCGCACTGGCATTAAAAGAAGTAAATCCAGATAATTACAATAAATTGATTAACTTAGAGGCGCATGATGATCACAAAGAAAATCAACGTCTTGATGAATTTAATGGAACTGCAAAATTTGTTAAACGTTTTTTTAAATTAGATGAAATTGATGAGAAAGAAATAACACGAATTGCTGGAATTATTCAGGTGGGATATACGTGTTGAATTTATTCTAAAATAGACTATTGATTAATGGAGTATGTTTAAACGAGACCTATTACTAATTTATTAGATTAATGGTCACGAAGTTCCGACAACTGAAAATTCTCATGTTGCTGTTTATGATGAAGCGTCTTATTTTGAACACAATTGTAAAGCTAATTGTTCGAAAAGTTTTACTGAGTCTGGGGGAATTTTAATACGAGCCGCTTTACCAATATCTAAAGGTTTCATTTTTTAAATTTTATATAAGAAAAAGTTTTTTCATGAATGTTTGAAATTTTTTTGAATATTCAATTTAGAAATTCGATCAACAGAAATTTTTTATTCCAATAAATTAAATCAGGAAATTTAAATGATCGATTTTATAATTAAATCGACAAATAAAAATTAAAAAAAAAAAGCATTCATTCGAAAATAAAAAATTCTAAAAAAAATAGAGAAATCAATCCAAGAATTAATTTTCACCTTAATATAAAAATTTTTAAAATGGAATATAAATATTTTAGGTGAACATCTAACAATGTGTTACACAGATCCTCTGTGGGGTGTAACAAATCGCCGTCACCACTTATTTCAAACGAAATTATTCAACTGCACCTGTTCGCGTTGCTCAGATCCCACCGAATTCGGTACCATGTTCAATGCACTTAAGTGCACAAAAAGGTAAGCAATTTAATTTATTTACTGATAAAAATAAAACTAATTAATTTAAATCTGGCTAGCCATTAATCAATCATCACACCACAAAGCACAATCCTCAAAATCGCATTATCTTAAATATTATCCAAATGAAAGATCCAATTAAATCTTAATTCAAAACGTATTATATTCTGAATCCCGTTCCTGGCCAAATAAATCCCTTTATACATACATATATACATCATCTAAACCAATACGAGACTCGAAACACAACACAACCTAGTATATAGACACGTACGTTGTTGTAAAAGCCCGTTATCGGCTTTCGAGTGAATTATAGCCAAAGCTGGGCATGTATTATGCATCATTGCATAGTTATTTGATCCTATACTATTCGTAAAACAGTAACTGCGGGGGATACAAGCTACCATCAACTTTCATAACAACAACAACACCGATGAGCAATGAAAAATTACCGGATTATATTTGCGGTAAATGTCAACAAGCTACGAGTTGGGAGCAAATTGAGAAACAACTTGAGGAAATAGGCATTGAATTGACGCAAATGAAAAAAAACGACGTGGAAATTTGCAAAAATTTTATTACTAAATGGAGCAAAGTGTTGCATGATAATCATTATTACTTGACGGATGTCAAAATGGCGTTGGTACAATTGATAGGACAACAAGATGGTGGTCTACCAGCTTGCAGTGACGAAATACTGAGTGAAAAAATTTCGTTATGTAAAAAACTTGATGAATTGCTACGCAAATTAGTCCCAGGTAATATATTTATTTTTTTAAATAAATTAATCAATTTTATTTTAAAGAAATCCTGGGAATTTGATACAATTTGTACTCCGTAAAATTTTGGAATTTTTTTTCATTGTCTATTATAAAAAATTTTATAAATTTTATTGTGACAAAAATAAAGATAATGACGATGGTATAGATCAAAATACTGTTTAATATTAAAACGATTTGTGACGTTATTTTTTCAGCTGAAATTCGTATCCGGGGATTGATTTTGTTCGAAGTACACGCGGGTATCGCGGAATTCGGACGACGGCAGGGTCCTGACGAATTACGTGGAATGTTAATGGTAAATATTTGTAGGTAGTTTGAGCAGCAATTTTTATTAAATAATTTTTTTTTTTTTTATAGTTATCAAGGAATGCATTAGCCGAAGCCTATCAATTGTTGCGTTACGAGCCAGAAATACTTCCAGAAGGTAAAATAGCTAAAATAGCCTTCAAGAATATGAAGGAAATGGATATTATCATCAAAACACTGTGTCAAAAAACGGCATCACCCATGTAACAATTTAAATATGTCTAAATAAATCTAATCTACTGGAACAAAAATTCAATAGCAGACTCTAAAAATCTCCTTTTCCTAGTAGAAATAGCCATACATGATTTTATATGCATTCCTGTAGTATATGAGAAGATTAAAAGTAGCAAATTTTTGATGGTACCCCATACAAATATTTTTGAAAAATGATCAAAGCTCAAAATACAGGAAAATGACTAAATTTTAATAGATTCCTATTTATGAAAAGGTTCAAAGGGCCTGACGTAGTAAAAAAAATGCCTGAAGGTGACGCACTGTAGGCCTTCAGCTTTAAGAAAATTTATTTATTTTACACAAAAAAAAAAAAGGATTTCTTGGTGCAAGAAATATTTTGCATTATGAATTGTAAACCAAAATTCTTGAGACAAGTGAAAATTTTTTTGGCGAGAGTAAATTTTTATTGCGCCAAGAAAACCTTTTCTGAGCACGAATATTTTGGAAAAATTATCCGAGCTCGAAATACGGAAAATTAACTGAATTTCGGTTAATTTCTACACAGAAAGATATGACCCTTTGGGTTCAAGAATATTTTTTGTAACCTACAACGAAAAGTGAAACTCCTCTTAGTTCAAGGCAAAAATTTTCTGAACGTAATAGCAGATTACACACCAACGGAGGAAAGTAGGACATTCCAATCCACGGGTATAATTGCCTACCCGAGCAGCAGCTGAGGGTGGCAATCACGCGAGTTTGGATGTTCTACTTTCCTCTGTGGTGTGTATACGATTTTTCACCAAACCTGCACCTGAAAGTTTAAATTTTTTCCTCTGCTTGTGGTAAGAATGGTGCATGCGCTGTTTTTATTATTTTTTTTTTTCATAAAAGAAAAGAACGACTTTCTTCCCTTTAAACAGGGCACGAATTAAAACTTTCGGTGCAGGTATGACGAAAAAAAAAAATTGGCTTTCTTTTTGAATTATAATAGTAGGGGAGGGAGGGGGGGGCAAAAGGGGGTACCTAAGGAAATACTTAGTTTTCCAGGACTAAAATACGCTAAATCTTTTTGTTTTTAGTGATATTCGAGGTAAATAGACAAAATTTTTAGCTGCCGTTAAAAAATAAAATTTTTATTTTTGGCGGGCAAAACGGGGTACCCTTAAAAAAAGTTGAAAAAAAAAAATTTCTGAAAATTGATCAAATTTTATTACTTGAACCTTTTATATGTAATATACATAAAGAAAAATTACATTTCACATCATTGGTAGACACGAAGGCAAAAAAAAAAATTTTTGTCGGGCAGAGAGGCCTCCCTCCAAAAAATGATACTTTTTCTTTTTTTTTTTTTTAAATTGTTTTCATTATTAAGAATGTATTTCTTTCTCTTGACAACTATTTTTGGTTTTATAATACTCAAGAAAAATTTTTTTAAGTGTAATAAATCGTTTCCCCTCGATTAGCTTAATTACTAATTGCTATTTAATAAAAAAAACAATTCTGTATTTCTTATTTGTCATTATTTTGAACCCAAAAGACGTGTTTTTTGATTTTTTAGATTGAAGATTATTTTGCATTATTTAAAATGTTTTATCAATAAAAAAATAAAATATTATTTTCGAATATTTTTAGTGGCCAAATTTGCCCCAGCTATAACAAATCAGCCGAAAAATGGATTAGTGTATTATATTTTTTTCAATTTGACGATAAAAATATGAAAGAATCATTTTTTTTAAATTTCCGACTGGTCCATTTTGCCTTAGGTGTTATGGGTAGGGCTAAAAATGCGGAAATATATCAAATTTCTTTTAATTTAACGATAAAAATTTGAAAGAATCGTTTTTTCAGGATTTTCGGCTGGTCCATTTTGCCCCAGGTGTCATGCGTAGGGCTAAAAGTGCGCAAATATATCGAATTTATACTAATTAGACAAAAAAAAAAATTTTTTTTTTCATAAAATTTTGGGGGTACACAGTAAAAAATATTGTGTATTTGTGTCGAAAACGGTTTGTGTTAAAAATTGTAGTGTGTTAAACTAACACAAAGTTTGTGTCACTTTATTTTGTAACATCAAAAATGTGTTATACACTCTTTATTAACACATTTTGTGTGTTACTGTGGAATTCTTTGCGCCCTCTTGTGGCGATATTTCAACATAATCTTTGTGTTAGAAAGGGGTTACACAAAGTTTATGTCGAAATTTCAACACAAATTTCGTGTCAACCGTTTTTAACACACAAACTGTGTTGATTTAATTTACATAATATTTTTTACTGTGTACCCCGTTTTGCCTACTCTACCCCCTTTTGCCCCCCTTCCCCTATATTACACACTTAGGGCAGTAAAGTAAGAAATGTCTCAGATTACATGTGATCGTTGGCCGAGGCGAAGCCGAGGTCAACAAACGTGTGATCTGAGGCTTTCTTATTTACTGTCCAAGGTGTATATATACTATTTTTCTCCTCGACGGAGGCGAAAAGCGGTAACTGTTTCGCACAGCGGGACGAAAGTTGACGCTTTCCGTCCAGAGGGGAGAAAAAAAATTAAAGGGGTCTGATATAGTGAACAAATTTTTTTTTTTATGGGTAATCCCATATCCGGCTAACTGAGTCGAAATCAAATTCAAATCCGAATCAAATTCTCTTTTTGAACTAGATCAAATTTGTAGGTCAGCGACGGGACAAATCTCAGGGCCGAAAGAACTCACATTTTTTGTGTGAAAAATTTTTTCGGCACTCCGCTGAGATTCGAACCCACGCCTGGCCAGTGATCAAGTTCGAGAGGCCTAGGTCTAACGCCTTAGACCACTCGGCCATGATCACCGGTTAACAAAATTTTTTAAAAAATCATCCTGAAAGTGCCATCTTTGGATTAAATTTTCAACTTCTTCACCATTTCGTATTGATGATAAAACAGTTTTATTCAGAATTTGTGTCTAAAAATAAGCTGAGTAGATTTTTATGACAGTGATCATTATTACGGTAGCGTTTTCATAAAATAGAGTTGGTTAGTAAATGCTAAAAAATGTCTCGCGATAAGAATATGATTGGTTAGAAATGACTACTGGAAGATACTTATGTTAATCAAATGTTTTTCTGGTATAATTTTTGTGCGATAACCTGATTGTAAAAATATTTTTGTTAGACCTATTAATAAGCCAACATTTTTTTTTAATTATTGATCTTCATAATTTATTTGAAAAACAAATATTGTATGAAATCAGTGAGTTTATTGACTCAGTGGTTACTAAAAAAAAGTTACTAAAATTACTGTACTAGTAAAAAAAAAAATAATAAATAAATAAAAACATGGGACACTGACGTATTTTTATTGTGATGAAAAAAAGCAACCAACGGTAAAAGAGTAAAATAAACAAACTAAAGCCAACAATGGAAATGTCAAGTGATTTAATAACAAGTACTGATGATAATTATTTAGAGACATTAACTGGAGATGAGTGTCGGTTATGTTTACAAAAATCTAAAGATTCATGGCCATTATTTCAATCTAATAATAATCAATTACCTGAAAAAATAATGGCTTGTGCTGCAGTACAGGTTAGAATTTATTTATTTATGTATTTACTGTCATTCTTAATTTCGATTGCAAGTAGAATAAATTTTGTTTTTAATTATGGAAAAAAATGACCCTGAAGTTAACAGACAATTAACAATTTTCGGATTTTGTTTTTGAAAAAAATTAAAACTTAAAATGCGCACTTGTAGAAAATTAGAAAAATTACAGGTGCAATTTTTTTAAATATATAGATTTTTTTATAATTTATTGTTTTAAAAAAAATCCAAAAATTAGTAGACATCAACTAACTTCAGTATCATAAAAAAAAATTAATTGTGGAATTCAGTTAAATTGATTAATTGTAATTAATCAATTTAATTAATCGAATATGATTAATACGTAAATAAAAAAATAATTAAAGTTTTGATTTGAAGTAACAATGTAGGTGTAGAACTTGATCTATTTTTTGGTGATAAAAATTTTTTGTTTTTAACAGTCGTAGATTTGTGAAATTTTTTTTTTTATAAAGTTGGATTTCAGTAGATTTGCTCCAGAGAACAATTTGAAGAAAAATTCAGTATAGATTTTCTATGTCAAAAAATAAATTGTCTAGTGATTCAAAATTTTACACTCAAAAATCAATCTCGCTTACTAATTTAATTTAAAAAAAATTTTTTTTTTATAACTTCAAATTTATGATGCTGAAATTAGCAGACAATTAAGAATTTTCATGTTTTTTTTTTTTCAACGATTTAATTAAAAAAAAAAAAAAAACTAAAAATATGCACATGTAGAAAATTAAAAAAACTATAGGTGCAATTTTTTGAAATGTTTTTTTTTTTTTTAATTTATCGATTTCTAAAAAATTCACAAATTATTAGACGTCGGCTAGCTTCAGTATCACTCAACTTTTTATTCTAAAGTGCATTAAAAAAAAAAAAAAATTTTTAAATCCGTTAATTACTTCAAACATAATTACCCAGTAATCTAAAGCTAAGAACTTATTTAATTTTCGCTAAAAATTAATGTAATTCCAGATAATCAATGGTGACGGTCTGCCGTCAACAATCTGCAGCCCGTGTAATCGTCTCCTCGAAATCTCTTACAATTTCAAATGCGCCGTAGAAAAAACCGACGCAAAACTCCGAGCCACTTCTCACTACAAGCCTCTAATAGTCTACACGGAATCTCTGACTCAAGTCTCAATGGGGCAAACCCCAGAGCAGAATCATCATTCCAAGGAGGAACGTGTCCTCATTACCGATACACTCGCTGACTCTCATTTGCTCCAGCTGAATCCCGACAACACGATCATCTTCAGCGTGGACCAAGTCGACGAGTTGAAGCCCAATCTAAAAAATAGTCTCAGTACCGACTCACAAGTAGTTTTATTAGAGAAACTGGATGAGTTTGATGACCCCCTGGAAGCCAAAGTCCAGCGCAATTGCTCATTTACTGAAGTTTTTGAACTCAAAGAAAATATTCTCGCTCCTGATACTGATACTGATCCTCATTCTGATGCTCATGTTGATACTAATGTCGATTCTCATGCTGACAAACATGATAATGAATCAATTAAAGTTGAAGATGAAAAAACTGATGATTCAAATGATAAAAAATCATCAAAATTAATAAGTAAACATCAAAATTTAATGTTTATTTGTCATATTTGTAGTGAACAATTTAATTGTGTTGATGAATTAAAAAAACATGTTACAACTCACGATTCATTAAAAAGTTCTGATGATAATTTAATAAATAATGAACAAAATATATTAAACAATGATGAAAATATTGAAAAAAAATTAGATACTGATAAAAAATCATTGAAATATAAATGTAAGCATTGTAATAAACAATTTACATATGAAAAATCATATCTAACACATGCTAAATTACATGAAGAAACAAAAACATCATCATCACGTTCACAAAATCAAACCCAAACTCAGAATTCATTTTCAGAAGATGATGATTTAACAGATGATTTAAATGATGATTTACCAGAAGGTTTACAATGTTTACAATGCGGTAAATTATTTGCAACAAAACGTAATTTAAAACGACACATCAGTACCCATACTGGAGTTAAATTTAACTGCAGTACATGCAGAAAAGAATTTTCACGGTTAGATAAATTAAAGGAACATGAGTACGCGAAACACGTGGCTGATTTTACGGATACCGATGACAATGATGATGATGATAGAACTGAGGGAACTAAAGAAGGAGGAAAAGAGATCAAGAAAAACCGGCCACACAAGTGTTCTTTGTGTCCGAAGGCATTTGCTCAACTTCAGTCGCTCAATAATCATGTGGAAAGACACAAAAGGGTCAAGGATACGCAGAAAAGATTTTTGTGTGATGTCTGCAGCAAGTGCTTTGCTCAAAGCGGATCTTTGGTTGCACATATGAGGACACATACGGGAGTCAAACCTTATGTGTGCAATGTTTGCTCTCGAGCGTTTACCAAAAGCACTTATTTGCAGTTACATCTTAGGACGCACAGTGGGGAAAAGCCTTATATTTGTCAATACTGCAGCAGAGCTTTTGCAAGAGCAAACACGTTGGCAAGACATATCACGATGCATACAGGAGAAGCTAAATATCATTGTCAGATTTGCAGGAAAAGCTTCAGAAGATTGACTTCTCTTAATGAACACACGTATACGCACACGGGACAGCGACCTTATGCATGTAAAATTTGCACCAAGAGGTACAATAATGCGGGAAGTCTTTACGCGCATACGAAGAAGTGCAAAGCTCTAAATGGCGCCAAGGAAGAGGTTAAAGACAGCACTGGGGATAAAGAAATTTATGGGAAAGATGGAATTTTTGTTATGGAACAGAGTAAAAATTTGGATAATTTTGGGGTTGACAGTGAGAGTTTTGAAGAAGATAATAAAGAATTTAAAGGGAATTTTTATAATATGTATCCGAGTATGTAGAAGGAATATTTTAGTGCTAATTTTTTTTTTATTTTTTATGAAAAATTTAAATTTATTACGAAAAATTTTTAAATAAAACGCTAATTTTTCGGAGATTTATTGGAAGGTGCTGAGGTTTGACGTGAAATTTTTTGAAAAAATAATTTGAAAAATAAGATGACGATTTCTATTGTACCGAGGTGACTGTCAACGAGTTTGAGATAAAAATTTTAATTAATTGAGTTTGTATATATTAATTTAAGTTTATGGATTTAATAATTTGTTAACAGGAATGTGTAACGTGATAATTTCATGTAGGATTGTACTTTTAATATAAGCGATTAATTGGTAGATAATAACTATAAGTAATAAATAATAAATAATGAACAAATACGTGTATTAAAAATGACGGAAAATATTTTATAATGAATTTTTTGTATAAAATATATAAATCTAAGAAACTTTAATAGCTTTTTACTGCTTGAATTTTTTTTAATAGTTTGATAAGAACATTGCTTTTGAATTGACATGCATGTTTCATTAATTAAAAGTTATTAGAGAATTATTAATGATAAATAAAAGGGACTTACCATTGTTGACATCTTTTTTTAAATCTGGAATCAAAGAAATGATTTGAAGACTTCAAATTTCAACACTTGGAATTTAAAAACTTTAATATTTGAGCACTTGGAATGTAACACTTTAAATTTTGTACACTGAATTTTAAAACTTTAAATTTTTGAACAGCTAATATAAACACTTTAAGAGTGCAGTCTGAAATGTGCTGCGGCAGCTGTACCGTAAATTTGAGCACTTTTAATTTTTGAACACTGAATGTAAGCACTCGAAATTTGAACACTTAGAACATAAATACTTTACACGAACACTTGAAATTTTTAAACACTGGCATCTCAAAGATAATTTATTATTAATTAATACTTTAATTATTTTTATTCTCATAAAACATTAAACACGGGTTTTATTCAAGTTTTTGCTAATTTATAGGTCATTCAACCAAACTTTTAAAGGTACGTTCATAAAAATTTTTTAATAAATTCTTTAATTACAAGATCTGAAACGAGTGAGCTGTTAATTTCAATAATTTATTAGTCAGTCTTATTAATTTGTAATTTATGATAGCTTATACCTCATTTTAGTTATTATTATTATTATTATTATTATTATTATTATTATTATTATTATTGTTATAAGAACAATCATTAAGTTAATAATTGTAATAGTTATAATTGATAACAAGCTTTTTAAAATTATTTTTAACAGAAAAATTTTAAATTATTCGAAGCAGAACGTCATTATAATAAAAAAATAATTTCCAGTATTTCCAAGTACTGACTACTAATAATGTTGACTTCATTCTAGCCCAAACTCCTATTCAAATATTTATTAAGGCTGGGCCGCACCTAACGAAGTCCTGAATTCAAGAATTCTAATTATTTATTAAATAATTATCATAACAGCAATTTTATTAGCTTCGGACTAAAAGCAGAAGACGAACTTCCTCGGAAGATTTTCGTCATCCGAGTCCCATAAATATTCAAAAAGTAATTAGAATTCTTGAATTCAGGATTTCGTTAGGTGCGGCCAACCTTTAAACTCAATTATTAATAATTAATCAATAAAAAACTTTATTTTTTAATTTTTTTCTTCAAATATTTAAAATCTCCAAGTCCGGTAACTGCTATTTTGAATGATACGGAGGATAGCCAACGTTTAATGATTTTTGAATTTTTTTAAAAACGATAAATCATAAAAAAAAAATATTTGGAAAATTGCACTTATAGCTTTTTTAATTTTCTACAGGCGCATATTTTTTTTTTTTTTTTTATTTGTAATTTATTTTTTGAAAAAAAATCCGAAAATTGTTAATTGTCGGCTAACTTCAAGATCATTATTTTGAATAAAAATATATTTTTTATATTTTGAACTAATGATTCATTAAAATTTATATCTCATATTATTCTTTTCTAATATTAAAACAATTATTAACCAAAATTTTTAATAATTAATAATTTAAATAATTATTTTAAATATTTACATTCCTTCAAGCCGTTGTCCTGACGCCACAATTTAAAAAAATTATATTCTTTACTTTTAACATTTAATTTATTATAATTTATAGATGTTTTTAATTATTATCATTAATAGTACACTAATTGATCATTATTTTAATTAATCAACTCAATAAACATTAATAAAATATAATAAATGAAATAAGTTAGCAGAAACACTACCGGCTTTGAGCGCGCGACGCCATTTTTACTGAGAATTCAAATGCCAACCCCTGGGTTTGAGTCTAAAGCCAACGCGCATGCGCACCAGCACTTCCCGCGAAATTCAAATTATTCAATAAAATAAAAAACGTAAGTTATTATTTATACTGATGATTAAACACTGGATAATTAAAAAAATTAATTTTCCTTTTGTTAAATGGGCCCATAAATAATCATATAAATAAATAAAAAAGTATATAAAAATATATAAAAACATGTCCTTAAAAAAAAGTCGATAAAAATACATTACATAAAAGATTAAAGGTCATTTTTTTAATTACTAATTTTAAAATGAATTCATCATCATTAATTATTTTGTCGAAAATTAAAAACTCCAATACTTCAAAAATTTGAATGATAATTTTTTTGAATTATTAATAAAACAAAAAATTTTTTTTCAATTTATAAATTTAAATATTGCGTTGAAAAATAAAGTAATTAATAGTAATTATAATAATTATTATAAATATTTAAATATGTACGTGTAAGAGCGATAGTAGCGCCGTGTGTTAATGTGAGTAAGAGTGAAAAAAAAAAATTCAATACAAGTAATGTCGGTGTAAGCAAACTGGACTTCAGACGCTTGGAGGTACTGTTAATGTAAAGGTCATCAATTTACTTAAAAAATAATGGAGGTAATTATAAATATATTCATTTACTTGTAATTACTCAAATAAGTTTTTATGAATAAAAATTTCTTTCGTTGATTTTAATTTAAAAAAAAGAAATAATAATAAAAAATTTGTAACTTTTTTTATTCAGATTGAAATTTTGCATTCAAAAACATCAAATGTTATTACAACAGTGAGAGTAAGTGATAGCACAACAATATTAGAAATAAAAACTGAGTTGAATAGACAGAAAAAAGGGCCATATGTGGAGAGACAAAGTTTGAGGGCTGAAGCCAAAGGGAAATCACTTGCCGACAGCGAGACTATCAAATCTTTGGGTCTGAAGGGTAACAAATTGTACTATAAGGACCTGGGACCTCAGATTGGATGGAAAACTGTATTCCTTGTTGAATATGGTGGCCCTTTAATTGTTTATCTATGGGTTTACTCAAGGCCTTGGTTATTTTATGGAAATGCCCAGTCGGAGATGCATCAGGTCGTTCAGTAAGTTTTTTATTCATGGAATTTTAATGGAAAGGAGGGGAAATGGGTAAACTGTTAAGATTGGAGATTATTATATTTTCTATGGAAAAGGTCCCGTTAGATTTTTATGAGGGTCAGTAGTCTAAGATATTACGTGGATCAAAATTTAAAATAATAGTTTTGTTATCTGGTAATTAATTTGTTTATATCTGGTAAACTAGTAGAGATATGATAAAAATATATGGGACCATAATTATAGAGAATTAAATTTCTTATAGGAAAAATCTGATTGAAATTTATCGTATCTTTAATAATTTACGAGTTAATCATAAATATAAAAAAATCAAAGTGATAAATTTTAGGGAAATTATTAAAATCTATTGGATATTTTAAAAACTACTGGAAATATGATAAAAATGTATGGGAACAAAATTATAGAGAATAAAATTTCCTATAAAAAAGTTGTCATTGACTTTTGTCGTAACTTTGTTGAATGATGATATATTTAATGAAGTTGCTAAAATAATCGCTCATAAATATTAATATAAATAAAATAAATATTTATGACTATTTGATTAATTTATTTTTTTGTTGGTCTATTTAGTTGGGCAGCGATATGTTGGACAATACATTACGCTAAACGTATATACGAAACATTATTCGTACATCGATTTAGTCATGCAACGATGCCATTGAGAAATTTATTCAAAAATTGCTCGTATTATTGGCTATTCACGATGTACGTTGCTTATCATGTTAATCATCCATTGTACACGCCACCAGACAGTCTTTGCTCTATCATTGGATTATTATTATTCACAATTTGCGAAATTGGTAATCTAAGTATTCATTTGGCATTGAGGAATCTACGACCTCCAGGTACTAATGTTAGGAAAATTCCCGTTGCAACTTCAAATCCATTTACGTCCTTATTCAACTTTGTTTCGTGTCCTAATTACACATACGAAATTGGAAGTTGGATTGGTTTTACTATTATGACTAAATGTCTTCCAGGTAATTAATGAAAACTAATTAAAAAAATTTTTTTACTGAGTTACACTTTTTTATTTAAATAAATTTTGACATAGGGTGACTGAGCCAGTAAATGAACACTTAACCAGTGAATGAACAGTCGTATTTTTCAGTATTATCATATAGAAAGATGCAACAAAATTAGAATTAAAGTCCTAAAAGTTGTCAATAAAACAGCAATTAAGTATTTTCTATGTCCTCCTCAGTCCCGAGGTTCATTTTGTTTGCTATTTGAATAATTTTTTATAAGTACACTTATAGACCTTTTAAGAAGCAAAAAACATATTTTATATTTTTTCTAATTCATACTTTTTAAAGCCATCTATTTTAAAGCTGTAGCCATAGTTATTTTTATGGTTCAGCAAACATTGGCTAGTTGCCAATGCTGGCAAAATTATCCTCTATACGGGACCTCAGGATCGAGGAGGATATGTAATTGTGATTAATATCTGAATGATGTAGGTAAAAATTAGATAATGTTCATTTACTGAAGGTGTTCATTCACTAGACCGATCATCCTATAAAAATTTGGCTCGATTCGATGTATCGAAATTACTACAATGGATTTATAAATATTTCGATTTAGGGCCAGATTTTTAAACCAGGTTTTATTTTTATCCGGATTGCAATTATTATTGCTGGTATATGTATATTGTTAATATATAGATATAATAGCAATATTAATTTAAACCCGGATAAAAAAAATCCTGGTTTAAAAAAATGGCTCTGAATGTATCAAAATTATCATAATCGATACATTGAACTTCTATGATACTAAAATTAGTCGATGTCTAATAATTTTTTTATTTTTTTAAAAGCGATACATTTAAAAAAATTGCACCTGGAGTTTTTTTAATTTTCTACATGTGCATATTTTTAGTTTATTTTTTTTGTAATTAATTTGTTGAAAAAAAAAAATCCAAAAATTGTTAATTGTCTGCTAACTTCAGGATCATGAATTTTTTAACTGAGAACTTTTTTTTTAAATCCATAAATACAATTTTTTATTCAATGAACCGAAATCATTAGAATCGATATCTCGAATTTTATTTAAGATAAATTTTTCAAATAGATTTTCCAAAATACGAAAAAAATTTATTGTCATGAATAAAAAAATGTTTTTTTTTTACAGCCGCATTTTTCATGATAGCTGGTGCTTATCAAATGACAATTTGGGCTCTAGGAAAACACCGGTTGTACAAAAAAGAATTTTCAAACTACCCAAAGAATCGTAAAGCCATAATTCCATTCCTCATATAAAAATCTCACATTGGTTATAATTTTTTAACTCAAACCCAAATCAATTAATAATTTATATTTAAAAAAAAATAATAAATTGGGTTATTGTTACGGAGCATTTATTTTCCATTAAAATAAAAAAATCTCTTAGAATAAAAAAAAAAAATTAAAAAAACACAAATTATCTAGCCGACTTCTTATAAACCTGTTTTTTAAGCGACTCCACCGTCCTTTCCAGTTGGTCCCTCTGTCTCTCGAACTCGCAAGCGACATCTTCATCCCCTTGGACCGTTTTCTTGGAATCTTCATCAACATACTTCTGGTAAAGCTCTTTAACAAACTTCCTCAGCATCTTCGGATCATGAACATCCACCGCATCAACCATATCCCTGCGAATCCTCTCCAGTAGTTTTGAAAGCTCCCTAACCTTCCTAGCTCTCAACTCTCCTTCTTTGGTCACTCCGGCGACTTTATCCTTCAACTCTAGGACTTGGATCTCGAGCATCCCATTCCTCTTGTGCATACTCACCAACTCGATCTCCATATCTCCAATTTTGAGCTTGAGTTCCTTAATTTCCTCGTCCCTCGGTTCGATCTGACCCTTCAGTTCCTTTATTTTATAGTTTAGCACAAATTTATACTTTTCTAGTTCATGATTAGTTCTCTGTAGCTCATTAACTTTCTTTTCCTTTTCCTGTATCGTCGAATCCCTTTCCCTGATTTCCGTTTTCAGATCAATGATGTCCTTCTCAAAATCCGCAATTATTTTTTGATAATGCACCAACTCACCTTTCAAATGCGTTACTTGCCCTTTAAGTTCATCAATATCTTTTTGCGAGGCCGCATATCGATTGCGCATCACTCCAGTTTCGCCTTTTAGCTTCAAATTACTCTGACGCTCTTCAAACAATTGGCTCTCATACTCTGTCCTGATACCAACAATCTCTCTATCAGCATCCAGTTCTATTTGTTCCTTAACCTCTTCATGTTCTCTAAGCGCATGCGCCATTTCTTCTTGCAGCTCCTCTAATTGTAGAGACTTGTCATAGATCTCCGCTTCAAGCTTTAGCGCCATCTGGTCACGTTCTTGTTCCAGTGTCTCGCGCAGCTTCGCTATTTTGGCTTCGTAGTCTAACCTCATTTCATTTTTCGCCTTCTCCAGAGCCTGATACTTATCATATTCGATAATTAGTTTATTATTGTAATCAATTTCCATATCTTGTCGTGATTTTTCATGATCAGCATTCATTTTCACTATTTCTACATTTATTTTGTTCAACTCATTCTGCCTGTCCTCTTTCAGCTGATCGATGCGAGCCAAAAGTTCCTGGACAGCGTCATAGTAACCAGAGTTCATTTCTCTAAGCTTTTCGTTATGTGCGATTTCAATCTGACGTAACTTGTAAGCATGCTCGGTCTCCAATTCTCTTAATCTGGTGTTCAATTCCTCAATAGTGCGAACCTTGTCTTGAAGATCTGTTTTACCGATTAAAACTTCGTTGGTGTAAGTAACAGCTTCTGGGCCGGCATTTTGTTTAAGCCGCCAGAAACACAAGCTGCCATCTTGAGCTGCAGAGATAACGACTTGCTCATGATGAGACACCGCGAGATCTGTTACGTCTGCGCAGTGAACATGGTAAGGAGTGAATACTATTGGATCTTGAAGAGGAGTCTTCATATAAAGAATAGAACCTCCTGGACAGGTAATAAAAGCTAGTGGATTTTGTTTTCCTATTAGCAAACTCATCATATTTGAGTTGAGATCAAATTCTCTTACAACGACACTGTCCCTAATCTCGCGGATCTTACGATCGGTAGCGATGCAGTAGATTGCAGCACCATCGAGACTCACTGCGACTCCATGGAGCTTAACATTCTTGATAATCGCTTCAGAAACTCTCAAGCCTGTGCTGATGTCCCAGACATAAATGGCACCTTCGTAGCCACACGTGACAAGCTTTAGGTCAGATTGGAACCAGACTAGCTCACGGATTATTCCCGTGTGCCCTTTTAGAACTAAATGCTGAGCAAATGTGACGGTAGTATAAATCTCAATGACGTTCCCATTAACTGCCGCGAACAAATGGCCTCCGTGACTAAAGCTTACGGTCTGGCAGATTCGGATCGCGAATTCCCGCGTGGGTTGCAGGTCGTCAATTAGGATTGTCATGAATCTCAGCTTGTCCGTGAATCCTATCAAGCAGAATAGACCTACTGGGTGCAACGACACCGAGAAGATGTCTTCTGAATACTGTTTCATCATGACAAGGTTCTCAGATTCGTAGTCCCATAGTCTGACGCTCCTGTCAGTGGACCCACAGGTCATGAAAACAGATTTCCAGGCACACATCGCTATTTTAGTGATCGCGCCTTGATGCAATGCTTGGCCCATTATCTTGAGTTCTTTTTCCATTTCCATAGAATCATCATTGAGACAAACGTGAAATAGTTGAGACCATCCGGTCGTCACTATTAGCTGATCGTGGCTAGGGTTTATGTTTACGGAGTTTATTTGATAAAAATCCGAGTCCGGGATAGTCGAAACCTGGGTCGGTACCCGAAAAATATGTTTCTTTAGATACTTGTGCTGGCCTTCACGTTCAAAAACCACAATCGTGCGGCTACCCCACCCGAAAGCAAACCCTTTGGGAAAAGAAACCAAGCACCGTATTTCTTCGGGCCATGATGCTGATTCCGGAGTCGGCATAATCACAAATTCATCTCTAGTTTTTAAATTAATGACCGCAGTATCCCTCACATTGAAAATAGCCTTCAATTCCCCATTGTCCAAGTAGAAAAGTCTGCCGTCTCGCGTTCCCGCCAACAAGCGGTCACTATTCAGCCAAACGACTGAACTTATCAGCAAATTATCTGCTTTCGCGAATCCGTAGGGCCGCCATACGGTTTCAGATACCGTCAGCAACTTGAATGTGTGCGGACCTGCAACAGCGACGATTCCAACATCCCCAGGATTGCAGGTAATAAGATTTATCATAGAATCTGAATCAGGGCTTGGCAGTTTTATTGATGACTCAACTTTACCTTTCTCCCAAAGGTAGTAGAGCATCGTAGAATCTGGCTCGCCCGTAATGGCCGCCAAGTATCGGTTGTCGTAACTAAAAGAAACGCACGAGAATTTGGTCACTCCTGGACAATCATAAGGAATAACCAAAGATTTTTTGCGTTTCAGTTGATTCAGGTCGTAGATTGATATCGTAGGTTTGTCTCCTGCTTCACAAAGAGCGACATATTTTCTACAAACATAACCTTCAATTAACAAGATGGCTACTAATCTAAGCGACCCTACCTAACCTAGACTTTAAATTTAATGCAAGCCGATTTGTAGACAGGCTCAATCGGAATTTATATTAAAGAAGACCTACTTGTTAGGTGTTATTGCGATTATATTTATGTGATGCTTGTCGGATAAATGAAGAAGACGTTGTCTATGTTGATTAAAATTATGAATTGCCAAGGCATTGCCGACCGGATATAAAATATCGTTATCCGTTATGAAATGGGCATTCCCTTGAACGTCGGTTTTTAAACCGTACAATACTTTTGTTAGCAATTCTGGCGACTGTAATGACATTTTGAAGCCTAACACTTTGAATATGTGTATACATGAACTATTTATTTTGCTTAGCAACCAATTTTATAGATTATCACTTGGGTAGAGTTGAGTCAATTTTATTTAAAGAATTAAAAGGTTAAATGAAAATTGAAATGGAGGATATAGAATATGATGATAAAGTTTTGGGAGTAAAAATAAGCAAAAATGGAACTTTGAAAAAAGATTTTTTGGAATTTTTGTATCCTTTTGGTTGATGCATTGAGGTTACGGCTTTTTAAAAAAGTAAATTATTTTTCTTGATGAACAAAATAGTTATTCGTATGGGTATAACTGTCGGAGATATTTTAATATTTGTGTGGCTGACCCGGATACAGTTATTTTTGCATCAGGATGTTGGGTTAATATTTTTGATGTCAAGAGTGGGGAGCTCAGATTCCGGAGATGTTGTTACGAAGGAATTGGACAT
This sequence comes from Microplitis mediator, assembly GCF_029852145.1. NCBI lineage: Eukaryota > Metazoa > Arthropoda > Insecta > Hymenoptera > Braconidae > Microplitis > Microplitis mediator. The sequence goes on along the minus strand of NC_079976.1, from coordinate 9,374,574 downwards.
ATTGCCGTAGGTATTTTTTTTTTTTTTATGAAGTATCGGTATTTGTCATTTGATTTAAAGTTTAAGTGCCCACAAGACTACATTTCTTTTGTAAATTTTTCTCTCATCACAACAGTGATGTTATAAAAATATTATTAAATTACAGAAAAATCCAACGAAACCACATATCGCAATAGCAGAAACTGGAACTAACCCCCCAATAATAATATACTCATATCCAAATTTTGAAATTATCACAAAACTTCTCAATGGGACTATGAAAAAATTTTCCCATCTTTCGTACAATTCCAATGGGGATTTACTAGTGTCTCAAGGTGGCGAGCCCGATTACTCGCTAATAATATGGGACTGGGCCTCATCAAAAATAAAATTACGTTGCCAATCACACAACTCAGAAGTTTACAATGTCGTATTTTCGTCATTTATGCCAGAAAATTTAGTGACCTCCGGTTCTGGTCACATCAAATTTTGGAAAATGGTTGACACCTTCACAGGATTAAAATTGCAAGGTTCATTAGGACGATTTGGTAGCACAGAAAGCTGCGATATCATAGGAATTTTTTGTATGCCTGATGGCAAAGTTGTTTCGGGCTGCGAGTGGGGAAATATTTTACTATGGACGCAGAGTTTGATTTCGTTGGAAGTCAGAAGAAAAAATAAAAAACCGTGTCATGATAACATGATAACACAATTTGAATTCAATAACGGCGAATTAATGTCAATAGGTAATAAAATATCAAAATTTGATTAAACTGAAATGGCTAAAAAAATATTGTTAAACAGGAATGGACGGCTGGATTAAAATTTGGTACTACGATAGCATTGATAATGCACAACCATCAGAAGAAAATCCTTATATTGAAATAGAACCGATCTATGAATTTAGAATTTTTGAACAATTTAATAATAATATTAATTTCGATTCAATGCTGATGTGTATTAAAAAAAAAATTAACGATTTTGAAGATACTTTTTGGTACGGGCAAGTACGTTTGAGTTTTCAAAACTATTATCATTATTTTTATTGATAGTTTTTAGCAATTTTAATTATCGATCATTCTTTGGATATTATCCTAAAAATATTAGTAAATGCAGGGTCCAATTTTTCCTGAAAGTAGGATCAAAAAATGATTTTTACGCTCAAAAGCGGAGTTTAAATTTTTTTCCACCGAACCAAGGGTCTGCTCGATTAAAAAGTCACCAGTTCATTCGTCGGGAAATTTCCCACAAATATCGATCGATTTAAAGTCATAAAAAAAAATTGGCTAAGACCTTAACGTCTATTTAATTTTTTCGAAAGTTAAAAAACCGGTAGCTTTGCGTAAAAATCGTTTAATATTAGAGAATATCAAAGTTTTTATCAATTTTCAAATACTCGAGGCTTAAAACTCTGACTATCAAACGAAATACTTTTTACTATTAACTAAATTATTAATCCCATTCACCAAGGATGGCAATGGCGGATTATGGTTAATAGATCTCTCGACACTTAACCCACCGACACGGCCTCAAAAATTATTAACCTGCCACGCAAGTGCGATTGCCGACATCGCAACAAGCACATGGTCAAATTTACTCGCGTCTTGCGGCGATAGCCGGCTCAATATTCATGATTACTTGAAAAAAAAATTAATAATCACTTATAAATTTAATGATTCTTGTACTCAAGTCATCTGGGTACCCTGCTCAGTAAGTCAACTTAGAAATGGATCAACTAATCTACAATTAATCGCTTAATAAAATGAATGAGAAAATTTTTTTTTCAGATTGACCCGACGGGCTCAACTCTAATTTGCTCATTCACAAGCGGAATTATTCGTATTCTTGTGATTAATTTTAATGAATTAATTAATGAGTCTGATACTATTAGTAACAATAATGTATATTTAACACAAATAATCAAACCGCACACAAAAAAAATAACAACCATGTCAATGAATCCTTCAAAAAGGTGACCAAAAAGTTTTGTAAATTAATAAATTTAATTAATTGATAATAAGAAAATAAATTACAGATTACTAGTGACCGGAAGTAAAGACTTAACAATATTTATATTTCATATAAATAATGATAAATTATTTGAATTAGTTGCTATTGGTTACATTAATTTGCCAGCGGTTATAAATTGCGTGAATTGGAATCCAGAATTTGTAAGCTCAGATGGGGAATTAATTAAGTGATTAACTGACTCTAATTAGTGGGTTATAATTAATTTGATATTTAGGATGGAATGATTTTGTTGGGATGCATGAACGGATATTTTGTTGAAATAAAATTACCGGAAACGAGACCGGTTTATACAAAAATAAGTTACGAGTTAGTGGAATGCAAATTTCGAACTTTTAAAATTGAGATTAAAAACAGAGAAATAAAAATTGAAAATAATGAAAATAATGAGCAACAATATAAATCAGAAAAAATTATTTCAGATTCAGGTAAATTTTTAAGAAGAAGAAATTTTAATATCAAATTTTTTAATACAAAATTTGTATTTAATAAAAGTCAATTTTTTTTTTAAATAGATTTGAATTTTTTACAGAATTAAATTCCGGAAAATTTTGTTTATTTTAATGTCAACTAAATTTTCATGGAAAAATTATTTTTTAAATAAAAAATTAATTAATTGTTTTTAAATTTTGTAGGTGATATTTATAAAATACCTGATATAATAACCATTAATTATATGGATGATAAAATATGGTTAACGATGAGTGACGATGGTAAAGGATTTATTTATGAATTGATTTTACCAAAAGATGAAGAGTTTGAACAAATAATTTACGTGCAACCGGAAAGAGTTATAAAAATATTTGAAGACGAAAATGAAGAAGTATATAGTTGGTTTTTTTAGTAAGTTTAATTTATTTAAATTTAAATATTTTAATGAATAAACGAAATAAACTTGAGGAATGCCATGACTTTATTATGAAAAACTAAATTAAATATAAAATCAAAGCTTAGATTAAATTTCTATAACTCTCGATTCAATTTCTGGCGGAATGCCAAAATTAATTTTTTTTGTCCCAATTCAAAAATTTTTAATTGAAAAAAATTAAACACACATTAGTACAATAATTAAAAAATATAATAAATGTCATAAATTACTTAAATCTCATACTAAAAATGTTGAAAATAAAAATTTGTATTCCCACCAATTTATTGGAAATTTAAAATTTATTTTATAGTGACGAGTATTTAATCCTAGGCCTTGAAAGTGGAAAATTAAAAATCTGTCATTTGAACAAAAATGATCCCACAAATTTATCCGACTACTGGCTTCTGCCCATCCACGAAAATTCAAACGGTCAAATAACAAAAATTTTATTAAGCTACGATAAAAAAATGTTATTTACTTCCGGCTGTGATGGGAATATTTTTTCGTTTGTTATTAACAATGATAATTTATTAGACAAAAAAATTAATTTTGAAAAAGCTCAAAAATTAATTACGACCGTGAGTTAATTTTTTGTCAAATATATAAATTATATAATTAATTATTTGATTGATGAATTTATTATTGAAAGCAGCCAAAAATAGTAGAAGATATTGAAGATAATTATCCAAGTTTAGAAGAAGTTATAAAAAAAAAAGAACAAGACCGAGTTTTAAATGAAGCAAAAAAACGCAAACAAGAGACTTTAGAAATTTTAGAACGTCTTAGAAATAATTATTGTCAAATTATTATTAAAAATAATGAGTTAGTAAAATCCCAGCAGCTGACTCAAGATGAACTTGAACTCGACCCGCGAATTACAGAGGATTTAAATAGAGAATTAAAAGAAAAATTGGATTCTGTTTATAAAAAATATGAATTCGATCTCGAGAAAAGTAAACTAGGTTTGAAAAAATTGATGGATTTTTTTATTAAACCTATTACTTGTGTACCTTTTGCTGTATGCAGAATTTTGTGGGTTTATTTTTTTTTTATTTAATTAGTTAAGTAATTTAATTTCTGAATATTTCTTCAATTTATTGCAGGAAATCTGATTCGATGGTTCACTCACTGAGAGAAAGAAAATTAGCTGATGATTTTAATGAAACTTATGACAGTATCGTAAAACAAAGCGAAGAAAGAAAAATCAATATCAGGTAACTTTTGTTCATTTTTCATATCTTTGATAATTATACTCAAAAATAAAAAGGATATTAGAGTTGGCGAGATGATTTCTTTGAGAATGAGTACCCACATCACTATGGTTGGAAAAAAAATTTTGAAGAAACGAAAAAGTTTCAAAATTTGAAATTTTTTTTAAATAGTCTTTAAAGATTTAATTATTCAATTTCCTTTGGAATGAGTACCCACATCAGTAGAATTAAAAAAAAATTTTTTAATTTAAAAATTTTGAATTTCTTTTTTTTTTATACTGTTCAAAGGGTAAATTATCTAATTTTCTTTGGAATAAGTACCCACACAAATATATTTTAATTGTAAAATAAAAATAATTAATTCATTTGTAATAAAAAAATTAACTGATTAAAATAAATTTTACATGCACACAGAAATAAAAATGATAAAGTGGAATTACAGTATGTAATTAATAAAATTTTCTTTTATGATTAGTAAAACTATCAATTGAAAAGATTAATTTTATTTAAAAAATTTACAGGACAGAAAATATTGAATTGAATGACGAATTAATTGAAGATGGAGAAGAAATAAAAATAGAAGGCGTTGAAAGTTTTTTAAAAGGACTGAATCCTGATACAGTACAATATAAATTAGGCGCACAGATTAATCAGATGTTAAAAAAATATCGCGAGAGAAAAGCGCGAAATGCTCAACGTGCTCAAGAAGTTTTTATTTTTATTTAAATTTTAATATCTACCTTGAAAAAAAGAAACCGTATTTATTATTGAAGGTTAATTAATTTATTAATTTTTAGTGGAAACTAATGGAGGCCAGTAAACCAGATACGAATGCTGATAATGAAGAGGATGTTAAAGCTGTTGAAGAAGCCAAAAAAACAATCGGCGATTATAAATTAAAAATTTCAAATAATTATAATTATAATGAAAATTTTAAAGTTAGTCGGGACACTACTATAAGTAAACATAAACAACTTCTAGATTGTAGGAAAAAGGTCCTATAAATTTTTATTTTAAATTTGAAAAATAAAAAAAAATGATTGCACACTCTAAGGGGGAACACTAGTCTGACTGCCCGAAAAAAGATGATTTTCGGGAATTTTTTTAAAGAAAACTACGGCATGGAATATTTTAATGTTTTAAGGATATATTAGTGGATATATAATGAATATGTTTACCTGAAGATCAGAACGTTTTTCGCACAACGAAAATAAAAAAATGAATGTAATTTGACTGCTTAAGGGGTAGGTCTGGAGATTGGGGGTGGTCTAAGATTTTCAGCTGACATATCAGCATCTATGTGTGAAAAATGTCGAAAATTTATTCATACAGTTGATTTTTTCCATCCAAATTTTTTTTTTTCATTGCGCGAAAAACGTTCTTATCTTCAGGTACATATGAACACAAGATAAAATTTTTGAACCAAAAAATTCAAAATCCAGCGAGTTATTCACAATCTCTTAACGCTAAAAAAAAAAAAAGTTCCCCCACTGCTGCAGTGATAGCGACCTTCACAGTGCATGAAATCAAAAAAAACAAAAAGTTTATTAAACTAAAAAGTATTTCCCGTACCATGACCCTCGGGCTAAGAAAAAATTTAAATTTAACAAAATGGTATTTTTAAAATAAAATTCAGATTTTGCGCGAAAATTTGATGATTTTTGGCCTGGCAAAATTACATTTTCGATTCGTTCGGAAAACTGGATGTTCATAGTACGTAGAAACATATATGAAAGAAACTGCGATTCAAATCAAATCGATCGGATTATTTATGTTCGAGTTATAACTGCAGCAATTTTTAAAAATGTATTTTCGAGAACCGATAAACGGCTGCTCTTCAGGTGGCTGTAACTCAGAAAAACTAATCGAGATATACACTTTAAATTTTAGTATGGTATTTTTGAAGCTATAGACTATCGAAATATGCAAAATAATAAAATTTGATTTTTTCAAAATTTCACACTAGCGTTCCCCCTTAAACGGCTTAATTTATTTTGAAAATTTTATTTTTATCAAAATATATTGATGTGGGTACTCGTTCCAGTGTAAATTTGACTATTGACATATTGAAAGTATAATTTTATCGAATTTTTAAAATTGGAATTTATTATTAAATTTTGATCTTTTAGTCAAAATGTACTGATGTGGGTACTCATCCCTCTGGAAATTTAATAATCCGTCCAATAATTTAATTATTTTTCTTCAAAAAATTATTTTTTACTCTTAACCGCTTTAAGTGCACACCGAGCTTTTAAATTTTGCTTATTTATTTTCAATAAAATGAAGGAGATTAATAATTTACAGGCTCATTTACTGCGCGAGAGCTTCAATGAACGTCTGAAAAATATCCGTAGCAAAAAAATGGAACTACAAAATGAAGTTGTCGGACTAATAGATAAACTAAAATTTATTCATACAGAAATACCAGAAAAATATATAAAACCCCTGCCTTCTTTATTAGAAATAAATTATGACATTGAATTTCCAGAAAGAAATTTAGAAGTAAGTTTCGTAATTAACATTAATTAGTCAGCTAATTAATTTATTAATTGTTCGTTTAGTTGGAAAAATATAAATCATTGTCAGAAAAATTCAATGAGTCTCGTAATAAACAATACAGTAAATCTTCAACTGAATCGCAAGCCCAAGAATTTAAACTGAATAAAAAATTATATGATGACGAATACGAAATTCTGTTATTAAATGAAAAAATAGTAAACAACCAACTAAATATGTTTGATCCAGAGTTAGAAAATAATGTGATAAAAAAATCAAAATTGGAAATAAAAATTCCGATGGAAAAAATGGAAGAAATGAAAAATTTTGAAGATCGTGAGCTGACTGCGTGGGAACAGGAGATGAAATTAGCACGCGTTGCTAAAAAAATCTATGAGCAAGACTGTATTATTAATTATATTAATAATAGTTATAGGAATATTGATTTGGATCTGGATAAATTGGAACAAGAAAGACTAGAAATCAAAGCGGATTCTATTTATTCAGAACTCTACCAGCTAACTTTACACCAGGAGTTAATTATTCTGAAAGATTTCGAAGAGAAAGAAAATTTACTGATTTCCAAAGTCGATGATCATACTTATCAACGTGATGCTATTAAACAAAAGGTTTTTTGTTTTTATTCAGTTGAATTTTTGATTAATTAGAATTCTGAGGATCTGTTAAAATTTTTTTGGAGTGATTAATAATTACTCCAAGGACATGTTATCCATCAAATATGTATTTATATATGACCATTTTACGCAGAATCCAACGATCTCTCCAGTCCAATATTTTTTTTTTTTTAGTAAATTTTTTTTTTTGTAGCCTAAGTATCAATTAACCAAAAAATGTAATAGCTCCCAATTTTTCAGTAATTGATTAATTATTTTTTCAAGAATATCCTCGGACAAATGTCCTTTTGTATAGGATGGTCATTTGACTCAGAATTTAATTATCTATAAGCCTCGACTATTAATTTTAATATAAAAAAATTTTTTTGATATCCCGATTGTCGATTAACCAAAAAAATTCCAAGTTTTTATTTTTCAGTAATTGATAAACATTTTTTTTAATGATATCCTTTTTTACAAATGTCCTTTAATATGTGATCATATTATGCAGAGTATAATGCTCTAAAATACCCACTAGTTTACTATCCTAAAAAAAAATTTCTACAGCTCTACTTATTAATTGAAGTTAAGAAAAACGAAAATTTCGTAAGTTATTAACTAATTAAGAATTTAAATGTTTAGATACAAAAATTAAGCAACAATATCGACATTAAAAATAAAGAAATATCTAAAATAACAGATAAGATAAAAGAATTAAATAAACAATTTATAAATATGACAAGTGAAAATAAATTTTCCGAGTATTTAAAAAAAATTTACCGAAAAAAATTCAAATTTACCCGAATAACTGACGGTAATGAGATCTTTTACTTCATTATATATCTCTTTATTAATTAAATACTTTAGTTATAAATATAAAATAATTTTCAGAATCATCGGAATCTTCGACAAGTGAATCGAGTTCCGATGAAGATAATCAACTCAGTACCGAAGACGAAAATTTTGACTATTTAAATTTGGACGAAAATACATGCCCTATAGGCTGCGATGAAGAATTATATAAATTGTCATTTTCTATGCGCACAAAACGGCACAAATTTGAAAACCAAATGCGAGATGACCAGAAAATCCTTGAAGATTTACGAAAACAATTGGACCAGAACAAGAAAAAGTTAAAAATCATTGAAAGTAATTTAAATTTGAGCGAACGTGAGCTACAAGACTACATGGTAATAACATTATTTACTTTTTGATTAAGTAGTTTTTAATTGAAATCAATTAAAAATTGTTTATTTTGATAACCAGGAATCGGGACCGAAATCTCAGAAACTTATGTATCGATTTAAACAATTTTATTTTTTAAAATAAAGAGAAAAAATTTCTCTAGATAGAGGGTGCATTTCGAAATGCGCTGCGAGCAGCTGTAGCGTAGCGCATCTCGAAATGTAACCTTATTAATTATTCTTATTACTTGCGTGGTAAATTTAAATATTTGAAAAATAAATTATTTGAAATTGGAAAAAACTAAAAATTGTACGTCAAAATAAAATGGCGGCAAAATATGATAGAAAAATTTAAAATATTAGTAAAAAAGAAAAAAAAACACGCAAATGTTTCGCGCAAAAATCGTGCTGCTATTACGCTGCATTTGCACGGTCTGCTGCTGAGCTGCAGCGCATTTCGGAATGCACCCAGAATATTTAAAAAATTGATCAATTTAATATATTTTATATATTTTCAGAACGATGGGATACAAAAAAATCCAAATTTTTTAAATTAGGTTCTGATAAAAAATTAAAAAAAAAAGAGCAAATAAATTTTTTTTAATAATTTGAAGGCCTGAGTAAAATAAAAAAATATTTATAAATATAGATCTACAAATACATGGAGTAATCGGGTACTAGTCCCTGATTGGGTATTAAGTTTTTTACCTTATCTAGATTGAAGTCTAATTTATAATTTGAAAAAAAAATTGAAAAAATCGGACGATAACTTTCTGAGATATCAGTACCGATAGATGGAAAAATTAAGTTTTGATAAATATAAATTTTATTTCCAGCGAGAAAAACAAAAAAAATTAAATGAAATTGATGTTACGGTTATTTTGAAATTACATCAATTGCAGCATATCGACAATGACAGTTTAGTAAAGATAAGTGACTGTGTTGTGTTCGATAGAACACAACTATCGCGACTGTACACGCGAGTCGGGGAATTGCAACAAGAAACTACAGATCAAAAAATAAAACACAAGTAATTATTTCATTATTTATTAAAAAAGACTAAGGACAGGAGTAAAATGGGCCCTGATTTTTTTTCAATTTTACAGTTTAACCGACACGGGGCTATAATTGGGTGGTCTTAGATCAGATAAACATGAAGTTTTAAAGTTTTGAAATCGGAATTCTGATAAAAGTATTGAATTTACATAAAAAATCACTGATATCTTTTTTTAAGAGAATTAAATTTCCTACAAAATTATCTTAACTTTAAAAAAAAATTTTTATAGGAATTGTCTTTTTTTTTTTAAATTTGGAAAAAAACAAATTTTAATTGCCCATTTTGCCTCAAATAGTTTTTTTTTTATTAATGACACATTTTAATTTGAAATTAACTATTTGATCACTGAAAAATAAAAGTAGTAAACAAGAAACAAACATCAAAGATTACTCTTTTTTAGTTGGTCGATTTTGCCCCGTTAAAAAAAATAATCCATGATTTTTTTTTTTTTTAAGAAAAAATCGCCAGCACTTGCATCGAGTAGAAATAGACTGCGATTATATGGAAAGCGAAATAAAACGTTTAAAAGAAGAAATAAAAAAAGAGATGATTCAAAAATTCGGAAAAGAAATTTCACTGACTTCATTGTATGAAGCGGTACTGAGGCGAATGATTTATAATATCAAAGCTGATATAAAAGAGATGATAAAGTCATACGACAAAGAAATTAATGGTGATTTAAAATAAAAGAGTTAATTTTTAAAATCATTAAATAATTCTTTTTTTAAACTGGAGTTTTTTTTAGAGGCGAAAAAAAAATATAGAGAGCAAGTATTAGTTTTAGAGAATTTGATTCGAGATAATACTGAAAAATTGGGTTTAATGACTGCATTGGAAGAGGAGCAGCGGAAATTGAGAAAAATATTAAAACATAACCCGGAAGATGAAGTAATCGATTATTATAATTGAAATATCATTAACTCAGTAACTATCAGAGATAATCAGATCTCATTGGAGGTTATTGGAATGAAAATTTAATGTCCTACAATTTTAACCTGATTGAAAACTCTTCCAGGATCATTGGTTTAAAAGATACTGCCGTTCAAACAGTTGTATATTTTTTACTACTCTGCAAGTCGGCATAATGACTTGTAAACTACGGTGACTACTAAGCTATCGATCCTACAAAATTTAATTAGATCAAAATTTTAGCCACTTAAATTTCCTATTTAATGACTTCCCGTGATGTCGAAGTATTTCTAATAGTCCCTGAGATGACATTTAATTAGTATTATTAATTATTTTTCTGTGTAATTTATTTTCAAGACTTGAAAATTACTATAACTATTAAACTATTGATCATACAAAATCTTTAAATTAGACAAAAATTAAAGCTAATTAAATTTCCTATCGAATGGAACCTTAATTATCTAACTGTCTCATTTATTCCCCATAATATCGTAACTCAAACTCTATTTTCTTTAATCCTCTATTCACTTTTCTACAAAGCACTTGAACTTTTTCCACTCGTGTCCTTATTCTCAATTGACTTATACTCAAAAAATCCCTCGGGAAAGACACTGTAGCAGATCAAATTTCCTATCCAATGACCTCCCATGATGTCTAATTATCTTAAATAGTCATTACGTTAATTACATTCGCGCTCTTTTTAAATTTCCCTTGAGACAAAATGAACAAAAAAAAATTTTTAAATTAATTGATTGCAGGAAAAAATAAAAAAAGTTGAAAAAGAGTATCAAGAAGAATTAGCAAAACTTGAGAAAATTTTAAAAACCCAACGGCAACAAAAAGAATTATTTCGTAATGAAATAAGAAATTTGCGTTTGAAATCTCGCCCTTTACCGCCAGTTTATCAGCGCAAGTTTACAAAAGTTCTCAGTCTAGATGAAGATTTCAAATTAAGAGAAGACTTTAATTCTCTAGAATTTAATAATGAGGCTGGAATTAAAGATAAAAATAATTATCAAGACAACGACTTAATTTCAATCGAATCCGACGAAATAAACACTGAGGTAAATTTTTTTTTTAATTTTAATTTTAGAAAAAAAAAATTTCTTTTTTTTTGTTTTCAGATAAAAAAATTTTTAAATAAAATTTATAGAGAAGAAAATTACAAAGAATCATTAGAAGAATTACTGAGTAATTTAAAAATAAATAAAAATATCGTAGTAATTAAAAAAATAAATAAGTTAATAAAATTAAATATTACTGATGGAAAAAAATATCAACTGATAAATAAATATATAGAGGAAATCATATTGAGGTATAAAAAAATTTTTTAAATTTTATTTTTTACTAAAAAAAAATATTAATTTTAAAAAAATAGATTGGAGTCGGAGTTAGAAAGTGCAGAGTCAAATTTATCATTGAATTGGGACGTGAAGCCTAAGATCGATGAATTGCTGTCGAGCATGGCAATAAAAAGGGATTCAATTACTTTAATTAGTCTGATAAATTATTTGAGGGAAGAAGATTCTGTTGAGAAGGCTGTTGATTATTTGGTAAATAAATTGTCCAGTACTGACTCTGATGTCACTATGGCGTTACGAGATTATGCTAGCAAGATGTTGAGTGAAATAAAAATAAATATCGAGGCTTCACAGAGAAATTTTGAGTATGAGTCAGATGATAATGAGGAGGCGAGTGAAAAAAATTCAAGTGATTAGTAGAGAAGTGAATACAGGTTTGGACTAAAAATAGAGTTTGAGCTGCGATATCATGGGGAATAAATGAGATAATTAGATGATTAATAGTAAAAAAAATATATAACTGTTTAAACGGCAGTTTCTTCTGCGCTAGATCGAATCATCTCCACTAGTGCCCATAGAAGTTCAAGAACAAACAAAAAAAAAATTTTCATCCTAAATTTTGAATGAATTTTTATAATTAAACGATTAATTAAAAAGAATTGTCATTAAAAATCATCTTATTAACATAATAACTTTTTGTACACTTAATTAGTTATTAATAAATTATAATTAATTTTTTTTTTCGTTTTGTAATTTTTTACAAAAAAAATTCTATCGCTAATCTAACTTTTAAATATAATTTTTTTTTTTTTTAATTAGAGTAATTGAGGTCTCAATTTTTAACGTGAGTTTCAATGGAAGTTTTTTGAAGGAAGAAAAATTGAAGGCACGTCCTCAATGTCTGCTGTTTTTGTTTTAAAATTTTCACAATAAAAAAATAATTTTTACGATTTAATTGTCTAATAGTAATTGTAGTAATGGTGGCAGTAATAGTAAAATAAATGTGTAGAAAAAAGGTAAGACTTACAGATACCGTTGAACTGTATCGTCTAAAGTTTGTCGTCATAGTCGTGATGATTTTTTTTTTTTGTGATTTTGTAATAGTAAAATATTTATAGCTGAGACAATTTTTTTTTCTTTTTAATCAATAAATATTTATGTGGCTTTACTTAAAAGATAAGTGTTATTTTAATATATATTTCAATTAGGGTGAAAGAGTGTCATTGCTTTTTAAAACTCTTTAAGATCGGATATATATTATCGAAAGCTTCATAGATTTCTGTCCTTACTTTAGCCCCTGAAATAAAAAAAAAAGAATTACTTTTATATTTATAAATTATTATTGAAATATTTTTAATTTCCTATAGGGTAGAGGTACCGTTTTTGGTCACTTTAGGGCCAGTTTTGGACACTTGAAAAATTAAAATAAAATAATTTGTAAAAGACCCAATAACATAATCAATTTTTTAAATATGCTTAAAGATACTTCTATTCCACTACTAAAATGAAAATTTTATTTTACACTTTTTCATTAATTAAAATAAAGGATTAAATGTCCAAAAATGGAGCAGTGGCCACAAATGGTACCTCTACCCTATATTTTTAATGGGAAAACTTTCAAATAAAGTGTAAAAAATTAAAAAAATTTAAATTAAGAGCTGAAATTCGCAGGGTATTCTTTTTTTTCAATGTCTACGGCAATATTTTGAAGTGGGACTGAAAAAAAAAATAGTCGTTCCAAACGGACCACTCTAATGTATATAATTATATATATATATTCGTTGATTGTAAAAATGAAATTACCTGTAAGTACAACTTTGCCGGAAACAAATATCAATAGTACAATCCTAGGTTTTACCATACGGTAAATGAGACCAGGAAATAATTCTGGTTCATATGAAGAGAACTGTCCGTGTGTAAGAACTAATCCTTCGAGTCTTATTGGAAACTTGACATCACAACTTCCAACCATATTTTGAATTTTAAAATCTAAGAATTTAGCCTGTACAAAAAATTAATCATTAGTATTTGCACAAAAAAAAAAGTGATTGACAATAATTAATTTATAAACTTACAGGAAAGCCTAATTTTTGAATAATACGAGCGTATTTTCTAGCAGCAAGTCTTGAGTCTTCTTCACTTTTAGCTCCAGTGCAGACCATTTTTCCACTGCTGAATATCAGTGCCGTCGTTCTGGGCTCACGTATTCTCATAATTACCGCCGCGAAACGTTTTGGATTGTACTCAGCGTTCCTGGCATGCAGGGCTATTTTTTTAAGATCCAACTTACAGTTGAGATTCACTGTCGAGACGATATTTCTGTAAATAGACACAAGCCGATTTGATATAAGATTCAATAAATTTAAATAGACATAAGAGGTAACTAGAAAACTACTGACTGTAGTTGAGGTAGGATTCCAGGATCAGCAGACGCTGGAGTCATTGCGGATGCCGGTGTCATTGGACTAGGCGACGCAACGATACCGGATGCTGGAGAACCTGTTGGTGCTAGTTGGCTAGAAGGTTGTACGGCTGGTGACATCATATTTTGCTGTAACAAATTTTTTTATAAATATATTTCATTATTTTTCCTAAATTTTGATGATTTTTTAGCTCTAGATAATCAAAAATTAATAGTAGTTCTAAAAAATCATCAGTAATTGTGCTAAATCATCAGTAAATTATTGTTTAGCACAAACACTGATGATTTTTAAAATCTAGGTGACTAAAAATCGCATGTTGTCTTGATAAATCATCAGTATTTGTGCCAAGTAAGAATTTACTGATGATTTATCAGGGTTATTAATAATTTTTGATTATCCAGATCTAGAAGATCATCAGCAGTTGTGATAATTTATGAATATATTTTAAAAAATGATCAAGAAATAAATATCTGATAGGATTGCTGATGATTTTCTGGATAAAGATTATCAGAACTTACTAATAACTATAAAAAATCATCAGCAAATCTTGATAACTCATCAATTAAATATTATTTAGCACAAATCTTGAAGATTTATTGAGTCTAAATGATGAAAAATCACCAGCAGTTCTTGAAAAATCTTTGTAGTTCTGTTCATTCATCAGAAATTTGTTAAAACTGATGACAATTAAATGCCAATAAACCCGCGGATAACTTACTGGAGTCTGTGGAGTCATCATACTCTGCGGAGTAACAAACGCTGGAGTAGGTGCGTAAGTATGCATTGTCTTCTGCGGTGTTGACATCGGGAACATCCCACTCTGCAGATTCGGACTCATCGTGTGTAGCTGCTGCAATGGATACGATTGCTGTGAAGATGAGGGCTGCTGCTGCTGAAGGGCGTTTGGCAAAATCTGCTGATCTTCTTCTAGCTGATGCAGAGGAGTTCCGATACTAGGTATCGAGAACCCAGGACTTGGTAGCATTTGATCCATTTTTCGGTTAATGAAAATTCACTGGACTATTTGACACTTAATTATTTTGTTTTAAAATAATTAATTGGAAGTTATTGAAAGAAAATGTCACCAAAAGCCGCATAAATTTTTAGGTTAGATAATTACGATTTATTTATTTTTATTTCTTAATAAATAACTAATTAGAAACTTATTATTAATTAATTTTATTTTTTAACAGATAAGAGATCACATGATAATTTAATCTATACTTAATTTTAATTCGCTAACTCAATTTGCTATCAATTAATTCAATAATATTTACGACCGCCAAATAATTTTATTTATTGACCCGCCATTTTGAATTTAAAGGCGCTGAGGGAAAACCGCGGGCTTTAATTCAAATTTAACTTTAGGCGGGAAATTTGAATTTTTTTAATAAAAACGAAATTAATTTAGTTATTTTTTTTTTTTATTGAATAAAAATTACAGAGATCTAAGAAACATATCGTAGAGCTCGATGGAGGTGCGCGCGGATTTCGCGCAGAAGACGTGGTCAGTTGGGCTGGCAATGTCATCTAGAGAGATGTAGAGCGGCTTCATCGGGTCGTACTGGTCTCGTTTGAGAGATTTCAGGAACAAGTGACGACTTTTTATTCTATCGATAGTCGAATTTAATATGTAGGGCATTCGAGCAATAAGTTCGTGAGATATCATCATTTCGTTGTGTACATACTCAAAATTTCTTAGAGTCAAATAGCTTTCTGTAAAGAATAAAATTAAATAATTAAACATGATTATTGATTTAATAGTAAGATAAAAGACCTAGTACCCGATCAGGGAACTAGTACTCGATCACTCCATGAGTTTGTATATCTATATTTGGTAAAATTCAGTAAATTTAGATATACAGATACACGAGTGATCGGGTACTAGTTCCCTGATCGAGTACTGGGTCTCTTACCTTATATTGTGTGACAAGGGATGAAATAAGATGATTTCAGACTAGGGTGAAGTTGGCTGCCCGACTCGCAAGCGAGGGTTGACATCACCCACAGTCTGAAATCGTGTTTCATCCTGAGTTACACACTACCCTGATAGCCACACTCTAAATATAATTGCTGAGCAAGTTGTGCAGTGAAACATTTACGGTTAACTTAACGACAAGTTTCTGGCAAGCCTTGACTGGATAATACTTGCGTGCAAGTTAATGTAAATATACTGCCGTCATCTGAATGTAATTTAACAGAAAATCTTGCTGTCAATTTAAAGTGAAACTTTCAATCAACTTAACATCATTGTTTGACAGTAACACTTGTAGTCAAATTGAATTCAAGTTACAAACAATTTACTGTCAACTTAAAAGTAACTGCTTGCTCTCCAACACTTTCCCTTAAGGCTGGGCCGCACCTAACGAAATCTCGAATTTAAAAATTCTAATTATTCATTAAATATTTATCGCAACAGCAATTTTCTTAGCTTCCGACTAAAATCAGAAGACGAACTTTCTCGGAAGATTTTCATCATCCGAGTCCCATAACTATTTAAAAAGTAATTAGAATTATTAAATTCGAGATTTTGTTAGGTACGGCCGAGTCAAGTTACCTTTAGAATACGGCAGTAGCTTGATGAAGTTAACTAGTGGTTAAGGTGGCTATCAGGGTATATTTTTCATGATTACCTGCATCGGAAATTCAAGATTCAATGTCAGCAGCCAGTAAGAAACAAGTTTATTTCAAACCGATGGTGCGAAGAATTGTTAGAGAGTGACAAATCTGTGATTTACAGTCACTTATTAAATAGTAAATAAGACAAAAATATTATTTTTACTCATTTTTTAGTAATTTTATTCGGTTAATTAAAACTGTCACTCAAAAAATGAAAAAAGTGAACTGAAGTGACAAGTAAACAAATGAGAGTAATAAGGCTGCAAATGAACATTAAATATAACTAACACGCATGTTTTTGCCCGCTGTATGAAGGTATTTGTGAATTACGAATTCACCAGTAGTTATTAGCAGCATCAGCTTGAAATTATTTCTTTTCGACTGACTGTAGAGACACTGAAACTTTAAGTTTCGATGCTGGTATCATGGAAACAGTATTAAATTTATAAAATTATATTTCATAAATTTAGTAGTGATTTTCGGACAGTCACATACTGACTGCAGGCTGCTCGTTATTAACATTAAATTAATTAATTGATAATTCGATGTATCGATTGTTTCAACTATTAAATGCATTAAAATTAAAAAATAATAGATAAATAGTATTAATAATTACCTGTAACATAAACAGTTGGTTTGTCCAATATAATTAATTTCATTTCTTCTGGATAAAATCCCATTTGTTCACGTACACAAAATATATTTTTTCTGAGCTCGCTTTGTTTGAATGTAATTAGAATTGGTTTACGCAACGTCAAAAATCTAACTTCATTACCATTTAATTTGAATTCTTTTTGAAAGAAACCCAATCTCTGATCAATAAATTTTGTCGTAAAATTAAGCCAACAAGGATGAGATGTCACGATTCGGGCGATATCATCACGGCTAAATCTATGTGCTCTCAAATAACGAATTCGTGTTTTCAAATCATCCATGTCCTGTTTAAAAATTTGGGGATTTTTAGTAATAAATTTACCAATTTCATCAACAGCTACACCACTATCATGAAGAAATTGAATATAAGGTTTCATATCATCAAAATTACGCTGTAAAATACATTCCATTTTTTCAGGGCTGTCTTCTAATTTCCACAATTCGACCCCAAGTTTAACCAGCTCCTGTATTGTTTCCGAATGATTTGCGTAAGCGGCAAAATTAAATGTAGGCAGTAAATTTGGCGCCAATCCTGACAAATCTTCGTCGCAGATGTCTAGAGCTCTAGGTATCGGCATCTTCTTTACAATTTCATCAGTCAAATATTCACCGGCATCAACTTCTGGATACTCTACCAAATTCAAATCAGTTACCACTGACTTCACTAATGCATGAGTTCCATTATTTTTTAAATCTATGTGCCCATCCGAATTATTTTGATTCGAAATTTGTGAACATAAATTACGACTTAATTTTGGCATTTGTTTAAAATTCGTAAGAAACGATTTTAATTTTAAGTATGAAAGATTTTTAATACAAACTGACATTTTAAATTTTAAATTTACTGACCCGCGAAAATTAAATTAATTTTTATTTATTTAATTATTTACTGCAATAATTAATTTAATTTAAACAATTAGTTTGTTTATTGCCGACTTATTTTGACTATGATCGATAATAGGTTATGTTTATTACTATTATTATTATTATTATTATTATTATCATTGTTGATAAGAAAGGAAAATCGTTTACCGAAGGACAAATGAGTACGCACGTTTTTTAAATTTATTAGCTCAAAGATACAAAATTTTTTGTTGTTATCTATTAAAGGTCCCAAGAAGCGCATTTAGTAAAAAGTAAACAGTTATCTTAATGACGAACATTTTGTTGTAGATAAAGTTAAAAATTATTTATCAAAACCCATTTTCTTTAAATATGATACTAAAAAAACCGGGCACGAAAAAAATTCTTGTATTTTAATGAACAAATCACTAGTGACAAATTTTAAAATCTTTTTCTTTAAATAGTTTATTCGTTTATTTAAAGACTAAATAAATATAATGATAATTTTTACAAAATTTTGTAAATAAATTTCTAATAAAAATATTTTAACTTTCATTTCAAATTCGACTAGGAGATTCATGAATAATTTAAATTTTATTAGATAAAAATTGTTTGTATTATATCGATAAATTTTTAACAGGGGTTGTCAGATATTTTCGGCTGTTTTTTTCGGAAGCAAAATCTCTAAATACAAAATATAGACCGCACATTGTTGCACTACTGTCTAATCTAGCGAAGTGCGCTTTAATTGTTTTATAATATTCGTTTGTTTAAGAGAAAAACTCGGCCAAAGTTTCCATTTACTGCACAATTGCAAGAAAGATAGTACCGTTTGAGGACTTGAGTGTAATAGAGAGAAAAGTGCAAACCCCTCTTAAGACAAGAAAATATATCCTTATTCCAAGAAATATTTCTTAGTAATAATAGATTTTTTTCTCTAAGTGCACTCAGAGATGTGTACTAAGTGTACTCAAGAGATTTTAAGCGACTAAACTACAATAGAAATTATCTATTGAAGATATTCCCCATTCATGACTGAAAACAATTACTTACACATTTACGCCCTTGTAAAGTAGGGGAAATGTGAGTTACTTCAGTCAACTTCTGAGCAGAAGCGGGGGTGCAGAAATTTTTTAAATTATATTCCCTACATCCCTGTAAATGGGTTCATAACGCGACTAGACTGTATATATATGACTACATATCTTACAGTTCAAATAATTAAAAAAAATATATACATTTGTATGTATGACTCAATAACTTCCAATAAAAACAATAAAAATAATTTTATAATTTAAATAATAAAATTGTTGACATTTTATAAATGAATTTTGCAATTATAGCATTAAATAATTTGCAATATAATTTATGATGGTTGTTGAGATCATTTACTTAAAATAAATCCGACCCTTATAATGACGACATTCGAACCATTGTTGAAAATCTCAGGTAATCTAAGAATATTACAGAACATTAATAGAGGTAAAAGTTCATAAGCTTCAAAACTTAGTTACAAGTTACAGAAGACGGAGTGTATAGTTATAAATTTACATTTTTATTTAAATAAATATATAATAATACTAATAATAATAATAGTGACATAAAAAAGTTAAATAATGGATAAAGAAATACTAAAATTGCCGCCAATTGAAAACATAAATTTAAATTATGTTCGCAATCTAATAGACCAAGGATTGATAGCAGATATAAATATACAATTAGAAGACAAAAATTTACCAATGATGCAACCAACATTACTTCATATATCAATATATAATTCGGACGAAGAATTATTTGATTACTTAATTGAAAAAAACGCAGACATAAACAAGAGTTTTGAAACCTTCGGCAGTCCACTGTATCTAGCTGTGACCAAATCTTCAAGTAATTTAAACATATTGAGGAAATTAATAGAACGTGGTGCTAGGATAAATGTGCGTGAGTTTATGCATAATTGGACACCATTGCACTTGGCATGTTATTACGGCAAATGTGAAGTGGCCGAGCTTTTGATTAATTGCGGTGCTGACATTAATATGTCAAATTTGTATTTAATAAAAAATCCGACAGCTAATATTGGCATTACACCGCTGCATTTATCGATAGAAAGGGATCAAATACGGATGGTTGAATTACTATGCCGAAAAAATGTAGACACAAATCAGGAGTCAATTAGTCGAGGAACGCCATTGGTCTACGCGATCTTAAAAGGAAAAATAGACATTGTTAAAATTCTTGTTAAGTATGGTTCTGATGTTAATAAAATTTCGAATATGTACAAAATTAGAGACACTGCTTTAAGCTTTGATGTTATCGATAAATTTAGTTTGACGCCACTACATGCCGCTATTATGAAACAACAACGACGAGCAATGAAAGTTTTGTTATTAAATAATAAAATAAATATTAATATTGTGATAAATGAATTGAAAACTCCGTTACATTATGCAGTAAAAGTTGCACCTAATTTTGTTACGGATTTAATGAATGCTGGTGCTGATATAAATACTTGTATTGATAACAAAACAATTATTGAATATTGCTTAGAAAATAATGCATCAAAAGAAGTAATTGAAGTAATAAATCAGCATATTGTTAAATTAAGAGCAGCTAAATTATATGTAAATAATAAAATTATATTGACAGATAATTATTCGGAATTAAATTACATGTGTCTTGAAGAATTAGAACTTATGAAGAAAACACGAATTGGTACAAATACTATAAGTGTTTATGATACATTGGGTTCTTTAAATGATTTATCATATAAAATTACTTATCAAGATGGAAGTTTTGTTTTTAATCCAAAATTCCTAATGGTATTTCCTATTTATGCAGAAATTATTCAGTATAGAATGTTAAGGGCAATGCATAAATATCGTTTAATGGAGCGAAAATTAAAAATTATTCTCCCTTTTTTTCATTACACTGTTTTTAATGCAATGTTACCGTTAAATTTTGTTAAAAAATTAGTTTGTTATTTAAGTAGTGATGATATATATAAATTGTACAGATTGTTAGTAAAAGAAATAAATGAAGCTTAATTAGTTTTTTTACAGTTTAAAACTAAATAAAATTTTTTTAAATAAAAAAAAATTTATCTCAATTAAATACTTGGTCATTTTTTTTAAATTAATTAATTAAGAATTTAAGTTTTTATCAACTTTCGATTATAATTATTTGAAATGTAAATAATATTTAATAAATAATTTTTAAGTTAATAATTTAAATATAAATATGAATACTTTTTGTTGGGTTTATAAATCCGTCAAAAAAATGTTTATTTAAAGTACTCATCCTGCCTGAATTATTAAGATTACGTCAAAATTACTAATGATGTTTATTGTAGGAAATTAAATTTTCTACAAAATCATTTCTCATAATTTTTCACGTCACTTTGATAGATTGGCGAGAATATTGTCTGGTCTCCGTTTACTGAGCAACATATCAATAGTATTGAAAAGGTTCAATGGATATTTAGTGAATGTTTACGTTATTTCATATGGATAAAGAATGCAAACAGCGTCAGCGATTTATACCACAATGAGTCACAGACAAGTGGCTGACTTGGCCTTCTTTTTTAAAGTGGTTAACGGGCTGGAAGATGCGCTTGAAATTCTGGCCGATTTTGGTTTTATTTCCTCAGGGACTGACCTAAGAACTTTTTACAATAAATTCATTCTGCACTGAGAAAAAAAAATACTATTTTCCAAACAAGAATTTCTTGGTTCAAGAAATCCGTTCAAAATATTTATTTTATTATTATTAATTATCGATTTCTTGAGAAAAGAGCATCAAAATTATTTTTGTTATTATATGAATTTGATATTATATTATGAGTAAACAAAAGAATAGCTTTACTTGAATTAAATAAAAATTATTTCCTTCAATTCTACGAATTCTTGAGACAAAATTATATATTCTTAAAAATTATCAAGAATATATGTTCTTGTATCAAGTAAATGTTCTCAATAAAAGTATTTTTTTTTCTCAGTGTGTTATATATCGCGACCGCCAGTTACCAAATAGTTCTCGCTGGTAATGAACCAGTAAAACTTTTCAAACCAGTAAACTTTTCTTGCTTTGTTTATGGCATAGATTGCCTGGACTTCTTTTAATGTTTGTTTAGTCTTTCGTTCAGCAGGTTCCATAGCCTTGTCTTGGGATTTCAACTGTATTCTGGTGTTTCTTAGCAGCCAAACGCTTCTGATAAACATAACGCAGCGCGTTTCCGTAAGCTGAATAAGCTAGATCGATGTCTATGGTCATTAATTCCATTTTTTTTTACTTCTGTCAATTTTCATCCTCATCTTCACCTTCACCTTCATGATTTGAATCAGAGTCAGCATCATAAGGATTAGTCAGATAAACAGAAATGTGATTGGTTTCCAATTTTAACGCTTTGATAGCTCTAGCAACATTATCACCTCTGACTTGGGCTTTACTGATCAGAACTTGGATATCCGGCCAAGACATTTGGTTGGCTAGCACACTCTGGATCGTGAGTATTGCATTGTCTACCAATTTTCGGTTTAATATAATCAATAACATAATTCTGGCCGATTTAGGTTTTATTTGCTCGGGGATTGGCCTAAGAACAAAAAGGCTGCTATCGGTTGAAAAGTTAGATAAAAATTATGTCTACGATGGATCTAAAAATAGAATTGCTAGATTGGTAAATCTACTGATATCAACTCCTTTGGAGAATCCCTTTCTTCGTTTTCAACGTTTGTAAAAAAAGTCACCGTGTACTAGTTGATTCTGCGTAATAATATTCATGTAGGAAATTTGGCACAATGTGTTTTTGTGATTGATGTTTAATAATCTATTTATTTGTTTTTCTTTAAATTAATAGGATTAAATTTTAATGTTTAGTACCGATTATCATAAATTGAAATAAATAAATATTAATTATTAATATAGGGTATGTAGTATTATCAGATACGAAAAATTAATCATATGCTTGAATTAAAGTTAAAATTGTGTCTAAACTAATAAATTTACGTAAAAATTAACAGATATCTTTCTTATAGAAAATTTAATTCTTTACAAAAATAGTTCAGATAATTTTTGTCGTATCTACAGTAGTCTACCCAGAATTATAATTAAAAAAATTTGTAGTACAGTAATTGTCATTATGCTAAAGGTAAATTGTTTTAAAAAATCACTTTTATTAAAATTTTATTTAATTACATTATCAGACTTTAAAACAATTGTTTAAAAAAAAAAATTAATGATAATAAAAGTATCATTTATAAATTAATAAAATAAATTTACATATTTAAATAATTTATTTTTATCCCAATTTACCTAGTTCCTGTTTTTTTTGTATCACTCTAACAGAGTGATACAAAAATGTATCAATAAAGCCAGCTACTGTAAAAACACCTCCGATAATTGCACAAATATTTGTAGCAAAGTGTCCAAATGATTTTTTTTTCTCTGTATATTTAACCATCAGCGGACTCAACTCGTAGCTGAAAAACACTCCAGGCATCCCAGTCTCGCCATTAAATCCAGATATTTTACGTGACAGACGTGTTACGGAAAATTGATTCGTCTGTAATTGAGCACCATCTCCGCGGTAAAATGTCGTTGGTACTATTTTAATATAATGTTGAAACATCATTGCTCCTATCGTTTTTTATTTTTGATAAAAAAAAAATTTTGATTAAAAAACCATACGTTTAATCCTTGTTAATAATAAAGAATTGCTAGTCTATAAACAACAAATTTTTTTCTAATCTATAAATAAAAATCAATTTTTTTTTTGTTACTCATATTATTGAAAGAAAGAAAATTGTTGTCTAGGTCATATTTTTTTTTATTAAAACTAATTAACTTCGATACCTTTAGAAGGGTCTTGACTCAATATATTTAAATTCCTAAATATATTTAAATTTCGCGCTTAAAAATATTATTATTATTTTTTTTTTATTATTCCATTCTAAAATAATCAATCAAAATTTTCGAATCTAATGATAGATACTAAATTTTATTTTTTTTATTAAATTAAAAACAAACTCTGGTAATTAATTATTTTTAAATTTTGTGCGGGAATAAAATAATTTTTAAAGAAATAAAAGAAAATAATTTCAGAATATAAACGAAAACAAAAATTGTTTTTTAAATATTTACACTAGAAATAAAAACAAAAATGATCAATTTAAATTACCGAAACTAAATCTGATCGATTCTAAAAAAATTGTATAAAATCGATAGGTAATAAATCGAAATAAGCAACATGGCGAATATCTAAATACATAACCTATTAAAACAAATTTTGTCTGTAAATTTAAAGTAATTTCAAATTGTGAAAAAATAATAATTTAATAAATAATCCGTAAGTTAATTTGTACATTTAATTAAAATTTGAAAATTGAATAATAATTAATTTTTAAATTCAATTGAATTAGAAATTTCAATTACTGCCGGTTAAATTCACTTGTGAATTAAAAAAAAATTTTTTTATTAATTTTGAAAAAAAGTAATTTGAATGATTAAATCAAGTGAATGATATGGAAATATACTTCAATAATTTAATTTATATTCAAAAATAATATTATATTTAAAAATTATAATTTTTTAGGTTAAAATGCCAGCAGTACCAGTCGGATCTTATCAACAAGGACCAACATGTTGGGATAGAATGAAAATGGGATTTGGCGTTGGATTTTGTGTTGGTTTAGCATCAGGTGCATTGTTTGGAGGTTTTTCAGCATTGAGGTATTAATTAATTTACTTATTCATTTAAATAACAAATTTCTTACTAATTTTTTTTCCCCCACCGAGTTCAAAGTACGTAATTTATCATGTTTTAAATAAATAGACTGACCCTGATGTATTAATTAATATTTAGTAAAAAAAAAAAAAAAATTTTTCATTTTTAATTCCACTGCTGTACAATTACCAAAAATTTTTTTCCTAAACTTGAATTATTAAATTTTTTTTTAACTTGAAATTTAAATTCTGAATGAAGTAATGAATTTACATGAAAAATCATTGATATTTTTTTTTTAAAGAATTAAATTTCCTACGAAATTATATTCAAGTAGTTTCGCAGTATCTTTAATAGTTTAGCCAGAATTATCATTTAAGTACAGACATTAATAGCAACTTTATTTATTAATAAAATAATTATATTATCGTGTAAATAATAATAATAATTATAGTGATATTTATTTCAATTGATGTAAAAATAATAAGCAACTATTTTTAATCTTTTAGGTACGGATTAAGAGGAAGAGAGCTAGTGAATAGTGTCGGTAAAACAATGATACAAGGTGGTGGTACTTTTGGTACATTTATGGCCATTGGAACTGGTATTAGATGTTAAATTTATATATTAAAATATATGTTTTCTTTCTATAAAAAATTATCTTTGCATTTTTTTTTAACCAGTTCAATTATTGAAAATAATAATATCAATATAAATGAAATGAAAATAATAAAAAATTGTTCCTAGATAATAGAATAATTATGTTTGATTCTTGGATAAGAATTAACAAAATGTATAGTTATAAATAATAAAAAAAAAAAATTAACTAATGATTGTTAATAACATTTATTAATAATAATTAATTAATGAGTAAATCTTACCTTGTTCAGCAATTACAGTTGTATTATCGATAGGATTTGATTTACCAGGAATATTAATACCAAAACTTAAATGACGAATTTTGTGCGTTAAATTAAATTGACTTGATGAGTATGGCTGGACATCATGAACTTAAAAATAAATATTTAAATAATATAGAAAATAAAAATAAGAAAAAAAGTACATAAGGTAAGACACCCTGTACCCAATCACTAATGTATTTGTCTATCTATATTTACTAAATATATATACAAATGCATTAAGTAATCGAGAACTAGTTCCCTGATTGGGTACCAAGTCTTTTACCTTATAGCCGGTGCATATTTACAACTCTGCTGTAAGCGGACCTACTAAATGGAAAACTCGATCTAGTCAAAGTCTACCTTAAGGTGTAACGGTAATTGATTTTCAAATCAATTAATTTCACGGATAAGAATTGGAACCCCAAAATAAAGAGTCTTTATCGTTTTCTAGAATCTTAACAGAGAGCTAACAATTTCGTATTTTAAAAAATTTTAATTCGTCTCAGAAAAATTGTTTCGAAATTTTCATTCACTGTTCAAGTGTACAAAAGATAGTTACGTTAATTTTGCTGTATCTGAAAGTGATGAAGAGGTTGGGGTACTCTTCAATAAAATGTCCGTCGTGTTTAAAACTCTCTTAATGAAAAGTGTCTATCATAATGAAATATTTAAAAAATTACTAGTGACTACTAAGTCACTACCATTTGAAATCTTTACCAAAGACGATTCAGAATAATCGTAGAATAGTCTTTGATAGATATTTTAAATGGCAGTATTTATTTAGAATTTTATTTATGAGAAGGCCACTTATGGCAAAGGTGTAAATGCATTCTCATGGACTATTAACTCCTCCTTTGTCATTATTATTAGTATTAAAAAATTATTTACCATGAACATGATTTATTGAAAAACTATTTCCAGGTGATATATGAAAACTTCCACCAACACGATTTACTTCCATAGATCCATAGATCTGACATCCTTCCTCGAATGCATTCTTAATATGATCTATCGATCTGGCATTCTTACACTGATCTATCGTTGATGGGTCCGGAAATGCCCATTGCCGTAATAAATACGCGTGTTTAACATCCGCACACGTATTGCAACATCTTTAATAACAAATCTATCAGTAAAATACTCATCAACATAATTAACAATAGTAATAATAATGTTAATAATAATAATAAAATAATTACGTAATATTCAGAGCCTCGTCTTCGGCACCATAACATGAGCCACATGATGGCATTGTCGTTGTTTCAATCGTCTAAAAATAAAATAAAAAATAATTAATGCAACAAACATGCTTGCTGTCCTAGTATTACTCAACTCTTTCGGTGTCCTTAAATGGACCCAAAAAAAGCTAAAAGATCTCGACATCAAGACACGCAAAGTCATGAATAAGAATCGGAGCATGCACCCTAAGTCCAGCCAGCAGATTATACCTCTCCCGGAACATCGGTGGAAGAAGTCTACAGAGCCTGGAGTGTCTGCACGATCGTTGGGTTTTGGGTATAACATACGAACTTGTCAATTAAACGCAGATGAAAACGACTTCCTTTTTCAAATTATTTATTGTCATGAGAATAGACACAAGGGAGCGTTTTTCAATAAGGCAGCAATCTACGCGAATAAACCTTTTATGGAACTCTCTAAGGAGGAATAGAAGAGTGTATTCAGGAATGTGGAGCAGCAAAAACTGCTCAGTACACACATGAACAGTCCGAGACTGGAGGGTATAATTTTACCTGACAAGATGGTGTCATCAACATTCTCGAATACCGTACTAAAGTGCTTCAGATGCTGCTGCCCGACACACTGTGTAGGGTGTGTAAGCAATATTTTGAGACACTTATGCATCTCTGGTCAGCATGTTCTGTGCTGGCTAGAAGTGCATACACCTAGCGTCCTAATGCAACTCTGCAAGTGCTTTATTATCTTCGACACACGCACGATATCGATAAGACACCAATGCTGCCTTATCTGCCAGGAGATATTTCACAAGTTGTTGAGAATGACCGTTACCGTATTTATTGGAACATGGCATTCGCAGCAACTCAGACTACCGAGGATAACCCCCTGAGCATTTAAACGAACAAATAATAATAATAAAAGTATAATTACATTATTTTCAAGTTGACGTTCGATTTTAGTGTCCATTAAATCCGTTTTTTTAGGATCTTCAATTGGCATTCCTTCTAAATTTAATCTTCTTTTATAAATATTATGATCTATTTGTAAATGCTGTTCTCCTGTTGTATCCATTGCATCTAATGATAATACTAGAAAGATAATAATAATAACAGTTAATTAATTAAATAATAAATTAATTAAAAATACAAATTAAGTACTTTTAGTATATTCATAAGACAAGTGGTTATTTAAAATATTTATTTATTGAAATTCATGATAAATTTAGTTATAAATCAACCAACTAATTTAATTACTGTCAATTAAAGTGACTTTATTTTAACATTGAATTGAACCTTCGGATTGAATTCTAAACCGTTTGTAAGATTGTATGGAAAAATATAATTCGTCATGCCTACATTTTTTTTTGTTTACTGTAATTAGATTATAATTATAAATAAAAATTACTTACAATCACATGAAATTTTTGGTATAATAATATCTAGATTTATTTTTAATTTAGAACCTCTTGAAGTATCAACAAATAATTCCTCATCCAAATTTGGTGTCATAAAATCTCTTAATTCTGATATAAATAACATTATCATTATCATTGTACTAATTATTGTCACTGAAAATAAAAAATTCATTGTAATTAACAATTAAAATAATAAAACAAATTAGCAAACATTCAACAATGTCTTGTTCTTATAATTGTATCACAAATTACTGGATTTATTTCAAAATTTCCCGGTAATTTTAAAAAATTATTCTCATAAATTTTTGAATTATTTTTTTACAAGAACAATTTTTTTTTTTTTTAATTAAACTTTCATCTGCTGCTCTTAGAAAATTGGAGGTTAGAGAAAAAATTGTGAAGATTATTAATAAAAACAAACAAAAGATACATTTATATAGAAAGTAATAAACTTAAAACATTTATATAATTAATAAATTGATAAGAAAATTAATAAACTAAATCAATTAAAAATACAAACCTATAGCACCGCTAAATGTTTTAACCCTAAAATCTTCAAGTGTTTTTGGATAAGCATCAAATCTTCTTAAAATATCAGCAAAATGCATGATTTATTAATTTAATAAAAGTAATTAACTATTACAAATAAAATTAATTTTTATTCTGCCACGTAATGGAATAAAAACATAAAAACAATGAATGTTGGCTGATTAGGTATGATTGTTATTGTTATTATTGTTTATTTATTGCTGATTTATCAAGCACTTATTTTTTACGAAATGCGCATGCTCAAGTTAATGTCATTTATTTTTTGAGCGGGAAAACAAACTATGACATGATACCCCAAGGAGCACACTTGCTTTTGTGACATCTATAAGATATCAGTTTTTAGGCTACTTTTTGACTTATCGATAAGGCACAAATATGCTGACAAAACGATCAGAAATTTATATCACCGAAAAAATGTCTACTTAAAAGACTTAACACAAGTGACGACAAAAAGTAAATTACAAATAGTGATAAAATAAGTCATCTAAATGGTTTTTTTATTGAAATGAGACAGGAAAAACAACACAATTCTTCTCTGTCTTCGGAACAAACATTTGCATGTCGTATTTATACCAAAAAAGATGACTTGGGGACAATAAAAAATTTGTCTTGTCCTTTTAAAAGACATCTTTAAGACATTTTAAAGTTGTCTCTGTGCTACTTGGGACCTAAAAGATACTCTCCATAATGTGATCAATCAAGAAACATTGCAGTTGACAGCAGAAATTAAATGTCTCACTTACGGATGGCTCTTGAAATTTTTGAATTAATGGTTAAGGCATACTGAATAATTTGAATCAATTACATAAAAATGTTAAAACAGATAGTGAGCGAGCTTACCTGCTTTCTGCTAAAGAATGTGATATAAATAATGATTTAAAGCGTTACCATCAGTCTGAAGTTCCTTGGACATGCCCTGGTTTTTATGATGTCCGGAGCAGTCAGATGATACTGAAGATAGCTGACGTCTGATAATTTTTGGATTTTTTTTAAATCGGTAAATCACAAAAAAAAATATTTTAAAAAATTGCACTTATAGTTTTTTAAATTCTCTAATTGTGAATTTTTTTTTTTTTTTTTTTTTTTTTTTTTTTTTTTTGTAATCGACTTGTTGAAAAAAAAGATTCGAAAATTGCTGATTGTCTGTAAACTTCAGGACCATAGCAGCCAGAGCAACGACTGTGAATGTAGTAGACATCCGACAAATTTAAAATTATAATTAAATAGAGCAAATAATTTAAAAAATAATATTTATAAAAAATGCACGTATTAATTTTTAAATTTTTAAAATGCGCTTTTTGCACGACTTATGATGCGAAGCATAGTGTGCTTTACGATTTAATTTAATTTTATTAATTATTTACTCTATTTATTAATAATTTTGAATTTGTCTGATGTCTGCTACGTTCACACTTATGTCGGAGCAGGATTTTAATTTTTGTCCGGGTTATTTAATAATACGCTTTGAAATACTAAATATAAAAAGAAGCTTTTCAACAGTTGAACTTTTTTATCCACATGGAATGATTTTTTAATTCACTTATTTAATTTACAAAATTTTCAATTTAATCTTCAAAAAATTACTATAAATTATTGAAAAGTAATTTTATTTAATAAAAACAAAAAATGCATGTTGTTTGAACAAAACTAGCAAAATTAAGTTCGCGCAATAAAAAACGAATCGTCCAAGTGTAAAAAAGCGTGTGCTAAAATTCTGAGTGTTGAATTTTTAACAATTTCATGTGCCAATTTAACACACAAATTTTTATTTCATACGAAAGTAACATTTAATATATATGTTACTGTAAAATCAATTCTCGAAATATATTGAAAATAATCACAACCACCAGGAAAGAATTCTGAAAAAATTTCAAGTAAAAATTACACTAAATTTTCGCCATTAACAGTCTCTTTTTGATCACTGCATAATTCATTGTAATAGATTTGTTAATTTAAAGAAATAAATCAGCTATTTTATTTATTTTTTTTTTTTCATGAACATAAGAAAATTGTTATTTTTTATGTGTATGTTACATCTCGTCAGCGAATTACTGTAAAAAAATGGGCTTGATATATTTGTGTTGGAAATTGAACGGCATATAAAAAAGGTTTCTTATCATTTTATGGGAAATCTAATTCTTCAACAGTTATTAAAGGTAAAATTAAAATTATTTCGCGATTTACTCGTACATATTAGACAGAAGATGTAAATAAAATATTAAACAAATTTCTATTGAAAAAGAAACAATCGTGAAGAAATTATAAAAAATTAAACTATGTTGGTTGATAAGTGTTGCTTGGTTGAGGCAAAGCGTTAGTAGTATTGGGCATTGAGTTAAGTAGGCCTACTCCCGGCGTTTACTCGTGAGACCTGAAGATGTGTAATGGAGCATCAAATGTAAGGGAACCCGTATAACATAGAAGTAAAACAGAATAAAATTATATAGATTATGTATAAAAATTAAGTACCGCAGCTCACTAAGTTATTAAAAATTAATAAATATAATATAATACAAAATTTTGTGACAAAAAATATGAGTGCTTAAAAAAGTATGTACGTTAATTAGAAACTGTGATATTTAATTTTTAAATTGGTCTAATTAATGTGTGAAATTAATTATTTTTTTAAATAATTTATTAAAGCTCAAATATCTTGAAAACTAATAAAAATATTGTAAATTTTATGATTGCACTTTTTGTAGTAAATATTGTAAAGAAAATAATGAGTCCGAAAACGAGTCAATACGAAAATTAAAACGGAGTTTATTGAAAAAATAAATCTTGAATATTTTCCTTGGAAATGATCATATTGAGATAAAAAGTAATTTTGGATTGTATGATAGTTTTAATAATTTGGAGTATGTATTTTTTTTTTAGAAATGTGATTGGATGTACGAGTCGTTTCTGGCGTGCTAGGACCTTAAGAATCACATGCATTATTGTAGGAGGTTTGTATTTCGCATGGTTAGTCGTTGTTTTTTTTTTGATTGAATAGATTAAATAACCATTAATTAGATTGAATCATGAATAATAAGTATTTATAATTATATAAATTTTCATTTAAAATAGGGAGATTATTCACGATTGACATTGGAAGAATCAGCGGCTTTACAGAGTTTATGGAAAATATATCGATTTAGTAATCGTTAATGAAGATTTTGACGATATACATTTCGTCAGGTAATTGCGGTGCACTGGACGACTTGGCTATTAAACATCAATGGGTACCAGTCAATTGGATCTATTGATTTTGATACATAATAAAAAATAAATACACGAGAAAATAATTATATGAATAGTGAAGTAAATAAATTTGGTTGATTTATTATTATAATTATTATTGTTTAATATAGTTCAGTAAAACTGAATACAGTTTTTGTTTATATTGTAAAGAAAAAAATGTATGGATAGAATTGTTAAAACAATGAAAATAAATATATTTAACAACTACCAAGTGTCTAATTTTTTAGAAAAAAAAATTACTTCTTGAAGTTTTAATATTTATAATGAATTAGTAGACACATATAAAGAGTATTTAAAAGTGGAAAATTGATTTTTGAAATTCAGGTTTTGTCTCTTAAATGATTTTCATCATGAATTTTTCCTTAAGAACTTAAATTATGACTAAGAATATCGATCAAAATAATCCAGAGTTGATTTCATACTGACTTGCTAGACTGAGAGAATTTATTTAAAGTTTTTGAATTGAACGCTTAGTATAGTAAAAACTTATTCAAGTTTCTCTACATGTTATCCCAAGTCCAATTCAAATACGTAATAAATTAATTTTAGAATCGATACGAATTGACAAGACGAAAATTTGTTGGAGCAAATTCATGATAAAAAAGTACGATAGATTCTCATAGCTGTGTGTATATAAGGCCGACACTGGACTATAGAATTAATTTATTCTCATAAAACCTCTATGAGAATTTATTGGATTTAATAAGATTTTCTAAACAGATTCATATCAAATTTTAATTCTCCCGCCATTTAATCGTACATATTGGACAAAAGATGTAAATAAAATATTTCAACCAAATTCTATTAGAAAACATAAAGCAACGTAAAGTAATTGTAAAAAATTAAACTATGTTGGTTGATAAGTGTTGCTTGGTTGAGGCAAAGCGTTAGTAGTGTTGGGCATTGAGTGCAGCAGGCTTACTCCCGCCGTTCACTCGTTGATGAAAAAAAAAAAAAAAAAGAAAAAAAACAATTCTATTGAAAAATTTATTACTACATATATATTGTTACTTGATAATAATTCAGTATAAGCTGATTGATAAAATATTAAAATATGTAAAGTTAAAAAACATAGAAGACTCTGTGATTGAATGAGTTTTGTAACGGTAATAGTAGAGTAACAAGAACCTGGCACAAAAAGTCAACTTGTAACTATGCTCAATGAATAATCAATAATGAGAATACATTATACTTATACTATGAATAATATTAATTAGATTCATAGATTAAATAGTTATTTGAAATTAATATATGACAGAAGGTCTGTATAAATAAAAATTTGGAAAAAAAAAAAAAAATAGAAATGTCTATTGGAAGGATTTTGTTTGGTATATTTCAATTTTCAGTTAATTGAATATTTTAAGAAATTGTTGAAGCAAACTACAGTCAAAGTCTATCTCAAGTACTACCGCAGTTTACTAAATCATAAAAATTTAAATAAAATAGATATAAAGTTAAATGTATAATTGCAATTGGTTTTGTATTATTAAATTTGGACAAAAAAAAAAAAAAAAAATTAATGGTTTTATAAATTATCGAAATAAATTACAGGATCTACTAATGTATAACGATATTAATAAACGTTAAAGAATATCAACAAAATGTTTTTAATAAATATGACATGCCATACTCTTGAGTCAACTCAATAAAAATAAGAGAATTGTAAATATATTATAAATAATTTTTTTTTCGTTTTTTATCTGAGTCTTGGGATTCTTGTTATCAAGACTATGATGAAAACAATTTTTTTTTTTTTTTTATGTTGATTATAATATAATTTATTGGACGTTAATAAGCAACTGCCTAAGCTAACTGTACTCAAAAAGCCTAGCTCAAGTACTACTGCAGTTCAATGTATATGAAAAATATCTATAATTTTAAAAATAATAGTTTCATTATTAATTCGATTATCATTTCGATTGTTATATAATTTTATAAATTGTTCAAAAAGAAAATGATATTATTCTTATATTCAATAGAAATTTTTATTGATTGATGAGCTACAAAAATATAATGAATAAGAATCGTTAAAATATTAATTTATAAGATAAAATATTACTATTGAATTTTTAAAATTACGTCTAGATATAATCAGAAAAAAGAAAAATAATAAAATGATTTTACTACATAATGAAAAGAGAATTTTATTATCACTTTAATAAAATATAACGCCTTAATATTGTGTGTATTATTTATATATTTTTTCTTTTCTTAAGTTTTATATTAAAAAATGTAATCAATAAAGATATAGATATTAAAATTTACTTAGATAATATTAAAGAATTGTTTAATGTAGGTAATGAAATGTGAGCAAAGCGTAGGTAGTGACGAACTATAGAGTACAGTATAAATGTACTCGTGTCGTTGACTTGTGAATAAAAATAGAGATGCTTAATAAAAATTTATTATATATGTATCCTTAAGGAAAAAAGTACATATTATATATATTAGTTAATGACTTATATTGAAATAACAACGGGAATAATAATACCACAATTTACAGCGGTAAAAAAAAATGACAAAGAAAGAATGTCTATTGAGATTCAGGTGATTGCATTTTTAATGTCAACACCAGATTAACTGTAGTTGCATTAAACATTATTTAAGTGTTTTAAAGTAAGTGTCAATTTCGTTACAAGACATTTATAAAATTGTTAGAGTTCAAAGATCGATACTAAAATATTATTTTAGATGATTTTACGTTATTTGTGATTGTAAGATTGAAAGAAAATTTTTATAACATAAACATGTAATTGTAATTGATGATTATGAAATAATGCAAATGATGTGGAATTATTGATAAAAAAATTATACTATGTTGGTTGATGATTGTTGGCTCGTCGAGGCAAAGCGGTAGTAGTAGTAAGGGGCGTAGCGTAGAGCAAGTTTACTCCCGCCGTTGACTCGTGACTATAATCAAACATGTTTAAAAAAGCATCAAATTGTAAAAAAATTCTCAAGTAATTATAATTGAATTTCATGTCCATTGTCATTATTAATATTTGTATTTTTAACGAAATAATAATAACTTTATATTTGAAATAAGTTTTATAAGTGTTTCGTTAAAAAAATCCAGTAATAGTTTAAAGATGTCTATGTAATTAGAAGAATAACAGTTTCGTTTGTAATTTAATTTAAATTTCAATCATTTTGTATCCACATAAAAAAAATTTCTATCCTAAAATTAAACTGAATATATTTTTTTGTCGCTTTAATTAAATAATTTCGGGATAAGCGAATATGATATGAACTATATTGAATTCTACACAGGCATCATTAAATTTAAAAAAAAATTTCAAGTTTAAAAAAGTCTAACGCAGTTGTTCATAGTCAGAGTTGTATGTTGACCTCAAGATTTACTTAATATATGTATAGAGATATCTGATCTTTCTAGATATTTCTTTATTTTATTTCCTAAGTTAAACTGAAATTTTTAATATTCATTTTCTCGATTAAAAACAATTATTTATATTATATATTTTTAAGTATATTATCCAATATATTGGAAAAGTATAATTAACATTAAAACTTTTTTCTACAGCATATACTTTATGTTATATGTCTAGATTATAGTTTATTATAGTGGAATTTATATTTTGAAAATAAAAATAAACTAACTGTATATATGTGTTATAATAAATTCTTGTTTACTTGTGGTTTTCTTTTTTTTTTTTTTTATTCTTATTACCAATAAGAGAAATAATAAAAATATATTTACTTACTATAATTCATAATAACTATAATGCAAACTTTATAGAAAAATAATTACTCTATATTATAGTAATTTAATTTTTGATAATAGATTAGTATTCAACACGGCAGTTAAATTTTGTCGCTTATTTGTGAATATTTAAGATGAGTATGGGAAAAATCTTAACGAATATGAGGACTTTAGGTAAAAAAGAGGGATTAAAATAATATTAATTTAAACAGAGTTTGAATGAATAAATATTTTGAATACGTAAAATAATTTTTATTTATTTGCAAAAAAAAAAAAAAAAAAAAAAAAAAAAATGTAGTGGCTAATGTAGTTAAAAATTTAGTAAAGCTTAACATTATTAGTTTATTGTTAATATAATTCAGCTCCGTTTATTGGACATTAAGCACTCAAAGCGTAGTTCAAGTACTACTGTAGTTTACTAAGTCATTTAAAGTTTTGTAAATATAATAATAATATTAAATTTTATTATTAATTAATAAAATGTACGATAAAATAGTTGAATTTGCGATTTAATTAAAATTTCAACTGTTCTGTATGATTATCTATGGACAAAAAAATATCAATAAAATATATTTAATAATTATGAACTCTAGACTTGAGTGAAAATTCCTAAGACAAATTTTATTATAGAGAAATAATAAGTATGAAATAAATGTATTAATTTTTTTGTTTTTACAATGTTTCTGTTTATTATAATATAATTTAAACTGATACATTTAGAAAAAAAAAAAAAAAAAATTTTTCGATCCTATATAATTGAAAATAAGTTTAATGGAAGTTTGATAGAAAAATAATAATTATTATATGTTATAATAATGTTAAAATATTTATTTACAAGATAAAACATTGATGTTGAAAACGCTGCGAACCAATGTGTGTTGTAGCTGTCATAGTAGAATAATAAAATCTTGATACGACAAATCGAATGTTGAGTTTAAGTAAAAAATAATATTTTGATTTAAAAATTTACGTGTATATATGATCAGACTACGGTATTTTATTTCGAAAAAAAAAAAAATAAATAAATAAATAAAATAATAATAATTATATTAATTAAGTAATTTTTATGTAAATATAATTCAGTAGAAATACATATAAGTTTAGTATAATAAAATGAGAATGAATCTAGATAAAATTGGGTATTGGAAAAGTATTATTATTATCTATTTATGTATCAATAAAGTTTTCTTTTGTCAGATTGTGAAATTGGATGTCAAGTCAATTAAAATATAAAAATGTTTAAAAAAAAGTATTTACATAAATGTAATATTATTTGTTTTAATATTTTCCAAACGATGTTATGTGATGGTTTATATATGCAATTGTATAAATGTAATACTATCAATATATCAAATGTATACGGTACTTGAAATAAAAATTTTTTTTTATTTACAATTTTTATAGAATAAGTTATTTTATATGATCAATAATATTTTTCATTATTATTATAACATGTTTTAAATTCAATTGAAAATAAAAAAAAAATAATTTATTAAATTAATTTATTTATAATTTTTATACAATAAATGCTAAGAATTAGTTATTTTATATAACCAGTAATATTCATTATTATTATTATTATTATTATTATTATTATTATTATTATTATTATTATTATTATTATTATTATAATTTATTTTATGTTCAATTGAAAAAAATAATAATAATAATATAAATTTAAAGAAATACATGAATAATATTCATTAAAATAAATAATAATTGATATACCAAATGTATACGATACTTGAAATAAAATTTTTTAAAAAATAATTTATTAAATTTATTTATTTACAATTTTTATAAAATAAATGATAAGAATAAATTATTTTATATAATCAATAATATTTTTCATTATTATTATAATATATTTAACATTCAATTAAAAAAAAAAAAATATAACTAAAAATACTAATTATATACATTTAAATAAATAAATAAATAAAAATCAATACATTAATTGTATACGATAGTTGAAAAAATTTTTTTTAGAAATAATTTATTAAATTTATTTATAATTTTTATACAATAAATGCTAAGAATTAGTTATTTCATATAACCGATAATTTTCATTCAAATAAATAATAATTAATCTACCAATATACATTTAAATAAATAAATATATAAAAATCAATACATCAATTGTATACGATAGTTAAAAAAAATTTTTTTTTAAAATAATTTATTAAATTTATTTATTTATAATTATTATAGATTAAATGATAAGAATAAGTTATTTTATATAACCGATAATATTTTATATTATTACTCTAATATATTAACTATTTTAAAATTATTATATGTTTAATTTAAAAAAAGAAAATAATAAACTAAATATTTTTATCAAAATAATAAAATTATATTATAAAAAAAATAATAATAATACTATGTGTATATAAATAAAGAATTTTATATTGAAAAAATAATTCAAGTACCAACATGTAATTTAGATACAGGGAGCTACCGTAGTATCCGCCGCCGCTGACGCGGCTGGCAGTTGGCGCGCAACCACAACGCTTTTAGACGCCGGCTCGTACTAGTATG